>NC_031965.2:9618539-10226872 GCF_001858045.2 Oreochromis niloticus
CTGCTCAAAGGACTGTGGGGAAAACTTATCTTTGCCGAGGTTCTGCAGGACCTTTGGGTTTGGAAAAGAAGAGACATAAATCACACCATTAGCTACTGTAAGAAAGATGGGTTTAAACAAATTCTGTCAATCAAGTTAAACACAACAAAATTGTGTTTTTTATTTCTTAAGAAGGTTCTGAGATTGTTATTAAATGTTGTGTGTTTTCCCCCACCTAAGGGTAATTTGAAACTTTTAAGTTTATTAAGAGTGATATACAAGCTTGTCAACAATTTGGATGAGAAGACTAGAATGTAGTGACATTAGTTTTGATGTGATTAAGTTCATCTTATTTGCTCTTAGAAAAATCCTTCTGTAAAGGAAACCTTAGCATGGAACTTTTTTCCAGTCTTGTGCTGTTTGCATTTATTTTATATGTTGGCTCTTGTTATCTGCAGCTTCTGCCTCAGCATACCTCACGCAGTTGGCTCTCCCCAGTGTAATGGATGGCGGCACGATTGGCTACCCCTGCCAGGTGGTCAAGGGTGTGCATACTAGCAGCTAGGTTGGCGTTGCATAAAGGTTCAACAGCTGGCTCCTGGAGTGGAGTGGCAAAGTCTATGTGCTCTGTGATGCTGACGGGAGGGAGTTGAGAGAAAATAAAAATAAATTATCCAGCTGTCTATTTCTTATAAACGCATTTCTAAGTTCTGTTAAAAATGAAATTGCCACCTGCTTTCACAGCCATATGGCAATAAAATAAATCCTCTTTGAATCTGTTTAGAACTTCATAAATACAGGATAACAACATATTCAGGACAGTGAAAGCCTTACTCAATGTTCTTGGCAGAAACAGCCAACCAAGTGCTAGCTACAGTGGTGAGGTCCACCCTCCGTATCCGCTGGCACTCCTCTGGCCCTGGCCAGCCAAGACTTGTGTAGTCTCTCCAACGACCTGTCCAAAGAATAAAGAAAAAGAAAAATACAGTGACACCTCTCTGAGAGGCTTTTTCTCTGTGCGTGATGTTGTCAGTTAATACTAAAGGTTTATGTGTTACCTGAAGGACCGGGCGATGGGATAGTTGGACCGCTGATCTCCAAAACAGAGTGACCCCCAGGCAGTGAGTCCCCATTCTGGCTGTCATCAGAGGTGGAAACACTTTCTGACCCATCCACTTTAGCCTTTCTGACCCGCTTTACTTGGAAAGTGATCTGAAGACCAATAAGTAGTAGTAATATTCAATTAAGGTACTCACAAATATCTGACAGATGTTGGCAAGGATTACTCAGACTCAATTCTGCCATTTAAAAACCAGTGAACTTCCACACTTACCCACTCTGCTCCCTCATCATCCTCACAGTTTCCAAAACAGGGCCCACTACCAGGACGAGCACCCATGACGCGGTCGTTCTTTAGCACCCGGATACCTCGCAGGTCACCTCGCTTCCCACCGACATCCAGTGCACCCTCAAAGGCTCCCATCAGATCCTCCTTCAGCTGCCAGTCCTCCTCCTCCTTTTCTCCTCCATCTCCAAAAGAAGCGCTCATTTTTGCCGCTGCCGATGCAGAAGGAGAAGCCTGCTGCTGTCCGGCTGCCTCATCTGAACCGTTACTGTCCACTATGACCTCTGCATGGTGTGGAGAAAGGAATGAATAGGATTAAGAAAAATTAGCTCAACAGGAAAGAAAGAGCATGTAAACCCCAAAACAAACAAACAAGAAAAAAACGATAGGACACCCCAACGTAGACTATGGGAACCTGAAAGCCAGTAAAATGTAGTAAAGTATTCCACTGCTGTTAAATCTCACTTGTCTGTGACACTTACACTACACATTTTTGCCACATGCCAAACTGCACTAGACGGAATCTCAAGTTCTGAATTATTTAGACATCCTTGCTGAAGTGCCACAGACATAATCTCTTTACCGCTTCATTGTGCCAGTGAAAACGCCACATATCAAATTCTTACTCTCAAAGAGCAGAGTGTCTTCCATGGCAGAAATGGTCGCTGCGTCCTGCTTCTCTTCACTGCCCTCCCAGTCTTCCAGCTGCAGGCCGAGGTCGTCCTCAGCCATGCAGGCAGTGCCCTCCGGATCAACTATAAATGGGAGGTTCACTTATTACTTCAAACACCACCACAAAAAGCATGCAGTTAAAATGAAACTACAAAATTATTCTGATATGGTTGACTGACACAAACTGACACAAATGCACACACACAAAAAAAGACTAATTAAACAATGATGAACGGATTATTATGTAAGGGTTTCGCATATTTGCAATTTTTTTTTATCAATTTAGACATTATGCTTCAGTAATTTTAGCTAATACTACTTTTTTAAAAGTATTTTCCCCCACTTAGGTGGAGAACTATGAAATCATTTTGGGTATTTTTTGCTATTCTTTTAACATTTATCCAGAATATCATGTGATAATTGTTCAACCTTAGCACACAGCCTTACAGATTTTGCACTGCAGCTCACTGGAAACAATTTTCTGTTATACTTACTTCAAACAGTGAAAACACAGCTACTGTGTTTGTTTTTGGGTTTTAAACAAATCAGTCAGTTCAAAATCTACATATGCCGACTCCATTTACTGTCTCACTGTCCTCTGAAGAAGCCTACATGTTTTCCCGCATGTTATTCGGTTCTCTTTCTTGTACTAGCAGGTCTTTGGCAACCGTTCGTTAACTACTGTAAACTGACTAATGTAATGTTTGGCTATGAATTTTACCTCAAATCTTTCACATAATTCAAATGTTATTTTTTCATTAGGTGTTTTAGTGCGTACATGGCGAAACATGTACACATTGGGCTGGCCTTGCATGGACAACAGCCAGAACAGGGAGCCAGAAGAACTGATGGATCTTATCTATCAGGGACACCAGTTTGAGACCTCAGCTGTTTCTGCACCACTATTTTCTAGCTCACTGTAGTTCTTCCCCTGACAAGATCTGAAACAGTCAGGACAGCAGTCATCACCAAACTTTTACCGTAAGTCTATTTTTTTTTAGTATATTTGATTTTTATTGAAAAATCTAAATGGTAGATATATGTGCTTTGTAACGGCTCAAGCAACCTCAGACATTTGGTGTGCGCTTTATGGACGCAACCTTCAACTTCAGAGCGCAAAATATAGTCCCTTCTAAATCTGGCATCAGCTATTTTCTGCAGCTTAAATTATTGAGTGGAAGAATTTCTCCACTTCAAAGCACTGTTCTCTCCACTCCCACTGATATGAATACAGGAGAGAAACCCAACATACAAGCAGTTTTTCCACAGCGACTCTTGCAGCTTCAGGCAGAGCAACACGAGGTGGTTTGTGAGTGTTAGGCCCAAAGCAGAGGAGTCCGAGGTTAAATTTCACCTCAGCTCATAGATACAGAAAAATAAATATTTGTAAAGCTCTAATAAATGCATTTAGACTCACCAGCTCTTCATAAATGCTATTATATTTGCTGATTAAACATTCCCGCATTAAACACTACTGGGAATGTTTAATCCTGTATTCAACCGAATAAAACTAAAACCCTTAAGTTAGATGTGACAGATTCTGCTCAAGTGGCTGTTACAGCATTTCAGCGTGCTGTGAACCAACATAGGAAAAAAAAACAACAACAAAAAAAAAACAAACAACACAGCCAGTGGGCAGAAAATGAGTTTTTCCGGTCGCCCAATAAAGCTCTGCTTTTAAAAGAGATTACCCAACAGTTCTTCATTTTACAAAACTTTAGATATTTCAGGGTTTCAGCAACTTAAGAACATTATCATTTTGCAACTATTAGCTTTGAATAAATATTTATCTTGTTTTTAGTATGCAAAGATTTCTTTAAAATAGTCCCTCTTGAATTTTGTCATGCAAAACTTTCAACTAGGTCACTGCTGATCATCTGAATCTGTACTGTAATTCATCATTTTAGACACACTCCGTAACTAAAAAGTAAAACAGAAAATTCTACTAAAAATTTTTTTTTTTTTTTTACAAAAACCCCAGAACCAACCAAACAAAAAGAACCACCCACAAAAAAAAAACAACAAAACTAGGCGGTATTTTTTCCCCACCCCCCAAGTTACTCACTTGAGCAGGACTGTCGGTTTGAGAGACTGTAAAGGGAGGGGTAGAACTGAAGACAACGCAGCAGAGGTAGACTGTTGCGGCACTGCTCACAGCCAGAAAAGGACGTGAAGGACGAGGAGGAAAGGGCTGTGACCAGGATGTGGCGGAACAGGGCCAGGGCACCTGTCACATTGCCCTGGGCCAAGTGCACACTCACCAGGCTGAGCAGAGTGTGAGGCTGGGGGAGGAAAAAAACAAAAACAAGACAAGACGGGTGAAATTAGATGGTGGATGATGTGCGTGATAATGAACGTTGTTTCTGTTATCTGTGGAGGATGTATCTGCTTTTTTTTTTTTTTTTTAAAATCATGCATGTAAAACAGCACTTCTGCAGTTTCCAGCTTGCATATAACACAATTAACCTGCGGTTCCTGAATTATGAGAATAGCATGAGAATTCTCTGCACGCATAAACCAGTTTTTACCCGCAAAGCTTGATTTAGAATGATATTGGAAATTTTCCTTATCGAATTTAGTCTGTGGTTTCTCTATAGCATTTTCTCGATCGGGTGTGTCAAAACATAACGCTCAGGGGCTAAAATAAGCTCTGCCAAAGACAAAGACTCCATTCTGGCCCACTGGCAGCTTTGGAAAATGGGAATAAGGGCACAAAATATCTGACTTAACTGTATTTTCAAATTTTTGCAGCTTTTCCTTCTAATAAACACCTCCACTGTAACCATTCATACTACACTAAAACAACTAAACAACTACTTTTTCTGTTTTTTCATACTGATTTCTTACAATGTAAGAAATTTAAAGCAGCATTTATTTATCATATATAAAACCCGAGATTTATTTTTGAAACTGCATTTTCTTCTTATATATTAAAGGATTAAATGTGTGATTAAACTTCTTTAGACTATCAGAAAGGCGAGTTTTGCTGGTCCGGCCCACTTAAGATCAAAGCGTGCTATATGTGGCCCACAATGTAAAATTAGTCTAACATCTAGATGCTGCGCATTTTTAAGGCAAACACCCAGGTTTTAAATTTTCCTAGGTTCCTCTGCCATGTTGAAATGGTCGGGACATTTGTTCCTAGAACCACCTTGAGATGAGTGCTCGGACATGGCACAATAACACTACTGATCCCAGTAATTGAAAAGTGGTGCTCTGTGAAGCCATCAAAGATGCAGTTAATCAGAAGTTTGTTCGTGAAGTCGCATTCAGCACAGTCAATAAGAAATACACTACTGCTGATTTGGGATTTTCAGTCTAGTACAATGCAGCGTGCTGTAAAGACGATAACAGGCGTACTTTTGTTTCCTTTGACGCAAGGCGATGTGATGAATACCGTTTGTGTTAACAAATGCGTTTCTCCAACACGAACCAAAATATAAAGCACACCTAAACAAACTACTTGTACAGCATACTGAAATAGCATAACCCAGCAGGTTATTTACCTCTGACGCATTAAGCGCCAATGCATACTCCAGCAGTGTTTGTGCGTGGGTGCTTAGGCCGTGGTGTAGCAGCAGGTTTGCAGCATTGGCGAGAGGCAGGTGGCGATGGGAAGGCGGAGTTGAGCTCAAGGCTTGGCGCAGGCACTGCAGGGCACGGCTGCCATTGCCTTTGGCTCGCCAAAATAGAGCTGCCTCATTGTGGACCTGCCAGCGGGGTATAGTGGCCTATACATACAAAACAAACTTAGGTTAGCTTAAGGTGGCCTCAGACAATTTGAGCTGGGAGCTATTTGGAGTGACTAGAGTGATTCATAATCAGACTTCAGATATAATGGAAACTTCTTGTGAACTCAACAACTTAAGTTGGACTGCAGGAGCACTGAGTCAGTAAAGGGTTCATCTAAACTATATTTAAAGAAAAATAAACATATTCTGTAGCACTCTATACAGATTTAGGCTTATACACCAGGTGGTAACGATCAGAACTTGTGTGGGTGTGAGGAGCTCCCTTACTTGTTTCATGGCTTGAGCAATTCTATGGCCAATTTGGTCCAGCGTCCATCCTCCACTACGTAACTGCAGTATCTGTATACATAGACAGAAATATGTGTATAGGGATAGTCTTTGCCACAAAAATACTCTCTCTCTCACACACACACACACACACACACACACACAAGATGTCTTGCACGTGTACAAATAGACAGACAGATACCTCAGAGGCAAAAGGATCTGGCAGCTCCTTTTCTTCCAGGGGCCACTCTAGTGAGGCAGGCAGAAGGGCTGGGTATGGTTGGGGGACAGGACCACAGTCTGGCAGACCTACTGTCCCAGAAAGACTGCTGGTCCCATAAAGAAGAGTTGCCACTGGGCTGAATAAACATATGCAGACATATTTCACTCATTATTCTTTTTTTTTTGCAAAGCTCTTTGAACACATGTGTTTCTTTTGCATTCCTGTGGATCCTTCTGAGGAATGTGAAACTAATCCATCTATGCTGCTACCACTGGAAATGTGTCCATCCAGGAATCTGTACTGACCTGATGCCCTGTGATTCAGGTGAAAGGTAGTAGGTTGGCAGCAGGTGAGCAGGGGGGACACTTGGATACTCATGGGCACAGTCAGACCTCTGAGGCCACAACATCCTCTGCAAGTCCTACAGCACAAACACACTTCCTGTAACTCTAATAACTCAAAACACGATTACGCTCTAGTTATCCAGTTTATCAAGGCTATACGTGACTATTTTACAAGTCTAATATTTTCTCTTCAGCATTTAAATTTTTCTGCCAAATGTAAACCACCAGTTCCCACACATTGCTGTAAGTACTATGGTGAGTTTGTTTAAGTTCATTTCGAGCAATTTGTTTAAAGTTTGTTTAAGCACTGCAAGAGTTTTATTTAGTTTTATTTATTTAGTTTTATTTTATTTATAGTCACAGACTTCACCTGTAGAAAAAAAAAAAAAAGAAAAAAAAAAGAAAAAAGAAAAAGAAAACATGTAATTGGTTTAGCCTGCCTTTGTGTAATCCTGATGGCTGCCCCAGAGGGCGGCAGCGGGATCCTGGCCCCCAGACACAGTGGGGTGGAGCTGGGGGCTGGCTTCCGTCTGGTTTGAGTTGCGTTCTGACACAAGTGCCACACTGGATGCCACTGACACCTCTTCTCCAAACTACGAACAAAGACAGAAACACAAAGTAAAACAAGGTCCTTCATAAATAATGACTCAATAAATAAATGTTTGTTTTATTCTTGTAGAAAAAACACAGCAGTGTCGTTGCATTTAAATTGTTTGTCACAAACAAAAACCCTGGGCTAAGAAACATTGTCCTTCTGTTTGAACACACCTGCTCATTCGTGGATTGTTCATTGGTTTTGATATTCTCTACACTGTAAAAAAAATACTGATGACATTCAAACTCTGACATATTTTATGTAGTAAGTGAAAAAATATTTTAAATGCAAATTATGTTGTGAATTTTACATGCATTCGCCAGTGTTAGAGTGTTCACATCTACCCGTATGCAAGAGCTCTCTACAGAGTGACTGATGTAAATTTATCATCGGGGGGATGTAGTCGTGTGCAGCCATTACAGTGTGCCGTTAATTTCTGAGACTGAGAACGTCTCCTGTACAGCAGAGGTAATTCTTAGTCTTTCCTTTCAGAGGAAATGAGAACCTGAGAGCCAGTTTCATTACTGTTTGATGGTTTTTGTGACCTAACTTGAAAAAAAAAAAAAAAACTGTTAAAAAAAGGCAGACTGACTGATCCACCAGTTCTTAACATATTAACAGACTATCTTTTCTCTTTGTCACATCTAACAGTCACTTTGGCAAGGACACTAACTGCAACTGAATAGAACAATTTGTGTACACTAGAATTGATTTTTCATAGCAAAAAAGTGATATCCCTAAAGTCATTCAGAAAAGAAGAGATTATGCCATTGCTTTTAGACTAGAATAACCTCTCGTGATGAACTTGTTAAACATACTTTCAATAGTGTGCACATCTGCCAAGAAGGCAATCAGCGTTTATCATTTTGATGTCTACTTTTTCTTATAAACAGTTTTTCCAAAGACTCACTTGGACATACTGAACATGTTCAAACAGATCACCCCGGTGGTAGCGCACAGGCAGGTCAAACGGGCAGTAGAGGCTGCGCTGCTGCTGACCCAGCCGACACATCTGATGGTTCCCTGAAACACACATGATGGAAAATTCTCAGATGCTATTCTAAACACTCAGAGATTATAAAAGAGGGACTGAGCCACTGGGAAGTGAGTTAGCGTAGTCCCATCTTAGAACCTAAAGCTAAGCATTTTTGTGTGTTGAACCCAACAATGTCAATAAATGACTTGTAACTAGCAATTTAGAATATGAACTTATCAGAAAACTATTTATTTGAAGTCACAGCTCAGAGGAGCCTAAGGACTGTTTTAGGGCTGTATGACTATGACCAAAATGCTGTTAAAAATTGAGATCACAATTATTTGTCATGATTATTCATTGATTTTAGTGACAGAAATCTTTTTTTGCTGTCATGTAAACAAAATCTTATTTTCATATTCATATTGTGTGGTGGGTGTGAATAACACGTAAAATAACTCTAGTAAAACTCAAGTAAAATCGACAGCTGTGAGATTCCTCTGCGACATTCTACATAGAACACAGGTTTTGTCATTGTAGAAAAACATCTGTCTGCCTTTATTAATCACCGTGTTTATTGGAAATATACTTTTTGACCAAATGTCTTTATGATCTGGTTGGATACGCTGATGCGCTGCAAGGCTCGCTTTTATGGACATCTGAGTTGATTTTGGAAGATTCACAATTGCACAATTTTTTTGGGTCTACATGCATTCATTATACTGCAGGTGGCCGGATAACTCGACATACAGCAAATGACTATGTTGCTTTGTGGTTCATAGACAACCCCAGTGCTCTCTTGGCAAATCGTTTGTTCAGACTGGCACCAAATCCAAAGTATTTCCGAGCAGTTGGATGATGATCAGCTTTAAGGAACAAGCTCTTCAGCTTCTGCAGTGTCAGATATTTCCATGGTGCTTTAAATCTGTATTTTAATGTTGTTTAATATTCTCCTGAATAGTCTAGGAAACTTCAAGCTGTCAGCTGCAGTAAACAGCTGTGGCACATGCAGGTAAATAGTAAGACACTGATTTAGCAAGTGTCCAAAGGTTGATTCTGTTCATCTGGACGTAGTCACTTGGATGAGTGACGAAACGTTTCTCCCACTGAAAACGCTACGTCCAGATGACTAGAATCAACCTTTGGAGATTTACTTACCTGGATGATGGAGAATGCATCAAGACAATTTAGCAAGTGCTTAATTTGCTTTTTCTTGGTGTTCTACTGACGGAGAACACACTTTTAATGTCGTTCGATCGTATTCAAATAATTGTGTGGAGCCAAAATTGTGATCGAGATAAAGTTTTTTTTAATTTGTTTCCTCGTAGTCTACGTTACAGCCAAACCTGTTTTTGCACCTAACCCCAACTAAACCCTACTTTTGTTTTTTTAAAGGGACCATGTGTAAACCAGAATAATGTGACTTGACATCTTGTTGAGTTGCTCATATTGTGAAGTTGCTTATTCATGCATGAGTTCATTTATGAGTTTCACAACTTTACAATCATCTCTACTGCACCTTGACAGCTTTACCACTTCTGTTATGTGAAACCAGGTAATACACTTTGTCCTCCTCAGAACTGATACACATCAGTTTGCAGTAAAACAACTAGCTGAACAAGTCGCTTCTTTTTCACAATTACAAAAATGCACATTAATTTAGTATGTAACAAGCTAAACCACAGCCAGCACAGGCTCCTCATATTATCTTTTGACCTGGTAAAGCAATTAGCTTTCTCCAAAGTAGAACGTAATTTGCTGCAAAACTCATTAACTGAACTGTGTGATTACAATACTTTGCAATAATCTCATGACTATTCTAAACGTTCTCTTTCCTGTTCTGTTCTTGTTTAATTCCTGTATGTGGCATCTCACCAAGTTGGGCTTCTTTGGCCATCTGGGTTTCATGGATAATGTTGTGCAGGATTTGTTCTTCCTGCAGCAGCTTGTGTTTGTCCAGCGCCTCCTGCTGGCGAAGGTAGTGGTCATGCTGCTTTTGGTACTCCTTCAGCTCATTCAGTGTCCGCTGTAGGGACCTACAAATATGGAAAACAAAGAGGGGAAAAACAGGACAGTTGGTAGACATGGATAAGTGTAAAAATAGTCCATTGGCTGCCAGCTCTGCATTTATTTTAATCACATATTCTGACTTCCCTACAGATAGGTCTATGCGCATTTCTTGTAATCGCTGAACAACCTCGACATACAGCAAATTACAATATATTTTCATTGCAAGGCTTTTCTTTGGCATTATCAGTAACAGAAATGTCAGTAAAAACAAAAACACAACCAAAAACACTTAGAGAGTGTGTTAAAATGCTTGTGTACCTGTGCTGGGCTTCCAGGCGTTGCTCCAGTTTTTGCTGACACAACACAGCATGCTTCCTCCTTAGGGCCTGTTCAAAGCCTGGCTGGGCCTGCAGTGCCTGCTCGTAACACAGCACCGAGTGGTTGTATTCCCCAAGCATCTAGTCAGACAGCAACAGAAGAGGACACATAAAGCATGACAGATACAGCAGAGGTCAGACTTACCTGTTTCATGTAGTGACTCTTTGCGAGCACAACAGAACGATAAACAGACTAAAAATATGTATGGACTAGTACACTGATAGAAAGTGTGGTGGACACAAAGAGAAGTGTTATATAAAAATACGTTTTGTAAAATACTGGTACTCCCTGTAAATATGAAAACTGTTTTACAGGCCTTGGTTGTAAATCCACTGATAGTCAGAAATTTTCTAAAATACTAGTCCGTAAGAAAACAGGATTTTGATAGCTGGATTTTGATTCTCTCTGAAACCTAACTGCAGTCAAATTCAGGAAATGCTGTGATAAAACAAGATTTAAAGACTTAAGCATTCACTGTGGCTTGAAGGTTTCCCTTTAACTTACAGCATAAATGTTGCCTAAAGTGTAGTGACTGGTGAAGAGGTCTGAGGTAAGGTCGAGGGCAGCATGGGCGAGGATAGCAGCATCCGCTGAAAAATGGGCACGATGTAGGATGTTGGCCATGTTAACCAGGGCTATATCCTTGTGCTGCCTACAGGAACAACAAACACACAGATACACCTGTGACCACTCGCACGCAATAAACTGAATATTACCGCAAAACTCGTCTGACGAGCCTCACAGTACCTTGGGGAGAAATGCAGAGCGCGCACAACGCAGTCCACGGCCTTCTGAGGCTCATTCTTCATACGCCAATAAAATGACGCCATGTTGTACAGCACCCAGGACGATGAATTCTGAAACACACAATCCTAAAGTTATGCGTCTTTTTTATGCCTTACGAAATACACAAACTGCCAACTTTTAAGGTTCTGCAGAATTTTAGCTTTTCCTCCTTCATATTGTTGCGTTGGACAGCAGAGCTCAGTAGCCTTAATAAGACTCACTGATAATCTGTGCTTCAGAATGTGTCTGGCCTTGTACTCAGAATGACTATTGCTTCAATATTTGGGTGTCATAAACCAATCATCTGAACAGAACAAATTTAGATGAGCAGACATGCAAAAAGGATATTTGGACCATTTACCAGTACTTATATCATACTCCTACACCAACTCCAAAGGAAAAAACAAAAACAGTCACTTTTTTTTGTTTTTAAGTATACTGAGTAAATGTTTTACATAGAGACCCTTACCCTCAGTAAGCCTTGATGGATGCGATGACCCACCTCGTCAGCACTCCGACCCAGTTTAGGAGACAATGAACTAAAAATAGGATCCTCCTTAGAAAGAAGTGGGGAGGTCAGGTTTGCCCTCTCCTGTATACCCTAGAGGAGAGGGAAGGGGAAGGGGAAGACAATTAGATCATATTTTAGCAGGTGATCAAACAAGCACAAAGGCTGAACTCTCCTTGGTGTCGCACACCAATCATCTCATGTGATAGCAGGGCTAACCAAGTGATTTTACAGCTAGACAGAGAGACTGCCAACTTTCAAAGTACACGCTCACTCACTAATATGTGTGCCTGGAAAACAAAACAAACAAAATTGGTGAATGTATCTTGGCTTTTCAAATTTCACATATAATTTATAAATTAATAATAAATTATTATAATTAACAGCAAAAACAACAATTATTTCTGGAATAAAAAGGTGTCCCTGAGATCCCCAGACACAGATTACAGCTGTTGCATATTTGGCAAGGATGCACTGACCTGACATTTTGACGGAAGCTTTTATCACACTTCCTGATTAATATTATTTTGCTGCATCTGCCTCTGCTCCGTCCCATGCACTCAAACTGAGACGGAGCAGATAAAGTAGAAACTATTGCAACCCCATTTGGGAGCAGTCTGCAGTAAAGACTCTCACAATGAGCTAAAATGACACTAGTAAAAACAAATAAAGCGAATAACATAAATACAAACTTGACACAGTGCATTGGTTATGACCTTCACATTACAGCAAGCGGACTCGAATCCACTGGCCGGGTGAGGCCTTTCTGTGTGAAGTTTGCATATTCGGGTACTCTGAACAGGACAGTGGTGATTAATGTGATGTGAATGATTATCGGTCTCCCCGTGATGGACTGGCCAAGCTGTACCCTGTCTTTTGCTCTCTCACAAATGGGATAACCTACATCCACTCCACGACAATGAATTGGAAAAGTAGTTAAGAAAATAGACAGATGGAATATAAATACATGTTTCCCATGTCATTTAAATTGGTCCTGTTGTTTCTTGTTAATTTACTACTGTCTCCTTACGCATGAAAAAGGACTCCTAGTCTCCTCTTTGCAGTGTGCAGGTTATTAATTTAACACTGGTATCAGTACAAACCCTCTTTTCCAAGGTATGGGAATAGTATTGGAACTAGAAAAACTGTGATAAACTAGAACTAGAAAAAATGATAAACGTCTTGATATTGGATTCAAGGAGAAATTTAAATTCAAACATCATACAAGTAAGTTTGTAGATAAACTGCAACAAAGGGTTGGTTTAAAACAAAAACAACAGTGGCATCAGCACCTCCTATAACATAAAGATAAATAATCACTGTTTTCATATTAGCAAAATCCAAAACTGTAGGTACGTTATGTTATACTGAAGGGTATTAGATGGCACAGTGGTAATTAACAGAAATGCACTGGATTCAATTTTCTTGGCCAATACCAATTTTATTCTAAGCGTGGCCTGCCGAAAACGATTGTTGCTGATTTAGATTTTCTTTCTAAGAACTAAAAGTGGCCGCATATACGAGCAAAAATCAATTCTTCTTCAGAAAAATGTTATTATCATAAAAGACATGATTAAACTTTACAATTTTCCCCAGACCAAGTTACAGGATCGTCTCTCACTGACACGAATGAAAGTTGCTCCGTTACTGTAAAGAGGCATAAATGATTAACTTAAATGAGCTGCTATACACCCACTTTTACCTGGCATGCTTGACCTAGCCAAACAAAAGCAGCTGCAATAAATATATATAACAAATCTAATGCCATTTACTTACATTGTTTTCTACTGTGCTTAGAAAATCACCAGGTAATAGGACCTTGATCTTTTTTACTCGTCGGCATAGTTTCCCTTATAGCTCCTGTGATCTTTTGCTCATACTGAGGCTGGCTGGCTCTGAGCTCTCGATGCCTTTAACTTTAGCCTCTTTGCCTCTGTTAGCTTCTTTAAAATGTTAAAGTACAGCTGGGTGGGGGTGCTTTAAGTGTCTAATAAGGTCTGTTGTTTATTTTAGCAAACTCTGCGTCTGCACTCACAGTAAATAAATTCTAGTTAAGGACATGTTAGCACGAGGCTGCAAGTGTAGGCATGACTACTTGCTCACGTTACGCATCTATGTAACAGACCGGCTCATAATCAGACCCACATGAGACAGACTGGCTGATCGCAGGTCTGGGCTGAGCATGGCGGAAAACAACAGATTCCAGTCCCTGGCTGGTCAGTTGGTCCATTTCTAGTAATTAAGTGTAAAATTGGCTTAAAGCCTAATTAAACAAGAACTGCCACGGAATTCAATGCAACTCTACAATTCAGTTCCAGAGGTTTGGTTCAGGATAACATTTCAAAATATTTGCTGGGTAATAAAAAAGCCATGCAGATAATACTCGTCATCAAGCGGCCCTATATCTTCACAACAGATGATGAGCTTGGCGTCTACTCACCCTGAGGTGCTGGAAAGCATGGATACTATAAGGTAGTTCAAACACTTTTCCACAGTCTGGCTTCTCTAGATCTGGGGGTAGAGCAGACCTGGAATCAATGTAGTCTTCGGGTCTAGAAAGAAGAGAGGAGAATAAAAGATGACAATTTTATCATAATCACACAGAGACAGTGAGGTTATTTAGGAGAAGAAACCATAAATACATATTTAAAAGCAAAATAATGGCACAGACCTGATGTCTTTGCTTTCCAATGAGATATAAGTGCCATCATACAGATCCAGGTCTCCCAGGGGTACCTTAGCCATTACACAGTCTGCATCCTCCTTGTAATGCCTCTGCTCCAAACCCGTATCTCGGTCCTCATTCTCCTCAATATGAATCTTCTGTGCCACTAGCTGCTTCTGCTCAACAATTAGAAAAGAAGGCAACAGTGAGGCATGAGAAACTGGAATTGGATCTTCAATTAAACGACTGAATTTGATTTAATAATGTAGTGACACAAACTACAGCCTGTTTTAACAAAGTGTTTGTCAAAACAGGCCATTCAAAAAAATGCAAAGACAGCAAATGACCAGCACGAATGAATGAATAAATGGGGAAACACACCTCCAGCTTCTTGAGGTAGTTAACACGAGTTTCTTGCCTCATGAAGATTACAACATCGTGCGGGTGTTTCAGATTTAAAGGGGAGTCCACCTGAAAAGCAAACAGCGCGATCGTTACCGACGTGCTTAGCTTCGCTAAATTAGGCCGAAAAAGACTCGGGCAGTCGATTAATCTCTGATAAGTGATATGACAACATTCCGATAGTGTGGAGTCATGGATTTAACTAGTGCGCCCGATTGTTAATTTCACACACGCACACTTGTCTTGTCAGACGCTCCTAAAACACATAAACATAAATACGTAATGTCCCTGTCTATAGTCGGCACCAAACACCACTGACGTTCTGGGATATCTGCAAGCGCCTTCCAAGGGAGGCATACACAGTACCATAAAAATATAAGTGTTTATCTTGACCCGGTTAACCAAAAGATAAAGGAACTAGTCTGATAAAGCTAAACCACTTGGTCAAACAAGCGGGATTTTAATATCCAGGGAACTTTCTCTCTAAATCCACAGTTGCTCAAGCTGACAAATGAGTCGCACCGAGTTAAATTATTATAGGTACTACAGTTACGTTAGAGTCGGTGCTATGAAAAATAGTTAGCTTCATAAGCTAGCCGCCAAACGTAAGCGTTAGCACGTCAAAGAGCTGTCATACTTGCTGCTGAATTTTTCCGTCCTCTGTGACAACCCAGTGGGTCGTAGCCCCTCCGGAGTCCACTGCAAGTATACACAGGAGGATGAAAAGCTTTCCATGTAGCGACGTTTTCCGCGAATAGTTGACACGGCAGGGCAAAGACTCCGGGCAGATTTTCCTGAGGTCCGCCATTTTTCTGTCTCCCTTTTTCTTTTTCTTTTTTTTTTCCTGCGGCAACAATAGACTCCCACCAGGCGATGGCGCTCGCGTCTGCAAGGCGCCAAAAAATGTAATCGTTGATGACGTTTGGAAAAAGAAAAAAAACAGGAAATTCTGTAGATACCAAAAGTTCTAGACGTTTTCAAGGCAAAGGTGGGTGTGCTACGAGAATAAAAACCTGCGTTCACGGACACATTCGGAGTTTATAACGTTTTTCTTTCCGATGTGGGGGACGTGATTTCGCTGCCCGCTGTTTTGGTCTGGTTTCTTTTTACTACTTTTGACTGCAACCAGATTCGCATTTGCAGTTCCGTATCCAGGGGCATGGCTGGTTCGTCAAGTGCTAACACTTCCAGTCGTTGTATGCAGACCGTTAGCTAGCTGTAATGTGTTTGATATAAAAAGATTTGATACCTAATGTTGGTGTTTAGGCAGAACCTTATCGACTGACTAATGCTGAGTAATGAAAAGTAAAAGTTACGTCCCATGTAGGGTTATAGTAGCTTCAAGGAGGAGGTTACGACGCCCATAGCTTGTACATGACTCACTGTACAGGTTGACAGTCTGGTTGGCATGTTTTTATGTACAGAGCTGCATATAGTCAAGGATGATCAGCTTGTTTGGTTTGTTAAGCTAGGGTGGGATATAAAGAGTAACGATAAATGGTACTAATCTTACAATCTAAGTTCAAGACTAGGTCTTTAAGATTGATTCCAGTTGTTACAAAATGTGTTGTTCAGTATTATAGTTTAATAACCAACCAAAGACTACACTGCATATTTCATTAGTTCATACTCGGATTTGTGAAGATTTCTCTATTTATTTTGGTTTGTTGCAAGAATGCAAGAATCCAAGAATCTTCTCTGAAGTGAATTCCCACTTGTGTGTGTGTCTTTGGAGCGGTGTGTTAACTCTTCTGGTATAGGATTTGCTTAGAAACCCACAGACTAGGTGTGGAAGAGTAAGGGAAGGCCAAATAATGAATTGGTAATGTGGTTATGTGAAAAATAAATCGTCTGATTGCTCATTAAGGAAAAAGATAATTAGAAATAACCCTAAAACCTTCCTATAGGGATCCTGTTGTCATGATAAATGAGCTGATTTGCTTTGGGGTTTTTTTCTAATAGAAGGGAGGAAGTTGATTGGAGGAAGTTATAAAGATGGTTGTAGGAGGATATTTCTTGAACATCATATCATTGTGTAACTTTACAAAACCTTTTTAGCTTGTCATACAAAAAGAAAATGTCTTTTGTGCTGCTGAAGTACAAATATCCCCATTTTAAAAGCAGAAAAATGCATATGTCTATTTTAAAGTTAATACAGTTAGAATTTATTTCACACTTCCTTACCTCTTTCAGACTTTGCCACTTGCTACAAATGGCCTGCTGTGAAAGCAATAAGGGGAGTTTGGAGGAGGACAGCTATGATGGAGCTGTCGGTGGAGTGCTGTCTGGCTGTGCTCTGGCAATGCTGGAAAAAGAACAGGAGTCCATTCTTAGCCCGTCAGAGAACCCTAGTGCCTTCATGAGCAGCAGCAGCCTTCAGGCTGCCCCCCTGCAGGGCTACGATGTGGAGTTTGATCCACCGCTGGAGAGTAAATACGAGTGCCCCATTTGTCTCATGGCTTTGAGGAACGCCATTCAAACACGCTGTGGTCACCGCTTCTGCAAGAGCTGCATTGAGAAATCCATCCGGTATGCTATTGTGCATCTTTTTAATCAGCAATGAACACTTAGGTTTCTAATTCATTTATCATCACAAGTTTCACAGGCCAGTTTTGAAGCCCTGTTAGTTCTTTATTAGCATTAGAGCAATCTGGCAAATTACTGAGTAATGATTTAGAAATGAAAGGCTTCTGAATGATCCAAAAATTCACTGGTACTAGTTTTAATAGTGAAGTAGACAAAAGGGACCAACGATTTCTGTTCTTCTTCTTGCAAATCAGTGATACGGGACAGAGGTGCCCAGTGGACAACGAAATGTTGTCAGAAGACCAACTGTTCCCTGATAACTTTGCCAAAAGGGAGATTCTGTCGCTAACTGTGCGCTGTCCAAACTCGGGCTGTGCCGAGAAGATGGAGCTCCGGCATTTGGAGGTAAAAAAAAAACTGTGACAGACATGTTTGATCCGAACACAACTCAACACAGAACACAAAGTCAGGGATGTTAACAGGCTGGTGTTTCAAGATGCAGTTGGATTGCAAGACATATTTATGATTGTGATCACTTTGTTGTTGTTGTGTTTTGTTTTGTTTTTTTAAAGCTTTTTGCTTTTAAAAACTGTTTGTCAGTTTGATTATAAACGTCTCACTACTGCTGACTGCCAACTTCATAAAATGAACAGACAGGTGTCAGCGGCTTGTAGACATTTTTGAGATTGCTGTAGAACAAGTTTGTCAACACAATAAAATGACTTCAGAGAACACCACCACAACTACACTTTTTTGTCTTGGCACATTTTTCTTGGCACATAAATAACAACTGAAAAAAAAAATCTTGGCCGTCATCGAAAGTGTTAGATGAAGCAACAGTACCAGGCTAGTTTTTTACAATCAGTTCATCCGTAGTTGCAGTTTGTGTCTTTCTGTGGTGTGGACAGAGGAATTGTTACAGCTTTCCTGACACCACTTTTATTCTGTTTTAGCTATTCTGGTCTTTTATCTCATTGGATGATGTTTGCATGTGTATACGTATACATGTTTCTTATGTTCATGAATGTGTGCTTATGTGTGAATGTGTACATTTTTGTATATGTATGTGCATATTTGCATGTACAAATATTTTTACAAACATATATGGATGTCTCACAATGTTTTCTATAATGTTTTCATCTTATCTACTTTAATTCTTTTTATTTGATTATATTATCCCTGTGTTCAGCCCTTTGGCCGACACTTGATGTCTTTTAAATGTGCTATATAAATAAAGATGACTTGACTTGACTTTCCTGCTACAGAGGCAAATGAAATGTTTTTTGTATTTATTTTTTTTTTTCATCTTATTGTTTTAACTTCCAGGATCATTTGGTGCATTGTGAGTTTGCCACCGTGCCTTGTCCACAGTGCCAGCAGTCTGTGAAAAAGAGCCACCTAGAAGAGCACATAACTGTTCAGTGCCAAAAAAGACCCATGTCATGTCCAGACTGTGTGGCATGCTTTCTTTATGAAGAGAGAGAGGTACCATTGAATCACTTTTCAAGAACAGATCTCATGGCAGAGTTATAGTGATGTTTTGTGTGTCTGTGAGGAAATTTTCCTAATAGTCTCCTTTCATTTGCTCATTCAGCTTCATCAGCAACAGTGTCCCTTTGCCAGTGTGAAGTGTCAGTACTGTGAGCTGGAGCTCGTCAGAGACCAGGTGAGTCTCTTAAGAGTCTGCCATGAAGAAGAAGCCTCAGGTGAATGAACGGTTAGGAAGTGGTGATCAAAACAGGAACTACTCTGTTGTTTAAGCAATGGGGAACCATTCCAAACTCAGTCACGTCACATGTTACAGTGCAGAAAGGCAGTCACCATTTCTGCAGTAGAAAGTGGAACCACTTCTGTTTTAATTGTTGTCTGTTATTCCTGTTGCCTTGTTACCTTTGTCAATTTCAGCAATAAGCGATCTCTCTGAAATGCTTAAAAAAAACCAACAATCTGAATATGACTGAAGCTAATTTACTGATGACTAATTTCCCCAGATGGAGTCTCACTGTGACACAGATTGCCCAAAAGCACCTATTGCCTGTAACTTTAGCATCTTTGGATGTAAGGAAAGGGTAGGTGATCACTTTCTACATTTCAATTCTTTCAACTCTCATACAGCATATTGTTAATAGGTTTTGTAGTTTGCAACACAAGCAGATGTTTTAAAGCTGGGTTGATTCTGCAGATGCAGCGCCACAACCTGGCTCAGCACATGCAGGAGTTCACACAGATGCATATGCGCTACATGGCTGAATTTCTGCGTGGCCTTAGCCTCAACGGTACCACACCCAAACCCCTGAGGACTTTAGGACCTTCACTTTCCTCTGAGGATCAAGGAGCTGCAGCATCAGTACCGGCCTGTAGTGGGTCCAGAGGGGCTGCAGCTCTGAGCTGCAATAGCAGTTGTGCTCCAGGTCCGTCTAGTGAAGAGATGCAGCAGAGGCTCCGTGAGATGGATGGACGATTGGTGAAGCAGGATCACCAGCTGCGTGAACTCATCATCTTAAAAGACACACAAGTAAGTGATGTCCAAGTGTTTTTTGGGGTTTTGGTTTGTTTTGTTTTGTTTTTTTTTTGTTTTTTTTGTTTTGTTTTTGTTCTGGATAGAACTTTGAAATTAGTCCAAAATCCTCTTTTCTTTTTTTTTCTCAAATATTTTCCCATTTCATTTTCACAGGCAGGCCAGCTGGCAGAGCTCAGGCGTAGAGTGTCCATGCTGGAGGATACAGTGAAAGAGCTGGAGGCCCAACATTGCAATGGTATCTTCATCTGGCGCCTCAAAGGTTTTTCAGTCCACCTGCGGAACCAAGAAGCGGGCCAGCCAGTGGTTGAGCACAGCCCCGGCTTTTACACAGGCCGCCCAGGCTACAAGCTATGCCTGCGCTTACACCTGCAGACCCCCAGTGCCCCTCGCTGCTCCAGCTACATCTCCCTATTTGTGCACACCATGCAAGGAGCTTTTGATGGGCAGCTTACCTGGCCATTTCAAGGAACCATCCGGCTCGCCATCCTAGACCAGGGCCCTGAGGGTCAGCATCACATGGAGGCAATGGAGACTAAACCAGATCTACAGGCCTTCCAGAAGCCGACAATTCAGCGCAATCCCAAAGGATTTGGCTATGTCACCTTCATGCACCTGTCTCAGCTGAGTCAGAGAGCTTATGTTAAAGATGACACTCTGCTCATCCGCTGCGAGGTGACGCCACGTTTTGACAATATCCTTCATCGTGAGGGACCAGCTGTACAGCCAAGAGGACCTGAGGCATTTGCTTCAAGAGACTAAAGCCGCACTCCTTTGTGTGGGATCTTCCACAAGCTGACATTTATGGTACCTCTACCAGTGCTTTAGTAATTCAATAAAGTTCATTTTTAATTGATGTGGTCAAGTGGAAGAAAAATTGACATTAACAACTTTTTAAAATAGCTAGTATTTATTTTTTTTTTCCAAGATCTCAGTGTTTGTTGTAATAGATGTACAGCAGAATTCATTGAGATCATTATGAGAGATATATACTTTAAACCATGCTGTTAAGACCATGTGAACTGTATCTAATCAGCTCAGCACCACAGGCTCTCTTGCTATTGTTGTAGAACACAGCATGAGGACTTTTGGGTTTTTTTGTTTTTTTTTTTACTCTAGTGTCATTTTTCAATCATTGTTTAAAGAGCAGATGACTTTGGGGTTTTTTTTTTGGTTTTTATTTGGGGGTTTTTTCCCTTGTCATCTACAAGTGTGTACAGGGTGTGTGGATAATGTATTGCATATTCTTGACAGCAGAGGATGAAAATGACAATTGAGCATTGTATAAAAACCTAAGTGGACAGACTTAAATCCCTAGAATCAGTTGTGGGAATTTGTTGTACCCACAGTTGATCATATATTATCTATTATTGAGTCATGAACCAAAACAAAAAGGGTCACTGGGTAACAATGGAAAGTCAAACACTTATAATTAATAGTATAGACACAATCTTTGTAAAAGTTATTTTCATTCCCCTTATGTGTGCTTAGTCTACTGACTCACCCTGGCAGGCCAAACCAATGGAAGCCTTGAGCCCCCCCTTCCTCCTTCCTTGTATATTCTCGGTAAACAGCATATATTGGAAACACTGGAGGTGCTATTTATCTTAGAATAGATGCAAATGAACAAGTAAACCTGAAAAGGTGAAACAGAATTCCAAGCAGTGAACTAACCCTGGCCATTTTTCTTTTTAATCAGGAACAATCTCTCTGTTCCACTGTAGGACAAAGGGCACTTGGGGGTGGTAACATTCAAAATTCCCTTTCTGATGTTTTACGAAGAAAGTGATGTATTTGCCACATTTGTGGCACGTCAGGATCTCACACAGAGAATTTTGATGAGAAACACAGCAGTAACACAAAAGCTCCACGGGGGTATCTTGTGAGAAAGGTCATCGTGTGGAACAGAATGAGCAAAAACGTATTGTCCATTCCAAATGCTGCATTTCAAGCGTCACTGCTTCTACCCGTACTGATTTTTGAGGCATCACTGTGGCACAAACAGCAAAAATGATGGACGAATTATTCAAAGTGCCTTTTACTCAAGCTCCTAACTAATGTAACCTTAAATAATTGAAGTGTAAATGTGAATGCAACATTGCCACACTCCATGAAATGCTAATAATTGATTGGGTTAATGGTTTTAGCTAATGATTCATTCCTAATGAAAGCTGTCCTCCTAAACACAGTTACCACAGTGGAACATTTAATGTTTTCTTCTAAAGGACCCAATATTTTTATAAATAAAACACCATTTCACTCATTTAAAGTCCATTTTCCCCTTATTGGATTTAAAAAATAGTCTTCAGCTGTCTGTATGCAGCCAATTACCATTATCACTTTCATTCATCAATGTAAGGAAATTTTTTGTTGGCCCCGTATCCTGGATGACCCGGTCTTGTTTCTTCTTCTTGCTTCGCTTCTTTAGCTGTTTGACTTTGAGATGCATCTGCAGCGGCGCCATCTGTCTTGTCGCCTGCGAGAGACGCTGGAGAATGACATATTATTGCTTGGACTACATCGAAAAGGCACAAAGCACTGTGTTTGAATCTTTTTGCATAATTACTGTCATTCCTCTTGCTGATTTTTGACTCACTCGGAACTCTCGGCGCGTCCTTCCCACATTTGAGTGTGCTCTGAGCAAAGCACTCAGCCATCCAAGACAGCACCTCTCCGCAATATCTGACCTGGAGAAAAAAAAAAGTCAGAGGTCACTGTTTTTAACTACTCAAACTACTTCTGCACTAGACTTTAAACTTGAAATAGATTTGGGAAAATGCATCCCTGGATGGTGCTATTGAGCTCAGTATACCGTTTACCTGACTTTCCATGGATGCCAGTCGTCTCTCTTGGTCCTTAAATCCACCGACAATCTTCAGCAAGCTTTGAACCCTTGATCCCAAACAAAGTCATTTAGAACATTTTAACCTTAAGAGACGCAGGCTGGTGCTGTGCAGGTAGTACACGAGCTTCTAACTTAATTGCTTTGAGAATAGTGTGCAAAGTTTTGCAAAAGAATTATAAAGTGACCGTTACTTTGAGGAGGTGCTCTTGAGTCTCTCCTCGCTGCTTTCCCAGTGCTGACGCTCTACTTTGGCCAGGTAATTCTCTTTCTGCACCGTCTCCCATGTTATCAGCCTCTGGTCCAGCCCCGCCGGCAATTCCCTCTCTGGCAACACACAAAAGCGAGGAAGCGAGTAACCAATTAACCTAAAGAAATTCCAAGCGGTGGGTGAGAGACAAAGATAAGCCCGCCGTGTGTTTGCCTGTGTTTGATTTGGTTTTTGTTTAGCCACCTAGGCCACAGAGGACTCTTTCAATGTCTGTTTCAAATAATGGCTTACTAGCCCCTAATGGAAATGTGCATATAGAGCCTTCATACCAAGACGTTCCTGCTTTGACTCAGGCTGCTTAATCAGGCTGAGGAAGAGCTGAGAGAGGTGGCTGATGATGATGAAGGGTGGGGCCAGTGCTGGACGGCTGTGGTATTCCACGATCAGGTTATATCTTTGGAACTTCCAGAAGATGTCTGTGTTGCCTTGCACTACCTGGAATGTGTAGCTGCAAATGGGGGAAGAAGCAAGTACACCAGTTTGTGTGTGTTTGTGTTTTTCTTTTTAATTTTATAATTTCAATAAGCCACTGGCTCATCTCATGTGATCAGAAGGGCAAATGTATGCACGTTTTCCTGGATTCTCATCCCCTGACCTGAACATGGCAATGAGGAGGTTCATCAGCAGGACATTGGTGACGAGGAGGTAGATAACCAGCAGCAGGATGACCAGCCAGTTGGCATAGATGTTGGGACATGGTGGCCGCAGGCCCTCGATAATCTCATCTGAGTCATCGGTGCAGTTCATTTCAGGCATGCGAGCAGCTGTGCTCCATTAAATGTAAGAACAAGATACGATAAGATTAGAAGGGGGGGAACAAAAAAATCTAGGGCAAACAGATTACAACCCTAATGGCACACATAAGCAAAACATTAATTACACATCTTGGCAAAGTATTTTGGATTTGTCACAAACAGATAAACAGTTAAAGGATGTATCCTACTGTCTATCTCCTCCAAAGGGATCTGGCCAAAAATGTGCAGGTAGGGACGGTACAGCGCTCTGCGAAACACCCAGTCAATCCTTTGGTCGTTGGGGTGGAGAAGAGCCTGGGTGGCAACTCCGTATGCAATGAGCCAGACACTCAAGAAAAACAGGAAGAAGAAGACATCCTTCATCTGTTTAAAAAAAAAAAGAGAGAGCAAAAGATCTCTGCGTTAATCTTCTTTTTAGGGGTCTTCTTCTATTAGCAAGAGCACAACTTAAATTTATACGTAAGTCATGATTTTGTTTTGGTCACCATTCTTTCCACAATGATGATCTTGGGTCCCAGCTGCTTATGAATGGCAAAGATATGGATGAGACGCAGAGTAAACACCATGAAATCAATGGCTAGAACTGTCCTTCCCGCCTCGTAGGTGTCGTTCACCATCCTGAGAGAAAAAAACAAAAAAAATCACACCCTGTAGCAACACTTTTTTTTGCATTCAGCCATTCATTCATTTAACCACTTGCTTACTTATTTTGATGCTTTAGCCACAATCATCACCACGACACATAAGTGCTTCCATTAGATTTAGATTTACCTGCACGAGACCCCAACAACAAAGAGTGAGATGGCAACCATGTCACACTTGTTCCAGTTGTCCTCCACGTAGAGTTTAAACTTCTTTAAGATGCTCATCTCTTCATCAGTGAAGAAGCTCTGTTGTCATAAAGATTAATAAAGAGATATATCTTTTTTTTTTACATGTGAATATTTTGTAGCTGAATATTTTTGTAAAAATGTTCATCAGAAAATCTGAGCTGTCTTGACTTCTTTCAGATCAAATACTAGAACGACATTCAAACACACCTCCAGGGCCCACAGCTAGAGGTCGATCCAAAAATCGATAGTACTGATACCAACGCAGGTATTGGTATCAGATCGATACTAGCATGATACGATATATATATATATATCATATCTGTTATTAACCTCTGTCTCTCTTCCACAGCATGTCTTTCATCCTGTTTTCCTTCTCTCACCCCAACCGGTCGCAGCAGATGGCCGCCCCTCCCTGACCCTGGTTCTGCCGGAGGTTTCTTCCTGTTAAAAGGGAGTTTTTCCTTCCCACTGTCGCCAAAGTGCTTGCTCATAGGGGGTCATATGATTGTTGGGTTTTTCTCTGTACCTATGAAGCGCCTTGAGGCGACTTTTGTTGTGATTTGGCGCTATATAAATAAAATTGAATTGAATTGAATACGATCAGAACTTCACTCTGAAAAGCTGAAAGGTGCGTTTTGTTGTGTTAGCTAATTATTGTGGAAGATACTAATCACAGTGATTTAGTGCTCATTAAAATGTGTTCAGAATTTTCAAATTGATGATGATTCATGTCATAAATCATGATACACTGCTCTCCCCTACACAGGCTGCCTTTGTAGTTTAAAAGCATTGGTATTGGTATCATTAATAGTGGTCTTTTACCAGCTTGATGCCTAAATGTGTGGTATTGCACAGCAGTCCCCACAGCCCTGCTGCTTTAGAGGGGACCTTCAGTGCAACCAAATGGTGAGTCCTGTCAAATGTGTTTTACACTTAGAGTGTGAGGTTGACTTTTCTCCTGTGACTTGAACAGGTTACCCGAAGGTGCCTTAAGAGCCGCTGCTTGGTCCCTTGATGGCGCAGTTGGTTTGTCAATAAGCTGAGGGCAGCATGTGTGCTTTCACCAAGTCACACTCTGCTGTGCGAAAGCTTTGAGTGCCATTCGACAGATGTCTACATGACATCCAAATACTTTCAACTGTCCCCAGGTACAAGCTGTAGATTTAAACACTTAAGGTAAACCTGGCTTACACTCAGCAATTAATCATTTTAATAAATCTGCAGTAAAAGATGGTAAAGTGAGCAAAATGCACTACTGGCATAACTCTATGAGAGCGAGCAGATTGGGTCTACTCGTTTATTAAAAAGCTGGTAGAACTAGGCTGTTGAAGTTTTTTTTTGTAAAAAAGTATGATAACAAGGCCCTTGTGGCATTATCGTCATTTAGGAAAAGGCATGCACCTCAGAGCCATCCTTTTGAATGCACAGGGGCCCTGCTGGGCATGGTAGCATGCCAGAGTTGCCTGCAGCAGTGTGGTTCTTATTTTGGAAATCTCTACCATAATTCTGTCAGCTCTGGCACTGTCTGAAATACACATTGAAAAATAGAGTGGTGAAGGACTTTGTTATCTGGGCCTTTTTGTGCCCAAGGGAAGAGAGCTCAGTGGGATCGGCGCAATAAGGGATCATGCTTGTCTGACCTGGCTCACTAGGAGGGAGTCAAAAAAGAGGCAAAAGGCTTAAAACCCCTGAGACAATGAGCTCACTGTAGCGATTCACATCACCTCCTACTCAGATGTGTCAGAGCTGAACACGTCTAATAGAAATGCCACTGCTTCGAAAAAGGTGTCACGCTGCCTAGAGAGAAAGATGCTGATTCTTGGCATTATAAAGGTGCCAGCATGATTAGATGATCACCTGTCGAAGTTCCTCCAGCACCAAGGTGAAGACCCAGAAGTACAGCATTATCTCTGGCGCTCCAGGGCCAAGAGGCGGCGGTGGGCGGAAGTCTAGCAGGAGCACGTAAGTGAAGAGGCAGAGGAAAGCAAAATACATGATGACATTGCCGAGGAACACCGTTACAGGAGCGCTCCAAAAGCGACGCCAGCGGCGCAGTAAGAAACGCCACCAAACAGAGGCGCAGCTCTGATCTGCTTGACCTCCAGGTGAAGAGTCCCTAGGAAAAAAAAAGACACCACATTAATATGTAAAGACAAATCTATATCTAACTATAGATATAATCATGTAAACGGAGATTAACAGCCAGGATTCTAAAATTCAAACATGTTTACTGATGTTATAAGTCTGAGATGGTATGACGGGCATCAGGAAGTCTTTTATTCGCATTATTATTCACACTGCAGCTCATTTGTGTTTATAGGGTTTTAGCACCAAGGTTATTATAGATAACTAAAACTAAACTAAAAACTAAACCACAATTAGATGTGAAAAAAACCAAACATTGTGAAGCATTGATGGATCTGTGTATTGACACTCTGGATGTTTACAAGTCTGTAAGTCAACAGCATTCAAATAGTTAACTGCTTTTAATGCAATACCTGTACTGACTTTCCTTAAATTTTGCCTCTGACAAATTACCCTTCATATAGTAATAATTAAAAAGTGTAGACCTAACGCTTGAAGAAATAAAGATTTTTAAAACAGTAAAAACAAACTGAAACAAGAAAATCCACTCTGGAAACTAACTCAAAGTAAATCGAATTAAAAGCAAATAATCAAAAATGGAAAGAAAACATTAAGTAACTAATTTGTTGTCACAAAAAACAGTCTTGCTGAATAGAAAATATAAACAACAAATGAAATTATATTTTTAGCTTAATCATTTTGGCAAAAAGCAGATCAGTGTGCACTCATGCTGAAGTCTATGAACTCTAAATTAAACAAGAGAGCAAACTCACAGAGGGTCATCATCATCATCGCTTAGAAGTAAAGCCTTTTCTGTGTCCAGACTGTCCAGCTCCACAAACTGCTTGCCAGCATTACGATTGTCAAGTTCTTCATCACTGAAAACCCCCGCAGAAAACCCAGATAATGCACACAACTGAGTGACACAGAGCTCATCAGCATGGCAAAGACAAAAGGTGGAGTTCATCAACAGACTGATCACCTGAACTTTATGAGGTTGGTCCATATGAGCGGTGGACAGAAGAAAGACACCACGAGTTTGGAGATGGCTGTGTCTGTTGTCATAGACCCCCACCAAATCTTTGTGAGCAGAGCCTGCAGCACAAAATCAGTTTCTCATACAACATTGGCAAACTAGCAGAGTGTGTAAATTCAGGTTACCACAAGGGGGCACCAGAGGCCTTACAAAATTTCTGCTTTGCAGCCTGGAGCCCATATTCACAGAAGAAACATATGTGGAGTTATCTCAGATAGACAGACAGAAAAAAAAATCAAAATCAAAATGTTTCTCCCCCAGTCAAACCATTTCATTAACCAGCAACTACTTTGCCTGAGACCAGGGAAACCCACTTTCTCTTGAAACATTACACATGTACTGGATCATAATTAACGGCATCCCATTAAAAAGGTAATTCCAACTGTGTGCTATGAATAAAATATATCATTCCCATGTGCTAACCTTCCCTACTGACACTGAATACCAATTAACTCTCACTGATGACTTTCTAATGACAAGGGCGTCTGTTGGAGGCATATTTAGACAAAACTGTGCACTGAGTGGCTTCTAAGTATCTAATGGCATACAGTGCAGAGGGAAATGTTTAATAACTGCCGTGGAAACCCAGTACATCAGCAGAGATGGCGGCAAAGAACCAGACTTATCTGTCGGCTTCCCAATACTTAATCTGTAGGATGAAACTTATAAATTTTAAAACGGAGCACCGCATGTGTCTTCTTGTCACCTGAACTCCGTCGTGGGCAAAGAAGGATTTGGCATCTGCCTCAGTTGCCAAGTTAAGGACTGTAGATTTGCTCCAGCAGTGTGTTCTCCTCACTAACAAAGCATAAGCCCTGTCTTCACTGTTGGAGTAACACTCTCCAAAGACATCTGCCACAATAAAAACAGTAGTTACACAGTGTCAACTGCTTGGTTAGATTACATCCAGATTCATATTTTAGTCCCTCAAATGGAATCTGCTTGTGCTTGTGAATAACAAAAAAAAGCAAAGCAAAACACTGCTGGCTTGAGGTTAGAGGTTTTACCTCTTGCTATGTTTGACCATTGCATTATCAGCTCCTGTCATCAAACAGTTTATGTACTCACCAAGGGCAAACTGCTCATACTTGGCCTCCTTCATGCTACGTGCGGACTCAGCCTCAGATTCCAGTCGTGCCATCTCTTTCAGAATCTTACAACCCGCCAGGGCTGCCGCAACCGCCTCGGGGCCCTGAAGGATTAAAAGAGAGCTGTATCCAAGAAATGGGTCTGAAAGGGGGATTTGAATTTTTGAGAGCTGCATCTTTTGCATCTAAATGGTTCTACTGTGTGCATGGGGCTACTACAGATACATTTCAGCCTGTAGGTTTTTTTCCCCCTGTGGTTTCTAAAGCCTGTATTCACAAGCACTTCCTTACATGTCGCGCGACACCGTTGTTATCGGCCAAAATAACTAGTCAGCCAGTTTGGGTATGATAGCAGTCTCTTGAAGGGCTTTAACCATCTGACCTTGAATGTAAGGCATATTTGAATGGTTGTTTTATTTTCAGTCTCTATGGTTTGATCTATTGAATAACCCAGAAGGAAGCTGCTTGCTTTAGGTTGTATATGAACTGCATGGATTGTGTAAAGTATAAATAAAGAATGACTGTTTTCACAGTGTGGCTAGATAGTTCCCCTGAACGTTTCATGAACTGAAAGATTCTTTACATCATATTTATATAGCTGACATTATAAACCTGCCTGTTGTACATATAAAAATTGACATTTTCTAACTTCTTACAGGTCTTGGGAAGACAAGGAAAGCAAGTATTACGTATAGATAGCAGCCAAACTCACTCTTTTCTTAACCACTTATCCAGCTAGGGCTCTGATAGCTTGGAGTATAATAGGCTGACAACGAGTGGAAGGCTGGGTAGATGCTGGATGGAACATCAGTCCAGGGTTAATGAAAAGACATATTTATGAGATATTCATACTTACAAGCAGATCTATGGTCAGTTTAAAGTCACCAGTAATGTGCTGGACTGTGAGGAAGAGCAGCATACTCCAGCAGAGGGCTCTTCCCTTTTTTGTTTAAAGGATCAATGATTTGTGTTGATTACGCTGCATTTTTTTTCGCACTCCTGGGTCGACATACTGTATATGCACATGATAAATATGTGAGATTTTGCTAGCCTGCAAGGATAATTGTCACCCGGCCTTCAACGTGGGAAATACTTCAAACAATCAAATTACGAATGCCGATATCCAGGCAAGAGTCTGAGTGCTGAGGCGCTAGCGGTGGGGGATGGGCACACACTGAACGCAATTACCATAATTTCAGATAATGTTTGAAATATAAGACGCTGGAAAAGAGCACATAATGGTGACCGCTTGTGAGATTACAATAATTGGTTGCCTCAGTTCAGGGAATGGCAATAAAGAAATGAAAGGTGCTTTGAAAAGATGTTGAAAACAAAGAGCAATTATCATTGATGAGTGTCATTTAAACTATTCGTGGGACATCAATCCCATGTCGGCCTATATTTCTCATTACCTTCATCAGGACGTTAGACACGCATGCGCTGGCTCACCGCTGGTTGGCTGCCTCAGCAAGCAGCCTGACCTTCATTTGAATAATGTTCTTGGAGATAAGATAGCTTTTTAGTTCACCTCAGTTCTTGATAAATACGCCGTTTGCCGGGCTCTTTTTTTTTTTTTTTTTATCTCGAGTGACATTTTCATATGGCAGGACTGACCTACACCTGCACTGAGCTGGCCCGCATCGCTCATCCCACCCAAAGCAGAACGCAAACTATCACAGCATAATTCTGCTCACTTCACTTTGCTTTGAGTAGAATTTTCCAAAGCCAGGCACATTTAGTTATTTATTGAGCCGCACAGTGCTGAGATAGTACGAGCTGTAGCTCAACCGACTAAAGAAGCTGACAAGACTGACCATGGCCCAAAAGTAGTTAGCCATCTGCTGCCGGTTCTGAAGGGCCGCCCAGAGGAAGAGATCTCGCCAAGGATGCTCGCAGCGCTCCTCTAACTCAGCCAGATTCTTCTGGGTGTGGAACAGTCGACCCTTTGCTGGCTTCTCCTGGAGCACACAGAGAGCACGCTTAATGTATTTAATATGTATAGTAGATGAGGTAGCCGCACACAGTTTACAGAACAGGCAGTGCTTACATAAGTCAATCTACGACAGTCCGTTTACCGCAAAACCAATTTCCCTCGCTCCGCTGTAAAGAAGTCATAGCTGCTTGGTTGTCAACTGGAATATGTAATGAATTTAGCCAAGGAGACCTTCAGCCAAGAAAACATTTGACTGTGGCTGTGTTTTCTTTGAGACCACCAGCCTTACAACAGTGAGTGGCACAAAACCTGACAGCATAATTAGAGAAAATATAGGGATTTTTAGAGTGCAACAGCAGGTGTGATTTTCCACGATGATCCATCTCTTTTTTGCTGCAGTTAGAGGGAAAAAAACTGATGATGTGATAGGAGTAACAAAAGGACTGGCTGCCCTGAAAAGAGCGCTTTGGCTTTATTGGATAGATTTTATGTTTTTTTCTGCTATTAGTGTAGGATGAGTTGCCATTAAAGTCGCCATTAAAGATTCACTGTCTTCCGGGAAGTCAGTTTACCACAAAGTCTATATATTTTCTGGTTCATTGCATCTTTCAGGCGCTTAAATGTTGCGAATATAGCTGTCTGAGGGGGTTAGAGGTAAACTCTCTCACTCGCTGCTCACAACTCATAGATAAATGCAAACCTTTATGTGGTTTCACAGACACACTGCTTCATTTTAAGTTGGCAGACCAAAAGGGATGAGAAACCTAACACAGACAACATATTGTTTGTTTGGAACTTTCAAAGAAGAGTACATCACCTACCGTGGGAGTCTTCTGGTAAAAGCCTTTACAAGAGTCATGGAGAAAGTCTTTCAGCACTTTGGCGACCTCATAGAGGGTGAAGCGGGGTTTTCGGTCTCCTTGCTCGGAAGGATGGTGCCCGGGTGGACCATGTGTCCTCGCAGCTCCGAGCAGAAGCTGCTTCTCCTCGTACTTTTTGAGGAGCAGGTTGTGAAGGAGGCTTTTCTCTGAGACAGACCAGTAAAGCTCCTGAAGACGGCCATAGGTAAGGAACTCTCCCAGGTTCACGCCATTGTCCACGAAAAGGCGCACAAAGTCTGGCTTGTCATTGATCAGTGCATCCATCATCACCTCTTCAAGATCGCAAGCCTGCAAAGATCAGTAGACTTATTACAATGACTCACTCATGACCTCTCTTCTTCACAGCTGTAAAAATATTCTTTTCTGTTATTATGAAGAGCCTTACCGGTCTTGATTGGTACTCTTATTGTTATTACTATAATACTATTCAATAAATCCCTTTCTTGCAGATTTAATGCAAATGTGAATATTGCAAATTGCACATGCTAAACAGCTTTAAAAACATGCTTTGTAGAGGTCTAAGAGAGTAGTTATTAGGTGGTCTGCTGTGTAATTTTGCACACACATCCATGATCCTCTGAAGGTGAATCCTACTGGCACAGCTGGTGCTTTGAGGTTGGTGTTAATTGCTAACATCTATTAATTAGGCAATGTTAGCAGGCTAATATATCAAACTGATAACAGCCTCTACAAAAAAGGTGGACATAGCCTCTAGGTTTGAATTCCAGCATAGAAGTGTGTCAAAACTTTTTTCTTTTGTTCTTAAATTCTTTCAAATCTTTCCTTCTTCTTAATGGCGAATAGAGGGTGAGGGCTGGTTGCAAAAGAGGTCAGATTGTATAAAAATGTATAAAAGAAAACAACCCCACTTTCCACTTTATTTATGATCTCAGTGAACATTTTAATGATGATTTCATGTTATCATTCACTACTTTTAAATCATATCTAGCAGAGAATGGTGCTCAGTTTGTACATTTTGCTTTTATTTAGACAAAAATACCTTTGCCTGTCTATGTGCAGTTATCATTGGCTTCTCACTCAGTCTCCACTTTTCAGTCATGACATCTCATGTCAGCAAAACATGGCAACTGCCAAAATGTCAGGCTTCAGTCTTCAAAACCGAAGTCCACAAATCAGGGGGCAATGTCATGCTAGCTGCATCCATCTTTTATATACAGGCTATACTCTCACTGATTGTACTCGAAAAAGTTCCTACTCCCTTTTAATGTTGCTTTAGAAGGCACGCCAGGTTTAATTACCAGAATTTGTCAAACCTCAATCAGATCCTTTTGTCTCACCTTCCACTCCACATCTCCATTAAAAATGTCACTCTTTGCAATGTCCACTCTGTTCCAGGCCACTGCCAGCTTCAGCTCATCCAGAAAGTCTTGGGCTTCTTGACTTTGGCTCTTGCAAGCTGATAAACACACACACACACAAAATGTCAACAGATTTACAATCTATCAAGCGCTCAAAATGTCAAGGCTCTTTCTTATTGCAACTGTCATGTCAGGAAACCTGTAATTGTGCAGCCTTTGGAAATTGCAAGTTTCTTAAACATATCTCTCACAGGAAATATTTTACCTTTGACTAGAGCTTTGAGAATGACTGTATCCAGCTCAGAGCTCTCTTGTTCCGGGTCATGGACAGTGAGGAGATGCTCGTGATCAAGTATCTTCTGAATCTGATTGTCAGGGCGACAGTCAGTAATTATGGAAATATCATTTGAGTGACGCAATTTATTACAGAGTATTTAGTGTGTTGTATACACAGTACCTTTACTATGTGTATCAGCTTGGAAAAAATATGTTACGAAATTGTTGTCTTGCCTTCCCTCCTTGTGTTCTTAATTAGGTCATCACATACAAATTTTGACGATAATGATGAAAATCCTACATTAGCTTCCCTCACAATCTTCCCCAGTGTGCCCTATTTTTCTGCCAATGTTCAAGTCTTGTGATGTGCATATCTGTATATGTGCCTGCCTCCACGCTGTGCACATCGCTCTTACCAGCTTGACCCAGTTACTGATGTCTGTGCTGTGGTGGGCATTTGGAAAGGTGTCCAGCAGCAGCTCATGAACACTGTCCGTATCCCAGCAGCCCCTATTCATCAGTGTGACAAGGATGTCAGCCACACCTCCAGAGCCTGCCAGGATCAGCCATGGTGTCGAATTGGCAATGCCTTTATACATTCTCTGCAAGAAGGGACACAGTGTTCTGATGAATTTTCAGTTGATATGTTTGTATTTTTTTTAAAGATGATAACTTCCCAACTAAACATCAACAAGAATTATATTTCTGGGTGTAAGCTGTAGTCTATAATCTCCTCAGTAATGGCTCTATTTATGCAAATGCATTGGTGACTTTGATGGGCTTTTTGGTTGAAGAGATTAGTTTTGTGAAAACAGAAAGAATTTGTTTCTCAGTCTGGCTTTGGCCTGCTGCCTCAGGAGATGGCACCACCAAAATTTGACTCAGAGCCTAATTTTCAAGCCTTAGCCAGCGTTCAAACTGAGAATGTGCACATTTGAATGACAAAACAAATCTGCTTTTCAGAGGGTCTCTTCGTGGTTTCCCCTTTAAAGTTCTTGAGAAGCTAATGTAGCACAAAAAAAAGCTTACTTTTAGGATCCTGGGTTCCCCGTGGACCAAGAGACACAGAACAGGGATCTCAAAACTTCCTGCACCTAGAAGTATATTCACAGAATGAAATGCATAAAAAGGAGAAACTGGGGTGTTGGTGGGTTGCAAAGAAGCTTACAGGGATAGCATTAGGAGCTCTGGGCAGGCTAAAGCAAGTTAAATATAAGAGGTTCACTAATAGGATGTGTTCTTATGAGCTGAGCATTAGCTAAAGTGTCTGATTTTACCTACATTGGTTGTGAATGCTCTATGTGTAAAAATATCTCTGTGATATGTTCCCTTTGTCTCTAAGTTGTGGAGAGTTGAACCAAATGTTGTTTTTGTTTTTGCTCTGATATTAAATTTGAACAGCTCTGGAAACCCGAAAAGGAAAATGACCTGCAACTGACTGAAATACTATTTATGGAAACAGGCTACATTTGAATATGCAGTAAAAGTAGTAAGTGAGCAATTAAGTAAGGCTTATTTATATAGTTCTCTTCAAGAACAAAAGTCACAAAATGCTTTACAATTTACAATTACAATGAAAATTTTAATTTACAATTAAAATGGTAAAAATAGATTCAACTAGATTCACTGCTATTGTGCTTGTGAAGTAATTCGAGAATTCATAAACATCATAAAATATGAATATGCTTTTTTTCTTTTAAAAAAAAGAAGCTATTTATATATGAAACAGCCACATGTACTATGTGCAACACCACAATGAAACAATGCCAAAATGCATCCATAATTGAAATCCATAAAAGCTACCATTTGTCACAATGAATTCTCGTAAGTACATTTCAGTGTCATTTTTACTCAGTTTTACATAGGTACATGTAAAGGAATGATATAAACTTTTAATGAAGCAACTTTAACATACGGCATACTGCTTAAGTCGAAGATTGGTTCCCAGCAATGACCTAAAAGATTTTTACCTCCGTAACCTGTGCGCTGAAGAGAGATATGCTTGAGCAGCTTCACCCTCATTTCACTGGTGGCTCCGGGTCTGTTGGGATCTTCCTCAACCAGAACAAAGTGAGAGTGGTGACTGTCCAGGGAATACACTGATCCATGGGGCAAGTCTTGAGGCTTGTACACTGTGGGTTCATCAACCTTAAGAAAATATGAAGGGATACTCAGCAGGAAAGAGGACAGCGACAACACATTAACACGAGAGATGTAAATATTAGTTCATGGAGGATACTAATATTGGCCTTGTGCTGCCTTTGTGTGAACAGGAACCTTGGCTGTGAGTAGTGCCTCTCGGTTGTGGATCATGTTCCAGGGAGCAATGCCAATGGCCACAACACGAACTTTAGAAGAGGTGCTGGCCAAGGAGTGATCTCGTACCGCCTGGCCTAAGTGCTTGGTGATGCCAAAGCGAAGGCCATTAGTCAAAATCCATGCCCCTAGAGAACAGCAATGCAGTTGTATATGTACATAAGAGGTTTTGAACATTTGATGTCTAATTTTACATGATCTGTCTGCAAAGTTGTAATTCTGATGAGTATCAAACTGGAAAGTTGGATCCAAGATTGCATATTAAACTGATGTAGCTGCCAATATAATCATAAAGCTAGTTATTCTGAAATTAATCATATAATTTATTAATGAGAAACACATAATATCACAGGAAAAAACAACACTTTATATATCAAATAAAAGGCACTCTCTTGCCAGTATAGCAGCCTAACAAGATTCCATTTCTTTGATTTCAAAAGCCAGGGCCAGGGCCAGTTTGCACCCTTGATTATAACCTGTGCTTTGTGCAGCCTTCACAAGTCCCTTTCTCAGTGTGTCCCTAAGCCAGGGTCTCATCTGAGCCAGCTCATCTCCTCCCACTACTGCAACCACCAGGTGTGGAGGAGCAAGACCCCACTCTTCTGTCAGCATCTGGTAGATCAGCACTGGGTCTGTGTTGCTGCGCACCCTCACAAACTGATTGAAGGCAAGGGGAAAAGTGATGTGTCAGTATACCGCTTGAACTGCACACTCTTGTTATGTTACCTTCCTCACTCGTTATGACATCCAGTCTCACCTTTCCTCTCGTTTTAGTTGGACCAAGAAAGTCAATGTCACCAACTCTGCCAGCTGCCCAGTGGCTCTTCTCTTTCTTCATTCTGCTGGCAAGTCCCCTGGCTACATTCTCCAGAGTCTCATCTACTGTAGAGCAGCAGGAACAGCCCAGCAGGACACTGACAGCAAAAAAGCGTGAAATTGTTATATGCATCAGTCTTCTGCAGCACAGAAAAGGTATGAAAAAGAATCAGATTCAATTTTTATCCTGCCCACAAAGCTCCTCATAAACATGCAGCAACACTTTTCTGTGCTGTCGCAATTACAAAAGGACAGTTAATTTCGCCCGCCAAGGCTGTTGCACTGTTCTGTTTGCTGATTTGATTTGGTTTGCTTCTTATTATCATGTGTGTTTATGTATTTTTTTATATAAAAAAGCTTGTCAAAGTTCAACGAAAACACCTCAATGTCTACATTAAAACACGATTAAAATTTATATCTAAGATTCATCCAGGCTGCACTGTGTTCAGCCTATTTATATGTATCATTGCTGCCCATTTGTAGTTTGTTGCAGTTTGTATACTTTCTAAAGACTTTCTGCAACTTATGTTTTTCTTGTGTATATGTGCGTATTTATATATTGCCTATTTATTTATTTCTTTTTGTATGCATTCCTTGTTTGTGTGCACAAACTTTGCCAAATAAAGATGATTCCAGTTCTGATCAGACATAATATTATATTATGGAAATTCTGCCACACTCATTTCTATTTTTTTGTACATTGAATTGATTATTATCGATATTTTAAATATCCCTAACATACACTCTTTTTGTTTTCTTTCCCATATCATTTTTCTTTTATTAAAGTGAACTGAAATCAGTAATTAATGCTATTCCATCAACTCTCACTTTCATTTTCACTTGAGTAAAAGCCTAATATTTCCAGACAGGGTTGAAGCTTCCTGCAGTACCATTTTTTTTTTTTAATTTGATCAAGATATATAGATGGAATAAAAAATACGGAGGTTATTTCATTAAATGAACTCATTTAGATGATTTAAATGCTTTATGGTTTATCTGCTTCGTCCAGTATTAGCTAAATGAAAAATGTAGCTCTGTGCTTTTCTTCTTATTTAATATTGGAGAAAGCATTCATTTCTCCACAGCCAGGAATGGACCGGCTCTCATGAATAATTTAAATAGAAAACTGTACTTGGATTTAGTTAATGTTTGTTAGTCCAGTGCAAATGGTTTCATCCTGTGGCACTCTTTCCTGTGAGGCCTCCTAAGCGTTGGCCTTTTCAGCTGCTCTGATGATGACGTCCTCGTCATGAATGCTTCTGAACACTACTCGTTTGAAATAAAAGCTTCTGTCAGAGCTGATAATTCTACTGTAGAAGAAAAAAAAAGTTTCTCTTGTTTCAGAGTGCTGCACACACAAACACACACACACACCCATGTTCCTCTGACCACTCCAGCGTGTCCCCACATTGCAGGCATCGCGTCTGTGGTTGCAGTGTCCCCTGTAAACAAATGAATACCCAGATATTAGGTCGCTTTAACGCTAAATCCATTATGACTCACTCACCGCTGGCTCTACAGACGGAAAGCTTCTTAGAAGTACATGTGGTCAATGCAAAGCTGGCAGAATTTTCATTCTCGCTTCATATGCAAAGTGCTTCCTGCCCCATGTTTGAACTACAAATGCACAAAACCCTCTTTTTTGCTGGTATACACGAAGCAGGGAAACAGGCATGCATCTGAACCTCTAAACGTAAGCCTCCCTTATAAGTTGTGAAATGAGAACATTTGCTAGCCCTGTGCAAAATTTTAGGCGCTTTAGATATTTAGGCCTGTGTACAACAGTCAATGCATCAGATCAGACCAGCATTTATTGTGCAGCATTACAACAGCACCAAACATACTTAAAGCCTCATAACAGACTGTTTTGAGCAACTAGAAGAACAAGGAGTCTTGCGACAGATGGCATGGCAGACACAGAGCCCTGATCTGAGCATCATGGAGTCAGTCTGGGATTATATGAAGAGGAAGATGCAACTAAGACAGCATAAATCAGCAGAAAAAAATGTGGCAAATTCTCTAAGGCGCCTGGAACAACCTAACCTGGAAAGAACCTTGAGAAAAATGGGGAGGGGATCTGCTTTTGACATCGTGACCTTCTTTATACGGAGCTATTGTTTTACAGTTCAGTTTATCTCGGGATGAGTCTTTTCATAGGAACCAAAATACACTGAGCTCAGAAAGAAGGCTCATTTAATATTGATAAGATTACCCATTTGCCTCAGTAAACAGACACTTTTATCAGCCAGCCTTATTTGCATGGGCACTTGAGCAGCTTTGTGAAAGACGATTAAAACAAACAAAAAAAATAATAGTAGTGCAAATTCCTGTGACCGACAGCAGTAGCCTCCCCGCTTACTCTGAGTAAAGAACACGCATTTTAACGCAACTGTGGTGCAATGGTTAATATACAGGCGGAGAGTCAATTTGTGTTCAGCCATCTGTTTTAATGGGAGAGAGCAGCTTGTTGTGGAGGCTTTTATTTGACTACAGGTCTGGGTCTGGGAGGGAAAAGACTACTGGGCATGCAAACAGGACGATTTACATGCAAAGGTAGAGGAAAGGACAAGCAGCTGTGTGTGTATGTGCTGGAGTGCGTATCTCAAGGACACGCACACTCTTCCATGCACACGCACACACATGCACTTCTAGCTTGAAGTCTAGCATTTATATGAACTTTGTTAGGGCTCATATGTGGGGCCTCTTTTAAATGCATTTTTTGTCATTTAAAATAACAATGATGTTCCAAAAGCAATATTTTGAGCAACTTTTTTTCCTCACACTTTGCCATTTCACCAAGTTTAGTGATTTGGTGAATGGCTAATAAATATATTCTGTTTAAAAAAAAACTAAAATGTAAAATGTGAAGATTCAAATTTGAGCTATTTCACCCTTTTGTTCTCTGATCTATTGTTTGACTTGAAAACCTTAATTATCTACTTTATTATTAACCAGTGTATATTAATGTAGCTCAACACACACACACACAGACACACAATGGTGATCCAGTGGTCATCATTACATGTCTTAAGGTGTGTGAGATGATGCTTTTCAGACAAAAAAGACAACAAAAGGAAGAAGAAAAAAGAAACGAGCTACAGTTTAGATACTCACCAGAGGTGTGTCTTGTCCCTCCTGCATGGCTGAAACAGACGTTCCCCTCTCGTTCCCCTGCAGAACCACACCTGTGAGAGCTCAGCAGGTGTCCTTCCACAAGCCTCAGGTGAACCTCCTGGGCTATTAGGAAGTAGTGCAAAGGTGGGGCCCTCCCTCCAGCCAATCCCAGACGCTGGCGTGCACCATCACTTTGCATGTTGGTCAGCCGTTGCACATCACCCTCATCTGGACCACACCTTTACTTGCAAAATGGAACAGCCTCGTGTCTAGTTTCTCTACACTTCAGGGCAGCGTTCTCGGACTGCTTAAGAATTATGGGCTTAACATTTCCATATGGAAACTTTCCATATGTTTGACATGGTCAGTGAATGGTGTGTGTTGTATATGAAACGAATGGGCACAAAGGTTCAGTGAATTTCCTTCATTTTGGTGCTCTGTGTTGCGCTCACTTTCTTCAGTTTATCAGGGGTGTAACTCAAAATGCCTACCAGTCAGTGGCAGACTCAAGTTTAGAGAAGAAGGGCTCAAAGGTCACCAGACTGATCGGGAAAAGTAATATGAGGAGTGTGAATCATTCCTTCTTTATCACTACTATTCTGATCTTGCTGTGCAAGGTCCATTACCCCCAGTTTCTCTAGCAGAGTTCCTCAGTGAACAGGAAATTACATGTGTGGTCCTCTCTTACTGGTCCACTTGAAGTGTATTTGTGAATATTTCTCACCGAAATACAACTAATGCAATACAACTAACTCAAGTATAGGTTGTATATTAAAAAATGAACATGGGCTCCATGTCTGAAAAGTAAAGCCAAAACAGAAGTGCCTCCTCAGGCTTCTGAAAGAGGTTCAATAAGGAGAGATCATTTGGAAGAACTGGACATGATTTATTGAGAAAGAGAAATAAATTAACACATTTAGTGATCAGACTCCGATGATCCATCATGGCAGAACAGAATCCCAGCGGTGATAGGATTTAGGACAGGACTCTTCCGAGTCTAGACACTGGTGGTGCTGAAGATGAAGATGGAGGCTGAAGATTGATGTGGCTCTGAGCGACTCGGATGAGGCGGAGATGGGGAGGAGGATGGTTGCACGAATGAGAGTCTGATAGGGAGAATGGCAGAAGAGTACTGAGATTTAAGGCACACAGAGTGGAGGATGATTGGCCAAAAGAAGGCAGGCAGTGATGTCAGTACTGGGAAAGTGAAAGTGATGTACAGAACAGACTAGTAGCTGAACACCCAGGATAGCAGAAGAGATGATGTCCATGAGAAAAGCAGAGCCCCAGGCAGGGGTGTCAAATACAAGGCCTGGGGGCCAGAATGCTGCCCCCAGTTTAGACTCTAATCCAGTACCCTGGACAGCTTCAGAAAATGTGAAGGAGTGCATAGTTTTCAGAGATGTAACTGTATTTGTATAAGTTTTCCAACTTTTCCAATTGATAAAGACTCCCCTCACCTGCTACCCTTCACAACCATTCATACTACACTAAAGTAATTATCTATTAGATAAACAATTACATGAGAGAAAAGTTCCTGTTTTTCCAATGTCAGCTATAGAAATAGCAACATAATGTTCTCTTTTTTTGACGAATGATGGCAGGGTGTAATTCACGGTAGGCCAAGCTTGTTACCAACAAGTAATACCAACATGAGGTTTCACTGTCAGATCAGCCCCCCACTCATCAGTTCTGCTTTCAAGACATCAAGATACCAACAATAAAACACTCAGCTTGAGGCTTATTGTGTGCTCCTTGTCAGCAAACATGTGGCTACCGCCATCTTTTTACATTCAGTCTTAGAATAGAGTACTGTTGTGCCTGAAAAAAGCAAAACCGTACCTGATTTAAATTTCAAATCTCCTTCAAGCTAGTCTCCCAACTTGGCTTCACAGACCACTTAATCACAGCTCGTGGGGACTGAACTGCATTTTGCCATCTGGTGTGACAAACAAAAACATTTTATAAACAGAAATAATTGCAAACAATTTAGTGTTGGTTTGTACTTCTCAACAGTTTGCAGCCATGCATGAGTTATAAATGTGCTTGTGTGCACTCATGCTGGGGCATCCTAGGGTATTTAAAAGTAGAACTTGAGGCAGATACTTCAGCTTGCCCCCCCCATCATTGGAGCCAGCTCCCAGTTTGGATTCGGGAGACAGACACCCTCTCTACTTTTAAGATTAAGCTCTAAGCTATTCTTCTTTTAATTTTAATTTTGTTATATAAAGCTTATAGATAGGACTGGCTCAGGTGATCCTCAGTCCCTTAGTTACACTAAAATAGGTGTAGGCTGCTGGAGACTTCCCATAATTCATTGAGTGTTTTTCTTCAGTCTCTGTGTGTTTATACACCAGTTTGCATTTAATCACTAGTTATTATTAATTTAAATTTTTTTTTATTTCACATGTTTATATACAGGTAAATCTCACTGAGGCCTCATATTTTAACTAATATATAAATATTTTAATAAATTTGTCTTTGTTCTCTTCCACAGTGTGATCGGTTTCTGGTTCTGCTGCCGGTTTCTTGCTATTAAAAGGGAGTTTTTCCTTCCCACTGTCACCAAGTGCTTTTTCATAGGGGGTCATCTGATTGTTGGGCTTTTCTCTGTTTTATTGTGAGGTCGTTACCTTAAAATTTAAAGTGCGTTGAGGTAACTTTTGTTGCGATTCAAAATAAATAAAATAAAGCTGAACTGAATTATGCTGAGTAAGAAGAAATTCTTCGGTGACCACTAGACAGGACAGACTTTAACAAAGACAATCAGGAGCTTTTATCCAATGTTTCAGCTGAGTTCGTCACACAGTGATTTGATCACCACCAGCAGCAGCAACCCCCACACCACGGCTGTCCCTCTCCAACAGCCAATCAGAAGTCTCTTGTCATTGTGTACAAACAAAAAAGTTTTGCGCCCTTTAGCCTTTATATCAACCTGAAGTCAAGTATCGAGCAGAGCAGGCAGACAGCACCAACCACCATCACCACCAAAAAACTTAATCATTTGAAAGATGGAGCCCATCAGGCGGAGGGAGTCTGTTTGCAGGGCCTTGTTTGGCCCGGTGGACCACAACCAGCTGCGTCGGGACTTGAAGCTGAAGCTTACGGAGATCATTGAGCAGGACAGCCGGCGCTGGAATTTTAACTTCGAGTGTGAAACCCCGCTGCCCGGCCGGTTTCAGTGGGATGAAGTACCTGTAGTCTGCACTACGGCTGAGCCCGCACGGCCGAAGGACGATCCCCACGGTTCAAGTAGCGACAGGCCGAGCGACGGCGAAGACGGCGCAGGGGCCGACCAGGAGAACTGCTCCAACATCACCAACAAGCGCAAGAGTCCCGCTGAAGAGACGCTCCACAGTAGGAAGAGGACGCTCTCCAAACCGGCAGCCAGTCTCAAATACAATGCACGGATCACAGGTACAGGAATGAGTCCCGTTAGCTTTTGTTGGTTGGCCTATCGACAAATCTAATGTCAAAATATTGACCAATCTCTCTCTCTGATTTTCAGATTATTTTGCAAAGAGAAGGAGGACAACAACCACCAAGAGCATCCCGAATCATTTTCACGTCGGTTCTCATGAAGCAGCTCTGCGCAAGACTTTAAGATGAACATGCAGCTGAAAATGGCTATTTATGTTTTCATGGACTTTATGGAGCCCTATTCCCCACAACAAATTATTTTATTTTATTTTATTGTATGTTGGTGGATTTTATTTATTTTTAGCAGGTTTTTTTTTTTTTTAGATTACATCTCTTATTAGGATATTTATTCTATTTATGGATGTTATGAATATTCTTCACTGGCATTTAAAAAAAATCTGTTATACACTCGTGCTGCTAATGTAACTTGTTTTAAAAAAAGCACTATTTTGTTAGGTCATTATTGTTATATAAAATGAATATGTAGCACATTTCTGTGCATATTACAGTTTTAATAAACTGTGATTATTGATCATTACATGTTATGCCTGTGGACTTTTGTTTAACACCGGGAAACTTTTCATGTAAAGTAACAAATTTGTGTTGCGATAGTTTCATTTTCATCTCTGATATCCAACCTTTTTAATGTGAATGTTATCTCTAAAAACTCCTCCTTTGATAAAATCAGACATAACCATTCAGAAACTCATGCATTATTGCCAGTCAATACTTTACAGATCTATACTTGTCTAAGACATAAATTAAGAACTGCAACAAATCAATAATACACAATTTTAAAACTACATATTTGTAATATCCAAAATAATGCACACCACATTTTGCACTGTGACAGTTTGCTGACACTGAATAGAGCTTAATCTTTTATCCTCCAGCTGTCAAACGTGTTGTCAGTCTTGTCTTTATATGCAAGACACTGAGACTGCTTTTTCTTACACTAGAATGTTCATCTATTTATAGCCGTGTCCGTTGGTGAACAGATTTATAAATTATTGGTTTTTCAATATGACTGCAGTCTTATGAGAGAGTACATCTTTAGTGTTTTTGTGCTGTCTTTGCAGCAGACACAGATGAGTAGGTTAATAAGTCTCTCTCTTTCTCTCTCTCTCTGAAGTCATAGAAAAAAAACTTCGGGTTGTAAGTTTAGCAATTCAAAGAAGAAAATTGTTTCAGAGTAATTGCATTTTCTGGGTTCTATTATGAGATATTTCATAATCACAATTGTAAGAAATGTGCCGTCAGGCTTTAAATTATATCCATTAATATGAACTGTAATTGCCAAATTAGCCCATTAGAAAAGCCAAATCCTGCATAAGTATGTGCACTCCTGCAGTGTTGGGGTTTCAGCTCTAAAGAACTTCAAGAGGCCATCTGGCCTGAGAGCAGGATAATAGCAACAAAGCAGAGCGTGCCATCTATTTCACCTGCAAATCAGCCTTTGGCACTCCTCGACCCCCCCACCCCCAGGTCTTCCCTCAGCTTTTCTATTTTCACTTAGTCCCTGTTCATAGTCAAAGTTGCTATCATCCTTGACAAGTGCCTGAAGCAATACCACTTATGCTTATTCTTACTTTGCCTCATGATTGCTCGAATGTCACTTCCCCAAAGGCCTCCTGTTCATACTTGCTACACAAGCAAGAAAAAAGAAAGACAATAACACTTTTAAAAGGCTCGGTGACGTTGCTAACTGCGTTATTTCTGAATTAGAGATAAATGATCATTCACTTTGTTCCAGTGGATTTATTTTTCAAATAAACTTGTCAAAAATCAATATCAAACTGTCCCATGGGTCCATAGGTTCCCATAGGATAGAGGATTCCCAGGTTTCCAACTCCAGCAGTAATTACATTCCGTGAAAGAGATGCACTACAAGCATCAGTACATTATCCGTGAATTTAACTGTCACTAACAAGCCTGCAATGATTGTTTCAAGTAATTCTAGAGTGATTTTGCTGAGAGCATTAGAAATGTTCCTTCATAATGAACCATAGGTTGATAAAAAAAAAAAAAAACATCCCGCAAAGGGTACTGCTTTGTTTTGGAAACTGTGGCTTCTTCTGATTGGGATTTCATTAAACTGTCCAAACTAGAAGAAATTGCAGGAAAGACACGCATTAGGACTTCCACTTGTGTTTGATCACTCAACAAATACAATCTGAGGAAATTGTACCCTTTGATGCAAATAACTGCTGGCTAAATTAGCATGTTAGTGTTTTATTTCTTTTTTCTTTCTGTATGAAATGTGCCTTACAAATTTCCTCACCAAAGCAGATGCTAAAGAAACATAAAAAAAGCAGTTCATTGTAGCTTTAGGACATAATGACTGTCTGTATTGTTTGAGTGTTTATAACGCAGATTACTCCAATATCCCAAACAATCCACGCCCTCCCCGTAATGAAACTGTCCCCTCACCCTCCTCCTGGTCGCCTCAAAGGCCAAGCACCCTCAGCACACTTTAGGAGGGTGCAGCCCATTGTTGTCCACACCAGAGGCAGATGGTCATTTGGGCCCTTTCTCCACATGGCTACTTGTGTGAAGGAATGCCTGGACACCCCACGGATGGTCAGCAGGGAAAAGGTCACCATCTGCCGCTCAAAGGTCAGCTGTCTAAAGAGCATGGTATTAGCCATGCTTTTGACTGTTTCGAGGACACGACACACAGCTCCACCTCATTGTGTTAAAACATGAGTGATGCACAATACTTGTGGAAGCAGTGACTTGAACGGTGCTCCAGACATTCAAGACAAGGACTCTTAGTTGGATTATTTGCTTTCATTTTTAGTGTGAAATACTGACTTTTTTTTTTTTTGCTTTTCCTTCAAAATACCTATTACAAAAGAAAAATGTCTTACTGTAACTGAAATATTTATCTCACTGGTTTTAGTGAGAGATTCCTCAAGGCCAGCAGACTCAATACATAGACACTCAGTAATAATTAGTTTGGTCTTTTATTGCTACAGAAAAGTTGTGCTAACCAACAGATAGTAACTGAAACTGTATAGTAAACCTAATAATGTATAAGAACAATCTCAAAGATGAATGCGGTTTAATGTGTTATTTCAAAGAAGGCTTGGTAGTGATGACTTTAAGATATTTTATTTATTCCAGATTTGGGAAGTTTATTTTAATTTTTCTTTCTCAATAATTCGACCTTACTTTGAAATTTCAGTAGTCAACATGATAATTAAAATAATATAATAATTGATTCTAAAGCAATATATGCACCTTAAGCTTTTACTGATTAAAAAACAAATGCAGATTAAAAACTCTGTAAAATGTCAGCTACAATGTAAATCAGCACTTCCTAAATTTAAGACTGCCACGATCACTTCAGAAACCTGGATGTTTTCTGTGGCGCACCCAAACCTCTCATTACAGCTTTGGTCATAATACAAGCAAAAGGTCATGTTTTTCCTTAGTTGCAATTTAACTCATTGCTTATGACATCTCATAGCCCCTTTCCTTCTACATACTTTTTTCATTGTTATGGATATATAAGGCAAATTCAGGATCAGAAATTAGCCAGAAAAGTAATCATATCATATCATAGCATAGAAATTCACTTCCAACAACAGCCCACCTGAAGTACCATTACTATCCACTGGGGGGAAGAGGAATTACTGACATAGTCTAAAGACCTTGGAAAGAAAAGCATCTGGACTTCTTTAAGTTGGTTGAAGACGTTTCACCTCTCATCCGAGAAGCTTCTTCAGTTATAAGGTCAAATGGTGGAGAGTCCCATATTTAAGTCCTAGGGGGCTGTCCCCCAAGGGGGTCAAGAACCCCCTGTTGATCCTCTACCTAATCAAACGATTTACTGAAATAAATAATATGCTATTGCAGGGTAATGCTTGAGAAAAAAAGTAACTCAGACTGTAACAGGATTGGTTCATAAAAACATGAAACACTGAAAGTTTTTTGCTTCACATCACACAGGCATGATTATGATTACTGCATTTTTTTATTGTCATAAGAGAAAGGAAATCTTCACATTAACAAAAAAGTGAAAAAGTGGAAAACAGTGAAAACAGCATTTCATTTGGGATTTTCAAGTGATATATAGAAATGTAAGGCCCCTAAGAGTTATAAAGTTACTACAAAATAATATAATTTCAACATATGCATATGCTAAACAGGAAGAACGGAGGTTGAGGTTGCAGGGGTTTTGGCATTAACCTGAGTAAATGTCAAGTACAATACTCAAAACTGGCAACTACAAAGATCTAATAGCAATGTAACTGTTAAGAGATATTGCAGTGTTGAATTATTGTTTTTCTCTCACAGATGTCCATATTCCGCATGGTCTGCTGAGACATTCATCATAAATATCTTATATTATACTAAAAGAAGAAAAACTTGGTTTTTGCTTATTGGTTTCATCAGCTCTCATCCTGACTGCCAGTGGTGCTCGGGGGAGGATTGGGGCAGACCACTGTGCTGGCGGTGTTGGAGGCATACAAAGAGGGTGAAGATAGCTGGTCATAGCTTGGCAGGCTGTCCTGGCTGGGGAGGACATTACAGGTCCGTCCGAGCCTTGACCTGCCCCCACCTTCGCCACCACCAGCATCCTTCTGTTCCAGCAGATATGCGAGGGACTCTGCAATGCGATTCAAACTCTGGTCCATGTGTGTTATCTGTAAGAGTTCAATCAAATATTCTTTAAAGTGACAGCTATGACACTAACAGTGCCTCTTAGTAATTAAAACTAAATTAGGTTTGTTTACTTGTTAAACGAAGGAGCTACGGTTACGTTGTTCATAAAGTTTTAATTACCCCATGTGGCACAAACAGCATCTTAAGTTTGGGCCAATTATTTTAATGATTGTAGTTTTCATGGTCAGTTATGGTTGTATGAAACAGAATTACATTTCAAGAACAGAAATGAAAGGGATGTTTATTACAGGATTATGAAATGAAAATTCTTTAAAAACTTTACACACAGTTTGATCTTTTTTTTTTATCCAATCACAAATAAGAAAGAGAAAAAAAATCACAGATGTATATAAAAACTCAGGGAGGGAATTGCACATTGTGTTCCTTTTTCTTTTCTTTTTTTTGATGCATCTTTGAAATACATGAAAGCAAACAGTTCCTCTTTTTGTGCCACAGAACTGGAACAGGCTCTTAAAGTTTTATATGTGAATCAACAAAAACGAGGCCACATGTGTATACATACATAGTGGCTCATGTTACATTACGGTAAACAAAGGCAGCTCTTGTTGCATTACCCAGAATGATTCCCAAATACGGTTTATTTTCATGGGTTCACTGAATTGTAAATTGTCATTGTAAACATCCTCTTGGGATAACCCTTGTGAACTGCAATAAAAGTTCAAATTATAGTGCAAGATAAATGGAGCCGGATTTAAATATTTGACTTTTCTCCTGTACACGGAAAAGAATGAATCTCAAACTCTACGAGGCTGGTGAGTGTTACTGTATTTTTCCACTGAGGTTGCACAAATCCCACCTTGTCCTCCATCCTGTTGAGTCTGGATCCGATAGAGTTGTTGCCTTTGTCTTTGGCTCGGTCTTCAGAGGCAGACAACAGTCAAGTAAATAACAAGACAGAAGGATTAGGTCTGTGGTTTGTACCATAGCTGCTGTAATGTATTTCGAGAAGTCAGTGGAGTGATTCATTACCTGAACCTGTCTGGAACAAAGTTATCTTCCCTAAAGACTGGTCCAGTCTGGGGGAAACAATGGGAACCTTAAGTTAGAGGAATATTTACACTCTCTCTCTACTTCCCCTTTCATGTTCCTAGATCTCCTCCATTCATTTTTTTTTAAAAATTTATCTCTTTGCCTTGACAGCATTGTACACATATATCCATGCTGTACTCAGGGGATATAATTCATATTAAGCTCATCTTATTTAAACCATTTACCGTCTCTGAAGCTCCTTGATGCGCACCATGAGATTGAGGTGACCCTGGGAGTACTGTTCAATCACATCTCGCACATCATATGGTTTACGAGCTTGCTACAACAGAGAGTTTCAGATTGTTTAATCAAAACGTCATCTCTTTTATTACAAATGTCTTGTCAGGATCAAATCCTTACGAATGTCTTTACATGCCAGAAACTGGATATTCTTTAGAAAATTATCCTGTCAAAGAAACAAACTTTTCATGCAAGAGGATGGTCTATAACAGGGGGGGCAACTCCAGGCCTCAAGGGCCGGTGTCCTGCAGGTTTTAGATGTTTCCTTGATCCAACACAGCTGATTCAAATGGTTAAATGACCTCCTCAACATGTCCTGAAGTTCTCCAGAGGCCTGGTAACGAACTAATCATGTGATTCAGGTGTGTTGTGTTGCAGGACACCGGCCCTCGAGGCCTGGAGTTGCCCAATAATAGCAATAATAAAAATCAATCAATCAATCAATCAATCAATCAATCAATCAATCAATCAATCAATCAATCAATCAATCAATCAATCAATCAATCAATCAATCAATATCATGTGGTCCTTATTTTAAAATTAGTTAAATCGAGTCTCAGGTGAACAACAGCACATGACATATTACAGTTTGTCACTATGTCTTTAAGAAAAACTAAGCCAAAATTCAGGAGACAGTGTGTGAAAATCTAAGTACACACTTACTGCTTCCATAGGAACTAAAAGGGTAACATTAGTGCACTAGTCTTATTGCTCATCAGCAAGTTTGATGACTTCTGTAAGAGCAGAAGTTTTGACAGTTTACTGCTCCGGAGCATTCAGCGGTGTGTTAATACAAAGCCAGCGAGGAAAGACAATAGCAACGATCTTATCTTAGATAAGTAATTGTTGCTGCTCATTAATCTGGGAAGTATTACAAGGCCACTTTCAAACAATTTTAAGTCCATCGTACCATAGAGAGAAAGATTATTCACACATGGAAAACATACAAAATAACTGCCAGAGTTACTATGAATGGACATGTCAGCAAATTCACCCCAAGGTCAGGGTGTGCAATGCTCAGAGAAATTACAGAGAAAAAAGGGGGCCTTAAGAGAGCTGTGCATGAATGAATGCCTGCAAATGTTGTAAAGATGTAAAAGAATCCTGTAAAGTTCCCCCACAATGATATGAGAGACTGATAAAGTCATGTAGAAAACAATTACTTCAAGTTATTACTGCTGAAGGTGGTTCTACAGCTTACTGAATCATGAGGTATACTTAGCTTCTCACCCACGGCTTCTTCTTTGGCTCGGTTCTTTGTTAAATAAATAATGATAAAGTGTGGTATGTCACACTTTTTCCCCCCTGAAGTTATATTTGAATCATTTAAGGATCTGGTAAGGTCCAGAAGATTTTTTAAAATTATGCCCCAAAATGTAAAAGTTTAGAACGGAAAGAGGGTGCCCTTTCTCTTCCACAGATGTTTGGTGAGGTTTAGAGACCAGATATAAAGTACTAATCCTTTATATACAGTATTTTGTATTCATTAAATATCATGGAAAATTTATTGTGACTGTCTGATAAAGAACAAAGCCTAAAAGGAAGGGTTTTGTACAAAAAAAACACTGAGGCTAGCTGGACATAAAGTGAAGTGGAATTAATTTTGTTATTATAGTTCAAAGCAAAGCAAAAATGCCATAGATGCTGCATTAACTTACAACTGAAACAGAATTTCATTTGTTCATTAGAGACAATCCAAGCTGTGGCACAGCTATCTTTTCATGGCTTGAGCCTTTGATTAGAATGAGAGAAGTCATAAAAGTGTGACAACGTGTAACATCGTCTAAAAGAAAAAAAACCCCATACAGTATAGGACTCATATCCAGATGTAGTCATCTTTTTTCCACAACCAATTCAAAAACCTATTACTATAATGATGCTGCTGATCTGAACTGCTCATTTGCAAACTCAGCTGAACCACTGCTTGCTGTGACCCTGGGGCAAAGTTTATTATTGTTGCTCCCCAATCTCTGCTGTTGCATTTGATGTTTGCACTGTGACAGTGTGAAAGTAAATAACAGTACAGTACTTAGTTAATAACTACTGAAATGTTAGAAGTGAATAAATACTGCTTAGTGAAACCAAGCTGTTAGTAGGTGTTCAGAGTATGCAGATAGGTTACGCAATTTTAAGTAGAGCACATAAACATCAATTATTTCCCAATGTGTGATTATTATGCTTTTTTCTTATTAAAAAAATTGTAATAATTACCTGGAAATTTCTCTTGGCCACAAAATATCGCATTCTCTGGATCACCCGGATGGCTTTTCGGTGAGGCTCTGTGAGTCTGTGAAAAACACATTTGCATCAAGGTTGGTTGTCTTCAACCTGCTACACTTGTTTACACCCCTTCTTTCATTTAATTGAATGAATGTGTGAAACTATGAAAAAACTGGCAGACATTAGCCTTCATACCTGAACTCTTATCAGTATAGGCAAAAATATTAAGTTTCATTATTACTGCTCCATCTACATCAAAAGCCTTTCCTCTATTACTTGTCTTCCTTTGAATGTGATGAAGGTGAGTTACAGAAAGAACAAAGGCGGGTAATTTTCAAGGTCTGCACATTTCTCGAAAAATCATTGGCACAAAGCTTAGAGTGATTGTCGGGCATTTAGCCTCCATTATTATGTTGTGGGAATTATTAAATAGGTATTACTTAACAGGCTCATTACCCTGAAAAAGCAGTGAGTGAGTATGTGAGGTGGGAGCGCAGCGAGTTCTTTGTCAAGTCCGGTGTATAACAAGGTGGGTGAGAGTCTCATAATGGACTTTTCAGAGGCAATGCAATGGGCTGATTTTCAAATACAGCTTTCATAACATTTTGTCAAATTAGCACTATGAAACGTCAATAATGTGCTCCTGGGCTATTATAGAATCCATTTTACATCATAAAAGGATTATGTGGTAGTGATATAAGCAGAAGCCAGACAGTGAGACAAATTTCTTTTAGCTCTAATGGCAAATTGTGACTTCTTCAGAAAAAAGGGAAGCGTTTGAATATCAAAGATGTTTCTTTAATATTTTCATCTACCATTAATGAACACTGTGATGTGAACATCCTAGAGATCTGTAAGGTTATAATCCTTAAAGAAATGGTTAAATATTTTGGAAATGGAGCTTATTAAACTTAAAAAGAGCAGATCTAAGACTGGAATTAAGAGACAGTTTGTTTTACGTAGCACAAAGAATAAAAAGAGGAGCTTAGCCTTGTTCTATCTAAAGCATCCAAGTCTACCTATTAGCAAGCTTAGTAATTAACTCTGTACAGTTTTAAAGGGGATTACGTGCTGGACTATTTATTCTAGGCTTCCTTGGTAGAAACCAAAGTCACTATGATCATTTTATGTTCAACAGAGATCTTAACGAATAGTCAGCTACATTAATGGTATTGAGACAAACATTACGCTTAAAGGACCCAAAGGAAAAAGATTTTTAAAATCCTGTTTGAGGAAAGTCAGCAAACATTTTTTCATTTCTTTTATCAGATTTAATGGGTGATTTTATATATGCAGTTTTTAATGTCCTGGTGACATCAGATATTCAGTGCTTCAAAAGAAGTACCTGATGTGTTGAGTAGTGAGATTCTAGAGGGCTTGAAGGAAGTGAGTAAGCATATTTTTCACTCTCAATTTTTTTGTAGTAACAGCCATCAGTGAACTTTATTAATGTTGATCATTATCTTGGTCTGAGTACATCAATCATGTAGTCTGCATATATATGTGTGTGTTGCAGATGCAAAAGTTTTGATCTTTACTCTACTGGAGTCACGAGGCAACATGTTGGGCAGTTTTTTAAGTCAACATCAGAATTCAAATCCACCAGCTGTCTGGAGCATTTCTGTGTGGAATTTGCATGTTCTCCTCATGCATGTGTAGGTTCTTTCTGAGTACATCCTCTCAAAGACGTGTGTGGCTTAGGTGAACTGGGATTTCTAAATTCCCTATTAGCCATGATTGTGAGAATGAATGATTGTCTGTCTCTCTCTGTGTCAGCCCTGTAGATGGACTGGTGACCTGTTCAAAGTGTACTCTGCCTTTTGCGCTATGATAGCTGGGATAGGCTCCAATCCCACCTGCAACCCTGAATTTGATAAGTGGAATGAAATCCCACAGATTAAAGCCTTACCAAGACTAGAAGGATGTCTTTGGAGCTGTTAGGGGATACGTGAATGTGCTATTATATATATATAGTGCTATTTAAATGGCACCTAAATGTGCTATTTGATGTAGTAAAGGCATTTTGATTACTATTAGTGCCATATATTCATTATTATTAGCTGTCATGCTTTGACAGTTCAAAAAGTTACACTTATGATCAGTATTGAACCAATGCTTTTGTTATCACTATGAGTTAAGAGGAGACTTTTCAAACAGGGGTAAACATCCATATAATTTTTCAAGGTGACATGGATTCTGACTGACTATGTCTCCACATTGAGAATAATTTATAATATAACATATTAGTAAATACAGGTGGGTTACATGCAATAATACATGCAATTCTCTAACTTTGGAAAAACTCGTTCTGCTGCTGTCTGCTTCTGCGAGGTATGTAATGAACTCAGAGAAAAGACTTCCAAAAACAGCTGAAATCTATACTTTGTGTAACTTCAAACCGCTTCCTTATATTTATTAGTAGGACTGATCAGTAATCTAGCCCACAGACTCTGTCTTCATCATATAAATCTGTGCTTTAAAAAATATAAAACCCAAGCAAATAATGGTTGTTGAACATTCCTTGAGTGCTTTTTGTGGCTTTTCTGAAAGGTCTAAAGGCACATGAACTCTGCGTTTTGTACTGTCACCATTTTTATGCTGAAATGTGGAAAATGACTGATATTAAAACTTTGTAAAAAAAAAAGCCTTTTTAGCATTTATATTATTATTATAGATTGCAATCCTGTTTTTTTTTCTAATTTTACTGATAATTGGAGAATTCTTCAAAACGATCCAGTATTTTCTGAGCTAAAAAAATTCACAAAGTTGCACTTTAGAGATCTGCAGTCATGCCATGTCTGAAAGCGACACTTAAATATTACTAGGTCTACCATAGCAAGGCTGGAGTTGTGAAAAATGTCATCAGGGCACATAATTTGACTATTCAGATGCCATCAAATTAACAGAAAAACAGAAGGAGCTGAAGCTCTTGTATCCTTTTTTTTAGTAATTGCTGTAATAGCTGAGGTCAGATGGAATTTGCACAGGTCTTGTTTCAGTATGTTCAATTAAAACCTCTGTTACTAACAGAAAAGGTTTTGCCTTGACTTTTCCCTCCTTCATTCAATAAAGGAAAACATTTTCGCAGCTACCTTTACTCATCCCTTCCTTTTATTCCAAATGCTTCATGTGATTGGTATAAACAAAAATGCAATGTGAAAAAGATTTTCAAAAAAGTGCGTCTATGAAGCTGTACATTTTTGCCTCACACCCTTTTTTTCTTTTATTATGACTTTAAAAGCTCTGTCTTCTGGGTAACTAGGGGTGTAATTTTCATCTGTTTGTGACAAATGTTTGGCAGTTTTGTTGAAAGTCTCAGTTCCTCGATTATTATCAATTTGCCAAAACATAGTGCACTGGAAAGTCGAAACTGTCAGCTGCAGAAATATGACTCCTGGGAAGTATTCCATAGTGAGAATCTATACACCACGATTTGTACCAATGACTAAACTGAGCTATTCTCCAGTCTTATAAATAAAATAAAACTGACAAATTGGTGTTAAATATGTAACAAGGCGCGTAATCAAAGACAAACCTGGTGAAGAGAAACACATTCTTCAAGGTTTTTTTTCTCTCATATTTTTGGTGTTGTCTCGTCATGGATAACACAAAGTGTAGTATCTTATAATGGCACAATGTAGCATGGGATTTGATGTGGCGCTGCTCTATGAGAACAGCTGGTTACGTATTTTGAAGTCAGCAGAGCACAGAGTGATCTTTGCCAACAACGCTGCTGCATGCATTTCCCACTCTGCATCATTACTCCTCCGTTTAGAAAGCAGTCCCACGGGTCAAAACTGTCGCTCCATTTGTTTCACTTACTGTGCACTCACATTGCACTGCAGTTACTTAACACTCATTTCCTCATATCATTCTCAGTCTCTAGCTGTGCAAGTGCCTCGGCAAACGCAAGTGATTTCTTTTCGTGATACACACTCATTACACAGTAGAGACACAAGCCCTCTGGGGTTTGGCATATTTCAAAGGTTAATTACAAATAGAGAAAAAAAACCTAAAACAAAATGCATAAAAACCTTCCCTGTCATGGTCATTAAAATGAATGTACACATAAACACAGAATCCTATGGTGGTAAACTCACTGTGACACTGAGGAGGCTGGGGCCAGTTCATTCTCTCGCTCTGGCTCCAGCTCCATGTCGTCTGCAAAGCTGCAGTTCCTCTGGAGAGTGCTGGGGGAGTGGACTTCTAAAAGGCCAGGGCTTCTTTTCACTGCACGTTCACCCACAGACACCCAGAAACACACTCATTAGAGTTTAGCTATTAATATGTGTCTGTAGTGACACTGCAAATAAAGTTTCGCTGTGTACATCCTGTTCAAACAGGTTTTGCAATTTACACTTACTTACACATTTAAATGTATTCTAATTTCTCTTAATGCACTCATGCTATGTATGCTGATATAACCAACAACAAAAATATGCCCATATGTTGCATTAAAAGTAACATTATCTGAAGACAGTGGAAAGGGGGAAAAAAAGACATTCCTATGGTAGCTTTCAGAATCGCTGGTGATTTAGTGAGGGCTTGTGAACTGTGGGAAAATTAGGGCCTCGTGTGACCTGGGATCTTGACTCTCCAGAGCTCTGTTTAGGATTATAAAAGTGCTGTATTTAGATGGGAAAAGAGATCTGAATTTACAGCTACAGTCATCCTGCAAAAACAGGGAAGAGAGGAAACCACTCCGTTTGGATAGACACAGATGGGTTTTTTTGGGGGGGGGGGGGGGGGGGGGGGGTTGTAGATGTTCTCAAATGCAACATGCCAGCAGGGTGGCACTTTCTGTTCTTTGCCACATAAACTGGGAGGACAGACTTTTTTGTGTCTTTTAAAATTGTAAAATTTAATAAAAAAAAAAAGAAAGACAAAATGTGACCCCACAATTATCCAAATCTGCCACTGGAGTGTTTTGAAACTGCACCAGTAAGAGAAGTGTGACACAACAGGTTCATGATTTTGATGTGTGAAATACAAAAAAAAAAAAAGGTGTTGAATGGCACTGCTTGAAATGCACTGTAAATCAAATGATCTTAATTGGTGTTGTCATCTGGTGACAAGACTTGCCCTGACAAGCACACTGATATTTCTCAATAACAGAATGCAGGGAAATGTTTTAACTCCCTGCTGGGCAGCTTTTTAGATGAAATGCCAAACATTACTTTGCATATCAGCTAAACACATCAGACCTTTAGTCCTCTTGGTAACAACACTTCAAACTGTATGTAACATCACACCCGACCCACATGATGAAACCAAAACTTGTTGCAACTAGCAGCACACCAGTGCCAAAAATCTGCACTTCCTGGAATGGCCACTTTAAGTCGATTTCAAAAATAAGTAATTCTTCATAGACTTCCATGTTCAAATTTCTTTACAACAGAAATATGCATTTTTTTCTTCTGGGAAAAGGCTTTAATCTCTATAGAGGTTTCTCGAATAAGATCATATGCACACCGTTGGCCTCCTCCAATATAAGGGAACCACAAGGGAAAAATGTGTAATCCAGTTATTGAGTGGTTCCTGGAAGCTGCTTTCATGCCACTAGGTGAAGTTGGTCATAAAGAAGGTGCTGCACCAAAAACCTGCTTGGTGTGGTTGAAGATTGCTGCAGCTTTTACATCAGAGATACTAATTTATCTACAAACCTTTGGTTTTATAAGAAAACTTGCAAAAAGTGCAACACAAACTCGACACAAACTGGAAATCGAGGACATTTCCCTTCAAAGTAAAAGTTGTGCCTCACTTGTGTCACACTTTTATCATTTCATTACCATTTGAAGAGTAGTTAGCAAATGTTTGCAGTCTCAGACAACCTGGCATGTTTCATGCAAACTGTGGGCAACTGGAGTCAGGGACCAAAGCAATCACATAGAGGCTTTTGGTTCAGCACCTTCTTTGTGACTTGGCAACAGCTAGGAACCTCCAAGATCCATTTGGTAATACATATTTTTCCCTTGCCAGATTATTGTGCATCGTCTCTAGGGCATCGTGACTGAGGTCTTACTGAGTTGATCATACATAGTCACACATCAAAAATGGTGGACCACTTAACATCACGTTGTTAGCAGTCGTGAGACCACAAAACACCAACTGATAATTTTCTTTCTTATGACATTTGTAGAGGGGTTTAAATTGCTAAGGCATTAGCATTATTAGCATTATTAGGGGCCTGGACACTTTGAGAGACAGGAAGGTGCCATGTTGTCTCACTCAGTGTTTCATTACACTAAAGGATACTCCAATGAATCGGCTGTTCTCTAGGCTGTGTATTTTCTCAGTTGTCCATTTTGTGCACAACGTTTTTTTTGGTGGTCATAATTAACATCCAATCTAACAAGCAAGCAGCAGTAAAGATGGCGAAGGTCAGAATACTAAACTCAAGGCTCCAAAACAATAATCCACAACCTCATGAGTGTCATCTCTTTGGCCATGTGCATCTTTTATATGAAAGCCAGACTGTATATTCAAGGCAAACAAAGTAACATAAAACATCATTAAGATCTGAAGTTACCTGGAGGTGGTGAGCTGAACTGAAGAGAGGACAAAGACGTCCAGGACTGCTGGCGATCTGAAGAATACATGATGGAAAACACAAGCATAAATTATTAACTTTAATTATACTGAAAAATAAATGTGGCACTTGGAATCCTTTTTCATTGTCATTAGTCATTAAGAAAACAACACAACATTTCATTACCTCATGGGCGCCGGACTAAGAAAGCATGCTGTTATAAAACTTGACAATGACAAAAAGTGACTTGATGGGCTGTTAAAAATAAGCATTAGGAGAGGATAGCGAGTGCACAGAGGACGTAACCAGGATGTGGACACTAACATGCAGCTCACCACATCCTCCCAGAGTGTAGAGTCCTGCTAAATCAGGCATATGGACAAAACACAAAGAGAAAAAAGACACAAGCAAGGAAGTTGGATGGAAGAAGCACAACGAGAATTAAAAAGGGGCAGAAAGACTTCAAATCTAAAAAGAAACACCACATCTGCAATACACCTGATAGTTCTGTTTATGATGAACTGAAAAGCACTGGTGGAAAATTACTTTCCGCCAGTATTTCCACTCTTGCAATCAAAATTATAGTGACTTGAATCTATTTTATGTAACCACATACCCGGTGAACAGAATTAAGAGGAATAAATGCCCACACAGCAGAGATAACCAACAAGGTTAACGCAGGGCTGAAATTGTTCAATGCAAAAGACAGGATATGCTTTTAGTGTAAGCTGACAACTCTGTAAGCAGCTGAGCACTTGAGCCAGCATCAGTGCCTGCATCCCCTCAACCCAAGCATACAACAGATGGCAATGTAGCAACTTAGTAAAAAAATGGACATGTTAAAAGCATCATGCTGTAAATGTAAGATGTGCAGTAGACCTGTAGCATCAGAGATCGTGAAGTGCACAGACATGCATAGAACCGTACAATGGTGCAAATTAAATTCTGCCCCTGTACTGAGAAGTGAGTGCAAAGCAAAGCCATTGGCACTGTTGTGTTGGTGGTGCTGCAGTCACCCATGTAAGCAGCTTTTCACATTACCAGATTGTGTTAAAGAAAGAGGTTATATAATGAGGGCCTGAAAAGAGTAGCGTCCAATTAGATGTTTATATATTATGGATGTGCTAAAACTATCCATATTTATCTCCTTGAAAAAGTAAACAGATGGTCCTCTCCTGTGTCTTGGTTGGTCTGTCTACTAGATCAGGCTGTCCATTAATGTCCTTTATATAGCAGTGAGCGGGGTGATAATGATGGTCTTTTGAAAAGGTATAAAATAGGCTACTCGGTGAGCAGAACAACATTAGGGAATACACTCTGAGAGAAATGAATGAACAAAAAAATGAAAGAGGCATTTTCAAGGATGATATTGAATTAGTGAGTATATGTTACTTCAGCAAAAGTTCCTCAGCTTGTTTTTTGATGAGAATAGCTCAAATATTCTCAGCCCCAAAAGGCTGCAGCCCCCACTCTCCATGACAGGATGTTGTAAACCAGGAAGTTAGAAAGTGGGGCATATGATATTTTGGAAAAGTAACTCACATTTTGATTTGTTTGTATGTAGGCTTTAAAATGCCACATAGTCCCTTGAATGAGAAAATCTGTGACTACACTGACCACAAGAATGGGAGTGTTAACATTAAAGGGTTAAAGATGGCTGCTGATTGCTAAAGTTAGCCACACTCTAATTGAATATTAAATTGCGTCTGTGCAATGCTATTCAGTGCGCATGCTGCACATGATACACGACACATCCAATTTGACTAATGTTAGATGTCTTGAGTAGTTTCAAATGGCTCTTAAATCCTAATGCAAGGACAGTGTTTCATTGTACTGTCTAGCTCGTGATTCAGGCTGTTGTCAGGAACACTTCTGTCATTTATACGTTAAAGCAAAATAATGTAAAAAAGTCATTCAGTGTGAGTGAATAGGAAAAGGGAAAACCTGCTGGTGGCACTACTCCTGAGCTATCAGAAAAGCTTTGATTTGAAGTATTTAAAATGAACTCATCAAAGTAGTTGGAGTACACAACATAACCTTAAGTGACACTGACAGGATGCAGTATTGATTTGAATACCTTCTTTATTTGACTCCTAGTTCTTCATCATTGATTCAGCAGCACTGTGTGTTGTGTAGATTTTTACAAGTTCAGCAGAGGACCCTTGCAGTTCATACTCATCAATGCAACATCACGTTATATTCCTGCAATGCACTCATCTATTTTTAATGTTTGGACTTTGTCCTCTTCACCTGCTGTGGACAGCCTTATATCTGCAGTTTAAATTCAACATTTTCTATTTTCCGTATCATGAAAGAATTTTTGGTTTGACACCTGAGCACCGCTAATGAAAACTTTACTCATTAAGTGATGATGTGAGTATTAATTCTGATTTGAAGGAAAGAACAGGCACCACTCCATAAATCCACACAACAACACCAGTCTGTTTTCTTCTAGAAACTGTTCTTCACTCTTTCAGTAGGTTTTAGTACCTGTGCCAACAGTGCTGTAAACATCTGAACTCATCTCCCTTCCACTGTCAAACACAGAGTCGAAGGTGATGCTCGGAACTGTGGGGGAAGTTGGACCATTGTCCTTGTCACTGCTCTTCAACTTCTTCCTCATCTTCACCTGTTCGAGAAAATGCAAACAGCTCAATGAAGTGTTTGGCTGCAACTTGAGTGACACAAAAGGGTGACCGTGTTCACCGTGTGGGAAAAACGTTTTGAGTTACATTTTGATTTTGCAACCAAAGTCTCCACTGTCAAATGGAATTAGATTTAGCAGCCGGTAAACCTTCATAAACATAAAGGCATATCAGTCGCAAAATTACGTGATGTAATGATCTTCATAATCTGCCTACCTCTCTCTACCCCCACTCTCTGTTTTAAAAAGTGTAGAGCTGTCATGCATTTAAATAATTTATCATTTCTGTTGATGATAATTACATGGAAATACAGTAGGAGGATCAGAGTCTAAAAAGAGGGGCAAAATAAACACTGTTACTGGCTGCACATAAGCAACATTTAAAAACAGATGCATTAGTAGATGTGTGGTTGGTTGTAAAGATGCTGAATAATCAATATCATTATTAAATTGCTTCAGGCTGTCTTACTTGCTTACTTTTTTTCCCCTTGTCAGGCGTTTCTTGTTTGTTTTTATGTGTATCTTTTTAAAATCTGATATCCAGTCTTGTGATTCTGTTATACTACAGTAATGGATGATTTTCTTAAATCTAACTAGTCGATTAAGCCTGTCTGATAGTAGAGAGTGAGTGAGGGGGTTGAAACCCAATCTGACATCAATTTATGAAATTATTTACAATAATTCTGTTTATTTATTTCTATTATTTTTTTCTATTATTACTATTATTATGCACTGTTTGTTAGACATTACTAGTCGGAAAAGACTATGAGATCGCTCATAAGAACTATGGTGTTTCCAATATTTTTGCATCAATATCAGATATCAGATTTGCATCATTGAGTGCAGTCTAAACATCAGAAACAAGTTGCAGTATAAAGCAACACAATGCAGCACAGCAAACTACAGCCTTCACAGTGAGCACATAATAACTGAAAAACAAAAACAGCCTACATAAACCTTCATGAAAACCTTTGTGAATTTAGGATTTACAGTATTGCAGGGGTGTTGCTTCAGACTACATTAGTTTCACTTTGCCTGTGTCTAATAAACGGGAAACCGGGTGTATGAGCAGTTACAGAGAAATCTATAAAATGATTACTAACCGATTTCTTGGGCTTGGGGGTGGATAGAGAAGAGGCAGGGATGTTTGATCTTTTTCTCAAAAACATCTTGAATGTGGCAGAATCAAAGTTCTCCACCGCAAAACATCTCCACGATGTCTGGAGGGGCATAAAAATAGCAATACGTTGGTTGGACAGGACAAATTTCATGCCAACATGTCTGCCATATAAGAAAAGAAAGAAAAGGTTACATGAAAGGATGGTCTCCATAATAAGACTGTAGCTCTGAGACAGCATAATCCCCCGGCTGTACTGAGCTACAGTTGGGAGTATTTTTTTGGTCAAATACCTGAATGAGACAGGCAGCTGCAGGGATCTGTCGGTTGAAGTGTTTTTGTCTTTGCTTCTGCTGCACCTTCAGGGCGAAGCCTGAGCCCAAGATTCCCTGTGAAGAACAGCATAGCAGAGTTTTTCTCATTATTCAGTTTTAACCACACACTTTCAGGCAGCTGCACGATCCGAAAGATAGAGAAAGAAGGAAGAAACAAAGAGGGATATTTTATGATTCTATTCGGTTGAGAATAATTTATTTTTTCCCATTAACCTTCATAAACACGCAATTAGCGGATTTAAATGTGGAGATTAAGCGTTTTTTTTCTAGAACTAAACATAAATAATTGGGGCTCTAAGTATTTGAGACATTTCATAAACCTTATTATGAATATTGAACCAAGGGTAATATAGAAAGCGATGAGGAAAACTATACTTGTCTAATCCAATTTTTCACCCAGTTTTACAGGGTTCACTGACTTACTATGTTTCTCAGCAAAGTCACTGCTGTTCTGTAATCCTCACGGCACAACTCAACCATAAGGTTAGGCGGAAATTTCTCACTGCACTTACTGCAGGCAGGGCAAAGAATGAAATGGCAAAGACTGAGAAACAGGAAGCAATAGTCTTTCCGATCCAGGTTTGTGGCACTTTGTCTCCATAGCCAATAGTTGTCACTGTGACCTAAAAGCAGAAAAACACAGACAAGACAATGACGGCAGTAGTGTTTTATAATTATTATAATATACAGCTAGGGTATGTGTTTGGAATAAACCAAAGTATAGGACAGCTTAAATAATTACCTGAGGCACTAGATGAAAAGTTAAACAGAAAAAAAAGCTAAGCCAAAATGATTAAAAAACAATTGTTTACATTATACGTTACAATCACAAACTGCTTTGTTCTATGTTCTTTATTTCTATTGGACACACAGCTGCATATTGGGGTTCATATATTTTGCTTAAGGACACCACTGGTCCCCTGAGACACGGCTGCCATTACTACAGTTCATCATCACTGGTTGAAAAATCTGGGGATCATCAAAGTCAGGAGTACATCCGTGGTCCCTGCAGATAGGCTAGAGCAGTTGCTGATACCACAGTCTTGAGTATCTGCTGACTCAAATATCAATTTGATACCGTCTTTTCCTCTCTCTTCAGTAACTAGGCTGCTAATAATACATTTTTTGGAAACACAGCTGAGCTCCAGATGTCTCTTGTGAAACTGCAATGCTCATGTTCCAGTCGTTTCAGTGGATAGTATTATAACTTGCATGCACTTCCTGGAGACTTATTATCACTGCATCCCTAATTCTACTACCCTATCATTAAAGGGGACCTATTATGCTTTTCCTTATTTTCTATCACATATATACATAGTATTATCAAGGCTGTGGTGCTAATATTTAACACTGTTAAAGTTTTAAAGAACAATGTGTAAAGTAACTCTAAAAAGCTTAGGCTACAAACTGCTATAAACACTCTAAACACTACCAATTAGAGTGGATATCTCAGGCACACAGGCACCAGGGCAACACTTTCCAATCGACCGAGTTACTCATTGCACATCTCTTTCCATGCATGTGCTCAGAGCTTACTTTAGCATTAGCATTAGCATTAACTTGATAGTTTGGGCTAATGAACTGCACTTGGTACTGACAGGGGTTATAAGATTTGCACAGAAAATCATTAACTTTCTAAAGTATCCAACACTGACTTGATCCAACAACCGTAGTAGTTGTTTTAGAGTACAGACATTTTGCTAGCATGGTTGCAAAAAAACAGTGAAAGTACTGCTAGCAAACAGTTTAAATACTGTATCATCACATCCATAGCTGAACCCACAATTATCTATTGACTTTACTTGACCAAATACTTTCTTTGCTTTGAGTCTTTAGTGCATTAGACCCCTGATTTCCCAATCCTCCAACTGCAGCTCTGATCTTTTCACCTCTTGGACTCTTAATAACATCTTCATGTGCTGAAATACCCCAAACTGACTTTCAGCGTGTGTGTGAGAGCAGACCCAAATCAGATTAAAAAAAAAATAAAAAAATCATGGGATCTAATGTGTACAACAACAACAACTTTCATTTCATACTGGGACAAGTTATTGACTTTGCTGTGTATGTGTGTGTGAGAGAGTGTGTGTGTGTGTGCATTTTTTAATATCAGAGTCCCTGAAGTTTCCATGAGGCCGAGTGGGTGGTGACTTATTGTCTGAAAATAAATTTTCATCCCGTGTTTTCTGCACTATTTGTTTTGCTGTTTGTATTAGCAGCCCACTGGATTTGCCCAAGGGGCTTCACACAACTCCTACTGTAACATCAGTAGTACAGATAAAACAGTCTATATTTGACCTTTCACTTGCTAAAAAGCAGCTTACAACAAGTCATGGTTTTCTGCAAAATCTTATTTGTGCTAGGATAGAAATGTCAAATCTCAGAATTCAGAAAACAATCATAATTGAATAGTTTAGGATCATTTCACTTTGACAGTTATTTCTAAGGATAATTTCACTAACATTTTACACGGGTTTCTGTTCTGGTTAAAGGGCACTAGACAGTTGCCCAGGACACCAGGACACCTAAGGTAAGGACAAAATATTTTCTAATTAATTTTTAAACATCCAAAGCACACCTTACTTTGAACAAATACTGGTCACTGTGCTCTCAACACCAGCTAGACAGACTGTGGAAAGGCACTCTACTGGGGCCTGACTCTTGCTGATATAACCTGCTGGCTGCTGCTTTTGCAACCGTGCAGATTATTTGCTCACTCGGCTTTGTGTATCAGACATGGGTAAACACGTTCTTTACGTTCTATGCAAACATTACAATTTCATCCTCATTGGGAAAAATCATAATCCGGACAGATAATACTACGTGCCCAGATATGTCCTACAGCAGGCCTTTTATGTATCTTTCAGTGACATTGTGGAGTCAAACAAACGCTCTAAAGTGCTGCTTTATTTTAGCTAATTCACATTTTTATGAGTGTCTGTCTAAATCTTTGGCAGATCTTCTTGTATTTAGGAAATATTATGACATTATATATAATATATATTACATTATAAGGAATGCTTTATGTCCTTAATCCTATTCAGTTGTAAAACAGCTAAACTGCATCACTAAATTTGACATAGGGTTGAATATTGAACTGTACGGCATATAATGGGGCAAATTGAACCATAAAGCAAAGCAGTGACATTCTCATATTAACGACTTCTGTTATAGCTTCTCAGTATAGAACTCATAGAGATAATGTTAGAATCATATAGGGATGTGAACACTCTGGTTATGTTTTATACCATAATCCCAAACATGATTAAAACTGGGATAACTCATAACACAGAACAGCATCCATGAAAAGATACTTATTCACAGGTGATACTGGTAGGTCCCCACCCCCCCATACACACACACACACACACACACACACACACACACACACAGAGCTGGCTTGAATCAGGTCAGAAGCAAACTGAGTGTTTGCTTAGGGCTCCATGGACAGCAGAGGGCCCCCAAGAGCACTTGAAATAGTCCATAACATAAGCTTCTCCAGTTCTTCTCCCAAAAGAAAGAAAGAAAAAAAATGTCAGCAAATAACCTTAACATTAAGTTGATGTGCTTGCTTGTAGTGCAAATCCCTCTAGCTTGTCTGTCTTACTAACATAGCTGGACAGAGCATCTCTTGGTATGTCTGTGTGTTGCTCGTTAACCATTTCCATGGCTGGGTTCTTCTTTGTTTTTGTGCCCGAGTAAAGTGAGAGTGAAATTATATATGCTGATAAACACAAACAAGCAACAAGGCTTAGAAACTGCAATTCACACGTCACATGTGTTCATATGTGACCATATGGTTTCGTATGCGCATTCATGAAATGAAACATATGCTTTACAGCAGCAGGCTCTGTAAGAGTATGATTGCACTCCTCAAAAGCACCCTGAACACGACAGTGATTGTCTATTCCTAAGTCAAAATTCAGTTACACTTGTGGAAAAAGGAAACTCTTTGCAAAGCCAATGACTGACAATTACAATTGATTCAGTATTTGAATATAAATGCTCCTTAGCTGTGCATACATCTCTTATGAAATGATAACAAAAAGTCATTCAGCATTTCATTCTCATGTGTCATCTTGAGATTGTACAGAATATACTGTGTGAAAAAAAATCTTGTTTGTTTATTTCATACTTTTCTGTATAAGTATACTCAATTGTAGATGAACAGATTGAGCAAATTGTTTGCACTGTGCTGACAGGTGGGACTGTGTGGCAATCTCAAACAGCGTACATGGCTTATGGGTAAATTAGGAGGGCCCCCTTAGCAGAATTTTCCTCAGAGCCCCAGGCAAGCTCTGCTCATGTTTCTGTCATTTTAGAGAACATTTCAATAACTTACTTTCATTTTCTGGAGACTTTCTTCCACCATCATAACTGCTTGCCAAATCCCAAGACTCAACAAAGAGACTATTATAATTTTCCTTTTTTTGTGTGTCATACACTATATTGCCAAAAGTATTCACTCACCCATCTAAATTATTGAATCCAGGTGTTCCAATCACTTGCACGGCCACAGGTGTGTAAAATCAAGGAGCAAGACATACAGACTTCTTTTACAAACATTTGTGAGCGAGTGAGTCGCACTCAGGAGCTCAGTGATTTTCAGGATGGTACCGTGATAGGATGCCACCTGTGTTGTCCAGTCATGAAATGTCCTTGCTACTAAATATTCCACAGTCAACAACAACAGCAACTGAACCACAAAGTGGTAGGCCACGTAAAATCACAGAGCGAGGTCAGTGAATGTGCATAGTGCGTAGAGGTCACCAACTTTCTGCAGGCAGTTACTACAGACTTTCTAAACTTCATGTGGACTTCAGATTAGCTCAAGAACGGAGCGTAGAGGGAGCTTCTTGGAATGAGTTTCCATGGCTGAGCAGCTGCATGCATGCCTTAGTCTGAGCCTTAGCGTCTAAGTGTCCGATGCAGCGATGTAAAGCACACCACCACTGGACTGTAGATCAGTGCAGATGTGTTCTCTGGAGTGAAGAATCACGCTTCTCCATCTGGCCATCTGATGGCCGAGTCTGTGGGCTTGGCTCAAGTTTGGGTTTGTTTTTTAAGAGTTGGGCTCAGCCCCTTAGCTCCAACTCTTGACAACTTTGTGGGAACAGTTTGGGGATGGCCCCTTCCTGTTTCAACATGACTGCACGCCAGTCTCTCTCTCTCTCTCCATATGTATGTATATATATACATATATATATATATATGCTTTCACAGTTCACTTTTATGACTGACATTATCATTTCCCTTTTTGTCCCATGAGTCCCCAAAATGTGAGTGTGTACACAGATTTATGGCCACACACTATAAGTAATACAAATGCTTACCACTCCCCACCACAGGGCATCAGCATAGTTCCCAAAACCAGTGGTGCCACTGCTGTCAACAGCATCTTTCTCTGCCAGGTAGACAAAATACGACGAGAAGATCAGGCTCAAAAAGCCAATGTATAAGGTTGTGATCAGCTCCTGAAATACACATGCACAAAGATATTACAAATTTTAAACTCGAACATGTGACCATGTTAGAGAAAATATTAAGTAATATGAGGTGTGAATTTATGTATACTTTCTGGCAAAATGCATCAGTTAGCTTACCAGTCAGCTGCCTGTAGCCGGATGTGGCTGTGTTTGCTAATAACGTGACATATGGATGTGAATATTCATGTAAGAGTGCTGGGTAAATATGATGATTACATTTTTCCATCGGAGCATTTTGCTGCCTGTGCTGGCTTGTGTCATTCAATAACCAAAGGTGAATGCAAAGCTGTGTTCTTAATCATGCAACCTGTCATTTTGCCGCTAATTTTCAGCACCAGTTCTTTCAATCGAACATCAATTGGATGGGATCTTATTTGAAAACTGCCATCTGAAATTTGATTATGACGCTCTATCTCAACCAAAACTGTGCAACTTTATTCAGAATATTTTTTCTTTTTCAAGTGTTTTTTTTTTAATCAAGTGAAAAGCCATTAAAATGCTATGGTATTCTTGGCCTGAGCAAAGACTAAAATGTCTCGAGTTTTAAAGGGGCCATAAGTGCTAATGAGTTTAAAGTGAAAGTAAGTTCAGTAATAATCAGTAATCACTGCAGGGGTGTTGATTGAATTCAGATGTGCGGTAAATCATCATAAATTACTTTGAAACCCAGACGTCTGATCTCTTCCAGTGTATTTATCATATATATAAAGCATCGTGTTGCAGATTCAATAAGCAGCTGTCTACAATTTGCTCAGGAGGTCTACTTGGGTTTGGCTCTCATCCTGTCTGAGTGTAATTAGACTACTGCTTTGTGAAAAAGCTCTCTAAGTGCACTCACCTACTACGTGATTTTAAACTGGGTTTAACTACTCAAAGTGCCAGAGCGCTGCCTGCATCAAATTGGGATGAATTCCTGATAAGTGAAAATTTTATTCGTGTCTCGGCCCAAAACTGTCACTCTGAGACTGCCACACAGAGAAGCAGCAGCAGATGACTGTGGAATTGTTCCATCCTAGCCTTACATTGCTCTAAACAAACGGTGCTTACGATCTCCCGGTAGTCCACATTTGCACCTGTATTTCCTCATTTCATCACACATTGTTTTTGGGAATGTTTCTGGGCATCAGATCTTTGCCAGTAAACACCTGACAGAGCCTGTATAACGCCTTCAAGTCATCCGTACTGCTAGCAACTTGATTCTTGGAAATAACAGCTTTTAACGCATTCAGGCACATTTTCCTTGAGCTGCTACCTGAGGTTTAGTAGATGTGTTGCTGCTGCTGTGACCTGGCAAACACATTCACGAGATGTGTGCCTCCCATCTGCCAGTATCAGCCAGGAGCAACTGTGCAAATTGTGTTTAGAGCCACAGGCACTAGAATGCTACTGTGTGTGTATGTAAATGCCGTTATAACACAAGGATTGGATACTGATTGGAGTGAATGAAACTCCATTGACTTTAAAAACTCCAGCTGTTAACACAGAGGGGGCTGCACTTTCATGCGTTTATGCGAGAGTCTAGTGGAGCAAAACATTCCTGCTCTGTATAACACCAAGAAACTCACAAAGGAACATATATACAATACACCAGAGACCAGCTGGTTGATGGCAACTTGACCCCTACTGCACTGGCTGTTGTGAGAGTACACAATGTATTTCCCTTCCGGCTGTTGGAGTTGTGTAGAGCCTTAGCAGAACATATGAGAACTATACCCACAGTGACTGCAGTGCAAGGTGAAACAAAAATAAAGCACGGATGTGATGAGTGTGGTTCTCATGGAACAGCTCCCTCTATGTCACACATGATGACTTCTGATGCCTGCAATCAGGACTGAATTTAGCCAGGCCTCTCCCAGAGTCAGTCTCACACTCATCCTCTCCTTTCAGAGTCCATTTAGGAACAGCTCAGCCAGTGTGTGAGTGGAATTGGACAGTGAAACCCTTAAATGGTCTACATCAGTGAAGCCTTGTCACTCTCAGCTAGCAGGGTTTGGAAAATAGAGAAAACCTGAAATAAGTTTAACGTGGTTTTGCATGCTGTAGGTGTATTCTATGCAAATTTAGGGGGTGGGGGAGTTACAAGATGATTAAAGGGATTAAGAAAGACAAAAGAAGACACAGTTTATAGTTTACGGTTTATATATATACAGTGACACAATTTTATGTAGATTTCTCTCAGAACACCGTCACACTGGACTTTAAATCAAACAATCAAGATGAGATTTATTTGTAGTCTTTCAGCTTTAGTTCAGTGTTTAAAAATTACTGTCATATTTATACACAGTTTTCTATTTTCAGGGCTCAAAACTAATTGGTCAAACAAACATGAGTAATTTTAAATCTAATGATTGTTTTCAACACACGGATGAAAATCCTTTGCCATGAATGACGGCCTGAAGTCTAAAACCCATGAACATCACTAAATGCTGTTTCCTCCCTTGAGATGCCCTGTCGGGCCTTTACTGCAGCAGTCTTCAGTTCCTATTTGTTTGTGGATCTCTCTGCTTTCAGTTTTGCCTTCAGTAAGTGAAAAGCATGCTGTGTTCGGTTGCGATCAGGTGACTGACCTGTCAGTTGAATTCCTTTGTCTTGAGAAAGTTTTGCAGCTTTCTTTGGGTTGTTTTCTATTTGCAGGATTTAGCTGAGTAGAGAACACTTGCGAGCGCTTCTTTCACCAGTCACATCATTGATAAACACTAGTGACTTGGTTCCACTGACAGCCACACATGCCCGTGCAATATTACCTTCACCATGTTTGACAGATGATGTGATATCTTTCAGATTTGTAATAAGCTTCTGAGCTGTTCACTTCTTTCTCAATTTGTTTCTCTTCCCATCTTTCTGATACCAGTTAATCTTAGTTTCATCTGTCCAAGGATTTATTTTTTCCCCAGAACTGGTCAATCTCCTTTAGATGTTTTATGAAAAAGTCTAATCTGACTTTCCTTTTTTGGATTGCAACCAGTCGTTTGCACTTTGTCAGAAACTTTTGATATAAAAATTTGCAGTAATGAATGCATTTTGGCCAGATGCTGTGAAGGTGGAAAGAATACTGCGATCGTCTACTTTAGTCGTCTTCTGTTGTCGTCCTGGCACTTTGTCATTGCTGAGCTGCCCAATGCATTCATTCTTTTTAAGAATGCACCACTTTGCATCCTTGGATCTCTGAATGTTGCAGTGGACAGCTGATTTCATCACTTGAAATCAAGTCCAGATCTTTCATCTGCATAATTTGCCATAGTATAATCAGGAAAATATCCTGACTTGACCCTGAAACTGCTTGTCTGTTAGGACCAGTTTAGACATATACATAATTCTGTATACTTGACTTTAATTGCTAAAAAGGCTAATGCAATACTTTTGTTAAACCCTTGAAATAAACCAAAAACAATCACATCTTTATTGCATACATTTGAAATCAACTATGGTGGTGTACAGAGGAAAAAAAACTATCCCATTGTCTCAGTCCCCCTAAATAACTGTAGATGGACTGCATAAACTATGTTCATTATCTCAACCTTTTCTTGTTTTGTAGGAAATTTTATATACTTCCTCAAAATGAGTCAGACACAGCACAAGACTCTTGGGTTGAAGTTTTCACTGCAGATTGTATATTTGTGTGTATATTTGTTTTTATTCAATAGTAATTTAGCTGAACTAACCATGAGAAGGTGAATATGACCTTTGAAAACAATCAGTTAATTAGGAGCACAGCATGCAACACAAAGGAGGTTTCTAAGGAAACAGAACTTAGCAGATTAACAAGAACTCATCCCTGAGGCATATCAGCTATGAGAGATACTGCACTCTCCTTCAATAACAAGTACATTCCAAACTTTACCATTTTTTTTTTTTTTGTACCTTCAAGCTAAAGTGCTTTCTACAGCCAGTCAGAAATCAGATTTGAAAATGCCCCAATGTGTCCCTGTGCTGACATTCATAGCAGAGGTCAGTGGCTGATGATAACCAGCTTCAGCTGCAAGCAAAATCAGCCAAGGCCAATACAAGTAAGCATGGTAGGTGGTACCGGATGAGTAACATCCTTGATCCCCTGCTCATCACTCTCTCTTTTTATACTGACATTAAGGACAACTACTGTGACCACTGGGGCTAATCACGTCCACCTCTGTGTCTCAGCTGAATGATACCCTAGAGAAAGACATGGCCCTCTCCAGCAGATGAGCCTATAACGCAAAAACCCAAGCTATTACGCAGTGGCGCTTTTGTTGTGGTTCTCGGCTGAATACTCATTTAACTGTATGAGGTATTCCCATGTGAGGACCTTCTCTTTATACCGCATAAAAAGGAAAAATAAAACATGAAGAGGACAGACTATCCTTGGCATAATCCCCTGACAGAAAGCTGGCAGCTAACTAATAATGCTCCGAAGCTCTGGTGGTGGTAATAGTTTTGGACGTAAAATCTAATTTGAAGCCTTTAAAGGAGTGATTGTGTACCTGCCGATGGATGAAGACAACTGAGCCCAGGAGACGCCACGTTCCTCCCTGTCGGTCAACGTGGAGCATACGCAGGATTTGCAGAAAGCGAATCCCTCTGGTCGATTAAAAAAAAGGGAAAAGGAAAAGAGAAAGTGTTTATATGCAGATATTATTCTGCACAGCAATTGAATGTTAATATTCATGCAGACACAATAAGGCTAGAAATATTATACCTAAAGCATGTGTGCATCTTTATCACATATATCATAAATGGTCTCCATTCCTATGTAAAGACTTTCGACGTTTACAAATGTTAGAGCAAACTCGTATAATTTTCTCCCTTGCAGAGCAGTGAGCAGTAGGCCTGGCTTGTAGTTCAGAGATTAATCCCAGAGGTGTAGTACGTTCTTACAGTCATGGCTACAAACTTTCACCCCAAACTCATGAAACCATTCATTATGGATCTGGCTTTGTGCAGGGTACATAGTTATGCTATCGAGGCCAGAGGTACAGAAAGCATCTTCTTACAAAGTTTCTACTTGTACATACTGCACACAGTCGCTTACCTTACAGCAGAGGTTGCAAAGACCTGGCCTTTGGAGCCCACTGACAGCACAATTATCGAAGCAACAACTACAATCAGATCTGCATTAATAGAGAATGAGGGGTCTTAAGCCTACGTATGCCATAACCAATAACGTATATAATATGAATATTTTTACATTCATGATTATGGTGGTTAATACAACAAGAAATTAAGAAGTGGTGGTCTCCATATGGGGGTGGGCTGGGAGGGTGGGGGTGAAAGAAGAAAGTACAGAAAGTGTTATTTTAGGAAATTATCATCAGTTTTCATTTCAGAATGATTCTATTAATCAATTTAGCTAAGAAGGGTTACAAACATTATTAATACTAATTTTCATTGCAACATATTAAAAAAAACACCTGGAGGCATCGAATTTAAGAATAACAAGCTGAAGGTGGAAGAAATATTGCAGTGACAGTTTTAATTTCATGCTGAATTTGTCTTAAATATCTCATTTTGGGATAAAGCTCAGGGTATATTACAGATATTGTTTAAATTTTGTGCGTGGGTGGGGAGTGATACGTCTGTCGGCATGCATGTGTAAAGATATGTGTGTGTGTCTGTGTGCACAAGGATTGTGTTCCTACCTATAACAGATATTGGCTTCCTGGCAAAGCGTAGTCGGCCCCAGATGCCAACATATTTACTGCGGCAGCCTGCTGACCAAAGGCGGACAAAATATTCCACACCGAAGAACACCACAAGGACAATCTCCTGTCAGACAAATGAGGGAGAGGGAGAGAGGCAGATAAAAAAAAAAGACAAACATCAGATGCTGCTGCAGGATGTTCGGTCCAAAAACGGCTGAACAGCTGCTCCGACTAAAACAAAGTTTGCGTTACTTTAACCACAATAATATGGATAAAATATTATTAATTACCAAGATAATTAATAACCTGATAACACTTCCAATTTGTCAAGGATTCATTTTCATTCCGTGCATACTCCATTTGCTACTTCTAATTTGTATCACACCATTGATTTGAGTCAGCTGTTAAAAGAATTTAATGTACCTGATAAAATAAGGTATATGTGCTTTCTGACAGGTAGTTCAATAATCTTTATCTCTATTTAGCTAGTTTTGAAACTGAATTTTGATTATTTTACACATCTAAATTAATAAATCTTGAAGAATATATACGTGAGCAATGTTACATAAAGTCTTTCTATCTCTGGAGAGAGTCGTATAAGATCTGATATTTTTCAGAGTGACTTGAGTACTTGAGTCAGCATCAGCTGGGATTTGATGAAAATCTGGAGGTGTACAGTGAGAAAAAAGTAGGTTATAAGACCTCTGTAGCCCACCCCTTACTGCTGATTGTGGCAGCTTAAAGCTACATTAGCTGCTCACACACAAATGTTACCCAAGGATTAAGGTGGTTTTAAAGAGGAAGGCAAACTGTCCATTTTTATATTTTTCTTTTAATAAAACAAAATCTTATACATTCTAGAAAAGATACTTGACTTTATCCCAAGTTCCACTCATCTTTCTGTACAGTGAAGCTACAGCCAGCAGCTTGTTAGCCTAGCTTAGTTGTCTACAATGACTGTGGAGAGGAGAGAAAACTCATGGCAGCTGGTAGCCCAGCGACAGTTTCTTAGGTTAGGCTGACTAATTAGCCAATGTGAAAGTTTCTTGAATATAATTTGCAGCTTGCCCCAAATAATTAAATCCAAGCATTGACATAGTTTCAGAGCCAGAAAAATAGCCAATGTGAAAGTGTCTTAAAGCTATACTGTATCTGAACACTAACTGAAAACAGCTTTCTGACCGAACCGCTGTATACACTTTCCTGTTGAGCTGATGTTCTCAGTCACTGATTATGGGTGATACAGAATAACAAGTTCAGTCTGTTTTGTAACTCTCAGTCATACTATGTTTTAAAATGGTGATTAGCTATGGTATGACACTGGCTCACTGGCTAAGGACTTGTCAGTTAGAAGTCTTAACCCACAGTCAGACCTGCGCCTCTCGACACATTGTGGCAGAAAAATGTTTACTATTTTGTTCTCTTAAGCTAAGTTCCCTCTTTATGATAATAGCAAAGCAGTTATAGTTTAATAACCCATTTAAAATGTATTAAGGCTTAAAGTTATGCTTGTTTAGTGTCCTAGTACCTTTATGTGATAGGTAAGTCCAAATTTCTTTAAGATCTTTGGGTATTAGCCTGTCAATGCACCTTGCTAACCAAATTAGCAGCCAGTGCTACTCTTAGCCACATTTCCTTGTCAAATGTGGTTCCACCCAGTTTTAAAAAATCAAGATGCTATAACGGAAGTTGCAAACTTAAAGGCTTCAAAATGGTGGTGCAAAAAGCAGTGGGCTGTATAACAGTGGTACCTTTTTACCATCTATTGTAGGAACTAACCTGGTCTAAAGCTAGCAAAGCCTAAAAGCAGCCTATCAACATATTTAAGATACGCTTATCATTAAAAGCTACATTGCTTGTGTAACCCAGTGGTTCTCAGACTATGAGGCGGACGGCACTGATGGGGCTTGTTAGGACTAAATATTAAGTAACACTATGCTGAAAGACAATTATTTTGGTACAGAGAAAAATGAGGCATGAACATTTTTCAGCATTTAAAGGGGGCCACAAAAAGCTTGAGAGCCACAGGTTATAGTCGTCATTGCTAAAGTAATCTAACCAGATAAGAATGTAATAATTACACCAATATTGGGAAATTAATTAAATCACAACAATAAACTCCACATGTCTCAGTTTGGGATAGAAGCTGTCTGACAGTAAATCACTAACCTTTCCTTAGTTTTTTTTTTTTCATTTCTTATTTTTTTTTTGATGAGCAAATTATGTTTTAAGGGCGAAATCTCTGAGCTTTTGGAGCTGTTTTCATTATTTGAGCTAAAAATTTAAACCTTGTAAAATGAAAATTGGATTATTAATATGCTAAAGTGTGTTCCTGGAAGCTAATATCTAAAATGTTACAGTATTTAATTTTTCAGCAAGGATTTCTACTTCAAAAGCTCTGGTGTGAATCGTGGAGCTTGAGTTAAAAGTTTTCTTTACCTCGGGTACTGTAGAGCAATTTTTTTTAGTGTTTATGTGTCTTGTGTCTGCACATGATGACAGTGTTATAGACAGCTGATAGATACACAGAATACTGACAGTGGTTTTACTCTATTTCACTGACAGGTGACAACGTGCCGTGAGTCACAGAGAAGATAAAACGTGAGCTAAGATGACTAAGGCACTGTGGTTTTCGTAATTTAAAGAAAAAAAATACATTTGCAAACAATTATTAGTTAAGATTAGGAACTTATTGTTTTTTTGTTTATAAGACCTTAAGGATGCGTGCTTTGGTCAGAAATCGAACAGCTCTCTTTTTTTTTTATTTAGAAGAAAACAATGCAGCACATTTTGACAAGGAAGCTATTTACAGAAGGCAAAATGAAAAAAAAAAAAAAAACAAGCAAGCAAAAAAAAGGAGGCAAAGATCAATCCTCATTCTCATCCAGCTTCTCGTGCCTAACCCCACTGCTACGCTAGATCTCACTGCTCTCAAATCCCTCACCCCTACAAACCCACCCAACTCTGCTTCTTCCATCCTTTTTCTCTTATTATGAGAACCACAAGGGGGGGTGACAACAAATCGAAGACACCTCCTGAAATCATTGTCTCCATGCTGAGGGTCCTTCCCTGAAGTCCTCAATGCAAGATTTTTTTTTTTTTTGACCCAGACAAATCAGTGATTCTCATTCCTGCATCGTTCCCCTATGTTAGACTCTCACTATATCCCACCCTTTGGTATCTCCCCCCCCCCATCTATTTAATGCTCCATTCCAGTATAGTAATCTACACTGAAGGATGACTTACTGGTCTCCATTAGTGAAATTCCAGGTCACCCAGCTTAGATTGCCTGAATTCCTTTGCACTTTGACACACTCAAAAACAATGCAGCTATACTTTAAATAGGTCACGGTGCTTTGGATCCAACAAGAAATAAACAAATTCTTTTGAGAATGTGAATCCTTTGGGCAAACCGCCAAGCATCTGGCCAAAAACACTACTACACAGTGCCAGCCAAAGCTCCATCTCCAACTAAAGAACAGAGTGGTTTCTGTTAACCTTGAGCATACAGGAAGAAAGAAACAAGACAAAGGAGAGGCTTCAGCGGTGGGGGAGGAAAGAATGAAAGAGTAGCAGGGTCAGAGCAAATCTCTAAACTAGAAAGCACAAAGTACAAAACAGTCCCTCAGGGATGCAGGATGGAAGAGATGAATGTTTGAGATTTTAGCAGCAAATATTAATTATTCATTATCTGTGTAGAAGAGAAGAATAAGAAGATTAAATATCTCCAGAGGGTGAACCTAAGGCAGAAAAACAGGTTGCAATAAAATGTATGTATATTTGATGATACAGTAGTATTTTTTAATAAAAGACTTTCAGATGTTCTCTTTTGTTTTAGTTTCTTTTTTTAATTACAAGTCTGACTTTTAAACAGAAGAACGCACAGCAGCCCTGTATATGAAGCAGAAAATAAACCTGTAGGATTTGAGATGTGCCGGCTCATGAACCACCATGACTATTTTATCCCATTATCCTCAGGCCAAGGTGAACTTGTCACATGTGGCACGCTCCAGTCCTCCTCAAAATCCTTTTTATCCTTTCTTTGGGTTTTCTTTTATCCAAGCTTGAGTGACTCACTCATCACCCAGACAGCTCCTCTGTGCTCAGCAGCTGGTGTCTCGGGGTTAAGTTTATCTCATTTACTATTGATTTTAGAGGAGGCGCTTTTGCCCTCTTAGGCCAGCGGGACACACTGAAATTGTTTGTAGAAAAGTCACTTATATAGTATGAGCAAAACTGTCCCTAAATTGTTTTTTTTTTTTTGTAATGCAGTGGTCAGGGCCATCAATAAATGAAATAGATTTTTTTTAAACAGCACACACTGACATTTGAGATTTGGGGTTTCAAAACAACAAACTGTGGTCGAAATGAAACATCTCTGTTTACTCTGACATTTAGACAGTGCTTTATCCACGTATCACATCCCACAGGCAAAATCAAAATACACATCGTAACTCGGTCACTATTAATCGCACCGTCATCATTTTTTAAAATTGTTTTAAATAGCTGCTTAGCAAAGAACAGAAGCAAATCCTAAATTGGGATACAGCTGCCTTCTGTATCCCAATTGGGCTTGTTTGTGTTACGTTGGCCAACACAAAGAGACAAAACAAAGGTGCCGAGTAGATGATAGAAGTCATATAAAAGATCGGATGAGGAGACTCTAAAGGGAGGACAGGCTGTGAGAAAAAGAGGTGAATCTTGCTTTTGATTTGGATTCTTTTAAACCTCGGTCACACTTCTCCCATCTTTCAGAAACAAGTGGGTCACAGACTGCTGATCAGGATAATTAAAAATACACAAAACCAGTTTAGATTCAGCATTTCTTGGCAAACGCACCCTGCATATCTTTACAGCCTAAAAAGTAAGTCTACAACCTTAAAAAACATATCCATACATCTTTTTAGAACTGTCTTCTTTTCCTTATCTTGTACTTGCACATTGCTACCTTTCGTGGATCACTGCAACCATCAAGCATGAAGATCCCGATACTGTCTATAATTGCTTGAAAGTGTTGTCGTGACTTGTATTTGGTAGTTTGTCTGGTCATACGGCACAGCAGATTTGACACGAGGACCTTGGAAACTGTCAGTGAATTCAATACAGCAAACAATATATTCATAAAATAATTGCAAACTTGTTTCGTAGCCCCCTGCTCATTCTCCCCATGACTCATTTCTGTTGTCAAATGAAATGTGAATTGTGGCCGTGACTGTACCTGTGGATGTGTGTGGTTATTATAGCACAACATGAGGTACAGCAGGACCTCCTGTTCCACAGTGACTCTTTTTTTATTCCTTGTATGCCCATTTGAAGCTTACAGCAGACCATCAGGAACAAAATCAGATTGTTTTTGTGTCATAAACTTTGGTACCTCTAGAGCTAGAGAGTAGTCCCACTAGTACCCCCTGGGTCACTGAGCATCTAGCAAACACCTTCTTTATGATGATGTGCAAACAGATCTTTTTTTGGAATCCATAGTATTGAGTCTGTCTTCCCCGTGGCATCTTCAGTCACTGTATCCTGGTTGGTTTGATTATGTATTAAAAGGTGGTAACTGAGCCTTCAGCACTTCAGAGGAGATTACAGCATGAGAATGCTGCATTATTTATAGGCCTCACTCTAGGCTAAGGTCATGTAATGGTCATGGTTAGATGAAATAAACATTAACTGATAAAAGGGAAAAGAACAGCAAACAACTAATCACCTGTAGAATGCAGTATCTGACTCAGTCTGTCTCTATTGTCATAATCACAATGGCTACTAGAGGACCTTTTCTGCTTTTACATAAACAGACACAATATAAAAATTATCACGTAATTATGAGAATTTCTTGTCAGTATCACTAAAATTTTATATAACGACAAGGAACATTTAAAAATGTTAATGAACAGTCTACACAGAGATACTTTAACTCATCTACTTGGTAACATTCCTATCCTTGCCTATGGGCATAAGCTGTGAGCAGTGACCAAAAGAATAATATCTGAGATACAAGAATCGGTCTTGACTATTGCTTGGAGATAGGGTGAGACGCTTGGTCATTTTGGAGGAGTTCAGAGTAAAGCCACTGTTTGTCTAAACAGTTGAGGCGGTTCCGGCATCGGACTGGGATACCTTCCTGATGCCTCCTCCATAAGGTGCTAATGTCAACTGTTCTTTGGCAAAACGAATAGTTCATGTTTGTGCTACTTTACACTCAGTGGCTGATGGCAGTTGCAAGGGTTCAGGCATCTGATTAGGATGCCTCCTAGGTGATGTGTTTTGGGTACAGCCAACTGGCTCTGCCCTGGGGCAAACCCAGGGTCTCCACCTAGTTATTGGTAGCATGGCTTTTATCTCCTAACTACTGTTGCCACTGAAGGCTGACAATCTGGTTTCTTACTTGTTCAGGCATTTACAAAGCAGGCTAAAACTGAGAAAATATACTGAATACTGACTTTTGTTACATTTAAGTTGTACTTTAAATAAAGTTTTTTTCAATAAAGTTTTTTTTTTATGTATATGTATATATGAAGTACTCTAAAGTTAAAAATGAATAGAAATATTAAAGCTATTGTAAAATTTGTTGTCCACTCTATGTACAGCTCTAAATACAAGAAAACCCCAAATAACAACAAACCAGGCACAAACCAATGTTCTTCAGGAAAATCTCAGTTGTTACTTTTCTTATTTCTAAAATTTAACACTCACCACCCAGAAGAGTGTTGTGTGCGCCAGGGCCTGGTACTGCTGAATGGTAGAGAGAACACTGAGGATCAAACACGCCAAAACTATCAGAAATCTGGAGAGAATGAAAGAGAACATATGTTAATCTTGATTAAAATGAGGTTTTATTAAGTTTTACAATACAGTTCATACATAGCACCATTACTTTTTATAAAATCCAGTTGCATACTACTAGCCAAATGGATCATTTATTTTCCCTAAGTCAAAGGTTTGCATAAATTGTCAGTCAAGACATGTAACTGCAAAATCCTCACTCCATTTTTCAATACCTCACCTCATATTTATGTCAGCAGTTCACACTTTGATTTAAGCTGCAAAAATTCAGTCAGCTTTGGTGTCTGCTTTGGGTTTAAGCTTCTGAACAACCTTACAAAAAAAAGAAGGTTCCAGACAGCATGGCATTATGTTGTATTTTTACCATGAAAAGTATTTGATTGAATCTGAGAAAACATTCAAGGACAGCCCTCTGGAGCAAATACTAGGAACCTTTTGAACTCAACCATATGAATGCAAAGCACATGATAAACTTGTCAAATAATAAGAACACTGGTTTGCACACAACCCACAAGCAGTATCAACAAACATGAAATTGCTCTTTAACATTCTCCTTATCCCTCTCAAGGTCACAAGCATTTCAAATGCAGAAACAATGAGATGTCTAAAACTCCTCATACTACTTGAGTAATACATGTTGTTGATATAAAGCTTTAAACTGCTGTGACACTACACCAAAAACCTACTACTCATGTGACCTTGAGATTAAATTCTAACAATGTTTTTGTTATTTGAAAGAAAAGAGCAAACCTTATTTAAAAAGTCTACACAGTACCTTGTAACATAACATCAATTTTATTGATTTTTTCCCCTTTGCTGTTCATAAAAGTCAAAGGGAAAGGTTTTGTTTAATTTGACGGCATTAAAGGAAGGTGGAAAAGCAGGACTAACTGTAATATAAGTGATAAACCATTTTCAAGCCCATAACCTTCTCACATGTGCTTTAGTCCAACAAGACAGAGGTTCGTGTTTTAAATTTTTATCATTGCAGTACTGCAGTAACCTCAGCTTACAGAGCTCAAGTAATGCTAGTGTTAAGCATTGCAATTCTTTAGCCAATAATTCAACAGCTGCTCATCACATATGATCTACTTTAAAATCACAGGGTGCATTGCTGAGAACCAGAGTTAAATACAGTTTCTAGTCATATCTCTGATCCCATATGACAGCACAGTTAAGATAGTATTTTACTGTCCTCTTTCACTTCATTATGATGTCACCAGTGAAGCCACGGCCATGTTACCGAGCAGTCTACTCGCACTTTGGCAGCTTAACAAAACTGTCATGTGATACTTTGCCGAAAAGTTGCCAGGAGGGCCAAGGTTAAAATGATTAGCTTTTCATTTCCGTTACCTTGGGAATGGGATGTTGGTGATAAAGGGCAAAACTTCTGAATGGATTCTTGTTTCAATGTCAGTGTGTTTGCCTGCCGTCAGACACAAGAAAACTTTGACGACTAACTCAGACACAAATGTATTGCTGTGTCTCTGCAAACATACATGGGAAAAACAGAGTCTGTACAATTCTAACAAGTCTGAAAGTCAATAGAGTTACGATTACCTTTAATCTTAAACACAGCCGGAACTCTCTTAAGCAAGTTTTCTTGCAATTTCTTAGTGTTCAGGAATACCTCTGTCCTTGAAGGACATTCAAAGCTCTTCTTTGGACGTTGGGTGCCTTTTGTTCCATTCTCTCTCAAGACAACCCAACACTGCTTCAAGTATTGTTTAGCTCTGGGCTCTGAGGAAGCCTATCCATGACTGATAGTGTTCATCCCTTCTTAAGCCCTATTGCCACTGATTTTCAGTCCAGTTTTTGTGTACCTCGGCCTTTTCTCCCTGTTTCCTTTCTTTAAGAATAGCTTCTTGACAGCTACTTTTCCAATGAGACTATTTCTGATGAGGCTTCAGTGAACAGTAGCTGGATCAAACGAAGGGCCAGATACATCTCTCAGGTCCTGTGTCAGGTCATTGCTGGATTTTTTTTTTCTTTTTTTCCAAGTACATGACTTTCTTATAATGTTCATCTGCTGCAGATAGTTTCTTTGAGGCCTGCCTCTTCTTTTGTCCTCCACTTGTCCAGTTTCCTCTGATTTTTTGAAGGACACTCTGTACACAATGCTGAGATGTGCCAAGATTTTGGCTAATAGCTCTTTGGGAATCACCCTGTTGGTACAAAAATGCTATTTTATGCCTGTCGAACTGTGCTATTCTTGGCATTTTATTTATTTATTTCAGATTCAAGGAAAGAAATATATGTTCTTTTGTGACAGGCTGCAAGTAAGAGAGTGCCTAAAGATACATTTTAAAATGGGCTTTCTGCTAACGTGTGTGTAAACTCAAAACTGCTTGATTCAGTGAGTTAGGTTATGCCTGAATGATTCATAGGTCAGTGTTAAGTGGCTCACCGATCAAAAAAACTCCAAAACACAAAAAGCCTTTGCACATGTCGACATTCTACACATGTTAAAGAACATTAGAATATGTGTGATTTTTTTTCTTTTGGGCATATTTACAAGTGGATATGTGTATGTTACTTAACCAAACAGCAACAGAATTATACTGAATAATGACCTGTTTTTCACACGGAAAACAACAATATGAATAAACACTTTTTTTTTAAAAAAAGTACTTTTTTTTGAGAAGTATAAAATCATAACTAAACAGTTAAAAGAAAAATCTTTCAAAGATAAAAAGAAAAAGTGTAATTTAATTATTTATTTAAGGCAAACTGCAAATGTAGCAAGTGTTTCTTTTGGAGGAGGAGGGCTAAGAGTAATGCTGTTTGAAGTTACCACTTGGATGAAATTGACATATGAGCTACCTAATCTACAAATTAAAACAAAACCGAGACAACCTGCAAACATGCAGCTAGTCCCGTGACATAACGTTATCAGGTTATGTGGATGACGTTACTTTCAGCTGATTAACCTTCACGTAGCTCCAAGTTCCAGGATTGATTGCAGGACCCCATTGAAATTTCTCTTGTTTACTAAGGAAATATCACTGTATAATGTTACCAACGCTGACCTGGGTGACAACATCTGGCATTTTAGTGAATGAATAAGTGAGTCTTCTTCTAAATGAGTTGGTGCTCTTCGGCAGAGAGAACCTTTAGCAGCTATAATGCTGTAGAGTTTGGAAATTACAATGCTAACTAAATTTACTGCAGAGAGTCCATCTGTTGTATCACTGCAGTGCACACATAGACACCGTGTATGTGTGTGTGCGTGTGTGTGAGAGAAACAACACCTCAGTTGTTTCTATACTCCTGGCAATATAAGAATGACAGCTGTAACTATTTTAACTGCACACAAATATGGTGACAGCTGGAGCTGTAAAATGGTTAGATGATTGAAAAATGTAAAGTAAAACTACCGACAAAAAACGAAAGAAAAGGAAAAAAAAAAATCCCCAATTTCATTAGTCTTGTCTATTTTAGGTGCCAAAATTGGCACTAAGTACAATCCAGACTCATATCAGGGACACTGCAGCTTTAGTGGCGAGTGAAACCTGAAGCTACATGAACTCATCCCATCACCTCCAAACCCCCTGGTGACTGAAAAATCACTGAAAGATGTTGGTGCTTCCTGGATGACTGGAAACATCCTTTCCAGTCATGCAGCCACCGCAGCCCTAAATATTAATTGTCTTGTTCCAACATGAAAACATTCCTGTATGGAAACTTTACGCATGGAGAGTTACAGTTTCCAGTCAGTGTTTGCACCACGAAGACCCTTATCGCCACACGCTACAGCTTCAGTTCATTGAAGACTGGCCAGGAATCGAAATAACCCCCTCTGTGTGTGTCTGTGTTTAGCTTAAACAGAGACACACACACGCACACACAGGCATGAACGTGCACCCGCACACGTCAACACAGATAAAAGACTGAGGAGAAACCTGCTCAGGGCTGGTGCGTAACACAGCTAAAGCAGCTTGTCTTGTCTGAAAGGACCGAACAAGTAGATAATGCAGCACAGCAAGCTGACTCTTCAAAACGACATCTTCAGACTGCTGCCTGTGAAAATGGAAGTAAATACATCGAGGAAGAGCGAGCCACATTACACAAAAAAAGTCAAAATGTTCACCGGTAAGAACATAGTGTAATTTGTAAAACTTTATGCTAATATGTGACAGAGGCAGTTAAAGAGGAGATCAAAAGAAACACAGCTGAACATCAAACTTTCCAAACCATACACTCTGTTATGCTAATGGTTGTAATTTGTCAGTGAAGCGCCGCTTAAGTTATTTCAGAGCGTTTGAAATCCCTGTAAACATACACACTCGGTATGCTGAGCATACACTTCTGCTTTACTTTATATTCATCTGAGACTATCTAACTTGTCAGTCCCTCTCCACTATAACTGCACCATCATATTTCACTTCCTTGACCTCCAGGCCTATAGATAATACAGGCTCTGTGTTGCTGTCTGGCACCCGTGGGCCTGGTGTAGCAACGGACAAAATAATACATCGGCTAAGCTACATAGGCACCACTGAACTCTAAACAAAAGCTCAAAGCTTTGCTCCTATCTATTATTGATGGACAGATTCACTTGCAGTCTGTTGTGCAGCGAGTGTAGAGACAAAGTGGGGGACAGGATAAGAGTAGTAATGCTGCTGACCATGTAACTAGCTCTTTTATTTAACCGTCACGTACTATGAAACCCCCCACAACAAAACAGAGATAAATCAATCAAAAGAAAAAGAAAAACTATAAAAAAAAACTCAGCCAAAACTTTGGCCAATATGGGGTTAGGGTTAATAGTTCAGAGATACCAGCTCTTAGATGATGGGTAGCCTTGTGTATGTGCTTCACTGGGTAACTTAGCTATTAGCTCCATCTAAAATGGAAGAAAAAAAAGTTGCTTAATTGAAAAGAATGACTTGATGTCTCTTCTTATTAAATCTTCTTATTAAAGTTGTATTTGACTGAACATCCTCCAATTGTTAGTCTGAAAAAACAAACACTTTTCATTTGATTTTTCTCTTCATTTCCCAGTTGATTGATCCATCACCAGCAGGTGGAATGGCTTCATAACACAATGCTGAGTTTACTGTGGCACTCAAGACTCGTTTTAAATGTGGTGCTACAAGAAAAGCAATATGTGGAGCAAGGCTTTCTTTCCAATAGCTAAGTGTATTTTATGATCATTTCAAAGGAAATGCATGGGCCCTTTTCTTTTTAAACATAATGAAACATTCCTCAGACCCTTAAAGCATGCTATATCACTAAACTGACTTACATATGCATTCACCTGCGCACGCACGCACACACACATACGCTTCTGATAAGGCTTTGGGTCACTCTGGTGTTTGAGTTCTGGGTCAGTGATAAGGCGGTACTTCTTCCTAACTGCCTTTCTCCCACTCAAACATTTGCAAAACAAGGTACTAAGCTGACACTAAAAACCTGCTGCATGGTTACACACTATACTTACAGCAAGCACCTGCTGCTCTCATAGTAGCAATAAAGCTCTGTCTTAAATGCACAACAATACACCACCAAATTAAACCTAATGATCTAATCTAATCTAGTCATTTTGAATATCTTCAGATGTACTCCAGGTTTTCAAAAAGCTGAATCTGTATGTGCGGCACCGAGAACATTTTTGCCATTAAAGGGTGCCATCGAATTGCCTTTATGTCCTGAAAAAAAGACACCCTCTGTCTCCCAATCGTGGCAGTTTCTCCTTTGTTTAACTTTGACCATGTACACTGCTAACAGGGACACAGTTAGAAAGGTGAAAGTGATTATTCTGCTTGCATATCACTATATTTAGTAGAAATTTCAGAATACAAAGTGCAGTGTGACTCTCACAGTGATACACAGAGTATTATGATGCCATGCATTTACTTGCAAAAAAACCAAACAACAACAAAAAACCCAACAATGCAGAATTTGACAGTTTGAAAAAAAAATGTCAGGAGAGAGGAAACCTCGTAACCCAGTTTTCCAAAATGATCACCTGCACATATAAGTAAATCTCATCAAATCCCCTTGATTTTGCCTTCTTGAGACACCATTGCAAGATTTTTTTCTGTAATCATACAGTACTAACTTTACAGTGTCCAATCATTCTCTGTAATGTTTTAACATGTTTGAGTTGCACTGTGTTTGCTTATGCTCCTTTTGAGTCACTGAGACTAAGCCGCTCTGACAGGCCGAGTTCCCCTGCATCACCTCCGACACCACAGGGTCACCGGGTGGCACTGCCAGACAGGGCCACTACCTCCTCCAAAGCACACATGCTGCCAAGTTTAGCTGCCTGCTATCAGTGCCAGCAAGTGGGGACAGACAGCACACGGTGGGGTTGTGCTCAGAGATCATATCCCACATTCCTAAACCTGGGCCTGAACTCTCCATCTTGGATATATCAGACTGTGAGTTTACTGGACATGGGTTACACTTAGAAAAAGAAAGAAAGAAACACAAAGATAGCATGATATCAGTGGTGTACAGTATTTATCCTCAGTAGCAACATTTAATTTGACAAGAAAGACCATTTAGCCCCTTGGGGATAAATAAAGTCTCTCTGATTCTGATTCTGAAAGTATCAGTATTCTAATTTTCATGACAGTGGTACTTTATCCCATATAACCTGAGCCACACTTGATAAACCCCACTTTTATGTTTTTATAAAAGGTAGTCCTTCATACCGATCATGCTGTCAGGAAGGGAAAACACTGAAACATTTCCTGCCGGGCTGAATTGGTTTTTAAAGTTCTCTTGTCAGAGGCTTGCTGAATACAAAACACCTCTTTGCTGCACTCAAACTGTTCTGCAAAATTAAATGCCCACTGGTGCTGAGGAAAATAGTCTCCCAAATGAAAGATCTGTATAATATTCATATACTCCTCCTGTGAAGGCTTGTTTTGTCCAAGATTCTCGTCTGTGATGAATTATATGCTATTTTTTTAATCTGCCACGGTAAGACTAAAACATCCTTATAATGTTCCTAAAGGGACCTCCGGTTGTGCTGCGATATCTATGTAGCATCTTTATAAAATTCATAGGATTAACAGTTCTTTGTAGTGAGGACTTCCAAGGCTCTACATGAGCAATTAACTCCCTGTTTAATTAGGATCTTAGAGTTGCAATTATGCCCTTGAATACCCAGTGGATCTGGGTGATTAGGAAAATAAAAACACTCACACTGTGAAGTGATACACGAAGCATTTCCAGCCAGACGGCCTTTCCAGAAAATTATACACGCGCCCTTGGATGTAGGTTCGGGTGAGGACTGGACGAACCCCGGTGCTGTACACCGACATCCGCACAGACATCCGGGGATGAGAAAAATAAGGGTGGAGGTGAACGGGAGGTATATCGTTGGGGGTACACCCGTCCTCTGGCATTTTGTCCCTTTCACAAAACGTGTTGTTGCCCACAGGTGTCCCTGTTTCGGGCTCACTAAAAGTAATTTCTGACAGCTCCAGATCCGGTGGTCTTTTTCCACGTGCCAAACCAGAACCCCTCCGTGTGTTCTCCTGACGAGGGTCGGAAGAATTAGACATTATAGCCTCCCGTTAGTCTTCTGTCGCCGGCTTAACTTTTTTTTCACAGTTATTTTTTTCGGTCACTGACTCAAACGGACAAATGTTCGCCCATGTGCGCTCACCTTCTGTTGCGCGCCCGATCGCACCAAGGCACATAAAACTGTAACATAAACTAAGTTATTAATGCTCCAGATCACCAGCGCGGTTTCTTTAATTTAACTTTACAGCTCTCCGGTTTGTCGAGGATATGGCGAGTCCCAGCCTTCAATGGAAACCCCCCCCTCCCTTGCTACTTTCAGGGCACTTATCAGCTTGGAGAGCTGTCGCCAGGCGGTGCGCTGCGAGCCGCCAGCTGTTCAGACTATTTACTGTAATGCAGAACTGCTTAAAACAATCTGAACCTGGCGAACTCCATCGCAGTCGCGCGACGAGTTTTGGATTAAACAATCTCTGCAGAAAATGCAAACAGAATAACGCACGAGGTGCGTTTCATATGCAAAACAGTGACACGCATTTCTATTAAAAGTAGAGTTGGCTTTATAACGACGTTAATGAAACTGCCACTGTTCATTTATGCGCGCGTGTCCAGCTGGGCCAGAACTTCTTAACAAAGCACGTCAGGACACCTCGCACCTTAAGGTTACATGTTAATGGAGTTTCACTTCTGCATAATAATGCACTTTAAGTAGCAGAGACTGAACAAATGCATAAACAAAAGGGTGACCACACGATATAAATTAAAAGGAACCCGTATCATTCAAAGGTCTTTTCATATCGATATTACATCATTAGACAAGTTATTTGGTTCAATTCAACAGTCGCTTCAAGGCACTTTATACTGTAAGGTAAATACCCTAAATAATACTAAGAAAACCCCAGCAGTCATAGAATCCCCTGTGAGCATGCACTTGGTGACACTGGGAAGGAAAAATTCCCTTTTGACATAAGAAAACTTCCAGCAGAACCAGGGTCAGGGAGGGGCAGTCATCTGTGACCAGTTGGGGATGAGGGTAGGAAGCTAGGGCAGGTTAGCACTGTTGCCTCACAACAAGAAGTTCCTGGGTTTGAATCCACCATCTGGCCGGAGTTCGCATGTTCTCCCCCATATTTACGTGGGTTCTCTCTGGAGACTCTGCCTTCTTTCCATAGTCCAAAAACATGCACGACATGCACTGAGTGGGGTTAGGTTGGTGATCCTAAACTCTAAACTGGCCATAGGTGTCAGTGTGAATGCAAATGGTTGTCTGTCTCTCTGAGTTAGCTCTGTGACCTGTCCAAGGTGTACCTTGTTTTTTGCCTGGGATAGCTTCCAGCCGCCCAACGACCCTGAATTGGATAAGCCGCAGAATAGATGGATGGGTATGTGATGGCTTCTTCTTTTTTGCAGATTCCCTAAATGTCTCTATCAACAGCGGGTGAGCATTCAGTGTCATATAAAGGCCAGAGGTCTCATTCAGCACTGATCATGTCATATTGTCAGTATATGATGCGACTGCTATATTGGCAGATTAGGATGTGACCTCAGTAACCTGTTTTATTACACATACGCACAGAAGCCTACTGGAACAAATGTGTAATGAGCAGTGTGTGCGTAACGTGTCTCTAACCCCTTTTCTGTAAAGAAACCACTTGATTGGCTGAATTAATGTGTTAAGAAGTGCATAGAATTTCCTTCCATTGTTTGAAGAGGCATTCAGCCTCAGTCATTTTCCATCATTAAACTGCCAGTTTGAAGTTTGACGTTAGCAGTCGTTGTGTGAAAGTCATTGGTGTTTGAGAGCTATACAGAGCTCTCCTCTACACACCTGTTCCCCACACCACCATTGAAACTACTAAACACCGCTGCACTGTGTGCACCAGTGTGTGTTTTTATTAGGTTTTTCACCTTTTGATATCCTCTTCTTATCTCTTTCTTTCATCCAGTCAGCCCAGAGTGCACAAAATATGAAATAGCTTTTAACAACTGACAAGAGAGACCGTATTACTATTATCACCTTCTTAAACTGGAATAATACGATCTACTTCAGCTTAAAATTTCTATGAACATGTGGATGTTACTTGCTTTACATGAGCTAAAATAATACTGGTGTTAGGCTAATTGAAAACTCTTGGGATACATGGAGCTTAGTTTGAGAAGGTTAGCCTGTTACTCATTCATTTTTAGCTGTGACCTTGACTAAGGAAGTGCAAGGAGGAAGAAACAAGTCCCCCACTGCAGATTTTAATAGGAGTCCAGTGGCATCCACGTGATGACAGGATCTGTTGACAGGTAGATATTAAAAACAATTCTAACTGGGTCTTGCTGTTAGATGCCACTGCTACATTTGGGATTTTGTTCATAATAAAAAAAAGGGCAATTATTCTAAATGTCATCATTCCTATGTGCATTTTATTGTGCGGAGGAAATAAAATATTGAATTTCTATTTAAAAGCAAAAATGGCAACACTTAGAGATGCTTAGTCATTGCAAAAGTAATGAGATTTGGATGATCAATTAATCAGCAAAGTCATTTTTTAAGCAAAAAAAAAAGATTTTGCTGCATTAAAAAAATGTAACATCTACTTGCATTTTTGAATGTAAATGACAACCTGAATTCAACATGATCAACAGAGGACACTCCAACTCCACATCACCTAATGCATTCATGCTGCATAATTTTTTTAAATTTTATTTCTTTTTTGTACTCTTGTGAGCAAATAATATTAAAATTGTGGTTATTGTTACTCATGTTCAACAACCAATTTGGAAGACTGATTCCCCTCGAAGAAAAGACACCCTCCCACTGAAGTTGACACCAGAGGGCAGTCAGTAAGCTATTGTTATTCACTCAGGCATATCCAGATTAGAAAAGGGGATTCTTTTTTTTTGTTGTCCCAGGCACCCAGCTGAGAAAACAGCAGCTCGTAATTTAGTTTGCAGTGGGAAGACAAGAAATAATATTGCACTGTAAACAACTAATGATCACAAATACACAAAAAATGTGGGGGGAGAGAGAACAGAGAGAGAACATTTTAAAAGATTACCAGTGGAATACAAACAGTTTCCAGTAGACTCATCTTCCTGGTCATAAATATGTTGAACTTAGAAGTAGTTACATAAGGTTGAAATGTTTCCGCAGGGTACTCCACAGATAGTCTTTCCAAACAGTCTGTCCAAGCGTTCAGCCCAGTCAGTTGAAATTAGTCATGGGATCTCAGACTTTATTGTCCTCCATATTTATGAGTAATATAAACACATAAAGAAAATGGGCTCTATCCCTCGATGGCCTTATAAACAAATGATCAGTGACAAAGCCCATTCATGTAAAGACCTTAGTAATGAAGCCACAACATATAATGCGTGAAGACGTGTTCGTGTTGTACGTTTTATGATGTAACCCAATTAATAATGTCTACACCGCGTGCGTCACTGTGCACTGATGCTCTCGTACACATGCTGTCTGTGGCCCATTCAGGGCTGCATCCTTTGAAGTCTGTGTTTCTTTACCAGATATGACAAGGCTGTCCCCTTCCAAAGGCTTTCCTGAATGCAGCCTGAGAAATGCTTGTCGCGTTTGCCTGCAATTGAAGAACAAAAATTGGTGTATCCCTCGCGGTGTGCAAAGGATACGCCAGTGAGGGAACAGCACTGGAACACATAAAAAAATAAAAGTATTATGTATGTAAGACCCACCAACCGCAGCCCGTCATGGAACAAGTTGGAAGTTACAGCTGCTGTTATCAAACAATTAAATGAAGAGTATTGTGTTTGCAGGTGCTTTGTCAATCATGTTTTAGTATTTCATGGCTGGTTTTCGTTAGGTTGATAAATGCTGTTTTGTGTGTCTGGGGAAATCCTCCAAGGTTGACTTTATTAAGTATTCCTGAATATGGTGGTCATAATGGAACCGAGAAGATGAACCTACCCAGAACCATTCAGAAGGTTTATACACACATTTCTACAGACTACTGCCCCCACCACACAAGAGGAAGTGGGTGGCATGTGATTTGCATGCAGGCACTAATAATGATGAGATCAAGGACTCTGGCAAACAACAATGAGGTGACAAGATCAAACAGTCAAAGCACTAAAGGGTATGGGAATGACTCGAGACATTACCTGATTAGCTTTTGTTACTGTTGTCACATGCGGTAAAATTATAACAAGAGAAGCTATCAGTGGGTCGCATGCACAAGCTACATTGCTCTTCCTCGAGTGCATCTATGAACATTATTTGGGTGTTTGCTGTATAATTAGAACTCATGTTTAAAATACTAAATTTAAGCACACATAAGAAGGCAGATGGAGTGACTGCGGGGTAATTTGCATAGCTGTGATCTTTTTTGTTGTTTTTTCCTCGCACTGTTTGCGTTTGTTGTTCCTGGTTTAGTTTTGCATTTAGTCATTGTTTGGATAGGTTTAATCTCACTATTGCTGTGACACAGGCAAAGCAGGACCAATGCCAAAGAGCACTGAGGTGTCCAAGTGGCCAAAGAGGCAGCCTGGGTAAAAAAGAGAAGAAAAAAAGAAAAAAAACAAATCAATGTTATAATTTTCTTAGCTGCAGACATTCTACATTTAGTAAAGTACCATACCAAGCTACAACAAAAAAAAAATTAAAAACAGTTCCATTTAAGAAGCCAACTTTCTGCAAGAATGGTCTAAATTTGATGTTCAACCTTTAACAATAAAAGTGACAAACTGATTGTAACCGATCTGCCATCGTTTCAGAGGGCTGTTATTATTTAAGATTGCAGAGGACCCACAGATCATGAAGGGTCTGCACTTCGATCTCAAGATCGAAAAAGACAAAGAAAGAGAGAGAAAAGAAACAGGGGTTAATCAGACTTAACTGTGAGCAGAGACAGACACAGCATCACGGTCACAAATATAATCCTTCCATTGTTATTCCCACAGTTCATCAGAACACCATGTGCGACGTTTTAGTTCTGCCTCATCTTCTCTCATTGTTACACACAGACACAAAACTTCCCACATATACAGACCCATACATCTCCCCATTATCAGGCTCTCTAGGCTCTCTGCGACATGATGAACTGCATCCCAGCTCTGGAGATACTGTATCTCCCCATGTTCCCCATGTCTCTGTCGTAAATCTGTGTGCATACCAGGAAGTGAACAAAATTCTGCTGTGTAGCCTACAAAACGTCTCAGTACAGATGACTTTCAACATGGGTGTTAATTATCTTTATCCGAGATAATTTAGACATGTAGTTTATTATAAATTACTCAGTTTTCATTCATTGTAGATTTATTACCATGTCCAAGAATTATGAAATACATCCATTCATTTTCTTAACCACTTATCCAATTCAGGGCAAGTTGGCGCCTATAAATTCAAAACAGAAAACCCTGTTTTTCTGTGTGTGAGGTCTCACTCTTTGTTAGCACTTTGTTTTACTTTGGTTTATTATTTTTGCTTCTTTTTGCTCGAAGTTTTGTGCTGTCGTTAACCTTTTTATCTGTCGTTAACCTTTTTATCTGTGTATATACTCTAAACTTTCTCCTTTTCATTTGTCAGCTCATCTTGACGTGCTATTGCGTCAGTCTCTCTACTCTCTGCTGGAGTGTTTGGTTAACCTTTCGGACTTACGCTGTTCGTTCATCAGATTACTATTTCTTTCTTTCACTTGGACTTTTGGTCTGTTATTACCTGAATTCTCGAGTTACATTTAAGTTATAGTTGTTTTCCCTGCCATCTCCTTTTATAACTTCCCCAGTAAGTTTTTATTAAAGTTTACTTTTGTTTATTCATTCTGGCTGTCTGCCTGCTCTTTATTTTGGATCTTATTTTCAACCCTCCATTCATAACAACATAGAGAAATGCAGCTTTTACAGATAGAATGCAATACAGTATGCAAATGTAATAGTAAAAGGCTGTACCGTAAATACCTTTACCAAAATTTTGATAGCAAAAGTTGGTGTTGTGCCATTGCCCAGGGAGGTATTTGAATACTTGTATGAGGCAGTTTTATCATCTTCATAGCCAGCTTGATGGTGAGTAGCTACAGTCTCGTCCATAAGTTTCTGAATATTTACACATTTTTAATGGTTTTGCCTCTGTACACCACCACGGTGGTTATTAAAGAAAACACTCAACATGTGACTGAAGTGCTGAGTTTTAGCTTTTTTTAAGGGTTTTGGCAAGAGCATTGCATAAGGTGATTGGGAATCACAGAAATTCAATACTTAATACTCCATTTTCAGAGGCTCAGACAAAATTGGACAGTTGACTGGCAGGCAGTTTTATGGCCAGATGAGGCCTGTCCCTCCTTATTTCATAGCAAACAAGAACCACTTTGAGAGTGCAAACCTCTGCCAAGGCAGCTCACTCTTCCACTAATATTCACTTTTAATAGTATTATTTTCTTTGTTCTTTTTGTACATACTTTAAATAGTTTACAGTAAAAATCCAGTAGCATGACAGAATGTTTATGAATAGTATTTACTATAAGTACCTGAACATGAATAACTTGAGCTTATTGAACAACACTACAGTATATTTAGAATAAACTAAGCAGCTCATTGAATTTATCTTTGCAATACTTTCTTTAAAGATAGAATGCAGTTTGGGGTTAACTTGAAAGAAAGGCAGATGTGAAACATACGATGCAAATGAAATGACCTAATGAAAGGTTATTTGACGTTGAAGAGGAGGTCAGGGGTCCAAAGTAACGTGAACCTTAGAATCCCCATATAACATTCCCTACATGCTCTAAATGTTGTCATTACAAACATAAATGTCAATAGAAACATAGATTGAAATAGTTCTATAGTGCACCATAATCGTTTTGACCTTCATATCAATCTAATGACCTTGAAGGAGAGGTCAAATATCAAATGTGACATGCTATTTCAAATTTTTAGAAGGGAATTTCTATATATTGGTAATATTTATAATTGTAAGAATCATAGTTTCTAATTTTTTTAATTGATTGTCAACCAAGTAATCATGTTAAGGTCACCTTGAAGACCGTGGCCGATGTAAACCAGATTATGGATCGCTAACATGACCCCCCAGAATGACAGATACGCGTGCAAGCATTACCTAAAATAGCACCTTCTGGGCAGAGGTATATGAAACCAGAAAGTAGCAACATATTTGCTGTATATGACTCTGATACAAGAGGTTGTTACAAGAAAATTCATATGAACGATTCTATTAAACTGACAGTCTAAATTGTTAAAAAAAAAAAAAAACATTAACTGCTTCGAGCAGCTTGATAACATTACAACTTAATGGCAGACCGGCTACATTACCCGCCAAACATTATCTTCTAACAGTAAATGAAAGACTGAAAACAAATACTGAATATTTGCATTTGCCATAACTGAACAATCACCCACCATGTAAACATGAAACATTCTTCTTGATGATGCTATCACATATTTCCTGCAGATGTTTTAACCTATTGTAACTCAGGTTCTCTGCTGGCTTTGAATGCAGTCACTGTGGCGGCTATTGGAGTAAATGTAAGTCAGTGTCATGTTATATTTTCTTCAAGGAAGCATTCATTTGGAAAAGGGCAAAAAATGTGACCATGAGCGGATGCTTCTGTATTGCAACAATGCTGAGCGATGCTGTGGTATTCAGGATATGCAATACTGATTTTTACTATCATGAGTCAAGATTCATTTGATGATTATTGTTTTGAGCACTTTAATATTGTAGCCTTGCTCTGTTGCTTGTTTTTATTTATGAAACACCATACACCTGAGCCTCCTCTGAATCAAACATCAAATTCAGGAATATAAACAAATGACAGTTTTTTTTATGCAAGAAAAAAAAAAGATATAAAACCTTTGTAATGACAACCCAACTCTTACTCCAGTTCTCAATTGTACTACTAAACGCAACACGGTCACAAATACACAATCGTTGCTCTTTGGCAGAGAGCTTAACATCCTTCTGTTTTTCCACCATTTTATCCCATGCTAACCACTACCTAATCTAAACACATTTAGGATTAGCATATAATAAGTGATTGAGACACAGCAGAGGAGAGGGGTACCAGCTGTGTGGGAAGTCAGTCACAAGAGAAAACACAATGGGGGTGGCTGGTGGACAGGTGGGAAATGTCAGCATCTGAAAAAGAGACTTACACACACAAAGGGAAGCAGGGAATAAAACTGACACCAGAACAGCTGGGACAAACAAAAAATGTGTAACTGTGTTGTGGAAACACAATGGTTTATTGTGACTTCAGGCCAAATTATGTATACTAGCATGTCTGCGTGTATGTACGCTGACTTTTGTGTAAATACTGTAGTGCTTAGAGTACCAGTTTACATAATTATGATATTAAACATGTTTTAAAAACTTTCAAAAGACAAGGAAATTTTAAATTTTAAAAAGGCAAATCTATTTTTGTGTATTAAAGGGTGCGTGTTGATTGTGATGGTTGCCTGTCCATTATGTTAACAAGTCTTTACCTTCAGGTACTGACTGCAATAGTACAAAGCAAACTTTGTATATTTGTATACTTTGGTATTTTTAGAGTTGTTTTTATTGTTATTCATAATTTAAAGCTTTTACTGTATTTGTTTCTATGTGCTGCCACCAGGGAAGGGTGCTGCTTCTAATTTTGTTCAGCATCGGATAGCTCAGTGCAGTAATGTCAAGATAAAACTGTGATACAGTACAGTGGCAACAACAGTGAGTAGTTCTGAAATAATGAGCCAACCCTGGAAGAAGAGAGCAGTGGAACTGAACTACACGATGCCCAACTACCTGCAATGACAAATGCAGATTGTGGTCAGACTCAAGGTAGCTACCCAAACAAGAGCAGGACTCTGCAGGCTCACTGACAGAGTCCCTTCAGAAGCGATGCTGGCAGATATAAACACTGCTCTATGCACAATCCCCAATACCAGTATCACTGAAACCAGTGAGCTCATAAATACCACTCTAATCCCAGAAGCCCTTGAGTATAAGATTAAGGATTCAGGCAGAGGAAGCCCCCTGTGAAGAAGAAGGCCTGAAGCCAAAATCAGTAAAACCCGGAAGGACGTTAGTCAGTTAAGTGAGATGCAGAAGAGTATCACGAGAGATAGAGATCCTGGATGAAAAACAAATACATTGAGATGTCTATAACTGAGGCTTTAGAAACTGCCAAAGAAAGACTCATATGTCTGGTCTCTAGACTAGATGTACAAGAGAAGCAGAGGCCAAGAGGATAAATGTCCTGGTACTTTCAGATCCATCCAGGGTATACTCTCAGCTACAAGGGATGAACAGCAAAAGGACAGACACACCAAGAACTGAAACTAAGCAATACTGGAAGAACATATGGCAGAAATAATCCATTATTACTGGGTGAAGAAGCTGACAGCACTCCATGATCCATGGTAGCACAAATAACCCTTAAACACAAATAAACAACCCCTCTAAGCCAGTTCAACATTAATAGTGGATAACGATATCGATACAGGAGTGACCTCTGGTACATGGATGCCATCAACCTGTATTTCTGGATTGAGCAAATCATTGACTCACAGCTCCACCTCACCAGGATCAGAAAATTGGGATGTCACTTCAACTGGCTAAGTGTAGCTGAATGACTGTAAAGAGAGGTAAGCTGGTCCAGAATCAATGGGTGGTGCTACCAGAAGGCAGAATAGCAGATATAAGGAACAACTAGTACTGCCTGGGTATCCCGCAAACCAACAGGAACACAAAAATTGGTGAAGGTCTGCCACAGTCAGATACCCCCAGAAATTAAAGCAGGTGCTGAGAAGCTGGCTGAACAGTAGGAAGATCAAAGGTATCAGTACATATGCCCTAGCCATCACCAGATACCCAGCTGGAATAATAAGCTGGCCGCAGGACGAGGTAAATGCCACTGATGTTATGACACAAAAACTCCTCATGGTGTACAGAGATCTTCACCCAAAGTCCAACACCCTGAGGTTCTATGATCAGCAGAAAGTGATCATTAGAGAAAAAATTACCAATAATCATCCCACAGATGTAATATTATCTACAGCTACTTTTAGTACCATTGATGTTAAGTTAGACCCTTTTTCTCCAATTGATCTTTCTGAGTTAACTTCAATAATTAATTCCTCCAAACTATCAACGTGTCTTTTAGACCCCATTCCTACAAAACTGCTCAAAGAAGTCCTGCCATTAATTAATTCTTCAGTCTTAAATATGATCAACCTATCTCTAATAATCGGCTATGTACCACAGGCCTTCAAGGTGGCTGTAGTTAAACCGTTACTTAAAAAGCCATCTCTAGACCCAGCTGTCTTAGCTAATTATAGGCCAATCTCCAACCTTCCTTTCATATCAAAAATCCTTGAAAGAGTAGTTGTCAAACAGCTAACAGATATCTGCAGAGGAATGGCTTATCTGAAGAGTTTCAGTCAGGTTTCAGAGCTCATCACAGCACAGAAACAGCTTTAGTGAAGGTTACAAATGATCTTCATATGGCCTCTGACAGTGGACTCATCTCTGTGCTTGTCCTGCTAGACCTTAGTGCAGCATTTGATACTGTTGACCATAATATCCTATTAGAGCGATTAGAACATGCTGTAGGTATTACAGGTACTGTGCTGCAGTGGTTTGTATCATATCTATCTAATAAACTCCAATTTGTTCAAGTAAATGGAGAGTCCTCTTCACTCACTAAGGTCAGTTATGGTGTTCCACAGGGTTCGGTGCTAGGACCAATTCTATTTACATTATACATGCTTCCCTTAGGCAGCATCATTAGAAGATATAGCATAAATTTTCACTGCTATGCAGATGACACGCAGCTCTATCTATCCATGAAGCCAGGTATCACAGACCAATTAGTTAAACTGCAGGAATGCCTTAAAGACATAAAGACCTGGATGGCCGCTAACTTTCTGCTTCTTAATTCAGATAAAACTGAGGTTATTGTACTCGGCCCTGAAAATCTTAGAAATATGGTATCTAAGCAGATTCTTACTCTGGATGGCATTACCTTGGCCTCTAGTAACACTGCGAGGAACCTTGGAGTCATTTTTGACCAGGACATGTCCTTCAACGCACATATTAAACAAATATGTAAGACTGCTTTCTTCCATTTGCGCAACATCTCTAAAATTAGAAATATCCTGTCTCAGAGTGACGCTGAAAAACTAGTTCATGCATTTATTACTTCCAGGCTGGACTACTGTAATTCTTTATTATCAGGATGTCCTAAAAACTCGCTGAAAAGTCTTCAGCTAATCCAAAATGCTGCAGCAAAAGTACTGACAGGGACTAGAAAGAGAGAGCATATTTCTCCTGTTTTGGCTTCCCTTCATTGGCTTCCTGTTAAATCCAGAATTGAATTCAAAATCCTGCTCCTCACATACAAGGTCTTAAATAATCAGGCCCCATCTTATCTTAATGACCTTGTAGTACCATATCACCCTATTAGAGCACTTCGCTCACGCTCTGCAGGCCTACTTGCTGTTCCTAGAGTATTTAAAAGTAGAATGGGAGGGAGAGCCTTCAGTTTTCAGGCCCCTCTTCTGTGGAACCAGCTTCCAGTTTCGAAGTTTCCAGGATTCGGGAGACAGACACTATCTCTACTTTCAAGATTAGGCTTAAAACTTTCCTTTTTGCTAAAGCATATAGTTAGGGCTGGACCAGGTGACCCTGAATCTTCCCTTAGTTATGCTGCAATAGACGTAGGCTGCCGGGGATTCCCATGATGCATTGAGTTTTTCCTTTCCAGTCACCTTTCTCACTCACTATGTGTTAATAGACCTCTCTGCATCGAATCATATCTGTTATTAATCTTTGTTTCTCTTCCACAGCATGTCTTTCATCCTGTTTTCCTTCTTTCACCCCAACCGGTCGCAGCAGATGGCCCCGCCCCTCCCTGAGCCTGGTTCTGCCGGAGGTTTCTTCCTGTTAAAAGGGAGTTTTTCCTTCCCACTGTCGCCAAAGTGCTTGCTCATAGGGGGTCATAGGATTGTTGGGTTTTTCTCTGTATTTATTATTGTGCTATCTACTGTACAATATAAAGCGCCTTGAGGTGACTTTTGTTGTGATTTGGCGCTATATAAATAAAATTGAATTGAATTGAATTGAATGAAAATTAGCGATTGTCAAAATCCAAAAATCCAAAATCCCAGATCTTGAGCTTCTGTAAATACATTACGATAGAAGATATCCTCCTGGGATGAGCTGCCTCAAGAATGCCTCAGGCAGCTGAAGACAGGTGGTGATTTGGAACAGGAAGATGAGAGACTATCATGGACAACCAACCCTTACATGGGGCCCCATCAACAGATAGAGGAAGTAGCTAATATCAAGAAATCCTATCAGTGGCTAGAAAAGGCAAGCTTAAAGGACAGTACAGAGACTCTGTGGCAGCACAAGAACAGTCCCTAAGTACCAGAACACCACAGCCGACAGGACCCAAGTCTCAGACTGTGCAGAGGTGCCCTGGAGATTATCCAGCACATAGTAGCAGGATGTAAAATGCAAGCAGGGACTGCATACACTGAGACACACAACATAGTTGTAGGGGTAATGTACAGAAATATCTGTGCTGCATATGGACCAGAAGTCCGAGACAAGATGAGACCAAAGGTGGTTGAGAACAACAGCAATAAGATCCTGTGGGACTTCAAATTCTAGACAGACAAGTTGCTGATGGTCAACCAACCAGACATAGAGCTGGTTGGCAAGGAGCAGATGAGTTGTGATAGATGTGATAATCGCAGTAAATATTTTGGAAGGAGCACAAGAAAAAAGAGAAATAACAGGGGCGAAAGGAACAACTGGAGCACATGAAGGTAAAGTCCAAAGTGATCCCACTGGTAATAGGAGTATTACGAGTAAACCCTGAAACCTGAAGAGTGGCTTCAGCTAAGATACTGTACAGAACACTCAAACTCCCAGGCCTCTGGTAAAGAACCAGAGCTTGAGGAACATGTGCATACCAGCCTCTGCAGCAGGGGTGAGAGCAAGATTATATATAATCCATTTTTCAAATCCATTGTTTACAATACGGTCTCATCAGCAGAGCATGCAATGAAAAGTTGGTACAATATTAAAGCAGAACTGTCTGATCTTATCCAGTTAGCATGCTGTGTGGTCTTAGAAAGCAGACTGTTGTATTGAGGCCCACTGAAATTCTTTAACAAGAAGAGTTTCTGTGTAAAATAGTAACTCAACATGCTTGTTGTTTTGGCTCAGCTACCTTAAAACTGCCTTTAAGCAAAGATATTTGTACTTCACAACGCTCTGTGCTACGGGTTATTTCTGAATCAGTTTCCTTGTCACTCAAATGCCAAGAGTTAAGTGTAATTGCTCCTGTTGTGTCCTCCGGGTGCTGGTGCTCTCCATGACACATGTGCTGTGTCGCCTACAGAGAGGTAGCAAAAGCAACCTCCATTCAAGATGCTTTCAAGATAGACGGCAGCTGTAGAGGCATATTGAAAGAAAATGATTTGATTTTGTGTATGACTGTGTGTAGTTAGAGCGTCAGAAATGGCTTCAATTGCTGGAAAATGATTAAACATTGACATGTTATCAGTATATACAACACACATGCAGGGATAATTTTGGTCAGATTAAAGGACAAAACCAGATATATTCTACAATGTATTTTCCTTAGTGTCAACACACGTCATAAGCAGTCTCCTTGAAATGTATTTTCACTTAGCCAGTACAGCCTGCTGCTGTAAATATACCAAGCACTTCTGTAATCCATGGTTGAAAATGGACCCTATTATTTGCATTATTTACTTTGGTGTGACTAATATTTGAACAGAACTGCAGTGCACAGCGGGAAATGATCTGGGCTTTAAAAAATATACAACTATAGATGCCTAGTTACAGTTGAAAGAAAAAGGCCTAAGACAGAGTTCAAGAAGTTGGAAACTTCTGAACTTACTTCCAGAGTTCTTGTTTATCCTCATTTCATGGGATTTGTAAAGATAAATAAACACCACAGATAAATTGGCCACAATTAGCTAATAAATACAATCACATGAAGATTTCAAGTTTGTTTCTCTAAATGTTTCTCAAACAAACATTTATACTCTGTGACAATGAGCAGAAATGTGTGCAAAATCACTATGTAGTCAGTGTTGGGGAGTACTGGAGATTTTTGGTTCAGATAAAGCCAACTGGATGCAAAGCTTTAGCAATTGTCCACTATCATGATTGATTTATTGTAAAATTGGCACCCTGCAGTAGTGATCTTTGCATAGAGCAGCACTGGAGAATACTGTTATTGTCTCCCCGCCTATTTTTAGCTTGGCCATTGTGTTCTGAAATTCAGTATTATGCAATATGACATTTTCCAAAAATGTTCTATAAGAGAGAAAAAAAAGTCAGGAGATGAAGAAATGTATGGGAGCAAATATTATTTAAACAATATGTGCCCAATTATATAACAACTAAGTAGTCTCAGGTATTGGTGTTACTTAGTCATGTCATGTTTTTGTAGATCAGGTCTGTCTGACTATCAAGCTGTCTGTCTACAATCTAGCCCCTACCTTTGGTTAAATGTAAGTTATCTAATTTATTCATTAAGACATGAATTTAAACATTTGTACAAAAATAGCACTGCAGAATTATCTGATCAGCACTATTCTGATGCTTTATGTTAGGTGTGTAAGGTTTTGGAAAATGACACTTTGTTTTGTGTTTTGCCTCTGTACACCACCAGGGTGGATCACCCTGGTGGTGCAGTCATGTGACTGCAGAAGAGATTTAATTCAAGGTATTTAACTAAAGATTATTGCATTAATAGTTTAGATTCTACACTCAAATAATGAATGCAAATGCACAGGTGCAAACCACTGAGACTGAAGAACAATAAGGTCAGATTAGACTATCAGAAGACATCTAAAAAAGAAGCAAAAAGTATGAAGTCAGAAAGAAACAGCTTATTATCTGAAACATCAAGCATTATTTCTCAACATGGTACAGGCAGTGACAGCCAATGAAACCAGGTCACTTGTATTTATTGATGATGTGACTGCTGATAGATGTAGAAAGATGAATTCTGGAGGGTACAGGGCTATACTCTCTGCTCAGATTCAGCCAAATGCTGCACAATTGATTGGATGGTGCTTTACAGTGCAAATGGATACTGGTCCAATGCAAAAACAACCCAGGAGTTTCACAAGACAAAGAAATGCGATACTCTTCAATGGTCAAGTCAGTCACCTGATCTCAATCATGCTTTTCAGTAACTGAAGGCAAAAGGGCAGCGAGATCCACAAAGAAGCTGCAGTAAAAGCCTCGAAGAGCATCTCGAAGAAAGAAATGCAGAATTTAGTGATTTCCATGGGAAAAAGAAAAGGATGTACAGCCACATTTTTAAAAGTAAACCTTTATCCAGTTACTTTTGAGCCTCTGAAATAGGAGGACTTTGTATAAAAATGGCTGCAATTTAAAAACAGTTAATGCAACATTTGTGTTAAATCCCTTGAATCAAAGCTGAAAGGCTGCACTTCAATCATCCTGATTATTTGATTTAGTATGATTATGTACAGAAAGGAAAAATGTCAAAAAAGCCTTTGGACCTAACTGTATGGCCAGTTACAGATTATGGTTGGACAATGCACGTGATCATGTCCAGAAGAGCACAAAAAATAAAGTGCTGTATGAAAGACATGGGAGCCACATCGGTTCAGTCACTGAAAGTAATCAGTCAAATATTAAAATGAAATCTAAGCCTAACAAGCAGTTATTAACAGTAATGTTATAAGTGTTATATTACTCTAAAGCATTCAGAGCAGTCAAGAATAATCCAATCAAAACGACATAAAGCCTTTATTCTGTGTCTTTAAAAGACACAACAAATCTAATTTCCACCAGGTCTCCAGCATGATTCTGGCTTGGAACAGGAGAATTGCCTGTCTGTGAATCTGTGCACAAATAATAGAATGTTTGCAGTAGTTCACTTGGGCATTTTTAGATGATCTAATAGAGTTACAAGCATTTTCAGCTTGTTAGACTCTGATTACCGGCTTGAATGTCATATCCAGTGTTAACAAAATGCATTTCAAGTCCCACATACATGCAAATCAAAGTATTTACTTACTTTGTCTTTAAATATTTTGATATTTTAGATCTGGTTCTGAAAAACCAAAAAGGTGATGAAATAATCCTGAAGTTAGGGCTTTAAACCTTTTATGTGGAGACTGTGGTTAACAGGTTTCTGTCCTGAGTTAATTAACTGAAACATCAGAGGATTGGAAAATGTCCTCCTGTTTTATGTGACCTGAGGTCGGTATCTCTGTGTGGTCAGATGAGCAGAACTTAAACCAGCTGTGACTAAAAGTTGTTGTTCGAGGCTGACCCAAACACACAACAAACTGCCTTCTCTTTAATGGAGCACTGGTCTGCTGGGTTTTTTGAGGTGCAATCCAGTGATGAGGTTGATTTTGAAGACGTTATTGCCTGTGCAGCAGTTGTGACTGGCATTTCAATAACATGATTTTGCTTGCACTCTTGTGTCACTTCCTGGCAACGATGTACCGTATCTCTACTTATTTGACACTGACTTTTTATTTCCAGATGACTGATGTAAACAAGGATTTCAAATCAATATTCTCTAGATGCAAGGTGTGCAAGTTATGCCATAACATTTGAGATGTTTCTTTTCTATCTGTTTGCATGCATTGTGTCCATTCTCAGTCTGATACAGATTTCATTTCACTGTGCTGTTTGGAAGACTGAAACGAGGGAAACAATGCCTCAACTGCTTGGCAGAGCAATTTGTAAGACTCTTGGCCTCAGCCCAGTGCTAGCCTCGTCAACATGCTCAGCACTCTGAAATGTGCATTGTGTGGTTTTTGGTCTTGTCTTGTGCTATGGAGCAGAAGTACTCCATTCCTACCCTGACATCATACAGCACTGTCCTGTCTGGGATGGAAGACGAGCAAAGGAAGAATGGAAAGTGAGAGCCGGAGAAAGGAAGAACAGGATGACAACAGAGAAATGGGAGAATGATGCATAGTGAATTGTGTAAAATAGAACAAAAAAAGTGAACCGAGAATTTTTTAAAGAGAGAAGACAGGGAGAAGGCAGGAGCAGCAATTGTTTGCGTGAGATAGCTACAGGGAGGAACTGCAGGAACAGAACAAGGGAGTGACTGAAGTGACTGTGACTCACTGTGTTTTCACTGAGATCCCTTTATTCCAAACTGTTAAACTAATTGGATCAAGTCTATAAGTGGATCACAGGCCAAACCTTGACGAAATCTCTGTTAATACGAGGTACTGCTGAAACCGTTTTGAATATTCTCAAGCCCCTGGGAATCTAACTGTTCAGTGCTTATACAATTCAGTATTTGTTTTCGATGCTGGCAATAAATGTAACCAACCAACTAAAAAATAAATCAGTATAACTTGAAAGGCCTAGGCACTGATTCCCCAAGAGAATTCTAAAAATGTTTGATGACGTGATCCAATTAGATAAAACGCAGCCAAGGAGAAGTGATGGAATGTTGCTGAGGCATTTGCTTTGGTTTTAATGGATGTTGGAAAGTTAGAGTTCCAAATTTATATTTTAAGAGAAGGTTTGTGTATCGCTTCTTTATTGTAACTGAGCAAATGGCATGTAGGGATAAGCAAAGCAAGATGGCTGAGAAGGTTTGGGTGAGGCTTAGAGTCGGCTTTTATCTGAGAATTACAGATGTTGCATAGGAGTCAGCAAAAATAACTGAACATCCTCAAAACAGTCAATAAAAAAAGCTGTTATTTCCAAATACATTACGTCGCATGAACTTCAGTGATTTCAAATCATTGAGGAGCCCAAGCTGACAAGTTGGAACAAAAAAATCATGTGTGTGCATGAGCTGATAATTTTGGCTTTTGAATTAATCATTTCTATACACAATTTAGGAATGTGTGCTCTGAAGTAAATAAAGAATTAGGTCATTGTTCTAACAACTCATATTACTGTGAAATTTCCCAAGTCGATTACTTATGTTAACAGCATATTTATTTGGATTACCATTCCCCTGAAATGTTTGAATATGTGTAGATAAGGAGGTATTATTTGTCTAAATATACAATAGTCTGACTCATGCCCAAGAGGGTTTTTTTTTTTTTTTTTTTTAAAGTCAGTTTTAAAATTCTTGTTTCATTTTGTTGACATATTGGAGTCAAAGCACTATTTTGTCATCCCTCCATAAATCAGAAAATACTACCAACAGCCAGAAAAGGTCACTTTTTAGGTCCATTAACCATATTTTTTAGGAATAAGACACAGTCATGTGTAGAAGAAAGTTTTTCACAGGACTCTTTGAATTCCTGTGAAAAACTAAGTGTACCCCTGCAGCTTCCATAGAATTAAGAGGGAATACTATGGAAATATCATCAGCAAGTGTGAGCAAAAGCGATGTCCCAGAGAATCCATCCCGACACCAGACTGTGCTATATCTCAGGTCTTATAGGCCTCATTTAGAATGCTTGATGTTCATATCATTATAATTAGAGAATACTTGAAAAACATGAAACAAGTATGACTTGTTCAGAAGGTTTGCCAGGTGAACATTTCTTGTCTCTAAAAAGAACATGGCAGTACAGCTTAGGTTTACAAAGCTGACTGCTGAACAATGCCCTTCGGAGAGATGAGACAAAAGTTGAGATTTTTGACCATAATGCACTGCTCCACATTTGATACAAACACCTTATACCTACTGTCAAGCACGGTGGTGGTGGGGTGATGATTTGGGCTTGTTTTACAGACTCCTTGCAGACAGACCATGTTGGCCACAGTTAAAACTTTCCTGAAACCGAATCATGCAACAGGAAAAGCAGAGCAGCAAATCTACAACATAATGACTGAAAAAGAAAAAAATAAAGGTGATGCAATGTGCAGGCCAAAATCTAGATATTTGCTTTACTGAAATGCAGAACCATAAAAGAACTGTGCAAAAATTAATGCTTGCAAACATCACTGAATTGATGAAATGTTCTAAAGCTGAGTGGGCAAAAATGCATCCACAGCGACGTAAGAGACTGATAAAGGCATACAGAAAATGACTACTTCAAGTTTTTGTTGTTAAATGTGGTCCTATAAGCTATTATATCATGGGTGCAGCACCCCATGCAGATTTACAACACTCCATGTCACATGATTATATTGACAAATCATGCTTTAAATATGTTACATGAATGGGTCTAAAGGTATGGGTGTAAAAACAGGAAAGTTTGGTAAATATAATTGCTACTAAAGTTAACATTTCTGGCTAAGAGTATGAGGAAACCTCATTTTTAAACACTGGCCCGTGAATGGTAAATGGATTGGTTCTTATATAGTGCTTTTCTACTCTATCTGAGCACTCAAAGCAATTTACACAACTAATTCATTCACCCAATCACACCAGCACGTTTTTTCTAAGTTGTTAAGTGCTTACTATCTAACATTCATACACATTCACACTCCAATGGATGCATCGGAGAGCAACATGGGGTTAGTATCTTGCCCAAGGATATTTGGCATGCAGACTGGAGGAGCCTGGGATCGAACCATCAACCTTCCGGTTAGTACCACCTGAGCTACAGTCAAGATGGGGTGGCTGTAGCTCAGGTGGTACTAACTGGAAGGTTGGTGGTTCGATCCCAGGCTACAGCCACCCCACCTTGGCTGTAGCTCAGGTGGCACCATGAAGATGTGTAAATGTATAATAACATAATTTTAAATACATTTTTAACTGAAAATAACAATATATAAAAAATATACTCAGGCTTTTAACCTTTGTGTACATTTTATGTCAACATTTTATTTCCAACTGTTTGAAACAAGCCACCATTTGTCATGTGTGGTCTACAAACTATCATCTTATACAGTTTGCCTCTCCTCTAATGGATGGCATAAAGCACTTATAAGTTATACATGAATAGCTGATTTTTACACGGCCCCAAATCCTCACTGATGAATTTGTATTAAGAATTCCACACTGCTGACTACATATGATGCTCTCATTTTTTCTCAGACTCGCAGTGCCCTTAAAAATATGCCATTATGTCAACATAATTAGGGGTCACGAGTTAACATTTACATCACCCACTATGCAGGATTTTGCGAGGATTAAATGCAGTCGTGTTCTTTTGTCAGCTGTCACAGGCTGTTTAAGAAACTATTCACTGCTCCTTTTTGGAAATGGCTTGCTTCAGAGTTGAAAAGGTCATTCAGTGAAAATTAAGATTTATGCTTCAAGTTGCGTGGGTAAAGGCATTCGTTACGTCATCTCTGTGACAAAATGACTCGATGAAACATGCCTGCCAAGATGAGACTTCATGTGGGATTCATGTGAAGTCGTTTTTCTTTAATGTGTACTCCTTTTGTCCTTGAGTTAGCACAGTAAATAATCAAAAGTATCGCAACAAAAAGTGATGTAATCACCAGAGTGGTTAGCTTATGTCTTTTGTCATTAAAGTCACGTCCCTGCTCTTTAAAAATGTGTTCACATTACTTTGTTGGTTGGCTGTTTCTTAGAAGCTATTAGGAAATTCCACTAACACAAAAGTATTTTGTCAGTATGACTATCATACATTATGAACAATAGAGCTGAATCATTACTTTTGATTTATATTATCAGGAGAGTATATTTATGATTTATTCAGTTAAATTGTATTTATAGAGTGCCAGTTATGGGACATGTGAGTCTCATAAGACTTACAGGTCCCATACTCTGACTTACTTCTGAAAGTTTGTCTTATTTTTTCTCATTTAAGGTACTTAAAAGAAATACATCTGAATCACAAAAATACTATTTTGCAATTAGAAAATGGAAAAGGGGTCTCTTTTATCATTACATTATGACATGAGACATATGTCTCATGAGAATTATATATAAAACATTTACTATAAAAAGGAGTGGGACAGTCATTTCTTTTCCAAAATGTGTGACAAGAAATATACGAATCGTATCCAGGTGATGTGTATTTATCACACCTTTGTTCTAGGCTTTGTTCCAGGCTGTCGTCAGCTTGTTTAAAGGCAGCCAGTAGGCCAACATTCTTTTTTTTTTTAAAATTGACACTGATTGTTTTGAAGGATGCTTGTTTTTCCCAGAGACTTCCCTTTGTAGCTCACTGAGATGAGCTTTGAGTTACACCATAAGCAGCTGGCTTTTTTACTGTATATTATGAGTAGTTAGTGTGTCTGTGTGCTCACTCACGTTTTTTTTTTTCAGAAGTGTCTTGAAGCAATTTTATGCATTGCTGCTGTCTCACGACTGACAGTATAGACTGCTAATAACAGTCTTTGTGCCTGCTATTTATGTGCAGTCCTATATTTTTTAAGAATAATTTTTACCATGCATGTTATGAAGCTTTCGATGTTTGTTGGCTGTGGTTTGAGGAATATTTGTATTATCAGCAACTTTTTTGTTCAAAAACTAGACTTGCACAAGGTCTAGGTCCTTTTTAGGAAACTACAAAAGAGCAGCATCAGATATATTTCTTCCATATTTTCTTCTCCGTGGCTCCCTGTAAAAACAAGAATAGCATTTCAGATTCTTTTGCTCAGACACAAAAGCCTGAATGATCACTCTCCATACTATACCATCCCAATGGAGCACGTTGCTCTCAGAATGCAGGCTTACCTGTGGTTCCTAAAATTCTTAAAGTACAATGGGAGGCAGAGCCTTCAGCTGTCGGGCTCTTCTCCTGTGATACCAGCTTCGAGCATGGGCTTGAGACACAGATACCCTCTCGACTTTTAAGAGGGGCTTAAAACTTTTCTTCTTGATAAAGCAGCATAACTAAAGAACAGTAAAGCGTAACAAGGGTAACTAAGGTCACTCCGCTTATGCTGCTATAGGCCCCGGCTGCTGTGATACTTGATGCATCGCATACTTCTCGTCTTTCGCTCTCCTTGCATGTACAATGGCATGCAATAGTGGCATGCAATAATTTACTTTTCTTTTCCCTTCACCTCAACAATGAAGGCCATCTTCCTTAAGTCTGGTTGTGCAAAAGGTGTCTTCCTGTTACATGGATTTCGTTAATTTTCCTCCAAATAAAATAAAGTTTAACTTCTCTTGAAAACATTAACATTATTATGTAATTTAACAGCATTTACTGGAGATGTGGAGGTAGTTTGAGAATCCTAAAGGACTCTTCTTAGCATCTGAAGTAAATTATTTTTAATCATGTGGAAATATTACCTGGTTGCTTATTTGATTTAGTTTAATCACATGTACTCTATATCATATGATGTTTCAGAAAAATAGTGGGCCGCATGTTAGCACATGTTAGCACTCCACTGGCCCTGTTCATTTTCATCCATGGATGGTTGGATGATTGAGATAGAAAGTGGAAGAAAATCCAGGGAGAGAAAAGGGCCGAGAGCAGGGGAAACAGAGCAAGGCAGAATAAAGGGGGGTGATGTCAGATGCAGAGAGAAATAAATAAACAAACAAAAAAAACTTTGACGAGACATCTGGTTAGCACTTGCTATAGTATTAGTAATTATGGAATTAATTGAACTTTGAAGTTATAAAACAATAGTCCTTATCAAAATAGGTATTTTTGTTACATGATGCATCCCTTCATGTTGAGACTATTATGTTAGACCCCTATTGCTCTGTTCCTAAACAGGCCTCTGAGGATTTGATTACTTTGTGCACACTTCCACTTAATTGGAAAACCCAGATGTGTGCATGTTAGAAGACATTTACAGTTTTGATCAACTTTGCGAAGTTGAAATCCTTCTTTTATCATTTTCTTAATCCAAAAAGAATAGATGCAAACAATGAGGTCTGCTATGAGCAGACTTCCTTCCAGATTCTAACAAAGCTAAAAGTTTCCAATGTAGAATACATGAAACAAAGTGATTATTTATTGAGATCTCTTTATTTTTTTCTGCCTGAAAGTGATTGGCCATTTTTGGATCATTGGTTTTCTGTGTATCTGTATAATGTTCTAGGGTCTTTACCTTACTATACAATGTGCCTTAAGATGACCATTGTTGCTGAAAACAATTTTAAGAGTTAAAATTATATTTTAGACTGGCCAGAATCTTATGAACACGACTGTGTCCTGCACAGAGCCCAGAGGACATTTTTTGAGATTCAGCTACAGTAGAAAAATGTGTCAGCTCAAAGGAATGTGTTTCTGTGACAGCTTCCTTTACCAATCTTCATATCATAATTGCATCTGCACTGCTGAGCCCCTCTTCTTGAGTTGCTGCTTCGCTCAGCTACAGTCTTTGTCAACCTGACGCTTAAATCCATGTGCTGATGGTCATCTACTGCTTATCAATGCTCTATAACCTGTCATATGAAGTGGTATCTCTTCTAGGCCTCTAATTGTTGAGATTTTTATATGCTTAAGTGAATAATTATCTATTCTTCTTTTCTCTGTCGCTACATATCAGGTGAATTTAAATTTCAGGCCTAAGATTAATTCATCCAACTTCATGAGATTGTGCCTTCCCAGTAATAGTTGGCCATGAGTTGTCTATTATCACGGCACTGTGCTGAGTTTGGCATTTGCTTGTAGGTAGAAACGTCAGGCTAGATGCCAAATATTGTCTCCACTTTTTTTTCTTTCACAAAGCAAACTGAGTTGGCTGACTGAACTAATGCTGAGCGATGGCTATGCAGAGATTTTAGAAAAAACTTAGTGAAGTTTGTAAATGTTGAATAACATTTCGAAAATTTTTTACTTGGGCTTTTAATCACTGCAATCAATATTCAAATTTGTGGTGTTTAGATGGATTATACAGAGTTTGTAAGCACACCATGTCCATAATATTTGGAAAGACAGAGTTATTAATTAGTAAGACTGATTCAAACTGAAGGCTTCACAGATGGTACCATTAAGAGAATTTATTGCAGACTGCAGTAGTTGTTTCCTTTAAATTTGGGGTTTAATAAATATGACATAGGCATTTCATTTGGAATTAGGTATTTTATATCATGTCATGTTAAGGAAAATTAATTATTTTGAAGTCCATCTAAAAAAAAAAAAGTATTTTTTTAGCTGACTTGGGCAGCAGCAGGCAGGAAGGGGGTTGTGGTTAATGTCTGACTTACAATGTCTGGCAATCATTTATTTAAGTGTATAGCATGAATTTTTGATGTCTTTATTTTTATGTGTCTAAGATATTTCCTGGAAACAAATTGGTTGATTGGCAATTAATCAAAACAGAGCAATCAAACTATATGTAAACAACCGTTAAACAAAAAGCAAATGGCTGAAGGCATTGCATAATAGTCTGCCATTGTCAGTGCAGTATATTCTATTGATTAATTGCAGGTACTTTGGGGGTGTAAACACATTATTTCCTCTTTTGTGTGGAACACTCCTAGATTTCATAAATATATTATTTAACCCACTAATGGTGTGCCTTGATCTTCCACATCTACTCTAGCTTCTCTCTTAGCCCTTGGTATTTCTCGAGCTTCCCGTGTTCTTGATGTTGCTATCACTTATTATAACTACATTTATCACTACACAATTCCTGTGCTTGTTCTCCACAACTATGTGCGGTTGGTTGGCCATTGCCAGTTTATCTGTCTGGCTCTGGAAGTCCGACAGAATTTTAGCTTGGTCATTCTCAACAACCCTAGGGGGTGTATCCCATTTTGTGTCAGGGCTTCTTTGCATAGCCTGCAGATGGGGTCTTGTCTGGCGTGGCAGACCTCAGCCTCTGTGGATCTGCCAGTGGTACATACCATACAGGGGCCTGTCCTTCCATTATCGTTTCTATTGTTGCTCCTCTTTTTTCTCTGGTTTCTGTTGCCCAAGGTATTCATTAAGCATATGATCTGTTGTGGTCATCTTCCTGATTAACTCATGGATCTTTGTTGTTTCATCCTGGATAATGGTTCTGACGTCCACTATTCCTTGGCCTCCTTCCTCCCACTTAGCATATAGTCCCAGGGTGCTGGACTTGATATAAAACCTTTGTCTTGATTTCTGTCTCCTTCTTTAGCCAGCTGTGGCTTCTATCTAGGTGTTGATTGTCCAGATCTTGTTCTTCCCATTCAGCTGATTCCTCAGGACTTGCCTTACTCTCTGCAAGTATTTGATGATTGTGGCTTTCCTAGCAGCCTCTTCCCAACAGGCAAATGGTTCCCATTTGCCTGTTGGATTCCCAGGTACTTATCACTGTCAGCAATGTTGCCTTATGGTTATGCAGTCCCCTAAGTTCTGACTACCTTCCTCTCTCATCACTTCTTCAGTCCGAATGACATTGCGATGTCTTTGCTGTAGCTCCTATATAGATCGAGACAATGTCTCGTTCAATCCTGGCATCCAATTTGATTTCATCCACATAGAGGAGGTAGCTCAAGATTGCTCCATTCTGTAGGCGGTATCTGTGGCCAGTCTAGTTAATGAGACCTCCTCAGCCAGCATAAGGAGGTTCAGACTTATGCAGAACAGCAGTGGGGACAGATCTCCTTGGTAGATCCTACGCTTGATGGCGAGTAAAGTTATTGGCTTGAAGTTGGCCTTTAGTGTTGTTCATCACATGGTCATCGAATTTCTGATGAAGGCTCTTAGGGTCCTGTTTATCTTGTACAGTTGTCCATGTGTGAGGCACTGAGTCATAGGCTTCCTTATAGTCAATTCAGACAGTGAACAATTTGGTCAGTCTGGGCTTACAGTCACAAGTGAATCCTCTATCTATCAATAGCTGGTGTTTTGCCTTTGTGAAATTCCTGCCTGGGCCCCACTCTTGTATTGAGCCATATTCCTGTTCATCATAGCCGCTGATGTCTGACAGGAGCTTCCATGTGGTGCTGAGGCAGGTTTTTGGCTGGTAGTTGGATGAGACTGGTCCCTTCTGGGTATCTATAGGAAGCAGGATTGTCCATCCATTTGGTTAGCCATTCTGACTGCATCTCATTCATTAGCAGCTTGTTGAAATTGTGTTGCCAAGCGCTCATGGAATGCAGTTAGCTTGTTTAGCCAGTAGGCGTGAATTATGTCAGGTCCTGGTGCTGTGCAACACTTCATACTGGAGACTCTCATACAAATGTCCAAAGAGACGTAAAATAACCTTTAAAACTATCTGTCCTAGAAAATGAATTTAATGCTTCTCTTTTTTCTTTCTTTCTTTTTCCATTTTTTTTTTTAACAGCGTTTGGTTTCACAAAGTGAATAAAACAAAATGAAATTGTGCTTTTGGGATAAGAGCACCCTTGGCTCTAATTAAAATGAGAGTTATATTCTGTGCAGACACCATCTTCAGTGTCACTATTTTCAGCCTTGTGTGCTCTCCTATTGCTAAATGGGATGTGACAGTGTTATATGACTGTACCTACATATGAAAATTTCACAGCAGACTTTGTGCTCCAGCTCTGTTGAGTTGAATTCATTTTTCCTGAGTGCTGTGAAATCAGATAGAAATGGTATACCTGGTTAACCTCATGGGGACAGAAACTGGACTGAAGCAACCAAAGCCACCCATTATAGAGGCATTACAGAGGCACAATATGGTTTGAAATATATCACAACATACTTTATTTTACTTATATTTTAATTTAAATTTTAATTTACAGTCTTTCCAAAAATTTCCAAAAATCAAACAATGTTGGTGGCATTTACTTCACATACAGATTTTTCTCAGCAAAATTTGGTTGATGTGCATGAATGTATCATTGTAAAAATCCACAGTAAAGATGATAAATACATAGAGAATGCTGCTTTCCTGGTTCTTATGTTATAGTAAATATATAACTTTCAGATTTACTAGGGGGATAAAACTTTGATCTGAGCAAATGGAAAGAACTTTTTTCCGTAAATGCATAACCAGCCATTATGATCCCATAACCAGCAGATTAGTGATAATGAAACTATTTGTCAGTAAAGTAACCTGCTGTGTACACACAAGATAGGGATAGTGTAATGCATGCAGTATCCACTAACGTTAACCTTGAAAAGACAGTCAGGTTTCTAAATTTGAAAGTAGAAACCAGCAACATGATGAATGCAACAAAATCACCCATAAAACAGATGAATATAGTCTGACTGAATGTAAATGAAATTTACAGAGAGATGGAAACTCGCAGACATGTATCATTGTATAATATTTGTATAAAAACATATCATAAACAGAAAAGGATCCACAGTTTAGAGAAATAATGTCATGTTAAGAGTTGAATATTGATTTGCAACTATCAATCTGCACTATGATCTCTCTCTCCCTGTCTTCTGCCTCCGTTCATATATGCCTCATCTGCATGTTGTGCAGTCAAGTGTAACATCTCACGCTGCAGTTCTGGTCCCTCTGTCTGATTATGATCTAGTGCTATGTTGTGATGAGCAGAGCAGTGCTTAGATTTCAAGTTGATGACATGCTGGAGGGCTTACACAGTAGCTGTTCAGCATTTTCCCTGTAGCAATGCCTCTTTTATCTGAGGAGAAGCAGCACAAATTCATTTGTGCTATTGTTGAACAGTGGTTTTGACATATCGTCACTGATGAATGGGAAAACTGAAGCACTACAAAGGGGTGTACAGTCAAAAATTGCAACCATGTGACTCTTTTGGGCTGATCACTTCTTTTCCCATTTTAATTCTAAATATGCTGAAAAACCCCCCCATAACATTACACATTTTTATGAACACATTCTATATGCAATAGGATATCTTTGACCAACCTGCAAGTTAGATAGCTTTTGACTAAAATGTGTTGTCAGTTTTAATCACAAACACCAAGGCTGTTTGACTTTTGTCATTTCTTTCATTCTCTGGTTGGTGGTTTATCTACCCCTCCTTTTTTATTATTGATCTTGTGTCTTAAATTGTACTCGCTGTATTTTTTTTTTTTTGCACCATTAATCAGGCCTATTTTATGCCCAGTTGATTTCATGGCATTATGTTGCTCTTGATGCCAGAAGTCTGACAGATATTTCTGCTGCAACAATATTTACTGTTACATAAAGGTCGCCCTGCTGTGTAGAGCTGTCAACTGTTTAAAATTTTAAAGAACTGAATTCTGCTGTCAGTTTAATGGTGACCACTTTACAGTGACGACTTCTTAGCTGAAAAAAGCTGACTTTGCATTTATACAGTATTTACAGTCACTTGCTCATAGCATCTTCTTGACTTTGGCTCCTCAGGATTGAATCTAATCTCAGTCCCGTTATTTGTGGCTGTGTCTTCATTCTCTGTAAAACTAACAAACAATAATGACAACAAAATCACTTTCATCACGTCTTTCACATTAGAAGAATACTGGTTCACTTCACTGATAATCAATCCATGTTATCTCACTAATGAATGCTCTGTAAGTAGTTATATGGATCATATCAGGACTTGAGGATGTATAATATCCTCCAAAGTCATGGAAACGTGGCCTGTGTGTGTTTGTGCGCATGCGTGTGTATGCGAGTGTGTGTGTATGTGTAGGTGTGTCTCTATAGATCTCAAAGGAAGCAGACAGATGAAGGCAGTAAGGAGTTCAGAGCTCTGGATAATTGGAGGCTTTGTCCCTAAAGGTGAACCTGGCATGTATGTGACATTTTTGGATGGACCACAGCAGCACCCTAAGCGGAAACGCATTACAGGGCCACTGCTGTCTCCAAGGGCACAGGAAAGGCCATTATGGTTAAGTAACTTGCTTTCACAGTTTCAAATAAACAGACATGCCAAACTGCCCAAGGAGAGTTGAAACTAATGATTTTTATGCCCAAACAACATTTTCCTTGTACGTTTTTTTAATAATTTGAACGTCTGTGCTTCAGGGTATCTACCTGCATATCAGAGATCTCTTTATACCAAGATATCAAAAATATCTTGAAATGAAGAGATGGGTGCAGTTAGATCCGCATTCATTGTGGTATTAGCGTTTCTTAATTGTGGCCTTGAATGAAAGTTCACCTAATGCATTAAATATTAGACCTTAAGAGGGTGTGAAATCAGAGAACCACATTATTAAATGTAAGTGCATTATCATGCACTCAGAACATTAACATTGCCCTGCTTGATAAAATATTTGATTTCCCAATGAGATTATCAGTAATAATGAGCAGTGAGGTGCTCATTATATTCAGAAGAGAGTACCCTGCATTAGCTTTTTACTAAAGTTCCTCTTCTGGTATTGATTAAACTTCAAAAAACTCATCTTCTTTCCTCAAAATCAAATATTTTAGTTTTTTTTCTTTCTTCCACAAAATAATTCCTTCATAACTTAGAATGTAAAGGTGTAAATGGATTCGCAGGTTATTTGCAAATTTGGAATTTTGGCCCGCCCAGCTCTGTCTCTATCAGACCATCTGCTTTTTTTTAAAATTCCCCATTTTTACACCCTTCTCACCCATTTAACAAATCACCAAATGCAAAAATAAATGACGGCAGTTTGTCTGAGCTAGAGTCTTTCCATACATTATATATATACTTTATCTATATATATATAGATACAGTATCCTGTGTGTCAGAAATCAGGGCATACAATATATTCATGATCAGTAACTTACTTGAATTAATTTCAGGGAATTTTCTACATAACAAGAAATAATTGTATCTTCTTTCTCTTTTCCGAACTGAATTTATTCAAACATTGCCTGACACATACAGACTTCTTAAGGTGTTTGTGTCTCTGAATTAATCATTTCAATCTGTTGTATAAAGCTTCCAGTCACCAGTGCAGCTTTTTGACACTGGTTCTATGTGGTTCGTGACTTTCCACACTTTGTGTTTGTGTAACTGGCCTTGGATTAAGGACCCCTCTGAGAGCACAAAACGTATTTCTGAGAATGTCTCCAGACAGCAGGTTTAATCACACTGGCCTTCATCCAAGTTGCATGAGGTTCCAGAGGCTCAACTCACATCATATCCCCTTGGTTTAGTGCCTGTGTTCTTTACAGTATGGTTATATTACTTTGCCTGGTCGATTACCAGTCTTGCAGAAGTGCCTGTTAAATGTGGATCTTGGAGAATGTCAGTAGAGTTTGGGCAGGACTTTTCAGACTCCAGGTGAGATTAATAAGATGATGCAAAATCACTAGTTAAGATCTGGTCCAACAAATTTTCTGTCATCATTAGTTGTTTACATCTCATTGCACTTCGGCATGCTTTGCAGGTATCCCAGCGAGCGAGTATGTGATCTGTCATTTCTAGCTCCAATTTTTTTTTATGTTGTTGAAAGTCTTTGGGATCATCAGCACAAATCATAATATCTGGAATCCCTGTCTCACAAAGCGGGCCTTTGGCTTGCTCAGTGTGCAGTACCTCATATTTGAGAGGTGATATGTCACAAAAGTTGGAATAATAGTCCAAAGTTATCAGATCTGAGCTGTTATGTGCCTATTTTAGCCCATGGCCTCTTTGCAATCTTGACATCAAGCAGTGTCACATTTTTGCAATAAATGTCTGTGTGTGTTACATTCGGTCCTTGCCAATAGGTGGATTCACTATTGCTCAGATGTGAAGAATATATACGTTGAAGGATGTCTTCCAGGAATGTGTCGGGGATAACAGATCTTCCTCCCCTGAAAACAAATCTATCCTGAGAGCTCAGTTCATGCTGGAAAGAACAATTACACATTGATTCTGCAGGTATGTCTTTGTTGCTCTGGGCTTCTTTTGTTAAAGGTGTCCATAAGTGTCTGCAGCTCTAAAAGTACCTAATCATTAACTGTGTCTATTTCTTTCTAACCTTTGCAACTGTCTGGTAAATATGCTCTGCTTAATCTCTTAAGCTATGGAACATAAGTGATATTGATATCTAATTTCTGCAATCTCAGTAGCATCCTTTACAGTCTTTTTCAAATAGTTGACAATTTTAAGTGTCTTTGGCACATCACCAGTTTTGCAATAGCTATATCAGTGGAATTTTCTTCCATCTCAGAGACTATGGCTAGGCACTTTTTTTTCTCTCATTTTGACATAAATATGCACATATTTCTACAATATATCAGCAGAAACCAGGTGATACATTTGTCATTTATTCACATTCTTTGTGATTTATGTCCCTCCTTTACCAGGAGCCTAATTTATTGTTGTTGTGCACACACAAAAGATGCAAAGGCCACTTCCCACGCAAAAGTTGGGATTTAATAAAGAAACTTGACAGGAGAAGGTGCAAAACTGTGACAAAGCTCTGCCAACACAGATGGTGAGGTGGAGAATTTAAACCATACTATACAGATCAAATCTAAATGTATATATGTATTCACATTTAATTATATATAATAATATATTATTATAGGCTTAATGATAATTAAACATATAAGACATTATTTAGAAGCTTTTATCCACTAAAATCTGAAATCCAGTTCTGCTCAGCATTTCATCACTGCTGCCACCATCACATTCTCTGCTGCCTGAAGCACAGATGAAAGGGCTGGGCTGTATGTTACTGACTCACAGCTGAAATATTAAAATTGTATCAAGATTCAGCACAGTGTGACTTACTTTTCCCTGATTGTAAAAGTAAAGAAAGCACATTAGGAAGGATAAAATAATCATCCCGAACAATATTTTGGGCATAATATTAAAGAGTAATACACAAATAGTTTTCATAAACCTCTAATATCTCCAAGAATCATGTTTTAAATGCAACTGTATTGTCAGGCACGCAAAGCAGGGAGACTGATTCTCACAATCTGCCTTCTCCAGTCTCTTTATTTTCTTTTAGTAGTCTTCAGGAATAGTTTTCCAGACATCTTGGAGAATATTCAAAGCTCTTCTCTGGATGTTGGCTGCCTTTTGTTCAATTCTCTGTCAAAATGATCCCACACCGCTTCAGTAATATTAATGCATAATGCTAATGCATAAAGTCATGCAGGCCTCTGAAGACCAATGCATGACTGATGGTGTTCCACTGAGATTTTATCTGTCCAGACATACCTTCACTGCATTGTCATTGCATCCAAATCTCTTAGTACTTTTCTGCTATGATAATTCCCTCAATTTTGACAAGATGCCCAACATTACTGATCCCAAACCACAACCGAGCCTTCACTGTGTTTAACAGAAGTCCTCTCTCTTAACCTCCTCTATACATACTGATAATCATTTGAAAGAAAAAAATTCTAATTTGTCTTTATCACTCCATCAGATCTGTTGCCACTTATTTCATCCCTTATTAGGTCCCTGTTTTATACTTGAATGATTCATAGGTCAGTGTAAAATGGCTTAACAAACAAAAAAAGACATTGTTCTTAAAATAGTCACAAATGAGTGATGAAGATAAAGATCGTCAGAATTCCTGCTCAAGACTACTTTCAAAAAAAAAGTACAAGAAAAAAATGAAAGAAAAGGGAAAATCTAAAGAAACGAGAGGTGGCTCAAGACTTCTGCACATTACATTTTAAAGAACCACTGACCACCAGACTCACGTCTGTTCATCAACATTCATGAAGTGCTTTGTATTGAACGTTTACAGTTGAATGTGTGTGTTTAAAGGGCAAAGTCTGAGGCTGAGCCACACATGCTCATTTGGATTTTAAAGGGAACATTGCCTGCAGGTGGGCATATGCACCCCTACTTTATAAGTATGGATCCTATGCACTGTTTTCTAAATGAGGCCTGTGCAGGTGATAAGGCCAACCAGGTGAGGCCAAGGAGGCGTAAGGTCAGTGATTGAACGCTTTTCATGACTTTTGCTGCCTTGCATCCTCTTTCCTCGCATGACCCAGAAATCGTTCCCCCTGCGGCATCATGGACGCTCTTCCAATCCCATAAACGTGCTCGAGCAGACAAGTTGCAAGAGGAGAGGAGGCTTCTGGTGTAGCTTATGTGAGGAAGCACCCATGTATCTAATGTACGACACATAAACAACTCAATATATATGACATGGCTTAATGGTTTATAGCGTTTTGAATAGGAAGGCACAGAAAGTATACGAGAATACAGTTCAGTGGCGGCATGCATTAAAATCCCATTTTATTTATTATAGCAAATACATTGCGTGTTTAATATTTTGAAAAATGTATTAATCGCAGCATCACAACAACAACAAGCAACAGTTTTATTTTTTATTTTGTGTTTTTTAAAAATACAATGAACACACTCAGAATTAACAAGAATTAAATTAATACACTAAATAATAATAACATTTAACAGTGATCTATACATAAAACTGAAGACAATCCTGGGATTTCTCCTTTTGTCTCTTTAATGGATCCCTCACATCCTCACAGGGAGCAGCTAAGACATGAGGAAGAGACATGAGTGTGGGAAGTGAGGAGACATGTCAGCATAATGAAAAGCACCCATTGTATAGAAGGAGAAGGGATGTGGCAGCTTGCTGTGAGGGTGCAGGATTTTTTTCCCCCTTTTCTCTTGAAGTTTAATTTAGTTTGGTTAACTTAACTTGGTTTTCCTCTTTTTTCATTTCTTTTCTTTTCTTTCTTTTTGTCATTTGATTATAATCGCATTGTTTTCGCACACCTACTCTTATGTAAAGAAGGGTGATGGCACAGCACCGATTAACAAGATAACCTTACAAAATTTGTTTTACCTTGTTTCATGTTTTACTAGTAAAGCAGAAAATATTTTAAGGAATTTCCTCCAGATGGAAGAAGAACAGAACAGAGTTACAAAGTTTTCCCAAACATCAAAGACTTTTTTTCCCCCCCAATATCTGTCTAATACTCGGGATTGTGATATTACTAAATAATATGGCTTCCTTTTTTTTATTTTGTTGTCAGTTGATGCTACCGTTATTAAAGTCTTTGACTGGCAAAGCTCAAAGTAGGAAGAAGGGACTACAATGACATGGTGACAGCTTCTTTGTAGTAGTGATTATACTATTTCTCACTGCTAGCAATGTTTTGTTGTTCTTGTTTCTTTGTTTCTGCTTTTTTGAGAAAACAGAAGCACATATCTCACGCATCTTAATTTCACACTGTGCAAAAACCCCACCCTAACAAACAATAACATCATCATATCAATAATCAATAACTCAGCTAGTGTTCTAATTAAGAAATTGTTAATGTAAAGACATGAAAATGGTAAGGCATTGCACATTTCCACTGCAGAACTGTCATCATAATCAGAGTACAACTGCTTAATTTTCCACTGAAAGTTTATTTTCATAATCATTTACCAAAAAAAAAGAGAAATACTTAAAAATACTTAAATAAAAGCTAACAATGTATCAGCGCAGCATAAATTAATAAAAGATGTTCTCCAAAGTCTTCACAGTAAGTTTTAGCTTACCGCTGAGGTGTCCTGCCTGCAGCTCTATTTTTTTGACTCTCCCTCCTTTAATTGCATTGTTTTCAAGCAGCTGTTTTTTGGCAACAAAGCTTAAAAACCCCCACTGCACAGCACTTACTCAGCACCAAGAAGCAGACAGATGCAGGCGGTGATGAGCTGGTGAACATAGTGGAGCATTTAGCAGCTAAAGAGACAGAGATTTCCCTGGGGAAACAGTGGAGACCAAAAACATAGCGTATGGAGAGAGAAGATTATATTCACCTAGTTGTAGAACTGTAAATGAATAAGTGTTGCTCTGAAACTGGATGTGTAAATGGGAAGCTGTTAATAAGTCTACTCACTACCGTGAGTGGTTTAAACAAACAAAACACAAACAAACAAGCCAAGATTATTGTTGCATTAGTTTTAGATCGCTTAGTGCAAAGCAGCTTTAAATGCATATTACCTGTTAACAAGGCAATTTATAAAGCTGTCCAAGGGATGTAAAAAGGCATTAGGACAACATACACAACATAAAAAGGTGCTGACCAAGACATCATGTAAAATATCAATTTGCATGTATTGTTAGAAGTCTGATAGTCGTTATCTTCGTGTAGCACTTTCTTAGACAGTGTGAATATAGTTCCATTTTCCATCATCAAACAACCATTTTCTTCTGATATATCCAATACAGAATTATGAATTACTCTCATCCCCACCTACGGTCAAATTAGACTTGCCATTTAATCTAATTGGTGATTCTAAATTGGACTGTGAAAGGAAGACGGGGTAGCCAGAGAGAACCCAAAAAATGCAAACTCAGGCCCCAGGTGGGATTTTAACCCAGGACCTTCTTGCTGTGAAGCATTGTTTTGGAAATGAAACATGAACCTGAACTGGAAGAAATTTGCTGCAGACATTTTTAGTGTTATCTTCTCTTACTTTCAAAGAAGTGACTTTGTGGTAAAAATTGATATTTCCCTCCAAGTGCACTGAAAGCTCACTGAAAGAATTCCTCCAAGTGGCAAAATATTGTGAGGGCATTAAAGCAATTTAGAGGTGGTGACATTTTTGACAAATAAGCAAGCTTTGCAAATACATTCTGGCAACATAAATCAATGAATAATTAAATCAGGCAGTTGTAATAAAGTGAGGGTTTTTTGTGTGCTAAAGCATGTCATTCCTTTTAGCTGAAACCACTGAGAACTAGAAAAAAATTAGAAAGGAATATATGGTTCTACCTGTCTATTTAGTCACATCCATTTTATCCTTCTCATTACCTTAATGATCTATGTGTGAAGATGTTGGTAAAGTTGGGGCTGTATGCTATAGAAGGTGGCGAGCGAAAAATGTGTCACTTTTTTCTTAAGTGGCGAGTAAAAGTAAAGAAAGCAACTGTTTAAATCTATCTATCTATCTATCTATCTATCTATCTATCTATCTATCTATCTAGGCTACTTGACAATTTGAACAACAACAGGATAATTAGAAGTACTATGGAAAAGCTTACAGTAGCAAACTGCTGGAGTGATGCAGGGCCGACTAATGATGCACTTTAGCATCACCTGCTGTTATTGCTATACTACATTTATACTGAATGGATGTTGGAAATCAGCCATGATAGCTCATGAAACATCTGCCTATATATTGCAGAAGGCTGTTAGAGAAACCCACAAAGACCACTAAACCTCAGAGCAAGCAGCACAGTTTTTTGTGACGTATGTCTGAGTGAGTCATTTCTCTCTACTGCACTGCTACAGATCCCAGGTTTCCTATTCATCCATCAATCCATCCATCCATTTTCTTAATCACTTTTCCGATTTAGCCTGTCCCAACTGTCATATGGCAAAAGGCATGGTAGGTCCTAAGCAGGTGTCCAGTCCGTCACAGATCATAGGGTTTCTCACCAGGCAAATCCCTCTTCAACGCAGCCAAATAACAGGTTTGTATAGTACTTGCATATGTGCACTGATAAAAATGTTGGTGATGAGGATCCTTTTTTTCCCATTCCTTAGCTCCTGATAATATGTAAACGGTGAATTTCCATTTTTTTAGTATGAAAATTTGTCACTCAATAATTTTGGTAGCAAAGAGTCTTGTGAAACTTCAATAGATATACTGCTGAGTATTTCTTTTGTCATGAGTGCAAATTTATCACACTGTCTTTCTGCTCTCAACGGCATATCTCGCCTGGCAGTTCCAGCTTTCTAAAAGAGCCAGGCACAATCTAGAAATTTTGGGGGTTAGGGATAAACCATTAATTCAATGAATTTGGTCCATTAGCTTCCTGCTTCCTGCCAAACCTTTAATAAAATACCCAGGGACTCGTAGTCAGAAGTTGCTGTTAACTTTCCAAGGCAGCCTTGCCCTATTTAAAAGCAAGATTTATTTTTTTAATTTCAAGCTTAGTAGGCTGTTCCTCAAGTTGTTTCGTTTAAGAGAGGATCACTGTTGGGCCTTTTGACAGATGTTTTCAGTCCAAAAAAAACCCTGCCATGTCAAGGTGATTCCAAATTCCCCACCATCTGTTGTTGAAGTCACTGGGAAAAAACAATTCAGGGCTTTTAATTCTTAATGCATCCCATCTAACTACAAACCTCGATTCGGGGCAAGTACCTGGCTATGCAAGCTGTTGAACTCTATAGTAAACATTGCATTTCCTGTTTATTTTGCAATTTGTATTACTACTTGTTTTGAGTATGTCTAACCTCACACCTGGAAAGACTGATTGGCAACCTGACAAAAAGATGAATTCTAAAGGGAAAAACAGAAAGTTACAAGAAACTGCACTTTTGACCTGTTCTGTTTTACTCAAGAGACAAACACCTCTGCTGAACATGAATGGATGTGGCATTTAAAGATTCAGCATAAGTGCATGGAGTCCAGTCTCATGATCACCACCAACAGCACCAAAAAAGTAAAGACTGCATTTAACAGAGAGGCTATTTTTAAAAAGTATTTATTAATTTTTTTTTGTTAAATAAATAAGTAAACAAAGGAATAAATAGTTGGGGACAGACTGAAACAATATTAGAGGTCAATAATTAACTCCCAGTTCTGTAGGGTAACCATATATGTGTAATGATTTGCTGTGTGGCAGGCAGGAGGAAGGACCCAAATGCAGGACTCGAACATGTAAACGTGATTTAAAACAGCAACTTTATTGCTGAAATTCGTGAAAAACTGGAAACTAAGAATTAACGTTAGGAAACTAGGAACCGAAAACTACTAGGATACAGGGAGCACAGAGACAACACACAGCATGGAGAGGGTACGACGCGGCAACAAGTGGGGGGAAGACTGGGGACTAAAATACACAGGTAGGATCACGAGAGGATGGGGAACAGGAGGAACACAGCTGGGACTAATCAGACATAATAAGACAAGGGAAAGCAAAACTAGATACACTGACGTTGGACAAGGACTATCAAACTAAAACAGGAAACACACAGACCGAAACTCAGACTCAGGACACCTAAGCTTAACACAGTAACTGGGGAGACATTGGGAACATAGCGACAAGGGTGACTAGACATGAAACATGGGATACAGGAAAAGCATAGAGTAAACATGGGAACAGAGACTAAACACAGGCTAAGATAACTACTAAGGGAGGAAGAACTACAATCACTAAGAACTAAAGAAAACCAAAACTATGAACAACAATAATCAAATAATATAATCAAGTCTGAAATAGACCCAGTACTGTGACAATATGTTGTTAAGGGTGTCACAATATAAAATTCTGTTACATGTTATCATTATTGTGAGCAAAAAAACCACTAACATCTTTAGATCATTTAAAAAAGAGCTAAAAAATATTTGTTTTTTATGTATTTTGTCTGGTTTTTGGCAACTGAAATACAATGGCCATTATCAGCAGTGACATATATCTACACCCCTAGGCCTGAGCTTTATCAGTGCTAAGGGTCAAAGTTACCTACACTACAAATGCAAACGTACAGGGCTTATTGACAAACCTGTCTAAACTGAACTGAACATTTTTTTTGCATTGAGTTGTTGATGACATACAAAAAAAAGATGGTAGATGGAAGCAAACCTTTGTTTGATGGCGAAAAGTTAAAAAGAAATAAAATCACGGACAGAGAGACAGCCAGAGGCAAACAGATGATTATGAACTGTTAGTGAAATCTACAAGTTTATCTTACAGGTGGGTGTCACTGACTCCAGCCCTCCAACTGCACCCAAAAATATACATAAAGACAATGAACATCATTATTAATTTGTAGCAACCAGACAATGATCAAAGTCAGATTTCTGCCAATGAAAAGTCTTTCACTCCTTAAAAAGAATAACTTTCTTCTTATACATGTGTGAGAAAATCAGTTTGCCGGTTTGATTACTAATCTGTTATTGATCAGTTCTTTTGTATGGCACTTGTATTTTTCAGGTTTGCAAAGCCTGCCCACTATCCTTCTTGGCATGAAAAACTCCTGTTATGTTTATTTGTGTTTATCAAAATTGGCTTTTTCAGCAATGCCCTATAAAAATTTTAAAGCATGGAAGTAAAGGAATACCATGTTCCCCAAGCACAGTATATATAAAAAAATGTGTTTTTGTCTGAATGCTAAAAATCTGGTAGAGTCAGTTATGTAAACATATATAAGCAAGTAGCTCTCACTAAATCATTCCTTATCAGAAGCTCGTGGTCCTTGCAGTACTGAATGCTAAACTGTCAGTCTTTGTGTTGTTTTCTTTAGTAGCTCTGATTTTCTCTCATAATCCAGATAAATGTAGCTTAGGTAGCATGCAGGCTTATGCTACAAAGATGCGCTCCAGTTTCCCTGTGATCTTGAACATTTGCATATTTACATTATGAAACATCCTTTACATTTATTAACACCCTGCAATGCTGCTCACTATTCATGATGAGGAATGACTGTTGGGTTTAGGATTATATGTGATACCATTTTGTAGAGCGCTACAGAGTTTTTTAGACAGATATTTCACTAGCTGAGATTTTGAGTGAAGCCATTTTTGACTCACAGGGATTGATCAATAACCCTATCATATCCTGGCAGCTCTGTTAAAGCAATAAAACCAAAATTGCCCGGTACCAGAGTAGTGTTTTTGATCTTGTTTGGGAACCACAACTTGCAATCCTGTAACAGTTTTAAACACATTGTTCATGCCACAAACACACACACACACACACACGTTATTTAGTTACTTTGAAAACTCCAGAGATGTTTTTGCAAGACAGTCTCCTCAGTGTCTACAGTTCAGTATCATAGCAACAAAAAGCAGATATGCATCTACCTGCACTGTAATAACTCCTGATTTTGTTAAACCTTTTACACAGGGCACTGGAATGTCAAATGATATATATGTGTGCACAAACAAACATCACTTAAAATATATACATAGTATCTACATAAAAAATACTACTTTGTAAAGAACTGTTTCTCCTTTTATTGTTTAAGTGTTATCATTTATATCATTCTCCAATTGTCCAATTATAAAGCCTGCTTGAGGGCATTTTAGTTCCATTAAAAATGGTTTGCTCCCTCACGGACCTTGCTCTGCTGCTCTGAGATGGGCCACTCATATTACGAATTGTGCCACACATCACCATGTGCCAAAGGGGAAGTGAGGGATTGGTCTGCAACCATGGGTCTAGGGAGGGAACGTAAAAAAAAAAGATGTTCAAGATGAGCAAACCTGAAAACCTAATAACACCATTTTATTCCTTTTGGCACATCTATATTTGTATAACCCAGTAATCTCGGCACCGATGTGTGAAAGCACTAGCTGACTGGCTCAGTTTAACAGGCTTCACAGTAGGCATATTGGGTGTGGGTCAGATGCCTGCAGGCTGCTAATGATTAATGAATTCCATCACTGTCATTTTGGGAATATGGTCACACAGACAGAGGCAGTCTGTCAACTCCAGCCTGGTCGACTTGCTGCACAATGAACTTAAAATGTTCTTTGCGTGTCCCGTTTGGGAAGAACTTACATGGCAAAAGAAAAAAAAATCTGCACTGTTGTTGATAAAAATACACGTAAGTAGATTGCATGTCAATTTCTCTTGAAATTTTAACATCACTGCTCTGATTATGTTGCTGCATTTTATCAATTCTTTTTTTCATTTATTTGTACAATATTTTGTCAAATTTTATTTCACACTGCTGTCTTTTATTAAATAATAAAAGGTTAAATCCTCAATCATTACTGGCCTGTATGTTGTCCAATGATATTTCAACAAATGTTCCTCCCTAAACAAAAAGAAACCTCCACAGTACCTGGGCACTTTGCAGTCATTGAGTTGAACTTTTCTGTATACCAAAGTGTTCTTTGGCAGCTGTTGACTTGACTTAAGTCACACTAGTGAAGCCCAGCAACCTTAGATACACTTTGGAAAAACATATTTGCACAGACAGGGCTGTGGATCTTGGACTGGAAGCTCATTATAAAGGAATTACTTGCTGAGCAGTAAGAACGTTAGGAGTAATTAGTGCAAACAAAAAAACTGTTCCATGCTCAGTTTGCTTGGCCAGACAAAGTTATATATGTGATCAGGTCGGATTCAAAAGTTTAAGACCACTTGAAAAATGGCAAAAAAAATCCTAAAATGTTGACCAGCTGTAAAACTGCGTGTTTCAGTTTAAGCGTTGCTTTCAATAAATTGCACACTCTAAGTAATGTTTTGTCTCACTGTTGAAGCTCTACTTGTAACCTTGTTACGATCCACGCAAAATATGATTTTTTTGCCATTTTTCAAGTGGTCTTAAACCTTTTATTGGGCCTGTATACATATATATATATGATTCACCATGAGATATTCATGTTATGCACAAGATATCGCATGGTTTAATTGCTTAACAGAAAGGCAGGTTTTGTCATAGTGACATAATTTCGACAGTGTGAAAAAGAAAAAAATTGAATTGTAAACACATTTGTTACATAGAGACCAAAACTGGATTAGTTCAGTCTCATTGAGCAACCACTGATTTAATTAAAACTGTGTTTGGAAATCTAAAAAACTTTAAAATATCAGTGCCCTACAGAAATGTCAAACACAGTTATAAGGCCACCTTCTACCGTAGTTGAATTTTAATTAGATTTTGATCTGTACACACACACACACACATACACACACACACACACACACACACACACACACACACACAAAGATTAACATGGCAATAATCCAATAATTTTAACAGTTTTCTGTTATGAATTCTGATACACATTGATTCCTGTTATTACTATAATACTATAATCTTACAGTATTTATCTTCAAATAAGCATTAAACATAACTGAATAAAGAACATGTCCCATGTCACCCTGAACTGTTAGTTTCTTATCCGACCATTGAAAAACATGTCACTGTTCACTTCTAGCTTTTTGACATTGCATCGACTGTATACCATGTTATTTTCTATAGCATGTATCCTATGAATGATTAGATGAAACAACAATGACCAATATGTCTCATATTTCAACATTACTTATTAAAAATATCCTGCTCATATTAAATGCCGAGTTCAAACGAAAACACTTAAACCATTCTTTAGCGATGAATGAAATGTGGGCATCTTACCAACCTGACAGTAAATGGCAAAAATGAATGCCGCATTATGACTCTATGCATCAAGAGGACAGTCAGTTAATGAGTAGAAAGCATATTTAATAAAGTGAACGGAAGATAAACAAAGGCACATCAGTGGGCTCTGTAGTGCCATAAGTAGCATGCACTCATATATCAGTTTATTTATTTATTTATTTTACGTGGGAAAGTGCTTCAGCCGTGTTTATGTCAGTAAATACAGAAAACAAAACATACTGCTTAAAAAAAATATTGCTCCTATGCCAAAATATTATGCTTTAAAACCAGAAAGAGGTGTGAAACGAAAGTAACCGGAGTCGGCCATTCCTATGTCATAACAGATTAGTCCACATGCAGCCCAACCTCCTCAAACTCCCACACACACTCTGCTTCTCTCAGATCAAATTTTTATTCCTTGGTGTCTTATATGCCACAGATTTTTGCTTGGGGACTTCTTGGCTTTTAAGCAAACGCAAAGCTGTGGAAAAACCTCAACCTTAAAAAATATGGATTTTGAAATATGAAAAAAAAATATAATAATTTGACCTGGTTAATGCTGCTTTGGCACGGGTTTTGTTTCTTTCACCAATAAAGAAGAGCGCTATATATTCACCTCTGTATTAAAACGAAATGCATTTGGCTGAGATGGGATTCCATCCAAAGCTGTCACACTGCATTCACAAGCTGATGGCAAAGTCTCAAATTATATTATCTATATGGTAATGTAGATGCCATTTTAAGCACACTGGGTGCTTAGATGAAGTAAGAGCATATTTGAGTGGAGAATATAATAAAGTGCATTGACCACAAAAAGTAACCGCACTCTAAGTAAATTTTAAACATTGAGGGCTCACAACAGCCTACCTTTGTTATTTTGTGTAAGGTAGAATGAACAATATATTCTAAATACAGTCTTAGTAGACAGTTAAAGGACTGTGAACTAGCATAATTAAATACACATACAGTACTGTGTAACAGCCTTGAGGCACCCCTCATTTCCTTATATTTTGTTTCCAAGGAGTCAGACTTTCTTCTTTATCTTTAAAAATGATGTTGGGCAACATTCCTTTTTCTTTCTTTGGACATTCTTTTGGCTGCTTTTTCAATCATTTTCAGTCCAGTCTTTTTTTGTTTGCCACTTAACACTGATCTATGAATTGTTCAATTATAAAAATGTACCAGTCAATCCTGTAGCTACACAAAACAGACAACTTAACGAGGAACCAATGTTAAATTGTATCTTAGGGCACTTGAAAAATCTTAAGGTTCACACAGTTTGACATGCATAAATAGTATTTTTTGCACCAACAAGGTAATTTCCAAAGAGTATTAGCTGGAAATGTATTATATCATATCTCAGCATGGTGTGTGGTGGGTCATTAAAACATTTTAGGATACTAGTGAAGTATAGGATAAAATAAGTGTCAGGCCCAAAAGCAATCTATGTGGACAAACTTTAGCTGAAGGTGATTTGCTTAAGAAATAGGAAAAGATCCAGAAAAGACACAAGACCTGAATGATGCACATGGCTCTTCAGTTGATCCATCTGGTGTTTGGGGATGCCTCATCAGAAATGATCCCAGTGGAAGGGTGGCTGCCAAGAGACCATTCTTAATGGTTGAAAACAAGGAGAAAAGACTGGGGCATGCCAAATTATACAAAAAGAAACTGGACTGAAAATCAGTGCCAACAGATTTTATAAAATAATGAATCAAATTTTTTTGCTTCAAATCATCATCAAGATACAACAGCATAACAGTGTGTGACTACAGTCATCTGTAAAACATGGTGGAAGCTGTCACGGTTTGGTTTGGGGCATCATTTCAGACAGTGGTGTTAGGATCTTGTCAAAACAGATGGAGTTATCAATGCAGAAAGTACCATCAGTACATATCATCATTTTGATTTTGTCTGGAAAGCATTTGATTGCCTGAGAAGAAAAACATACAGTTGAACACTTTCAGTCATTGACTGGCCTCCTCAGAGCCCGGACCTCAACATTATTGAGGGAGTGTGAGATCATCTTGACAGAAAACAGAACAAAAGGCAGCCAATATCCAAAGAAGAGCTTTGAATGCCCTTCGAGAAGCCTGGAAAACTATTCCTGAAGTTTACTTAAAGAAAGCTTGCCTAAGAAAGTTCAGGCTGTGCTTGTTAGAATTGTAAAACTCGGTTTTTGCCTTGTGTAATTCCATGTGTTTTTGCACATTTCAACAAATTGCCACATCTATGTTCCAATTTCCTGATAAAATACATTCTGTACTTTTTCACAGTACAGAATTTGGCACATTTTTGGTTGGCTGAACAGAAACCATACTATTACTTTATTTATAAATATCTCAGAAGTTACAAAAGTTGCCAGACAAACAGTTGGATTCCTGATGTTGTTTATCAGGATGTATGCGCTGTGGTTCCAAAGCAGCTTGGGATTCCAGCTGTGCAGCCAACCCCTGTATACAATATTAACCAATGAGATATCTTTGTGTTATTAAGTCTCCTCAGATAACCTTTGCTTCAGATTTGTTATAAAGAGACATCATTTTATCGTGTGGAGAGCAAATTGTCTCTGCTCAGTTTTAATTGATCAGTAATTTATTTGTCCAGTTATGTTGGCAAGACCTATGATAGCCAAACATTTATCATGCGAAAGGTTCCCATTCTGCTAGCAATATTTTAACAATATCTTGCCATCAACATGCTGTAAAGTAACATTGTTTTGCATCTTTTTGTTGGCTACACATTATTTTGGAAATAATTTCTATATCAAATCATTTGAAATAGACATTTTGTTACTAGCCAATACTCTTCTAGTCAATACATACACAGTTTTTCATGGTTCTGTGGGTTTTGTGTATTTGAGTGTAGGATTGTTGTTAAATATATTTGGGTTTCTGTTTGGATTTTTTCGCCTTGTGTTTGAAGTTTTGGATTCTGATTCAATTAGTGTATTATTCTAATAGTGAATTTGATTTCTATTTTTTCCTAATGGCTTTCCAAGTAATAAGTTGTTACTTTTTGAGACTGCATTTTGGTTTATACTTCCATTGTTGTTCCAGTATAGTGAGTTTTGCATTTATTATGATTATTTTGGTCACCTACAGTGCTCCCTCAAATTAACTTCCTGAGCGGTCGCTTGGAGCACTGTGAGCAACATCAGATGTGAGCACTGTGGTCATGCCAGCATCGCATCCATCCAAGTTATATGGTTTATCAAAAGTATCAAATTACAGCATTTAAATTTCTGTTAGAATACTTTTAATTAAGTAAACAGTAAAGTAAAAATGACAAACCTGTGTAGTACGTTAATGCTATTGGAAGTATAAATATTTAATTTTAACTATGGCAAAACATGAACTGCCAACCAAAGCAAGCCAACTATAAACTCCAATTTTGAAACTTAATATTTTTTTTATAAAGCTGTGACTTGTAGTATGAGTATAAGCCAGTGTGCGAAGCTCCGGCTGTGCACTGGGTGAGATTGTCCTACTTTGGTCTGGGAGAGAATCCTGTAACACTTTTTCTGCAAAATACAGTATTCAATGACATGATTATTTGCATTTCTACAACTCAAACTAGTGACAGTATTTAATGATCAATATCCATAAATGAAAATTGTAAATAAATGACAGTAGATGAGCATGAATCTGATTAAGAACTTAAATTTCACCTTATTTTTCCTGTGTGTCCTCTAATAGTTGTGCACGTTGTCATTATCGTGTCACTCCTAATCGGCCACACCGTTTTGCTAGCTAAAACACCGGTGGCGACGAATAAGGATGCCGTCATAGCCTGTCAATGACGTCGATTAGCTGCATAAATATGTATGTGAATCGCATCATTGGCTGGAGTCACTCACTGACTCACATTGCAAAATAGCACATAAAGAATTGATATGTGTTTATTTTATTTTCACTTCAGGTTGGGTTTTTTTTTTTTTCGTTTTTTTTTTGCGCAGCGCAGCGCAGACTTTCTGTGTGCGGAGACCACGTCAGTTGTGTGCAATTGCGCACGCGCTCAGTTTAGAGGGAACAGTGGTAATAATTTTCAGCTATGGTCACTAGTCTAGTCTGTCTAGCTCCCTATCAGCCCTCAGTGTGTGCGTGTGTGTAGTTTTCTCTTTCCTTATCCAGCTTTTACTTAGTTCCGTGTAAGTTCCAGTCAACGTTCTGCTTTGTTCTGTGCATCCATGTGTGCTTCCACCTGTCTTGTTCCCACGTGACTTGCTGTGATTTTCGGACTTTGGTTTTCCTTTCAAAACAAACGAGTTATCCAGAACATTTGGCAGGTAATGGCTTTTCCTTTTTTCATTGCTTCACCATCTTGACAGTCCCAGCTATGTCATGGCTCATTGTAACTGCATACAGAAATTAGACACAAGGCTGGAGGAGTGCATTAGTATTACTATGAAATGTTACAGGAATTTTAGCTGGATATTTAAAAAAAAAAATGGAATATTAAAGATCCCTTTATTTTAAATGTAGTTTGTTTTTAGGAGTCTCATATACCCATCAGTTTAGCTCCATTCTTACCTGTCAAATTTAAAATGTTTTGTCAGTGACTGTGTACATTTTTCATAATGGATTGCATTTATATAGCGCTTTTCAGGACCCTCAAAGCACTTTACAATTCCACTATTCATTCACTCTCACATTCACACACTGGTGAAGGCAAGCTACAGTTGTAGCCACAGCTGCCCTGGGGCAGACTGACAGAAGCAAGGCTGCCATATCGCGCCATCGGCCCCTCTGGCCATCACCAGTAGGCAGTAGGGTGAAGTGTCTTGCCCAAGGACACAACGACCGAGACTGTCCGAGCCGGGGCTCGAACCGGCAACCTTCGGATTACAAGACGAACTGCCAACTCTTGAGCCACGATCTTTCAGTGTGAAGTGGCTTTACTTTTCTCCCCTTAGGTTATTTTGTTGAATATGTTATTAATCTTAATCTCCTCTCCTACAAGCAGTGGGGACATATTTGTTATTTTTTCTTTTATATAACTGCAGCCTTCATCGATGAGCACAACATTTCTCTAGAAACAGGGTTTCATAACATTAAACTTTGCATCAGGTTGGTAATGTTGTCTGTCAGATTTTAATCTAGAGTTTACTTCAGACATGGATTACTTATTAAAGATTCTAAAAATAAATACACATGCATAAGTTGCATATTACTGATAATAATCTGACATTCAGTCATGCAATTTTTAGAGTCCAGAGCCCTGTTATAGAAAGTCAGTTCATCAAACTTGAGGCTAATTTTAAACTCTGAATAACGGGGGCACACTGGATTTTTGATTCAGAAAGGCTGATCAGAGTTGGTTTACTCAGCTCTGAGTACATTCACCCAGAGTTATGTGTGAGTAGTGAGCAAATGGAGCTCCAATATCTTGATTGACCACGGCAAGAGGTAAATGAAAAGCAGAGATGGCACTTTAATCCAGTGGACCAAGGGACATGTGTGTGACAGTATGTAGACTGTGATGTTTAGATGCCAAAAGAAGAAAAGAATAAGACTAAGTGATATAGATACATACTTTACATTTTCAGAGTTAGTCTGAGTCAGAGTTTGCTGAAGAAAACCTGAAAGACACCAGGTTAGGGTCACATTCTGTTAAGATAACTGACTCTGAGTTTTCCCTCATCCGAGGGATAACAAACTCGGGAGATATACCTGTTTCCCGGAGTACGGCACATATTCTTATACCACGACCACACAAAGTACCAATTCAATACCAGTATTAAATTAATAAGCTGTATTCATCGCCGTGAGGAGGAACTGTTGTTTCGTGTGTAAGGTCACATCAGGCTCGACTTAAACACTGGCTTCAAATAGCAAACAAATAACTTTTTATTAAAAAAAATATTTTCTTGTTGTTGTTTTGCTGTCATTGAGAGTTGCTAGGCTCCCTCCTCTCTTCCTCTGCTCTCTGTTTCACCCTGTTTTTTTTTCCTATTTATATCCCTCCCCACACACCAGGAGCACAGCAGATGATCGACAGCTGAAGTGTAGATTATGTTAATGGAGCTGATGGAGGAGCAACTTATTATGTTGCTGCAGGTGCAATGAAAGCTTCCCAGCATGTGATAAAACTAAAAATCAAAAGTGAGACGGTAACAGAGAAGCAGCAGCGAGCGAGAGAGAAAGCAAAGCGTTTTCCCATCATTCTCAGCTAGCTTGGTCCTCTATTTACACTTATGTTGCGATAATTTAAACTATTGCAAGCGAGCAAACAGAACTTTTTGACACAACAAGCACGATATATACCTCCACATTGTTGACCCTTTTCTGTTTGCTCTCTTCTTCCTATATTAGCTTTGCTCCTATCAAAATGAACTGGTGTATGAGTGCCCCGCTGACAGTTTATAGAATAACATTCACTTTATCCACCTGCTGCAGCTATTTCAGTCTGTACTGGAAAAACTTTGTGTAGTGAATTGGATTGGTGCATCCCTAATAATTTTTTTCTTTAAATCATTCATTCACAGTTTACTCAGCCACATCATCCATTTTTCTCTGCTTCTCCACAATTTGTAAGTCGATTTTAAGTTTCAGTGATTACTTGGTCCAGCAATGTCTGCCTGTTTACTACTTGTCTCTTTATAAGCCACAGTGGAGTTGTAATTCTATAAAGTCGGGCCTGCAAGTTTCTCTTGCTTGAAATTGAGGTATAAATAAAATTCTGTCCTTTAAACACTCTTTCAAACCAGCTACTGGACAGCTTCCAGTAGCTGTCATGTTCCTAGTGCAGCTGCAATAGACTGTGAAAGTGGAATAAAATTTTCATCAATCATAGTAGATAGCCAATTTTGGTGTCAGCTCATCAGAAATGAAGAAAATGGGCTCCATTACAGACACACTATTTTAAACTGGTGTTGAACAGCGAGGTTTGGGGGGGGGGGGGGGTTTCGGCTGAGATCAAGAGGAATTCAACAAAGCTATTTTATGTTGGGATGCTTTGTGCCTCCTGGAAATTCCTTTCCCCCGTATCTTCATGCTTTCTTGCTTTTATGAGTATTGCTGCCTTATAGCGAACGGGTAGCACTGAGTTTTGTGAAGCAAGTCAAAGGCTTATAATCTGTTGCACAGATGCAGCATAAAAATATATGTTCATTTTTTATCTCATAACAAGCTTTTAAAGCACTGTAACGTGCCCATTAATGATATGCACCGCTGTGCAAATGGCAACGATTATCAACGAGAATTATCATCTTAAATATGCACCTTCAGGAAATGCTGCACTTTTATTTCAAGCATAATCCCTCCTTACAGAAGTGGTAATGCAAGGAGAAGTTATTGAGATGCTTTCTGGAGTATTTTAATCCCGACTGCCCTCGAACTGCTACAGTGACATGCATAGATGTCATAAAAGGAAAGCACTGCCACTCCAGGGAACAAGCAGGGCTGATGGTTGTGTTGCCAAAGCCTCATTTTAACCTTAGTCTTCTTTATCCTTTGCAAAGGCAAAGCGTAATCTGTATTTTTTAACCATAAAAGTTAGAGTTCAGTTCGTTACCACTCTCAGCTCTTCAGAAAGTATCACTCTACTCAGTAGCCTTTAGCACCTCTGTCTGAATTTTTACATCTGCCTGGATATCATTATGATCATAAATGAATAAAGCACATACCCTCTTTAAATTTTTGAAGATGCATCACATGAGTGGAATTTTTATTTCATGTCATTATCAATTTAAACCACTGTATTTTTTATGAACCCCTCCACGAGCAAACAAAAGATGCTTGTGGACTTTGAAGTGGTTGTCATTTTGATCAGATCGGACAAAACTTGATGTTTTCAGGTTTTGAGTGTAATGTTCTGTCAAACTGACACTCATATAAATTTCTGTTTTGAGCATCTGTTGTGATGACTATCAATCATCAAAAATAATTGCTCATGACTGCTTAAACAAATAAAAAATTATGACCGGCTTAACATTTAGAACTGCGACTTTTGATCAAAGTAAACTTCTTCACTGCGCTTCGTGTAGCTGTGCATCGTATGACTTGGAGCTTTGCCACTTATTCATGCTAACAGCAAGCCTTAGCATGAAGTTCAAAAAGGCAAAAGTCTGCTTGAAAAGAGTGAGCTAGGATGACAGAAATTGAATACCATGGTTTAATAGGGTATCCGATTTTAGACATGATCTTGCTGTGGCATGCCTTTTAATTAGCAGTGCACAATTACATATACCATATCTGTGAAAACTGGACATCTATAGGCCATGATATGGCACTAGTTCTCAATGCACTGTAAGATTTTATGGGCCTTTGGCACCCACCAACATCAAACACCTAAAAATGAAGTTGTATTCTATTATCTAAAAGTGTGCTCTACTGTGTGCCTCCTACAGAGACTCTGTAAAGATTATTTGTAGCATAGGATATAACTCATTTGAATTCATTTATAGTACATGAGGATAAAATAAACACTCCATAGTATAAAATGTTCTTTATTTTAATAGAATTTCCATCTCTCCATCCATTCAGTCAAGTATATTAAGAGTTAATGAACACATTATCTTCAGAGCAGACGTCAACTGTGAACGGAATTAGACAATGTAAAGTCCTTATGAGGCATAAAACTCCATTTTGTACCAAAATACTGAGTATTGCTCAGCTGAATGCTGGAAAATGGGTACTTAAGGCAACAAATTAATAATGCCACCACTTTTCATATCTAAGGTGACAATAAAATCTCAGGACTTGGATCAAGTGCTCATGACTCTTAAGCTGCCAAATAGGTAAACGAATACACTTTTTATTATTTGATGATAAATTGTTACTAGAGTAATGTGAAGACAGTCGTCAAATACCATTCTTTTTCAGTTTAGTTAAATTAAAAACTGGTTATTTAATCTGCTCTTTAGATTTTAATATGTTCAAAACCCAGCCATCAAAAGCATTCATATTGTGCCATAGCGTAATGTACAAGGAAGAATAAAATACAGGAAAAAATATGTATACCGCAACAAGTCAATACATTTAATGACAAACTTCCTTTTGTTGGCTGAAAGGAGCACAAACTGTGGCTTATTTTTCTTATTCAGTGTGTTAACATGCACACTTCTAATTTGACCATCACCTGGTAAAGGAAACACACCAGGTATTGAAACTTCATGACACAGTAAAAATGAGCCAGTTCACAAAAATGACTTGTCTGTGACAATTAATTGCGATGCAACCTAGCATTTGAAGTGTTTAGACATGGCTTCTAAAGGAAAAACATAGCAGAGAACACAGAGAAAACTTCAAAACACAATTTAATGATTTTGGAAAATAGTTAAAAGGCCACAGCTCACTGACACACAGCAGGTGGTGAAGAACACTTACTTCCTCTGTCTCTAACCTGCCAACTGATTCTTAATGATGTTTAAATTTCAGAGAAACGGGATGCAAAAATGTGCTTTCTGGTAAAATTACAACTTCTTTGTCCTCATATGACCTTCTGATTTTTTTTTATACTTACTGTGTGTAAAAATGACTTGCTTCTTTATCTGTCAAATTTAGCAGTGTTAACTATTCTCACTTTCTTCTGTTTTTTCTGGATATCTAAAATTAAAAATATCAAGTCTTACTTGTCAGCTGCTAGTGATGGGACAAAAGGAAGCAGCTTTCAACTTTGCCCTGTAAGAAGCAGAACCTGGGCTCTAATAATTGGTTACTGTGCTTTGTTTATCCATCAAAGCAGAAATCAGCAAACAGGAACAAGATGCTAACAACAAGTCTTTTTTCTGCAGATAGAACGACTTGCAGGTTAATCTCCCAGTCCTTCCAGATAGTAATCCCTCTATCTTGTAAACTGTAGTCCATGTGCTTTGTTTAAAATATTGCCTCAATTTTGTTAGACACACAAAATTAATGAGTGCATGTTAACATACTGATTGAGTATTGCCAATACAAATTTACAGAAATTAGAATATTTCAAATTCACACATTTTTTGTTTTGAAAGGTTCAGTCCCTGAAGTAAAAAAAAGAAAGAAAAAAGTCTAGGGTATATAGTCAAGATGCGTTTCTGCTGTGCAATTTCTATCGCTCATAAAGAGAGTACATATTTGAAGCAAGTATAGTATGCATCTCGACTGCAGTTTGTAAGCTTACATGATGTCCTTTTGAGGTTCACATGATTTTCATGTTGAACTGTACTGGGGCCTCAGTTGGGCTGGCCTCCTCTGTTTCCTCTTTACGTGGCACATATTCAACCTCTATACTTGACTTTGTATTGTCTTTCCCTCTACTCCAGAGGAACAATATTACAAGACAGAAGAGGACCACTCCAAGGAAAGAGATAAATCCCATGGTGGTTGCAATAATAAGTGTCTTTACATCAAATGGAAATGGAACTGTGGCCCGGGTCACATTAGCACCTTCATCGCTAGGCTGGTTGGAAATGAAGGCAAATGTCTTGTTTGGTTGGTGGGGCCAATTCGGGGAGTAGCTATGCACAAAAAGGTGAGCAGCTTTGGTGTCGTTGCCTGCCGCATTGCTTGCAATGCACGTGTAGGTGCCATTGTCCTGGATTTGGGCGTAACGCACCTCCAAAGTACCGTCATTAGACACAGAAAGTCTTGACCTCATCGTTTTGGTACTGATGTATTCCTTTTTTGGGGACAGCCACATTATCACAGGAACTGGATCACCCTCAGCCTGGCAAGCAAAATGAACTGTAGTTCCTTCGTCTACGTGGCTTTCTTGAACCTTGTAATCCTCGATCTTTGATTTTTTGCAGTTGAAATAGTCAGGAGGGAGTATGTCTGGAAAATCCTTAAACTCTTTTCCTTGCACAACCTCTGGTGAAGCACACATGGGCTGTTGCCTGTTGAAGTTGAGCCTCCATCGCCGACGGAAGACCCAGAGCAAACGACAGTCGCAGGCCAGTGGGTTGTCATACAATGCCAGTGTCTCCAGGTTTCCAACTGAGTGAAAAACAGACTCCTCCAGAGTGCTCAAGGCATTGCTGGATACATTGAGTACACGGAGGTGGTTGAGGCCTTTGAAGGAGTAGGGCTCAATGGCAACTAATTTTCCACCAGCCAAATGAAAAGCCTGGAGCTTCTGTAGATTGAACAGCTGGTTCCCTTCCACAGTGTGAATGGGATTGAAAGACAGATTGAGAAAACGAAGATATCTCAGGTGACTGACAGCTTGGTAGGGGATGACAGTAAGATTACAATTTGTGATGGATAATGAAGTGAGATTGAGTCCGAACAAGCATTTTGGGGTCATGGTATCCAGAGAAGGCATGTGAGATATCTCCAGTACTCTTAGTCGATATAGCCTCTTAAAGGAGTAATCCCTTATGACAGTGACGTTGAGATAGCGTAATCGAAGCGACAACAGGTTATGCAAATGGCTAAGGGCATCAGTGGGCACTGAGGCCAGATTGTATCCCTCAATATTGAGACTTTCAAGGTTGCTGAGTCCGTGAAATGATCGGGGTGAGATAAAAACGAGGTCATTGTCACCAACTTCCAGAGCCCTCAGGTTGTACAACTCCTGGAACATATAATCGAGCAGAATGACAATTTTGTTCTCACTTATATCCAGCTGGGTGAGGTTGTTCAGGCCTGTGAACACCCCTAGCTGAATAAGCTTTAGCTCATTGTTGCGCAAACCTAGCGTCCGAAGGTTCATGAGGTTGCCAAAAGCCCCAGGCTCAATGGAAGAAATTGCGTTTTCGTTAAGTTGCAGTTCCTCCAGCTGAGGATAATTAATGAACTCCTCAGGCCCCAGGGTCTTCAGACGGTTCTTGCTGAGGTCTAACAGCCTCGTTTCAGTGGGGATGCCCTCAGGAAGACTTGCCAGTCTCCGTCGATGGCACACGACTGAACGCTCCTGAGCGTTGCAGTCACATCTGGAAGGGCAACCAGTGGTGGAGCCAGAAAGGACGGTGCCCAGCATCAGGAACAGGATGGGCTGCCAGCACGCCACCAAGTAGCTGTGCCCTCCTGCCTCTCCAAACACCATCCTACTGCTTACCTGTAGAAACATGGGGGGAAAAATGGATTTTAGTAATTAAAAGGTATGTGTATTTACATAAGTTTACATTTCTCTTAAAGTAATTGTCTACTTTTCATTAAAAATAAAGAAAGCAACACTGAAATGTTTTCCTATATAGAAAAAGAAGTGTTGAAATCCCATTCACACTATGTGGGGCATATTTTGTCTCCTTTTTGCAAAGTCAGTGGAAATCACAGTTTCACTTGTATGATTTTATCTGCACAGCTTCACAAAGATATAAGCCGCCTACCCCTTTTCCTTGCGTATAATTTCATTATAGTGACTTTCCTCACAAGTAATGGAATTATCCAATCAATAAAAGGGCTTGGTCACACAGTGTAACAATCCTGCTGTGCTTCTGTCTTCAGTGTGCGCCGAAGACAATTACTGCAAATATCAGTGACACGTTGTCTCTCCACGTAGAAACATTTTTTTTAATCAGACAAAAATGCTGTGGTACATCTTTAAATGGCTCCCCCAAACATCCCATGCTGTTGCTAAGCTGTTGACCTTGAAGTGATATAAAACACAGATTGCTGCCAAGTGGTGATAGATAGAGAGAGGAGGATTGTCAGAGGACTTTAAACCCTTATTTGATTTTGACTCAGGGGCACTTTAACTTGGTAAAACTTTCAAGCTCTACTTCTCACATCAATCACGCAATTTAAGTCACAGCTCTATCTGTGGGATACAATCTTCAAAGAGCTTGAAATAAAGTGATTTTGTCAGTTCATTTTGTTGACATTGGTGGCCTCACCTCTATTTTGGTTGATAATTAATCCCTTATATTTGAATGGGGAAGAAAAAGCATCTAAGTGCCTAAAGTTGTGATATACAGTAAATATATGAATAAAATATCACTGTGTACTATGTGATACACCGTGTAGTATATCTCTAATACATTTGAAGTAGGAAATAAAATTTCACATAATTATCAAATGATTAAAGAGAAATATCTTTGTGGGGGGTTTTTTCTTCTCAAAAAGTAGGATAGTTCATTATGAGAGGTTAATAGTCTGTGTCTTGATATTCATCATGTTGTCATAAGATGTGGAAGATGAATAAGCATTCCAGATCCTGTTCTCAAAGCCATTTACCACAAAACAATGTAATGTTAAAATGCTTCAGGTTTTCTGTGCAGTGAATTTTGGGACCTGCCTGACTATCTTACCATGCAGTAACAGTTTTTAAAAAAACATCCAACTTTTTAGTGAAGTTCTTTTTTCAGCGTAGCAATACAAATTACACCTCTTATTTAATTAAAATCATGGATCTGAGGCGGCTTGGATTGTGGTCTGAGTAGTTCCAATGGGAAAATAATTGCAGCCTCCATTTTCACTTCCTCCAGAACTGTTCATTCTGCTGGCTGCTTATGTCAGACGCTATGGGCGCCAGTCCAGCGTGTATGGGGATTTGTAAAAAATAAAGAAAAAAACATGCTGTCAGAAATAGGGGTCATCCAATTATCAGATCTGATATTCATATTTTTTTTCCCACTATTATGCTGTTAAAAAACTATTCTTGATAAAGTGAATTACTTTAAAGTGGCTTTCGTGCAGTCGCCTCTTTCTGCAGTCACCGCTCTGTCTTCTATTTGATTGGCTACGAATCCCAAATAATAGCCTTTCCATACAGATGGCTAAGGGCAAAGAGCACAGACTAGAGCAAGTGAAGGTAGGCTTCACAAATGTACGTAGCCATCAAGTATAGCGATGCAGATGTCAGGTATAGCAGTGCATTCTTATCTCAGGGCGTCAAATACTGTTATTTTGATCACTGATATGACAAAGATATGCACAATGTTATCTGTGCTTTTACACTTGAGTTGTTGCAGTATTAAATGAAGAGAGGTAAGAGTATTTTTGTGTTTTTATGTTTTTTTCTAGTTGGTATCTAAAACAAACCGAACAAAAAGCACCACACATTGGAAATCTGTTATTGTTGTGGGTTACACAGCAGACAATGGAATATTCTATGCTACGCTTATGCTAGCTGCTAAGCTAGCACAAGGTATCCCATATGCTAAGGAATAAGATAAACATGCTTTTCTAGAACAATGAGCCAAACACAGTACAACAAACATGGCGTTTAATGAGCAATAAAAGCATCAGAACAGTAAATGATCAAGAAGAAAAGCAAATGCTTCTGCTAGAGAATTAGAGATAAGCCTTAGTATACTGGGAGTCTCACATTTCTTCTGCCATAGTTTAGTCATTTAGGAAGAGACACGGAACATTAATGAACATAACCACTTCCATCACATGTTCCATCATGTGAATTTTGCAAACTTTAAACATACATGATCATTTACGGCTATACTCGCTGATAAACTGACTAAATATTTGAAGAAAACATAGAAAAGCACAGACAAAATGACATAAGCAGTGGCAATTTGTGTGACACTTCTTCAGGTTAGCACAGCATGCACATATCCAGATGAAGTAATCATTATTAGTCTCGTTTTGAATGACAGCTTTTTCTGCTATAATGTCAAAATTAATTAATTTGGGCTTTCGGTTTTTCAACATTTTGACAAGACTGTAATATTTTGCAGCAAATACGTCAGTTATTGGTGTTAATTACTAAAAACTGATACTGGAAACAGCTCTAAGTAATAAATAAATAACTGAAATGAAAATAGGTTAATCCTTGACAGAATGGACGCTTATTTCTTGCATTTACAAATTGACTGCACGTAGCGTCTTAGAAAAAGTTGGCAAAATATGTTCTAATATGGACAAGCTACATTCCACTGCATTTAAACCCCCAAATCCCATTTAGAATGTAAGCACGTGTTAAACTTTTATCCACTGTGTCAATTTCTAAACCTTAGATTGTAGTGAAATATTATCAAGACGTAACACGATTATCTGTTTGGCCCCAAATATGATTTTAATCTTGTCGAGAATATGAATGAAGATGAGGTATGCCGATGTCACTGCTGATTGAAAACAAGCAAGCTTGAATGCAGTGGTGTTTTTTTTTCTTACTTTTTAACCAGAGTATCATGCATAATTTATGATTCAGCGTGTAGTAAGGGCAAGGGTACTATCTGTGTAATCTGGCCTTACAGTCCATATCTACTCACTGTATCACCACCTCATTTTGACCTTGAGCTGGAACTCTGGAAACAAAAGCTGGGAAATGAGCTTTCATCTGCAATCCTTGTTTGTAGTTTATAGTCTTTACATGTTAGCGTGAGCTTTAAAAAATACTCTCTCCTTTGAGAGAATTTTATCCCTTGATCTACTATTTCACATAGTCTTTGTCTTGACCCTGATTATTTCCATTCTTTTTTTGAAAGCATTGTGTAGGAGGAGAATATGAGTGGACAAGCCTTTTCTCTTCTGCCCTTTTATGACTGCTTGCATTTTTCTCTGCGGACCTCTCACCCTGTCACAGTCTTCTCTCAAAAGCATGTCTGGGCTCACCATTAGTCTCTTGTTGCCTTGAATCGCTGCATCTCCTCTCTTGTGGTGCTGTGTGGTTTGATATAGGGAAAACTGAGAGAAAGGTGTGCACTGCTAATGGGTCACTGAATGTCTCCAAGTAGCATACAGAAAATTGACCTATATGCATCAGTGCATACATGCCCTTTAGCTGTTTTTAGTTATTGTTAAGTACCTATTGTGTGGCATAATGTTAGAAGGTCTGTTGGAGTATTTACATTGAAAGGATGCTTCAGTGTTTTAAATAGAAAGGTTATTAAACCTGTTCTACTTTTTTTTCTTCACTAGAGGTGGGTAAAATACTGTCCGTTGTAGCATCAGTGTATTTGGCTAGATTTGCTAGTTTGTTTCCATGTTTCTAATCCTTAAGCATATAAGCTTGGGTCTTCAAGCTTTTTTAAGATTTTTGTCGTTTCATCCTGGATAGTGGCCCTGAGTCTGTGTGTCTGTATATTCTCAACAAAATTTCCCTAACTAACCTGGATGCAGGTTTGGTGGTGGTTAGCTATCTCCAGCTCGCTGCTATCTTAACTTATCCATAAGGATAAGCTTATAAGAAAGGTCTGTGTGCAGTCTTGGACTGCTTGAGTTTCTTTTTTTTTTGCTGCCATCTTGAATCACCAATACAGCTTGAGTTTGTAGACTATATTCCTTAATATAATAGATGATTTTGCTTTTTGCACTTATTGATGCACCTGCATTATGGACACGGATGATGTGTCTATATTTTCAACATAGCAGAGAAGTGCTGTTTATTGATCCATTTTTGTAGAAGTGTTTGAAACTGTGATTAAATTAGAGTTAATGTCCTTTTCCGTGAAAGTTTGATGTACTTTTATTCTAACCATACTCATGTAAAACTGTATTTAGTAAAGCCAAATAAAGACTTTTGTTTATTTTAAAATTAAACACAATTTATCTTGTTCAGCTGTCATTTTTCAGTGCGTGTTCTTAACAGTGTTTTACTGTTGGGTTACCTATAGCTTTGGTTCTGCTTATTACTGCTGTGAACAATCTGCTTATTAGCATCCTTTTTATATATAACTTGTTTAGTGGCAAACATATCCCAAACAACTTTTGCTATTCTGCAATTGTTTAAAGAACAGCAAGAATAAAAGAAAAAGCTACAGCTCAGAAGCAATAAAATAAACACGTAGGATTAAGAAATAAAGATTGCCTCCACTGGTGCGTTTGTGTTCAACTGACAATAAATTGAAAGCAAACATTTAGATGCCAAAAAGCAAATAAATAAGAGAACCTTATGGGCTACGTGGAAGTGAAGTGTTTGTGGGAGATAAAAGCAGACATGTCTTTTAGACTATCCAGAGACGTATTTTAGGAGTGTGAACTTCACCTGCAGTTCAGTTTGTGATACCTTCTGTGTTCTGTTGCATACTTTAATTATCGAGACCAAAGGTTCTTCTTTCATTAATTGTATAACAAAATCAAAATGAATTACAATTAATTGTAATTAATGAGTTTACACATAGCCCAAAGTTCAGTGATTCATGATTAGCATGGAAATGTTTAAATGGAAGCATACGCTGACAGCACTGAGCCTGACATGATATTCATTGACCAGCAATAATATTAGAATAAATACTTGCTGGGTGAGCATAAACATCTCAAAAGTGTTTTAGAGTGAATGTTGCCAAATAATCAGCACCCTCCAGAAGGAGTTAGATACGAGATATCCTGTGAAAACAAATCCCCCACGGAAAGTTAAAAGTAACACTCCCTGCAAACCTAAAAAGAAACTGCATAGCCTGATTATCCACCATGCCAGGAAAAAATGCTTAAAGAAGGACAAAATAGTTCAGTGCATGGGAACTACCCTTGTTGACATGCAGAAACACACCTGGGTCAGCAAACTCGAGCTTTCTATTTTTGACAGAAGTGTACTCTCGGTCTCAGATTTTCAGGCAGAAAGGCATTTTTGCCTCAGAAGTTGCTTCAATGAAGACGTTCCTGCGCTAAATTTTGGTAAAAGAGTGTCCCAGGAGGAGTTTAGGTAATTATAGTGATCACTGAGCGGGACATCAAAGTGCACAAAAACTTTTCCAGGCAACGGTTCATGCAAAAAGTAAAGTGTATTTAGAGTATGTATTAACCTGTGCCAAATTTATGTCTTTGTAATGCACAGTAAATCACCCACTGCTTGCTAAACCCAAGACAAAAAGTCCTTGCAGTGATTCCTAAGGGACCTACATTACTCCAGATCTACCCCGTAATCCATCATAACAAGTAATAAGAAGTCAAACAACTGCAAAATCCATGACAGTAACACCTGGAACTTTTTCTCAGCCAACTGGTTTCATGGAGTGCTTTCGTGGAATTTTGGATATTCTGGGTCCTTTATACTAGACTAAAACCTAAATGTGTTTCTCCAACAAATTCGAGCAGGGACTGACACTTAAGCATTCATGACGAATACTGTAATTTTCAGTTTGACAGGTGACACTGTAGATTAATGGCCTTAAAGATGGCAAGGGACATAAAGCGATCACAGCAGCATGTTCTCTACCAGCAACTGTGCCTAATAGAACAGAAAATAACGATGTCTAGGCTTTCCATCCAACTCTGTCTATTGTGGGGTACCTTTACTACACTCTGACCAACACAGAATTTATCCAGACTGTGGCTTGCAGTAGTGGTGGCAAGCCAATAAATATATATTTAATACATGCACACTTCTAAATCCTGTTTGTGTCATCATTTGGCTCAATCAGACATAGTATGAGAGCCTAAAACTAAAAGCAAACATTTACCTTTCCATTTGCAGCACAATAAACCAATAATTCATGCAGTCTTTTAACAGTGCTCACTTTGATGCGTGGTGCTTTTGATCATGTATGCTTTACTGCTGCAAAGGGATGCCCCTTGAAGAACCTCATCAGGACCACCACTATGCTCAAAGGCACCCCAAGGGTTATGGCCAGTAGCAAGTTTGCATAAATTGCATCGTTGCAAATGTTCATCCACTACACTGCTGGTGTGGAAGTAATCATCTATAAGGCCTCTGTCATCCCCTGTGTGGTCAGTGGACGAGACTAACCTTATCACTTTTGATCTTAGTGAACCCAATTCAGTGGACCCTTTTTTTATGTTAAACACCTACGGATAAAGACTATTTTGTCTACTGGTACCAGTATTTTCTTGATAATGAATTAAGTCAGGTAATTTTTATATAAAACCACTTTCAGCTTAATGCCGATTTGAACCCATGAAATTACATGAATTGAGCCTCTCACAGACCACATTTTGACCCATCACAGTGTAACAAGCACTAATGATTAGAGTTCAATTCAGTTTATTTTCATTTAGGAGTTACTGTTTGGAGTCCAGGCTTGGAGGCATGCGCAAAAATGGAAATCTAAAGCGAGTTCTGAACCTCCACCTACATGTCACACCCTGAAGAAGACTCCTGCTGAAACATGTGGGTGTCAGTCATGCTTGAATAAAAGGTTTTTTTTCCCATGCTTTTATTCAAGCATGACTTTTATTTGAGCTATGTGAATAAAAGCTTAAATTTTACTGTCTTGGTTTCTGTTAACCTCAAGGTTTGCATTAATCTGACTGATATTGCAACAGTGGTGTCAGACTTTGCTTTTAAATATTACCATTAGACATTGCCCAAAATGTTAAACTCCTACACTGGAGTGTGTACAAGAAGGGAGCAGGGCTGTTTATAGGAAAACTAAAAATAACTGGGTCATGATCGGTTATGGAAAAAATGACTTGGCTGAAACACATGATATAGATTTATAATTTCATTTGAAATTGCGGATTAAAGACATAAAACATGAGATCGGGATGGCAAACATAGATACACTGAATTGTAATCAACTGTTATTGTACACCCGAGTCTCACAGCAGTTTGTGAGTTCCTTTAATCTATTGATTTTCCTACATTATATTGGGTCCTTGAAAATGATTTTTCATCAGTCCGCCCTCATGCAGTATGTACTGATTACAAGGCAAGAAAAGGTATGGATTTGCATGCTGAAGTCTGATGATAGAGGAGCAATTTTTCTTGACTTTAGGCAATCCAAGTTCAAATCAAACATTTCACATGTTGTTAATTGAAAAATATGCTGCTTGGTTTGTGTTAGGCATCAAAAATTACCATTTGGTTCATTTTAGAATAAAATAGGGCTTGGTTTAAAATACAGCAATTGTCACATTTTGTAAAACTTTGTATTTTTGGTTGGCATGTTGACTCGTGATGCTGTGTTGATGGTCCTGTCGCGAAATATGTTTCCTTTTGAAATGGATTGCTTACAAAATCATGCTCACTGACACCAAAAAACGTAACAGCTCATTTCTCAAATATCCATGAGACCAGGCTGAAATGTAATATATTAACTTCCAACACTGCAATTGCTAGAGGGGTTGATTTGAATTTTGCTTTTTTTGAAAAACAAAACAAAACAAAAACACACTGTTTTGCAGAATTGCTAGTTTACAGTCAGTTAAAAATAAAGCTGCTATCTGAAGCAGCCATTGGATTCAGAAAGTAGACTTAAAAACAAAGTCATAGCTCAAGAGCCTTCAAGTACTTTGGTGTTCCTATGAGTAATGTGAGCCAATACCACATTGCCCAAGGCTGACCCATGGTTACTTACTCATTCTGTATGCATTTGGATTCTTTACTTGGATTTTTCTAAATGGTCCATTACGTACCTTCATTCTGGAGTCGGCTTGCCCTTTTTTTAATGAGTGTCTTTGGGTACCTATATGTCTGACTGGCTTTACCTACCACTCTACTCTCCAAAGCATACTCTGGTCAGGTACCTTAAAATCAGTGTGTGGGAACTTCTGTGCTAGAAGCTTTTGAGCTGTGAACAGCTGCCTACAGCTTTATGGGCAGGCCAGTGAGAGCCAGAGGCACACAGGCAGACAGGCTGATGAACCAATACAATTAACTGAAAGAGAATGAAAGCTGCAGACAGCGCTGTTCGTTCTCATTTTACAGTGTCATTTGATTTTGTGCTAATATGGAAAATGTCATTTAAGAGAGATTTAATTTGCTACTTAAAGACATTTTCCTTATATTTTTTATCACACTATTTTAATTGCTAATTTCATTTTTTTATTTAATAACGTTAAGAGCTAATCACATCTTGTTTGACTTTTTCTGGCTTAATAGCAAAATCAGCGAGATCCACAGCGAAGGCTGATTTTAAAAAAAGATCCTTTCCAGGAAAGAAATCTAGAATATACTTAACCTATTACATGGTATTGCCATGCAGATGGGTTTCTTGGTTCAGTGACAGTCTAACAGTAGTACTACAAAAGAGGTTCTTTCTTCATTAACACCCATTCATCCTGAAAGTCAAGTAGGATGAGCTCGAAATTACACAAACCTTTATCCCCTACCCGCCATTTGGGAATATGAGATGTTTGGGATGAAACTGAAAAGAAAGGGCTAGGTTCCATGCTAAAGGCATTTTACAGCAGACAAGCCTCTTATAGGCCATCATAGAAGGCACAATGAGAGATTTTGAGAGATTTTCTCACAAAATCACTTGGGCAAGTGGCTACAGTACAAATATGAAGTTAGAGTGCCTTAAGATTCCAGAGGCTTATCTCTTCACTGCCCTAGTCCTTACAATTCTAAGATTACAGAAATATAGATCAGTAATCCACTGTCCTGTTTACAATGTAGAAAAAAGACAACTGGTTTCAGACAAGAAAGATTTTCTCTGTGATCAATTCCATTAATTCCGACTTCATATCATTGTAAGCCATGTTATACTTGGGCTTGAGGCTGCCAATATGCAAGAAGATGAAACAACCTCCGTCCTCCATCCTACTAGCCCCTGACTGGCTCATATTTTGCATAAAGCTGTTATTATCAAATTTAAATGAGGAAGGCTGCTGCAGAGCAGCAGAACTGTGACCTTCTGAATATATTTGTAGAACGCAAATTTGACTATCCTGTGACAGATCTGCCTTTGTCTGTCACCTCTCCATCCAGCAGACACTGTATAAACACATAGTCTGACAGTCTTCACCACAATCACTTCTGCAATTTCGTCTTCAGTGTAGCTGATGGTGCCCGTTATGCAGCAGCATCTTCATTCAACACGGATCTTGCTTTAGAAAATGTTTTAATAGTAACACCCTAGATGTTTTCTGGCTGTTTTCTGGGACATCACAAATGAACTGTTATGTGGAGGAGTGCCCTGATTTTAGCTGTAGTGAAACGGGCTTTCTTTTGAACCCAGTATCAAAGATCAGAAAGAAGAGGCTTTAAATAAAAATGTAACCATTCACAAAGTGCAAGGCCATTTGTGGCATTCATTTAATCACAATGGTCCCTTTTGAATGTGCTCGCAAATATAGCTTAATTATAACTTTATCCTACATGTTTTCTCAGCTTCTTTAGTATTTTATTTGAACTGGGGAAAACTGTAAATTCACTATACAACAAACACCTTAGCTTTGATGATCTGCTCTTGATCTTACTGTCAGAAAAATAGTGTTTTCAGGATTATATACACATGACTACATCGCAGATTATTAAACATGTGATAACGTGGAACAAAGCAGTGTGAAAAAGCAGAGTCTCTTTGATTGTGCTTACTGGGTTATATTTTGTTTGGAATGGAGCTGATTGTAGCATGTGTGTTGCTCTTGTCTTTATTAAGGCAATTTTATGGGTTATAAGGGTAGCCAGTACTGCCCAATCTAATATATCAGTAGCTGCCTGGGAAGGAGAAATAGTCGGAAAAGAAGAAAATATGCTCATTACACATGTATTTGTTGCGGATCACAAACTAACATAGGATATCTCTCCCTTGAAGCTGTTTACTTGTATGAGATCATAATTTTAAGGAGGTGCTGCAGATCAGTAACATGTTCCCCTGAAAACATTTATATATATTACCAATAAAATATGCCAACTTGTAGGTCTAAATGATTATTTTGGCTTGTTTGCCTCTGACTTCACTGCAACCAAAGTGCCTTTGTTGGCTAAAACTAATCAAAACCGTGGTCCCTGGAGTCAAGCTGTTGGATTCCACCATCTACTCTATCCACCCTTCTGCAAAACCAGTGTGGGAGCGCTTCATTCACTCACTAAAACATTGCCCCTGAAAGGAATCCGGCCAGCTATTTTGCCAGTTAGAAGTAAATTAGATAATGCTGGAGAATTTTAGAAGCATGGTTTCTTGGTAGCACTTGATTGTGTTTTTATTGAGATGTCACCATAGAGCAAGTTTAGAGTCCTCTTTGTGCATGCATCTTGTTTCAATTTTAACAATTCTGTGAATGCATTGATACACAGAGTAACATTGCAAGTTTGAGAAGAAGATCCAAAAATTCCATCCACATTTTTTGATCTCATACCAATCATGTTAAATATCTGCTGAATGTACCCTGCTCAGTAAATCCAAGTTCCCTGTGGCTGTGATAGAGCTATGATCCTCTCAGAGCCTATGTTTCTTTTCACCCATTAAGTCATACGCATGCATACGTCTGTCAGGTACTCTGTCGCTGCCTTTAACACTCAGAGACAGGAATATAGTTTACAGTTAATATGAACAACTAAATGAAATGACTGATCTGATCAATACAACCTGTTAATGGCAGCTAAGCTGTAAACAATGCTTAAAATAGTTACTGATTTGAAGACTGGTGTCACATTATTATCCCATCAAATCCTTATTATTTAGTTACAAAGAGGTTTGCCTGCAGTCGTATTGTTTTCTTAGTCATGTCATAGTCCTTCCATTTTCACCATCCTAGTAAATAAAAGCTTTTTTTGACTAAGTAAGGAAACTGTCTGGAAATGTCTTTCTGGTGCCTTATCTTTTTAGACTCCTAAAGCAAGGCAGCTAATTGTTTTCTGCTTTAACTGTTGCTTTGGATGCTTAGCTAGCATCTAATTTGAAAAGAAGCACACATTATTTCAGTGCCACTGGCTTCCATTGGTTTGTCGTGTTGCCATTTTTTTTGTGGCTGAAATATTGAGTCTCTCATTAAAGCCTGGGCCATTACTCAGATGGTTTGAATAGCAAGTCTGACACACGCAGGTGCCTAGAGTTAACAGTTACAGCTGTTTCATATCTGGGCTTCACAATGTAGGCACTGAGGTATTACAGAAACATTCTGAAATGTGCAAATTTGCCAATCATTGTTAATTTCACTGGAATCCAGGACAATAATAAAGTGTTGCTATACAGATAGAATGTGAGCATATATGATACGCAATCTGTGTATTTCACAGCACAGTAACACGGAGCAAAATACTCAGGCAAACAAAACAAAACCGATACTGACAATATGTGGCGTGGATTGCTGAATAACTGTGTGAACAGTAGCAGTGACAGATTCAATCACCCAGCTGTTCACCAGCTATAATCAGACAGCTCAGTCCTAAACGTGCCTCGCTTATTTCACTTCGTCAAATTAGGCTTGACTACTTTGAAGCTGCGGCCGTGCACACAGTGACAAGCATAAATATCAAACACCCCCCATCCCAACCTCAAAAGTAGAGATTCAAATCAGCCACTCTAACCTGATTACAGGGACCCAATTAAAAGCTTTGTCTAGCTCATAAAATGTTGACGTGAAGAGCAGAGCCTATCAGCCCATCACTCAGAGATTGTCGGGGGTCTGTGGCTCGGAGAGGTTGTTAGCACTGTTGAAAACAGAGAGGAAGAGTCCCCCCCCCATACCATTGCTGTCTGCCTGCTGAAGCATTGCAGCCATGATTACGAAGATGCAAATAAAACAGGCAATAAAAATTAAAACTGAGCGATCGTTTGTTTGACCTGCATAAATAATCAAACAAAGTCACCCCCCCCACACACACACGCACACACACATATCCCACGCCCACCCTCTCCATCAACACTGCCCGCCATCCATCTGCTGAATGTAACCTGTAGCAAATCAAGCACCTGCATAGGATCCCTCTTTTGCCACTGGAAATGGCCAACAGCAAACTGCTGCCGAGAATGTGTAAGTGTCAGTCTGGATGAGTTTATTGGCATTTGAAGGAACACGAATGCAAATGAGCAGACTAGGAAGCAGCAAGAAACCAACCTGGCAGAGCACAACACACACTCTATTGCTCAGATTCACACCTTTATTTGGGCTCTAAAGAGCCAGGAAGCCAGGATATATGAGTTGGATTTTTTGGGTTTTTTTATGGATCCATCCAAACTCTCAGAGTATAATGTGTTCAGTGTGCACTACACATTCATATACTCACACCATGGGAGATATTTGAGCTTCATATTGAACAGTGAGATGTTATAAGCACACACCATATGTGTGTGTGTTCCCTCAGTACAAACCCAGATTGAACAGAAAAACAGCAAAATGAAATCCATCTGAATGACAAAGCACAAATAACAATTGGACTTCTCCTAAGAGTATAATTCTTATTCTTTATATCCCCCACCACATTTGCATATGATACACAGTTTTATTCTTGACATTAATTTGCTCCCTGGCGATCCTCTGGCCCCACCACTGCACCATAATAAATCTGATCCAATGACTCAGTGCTCAAAGCCCACCATAGAGACAGAGTACTTACCAGGACTGTCATGCAGAGAATTCTAATTCAGGCAGCTCCATGTTGCCAAGGAAATTCAAAATGCCTCCGAAAGCATGGAGACAGGGATGCAGGATTCAAGACAGGCTAGATTCAAATGGGAAAGAGGGATATATGCAGAGATGTGAATCCCTTGTCTGAGGGGCATTTGAGAAAATGCCTCCGTCCTCTCCAGATGCGCTAAATCCGGCAGCACTGATAGGCTGACATGTAAACACACAGGCAGCTCTGCTGGCTCACACACGCTCACATACATGCTGCACCTAGCAGAGACAGAGAGGAAGAGGGAGGGGCAGCTGATGAGAGAGGTGGAAGGAGGAGCTGCAGTGCACTGGGAGAATGAGAGGCTCAGAGCACAGGCAGTGAGGGGAGTTGAAAAGAAATGGAGAGAAATGTTCTCTGATTGCACTGGCAGCATCTCCTTTTGATTTTTGTTTACCGTACTTTTCCTATTTATGGAACGATCGGAATGATCTGGTTAACTGAATTACAGGGTGGTGCTTGAGAGGCAGAAATTCAGAGTAGTAGTGACAGAAGAGGAGGCTGGAGAGGGAGAAGCGTTAAAGTATATATTTAAAAATATGGATGAAAATAAGGGGGAAAAGGGAGGCTTTGGTTATGAAGGGGAGGAGGGGAAAAAATACAGGGACATAGGAGGAATTCATTTTTAGCAGTATATGCAAATCTCTCCTGTAATGACAGGCAACTTAAGACTTTTGAGGATAGGGATGGATAAGTTTCTGTTTTCAGGATTCCTTGCCAAAGTCGAGGATTATTGCCACCCACAATGCAAAGTGAGGTAATCATCAGACAAACTCACCTTTGCTGTGAGCACTGAGAGTTGGGGGTAAGAAGCAGCGGCTTAACGGTGCTAATGGGTATATGGAGCTGGCACACACATGCTGGCAGTGCCAAGGAGGCTCCACAGTCAGGGAGTGTTTACGGGAGATTAGAAGGCTCAGGATTTAGTGGAGTGGTGGTGGACATGAAGGGCTCCTACTGAATGAACTGTGTGACAAATGCTGTAAGTGTTAGAAAAGGAGACTTATGATTTATTGTATACATTGATTCTGTATGAAAGGGATATAGTTTCCATTCAAATACTTGAATTTTCTAGTCAGGTTGGGCTGGAGCCTGTCCTGGCTGTCACTGTACATCCTGGACAGGTCGCAAGTGCTAACACAGAGATTTGCTCTCACGTTCACACCTATGGCCGATTTAGAATGACCAGTTAACCTAACATGTTTTTGGACTGTGGGAAGCAGGCAGATTACCCAAGAGAGCCCACGCACACACGAGGACACCACCCTAGCCAGCCGGTGGATTCAAAACAGGGCCTCAACCTCCCTTTTGCTTTAAATCTGTTAGACAAACAGCAGTACACGGAGCTGTAGACAGCCAACTGTGGTACATCTCGGCCGTACAATAAAGCATACGGAAGGGAGAGAGAATTATTTAGACAGTTGGAAAAGGCGACGCACTCCACACCAATACAACATAAAAGAAATTTATGGCTCATTTTGCCAACTAGCAGCTAATCTAAAAGAAATGACTTATGTCCCATGTAAGAAATAAAACCAAATGAAAGGTGGTGCTGAAGAAATTTGGATGACATCTGGGATAAGAGCCACCAGACATGGAGGGAGGGTGAATTAATTTCATTTTTTTTATAGTTTGATCAGTGTGACACCCACTATGGCCACTTAAAAAAAGATTGGACAGCTGATTGATGACATCTGCATTTCTATTCAATGGTGCTATGAATTCTTGTCTCCTAGCAGAAGAACTGTGTCGCTCACAGCCTATGATTAGTGAGAGACAGTAGTGTTCTTGAGACAATAAAATAATTGTGTGTGTATATATAGATATATATATATATATATATATGTGTGTGTATATATATGTATATATATGATTTTAGAGGATTCTGTTACACAAATTAATATCTGTATAAATGCAATATCCTTTTAAAAGAGTGCAGGACACAAAGATACTGTATGAGCTACTTCTTTGGCTGTAGTACCGTCTGTTGGCAGCACATTAATTTCATAGGAAAAAAATGTTGCTATTGCTCTCCTTTAGCTTGCAGTTGCATTAGTGTCTGTCTGTGGTTTTGCCTGGCAGACTGGCCGGTTCCCTAAGGAGGGTAGGGATAAACCAGTGGTCATTTGCTTAAACCCCACCCTTAATACTGCTACATCTTTCAAGCTTTACCTTAAGTTACCTTAAGTTAACAGTGATAACTGTGGCAGATTGCACAGATTGCACAGTTGAAACTGATATTTTTGCAGGGAAAAAAATGAATAATGAAAAATGGGTTCTTTATTTCAAATGGAGGACAATAACTGTCAGGATGTTTAGTGCCTTGATGGTAGACTTGATTTGCTACAGCTAGCTAGCTGTTTAATTTAATAGGGTCTTTAGCTGACTGAATTTGTTAACCCAGTAAAAATGGGGTGTTGACATGGTTTGATGTCTGTATGCACGATGTTGTGCTAAAAGACTGAGGCCAAAGCTGCAGGTTCCTGGCAAAAAGTCAACATCCATGAACATAACAGCAGCTTGGAAGCTTGAATACCTTGTGAACAGTATTCTTTCACTTTCAGTGTTACTAAAGAAACAGCTTTTTCTGCACTATGAGGACTAACCAGTGTTGCCATACTACACTTTTGTTCTGGTGCTTTTATTTTTGGTAAACCTGAAAAAAGACCACCTTTCAAGCTGTTTCTACAAGAAGCACCATTTGCTTCAGTATGTGTGTAAGTACAGGTCTGCTATTGGACAGATGCTGTTCTAGGATAATAGTTCAGCAATCAGTGAGTCCAGGATTAGCTTTTGAACCGCTGTGATGATCGTGATTTTCTTTCCTACACTGTTTTGCGATTCTCACTTTTGCAATGAGTGTCACTGACCTTCTTTTCTTGAGTCTAGGGTGTTAGATGATCTACAGTTCACATTTTGGCCAAAATACCAACAGTAGTGCAGGACTCAGCTCTGTCTCTGAGGGCTTGTTGCAAAGTGATGAGCTGATGCTTTTTAACCCTGCATATTTAATTCAGAAACTGTGTGAATACTGCGTAGAAACACAAAACCGCTGTGCTATAAGCTTGTAAACACATGCGCCAAGGCTTTGTGGGCTCTGGGGTTTGTGCATGAGCATGTTAAATAGTTGACTTTACCATAAAAGCTACAGCGGCAACAACAAAATGATATAATGTGTTTTTGCAAATAAAGGAATCACTGAATAAAACTATCAAATCTGTGCTTTCATGCTACTACATTTGCATAAACGTGCTCTCAGAGACACTATTGTCACTTTGTTAATAAAATATTTATGAAAGACATTATTCTTGAGTTGCATTTAAAACTACTTCCACACATCTGCAGCATTTTGTTGTCAATCTGGTTGTAACACTACGCTACGTGTGAAGACGAGCACTTGTCAGTACATTACACATGCATGATCGGTTGAATGAGTAAATCTACAAAACACGGTGAAAATACAACCTGGAAGGCTCTTTCTACTTCTCATCCAATTACAAGTTAACTGCCTCCTCCTGAGCCATACCACAAAGCCTTAAAAAAAATCTGGGATTGTTGTTAACGTTTAATTTAAGAGGAGTAGTTAAGTTTCACTGCATCAACACTTAGGTGGCGGAACATTTTGGGAATCTGGGCTGCTATTTGCATTGATATTAATATCACACAGTCTTTTTTTTAGCAGCCATAAAAGAGGAATATCTTGTTAACAGATTTTAACATGAAGAAGGACGGGATTTCCTTTTTCCAATTTTATCCTGTAAGAGCTGAAGTAGTTTATAAATTTATAGCAATCACTGGAAATAGCTCAATGTGACATAACTTAGTCTACATTTTTACAGATAGGTTTTCTTAAGTCTGTGGCTATCTCCAGTCAACGACATAATGGAATAAAAAATAACTGTCGGTTGGTGTTAAAAGTGTTTGAGGGGAGTTTTCTCCAATTAGACTTATTAGTGAGGATTTAATGCCAAACCGTGACGACTGTGCGGATGCATTTTAAGACCTACGTAACAAGGTCTCCAAATGCATGCAGCAGCTTCCCCCTAAGTTTGCCTCTGCTGGAAAACTATCACATCCTAACGAGGGACCAAGTTGTTCAGAGAGCGTGAGTGGTCAGCTGTGAAGAGACTTCTGCTGCTAGCAATCAGTGCCGCATATGTGGAGGCCCGAACGCCTTAAGAGTCACACTGACTCATTTATGTCATGTTCAGTCATGATGATTAGGAAGCGGTAGGCCATGAGTTAAACGCTGAGCCTCAGAGAACAAGAAGTTAAATGTGAAGCCTGAGAAAAGAAACAGGCATCCTCTGTTTGCAGCTTTAAAGCTGTGTTTTTATATATATGTGTGTGTGTGTGTGCAAAAATTAATATACAAGAAGCATCCAATAGAAACAGCAGGAGGGATATTTACTTCTAATATTGACTGAAGTGACTGAGTCTGAAAACATCAAAGACTTTCTCCCAAGCTTTAATGAGAGCCAGTCAGAGTTTGGCATATTTAGCTTCCCCATCCTCATCATCGTGACCATTAAAAGCCTTCAACCGTTTGCCAAAAAAAAATCTGGGGTAATACTTAACTCATTATTAACCTTTGATAAGCTAATTGACTATATAGTTAGCTAGGTGATATTTCATCCTGCTGACGTAAACGTCTATCATTCTTACCCTACAGAAAGCGTTAGAAGAGAGTGGACAGCGTGCCAGCACTTGCTAAGTGGTCAGGTGCATGACTGAGAATGAATGCTACTCTTGTTTCATGTTTGATGGTGTGTAAATAAGCAGCTCTGCACCAATACCACATCAGTCATGTCAGTTTTGTAATGCAGAGCTTTTTAGTCATCAACAAAATCTTTCAGTATAAGTTAGATGTAGCAAAACACTTGTTTTTAAAGTGATACCAACATTCTTTTAAAAGGCTGTTTAGAACATGGATTAATTACATGTCTTTAATTACTTTTAATAATTACTTACATTTATTTACTTACTTACTACTTACCTACTTATAATTCTAATACAGGAAAAGAAACCTGCCACTTTTTGTGAGAATCTTGTTGTTTTAGGTTATTCATCATCATCACATTCATGTTTATTTTCTACAAAACTGAAATAGTGACATGCTGAAATCAGCAGCTGATAGCGATGATGCTAGTGGACATAAAGTCACATTTTCCCAGGAGAACGAGTCAGGTTGCTAAGTAAATGCTGGTGCATAAAATGTCTTTAACAGACATGTGCCAACATATGAGTGCAGAGCTGCAGAGTAGGAGTAGGACTAACTGTTCAATCAGTGCATAAACGCTCATTACAGAACACAAATCTGACCTGCTTACAACACCAGTGCAGCTCCTCTCATTGTGGTTCATTAATAGTATCAAAGCACAGATAAAAAAAACCCACAAGGACAACCCCTCGAAGGAATGTCAGTCTACAAGTAAAGCAAATGTTAAACAGCAGAAGATATTATGCTCAATTATTCATTTTTTGACAGATGGCGACTAAGAATGTGTGAAGAATGGCAACGATGCACCACTATAAAAGGAAGACGGATGATTGGCAGTCACATATGCATGAAGTAAGGAGGCTAATGTTTCCCAGTGTTCAATTAAGCGTTTCTCAAGATAGTCAAATACAAAGTGACGATCAATAAAGAGTCCGCTTTATCACTTAAGGTTTGCGCGCATTAAACATTCTGTTGTCTTTATAAGATCAGCAGAACATTTTTTAGCTCTGACAGTTTGTCTGCATAGATGGATGCATTTTGAACTCAGTGGATGTGACACATTTCTGTTTGATGAGGGTTGTCACAGCATTGCCACAAAGGCCATGAGAGTAAATTTGTCATTAGCTTGCATTTTTGATCGGGGAACATATATACTGAGGACTAATGATCAGAATAAATAGCTGGGTGGGGACTGTGAAAGCATCACGGTAGAGAGCGTCCAGGTTAAAGCATCCAAGTAACACAGCTGATGTGAATCTTCCCACAGGAACAATATTTCCCATTATCCTTCTGCTTTTTCTTTATGGTTTATCAAATCATTATGATAAACTGCAAACCATTAGCATAGCAAAATCCACAGTGACTCACTAAACAAGGTACTGTAAATCACGCAGGCCACAGCTTGATTTAATTTATAGTAGCCTCTCATTAAGTTAGTGGTACAATCAATGAGTCATCTACAAGGACTAAAATGAAAACCAAAAGACATTTGTCTTTTTATATAACGACATATATAACGACCCACATCCCAAAACATATTGCTCTTAATATGTTAATATGATGGGCGTGAATGGTTTGTGTACACAAGTGATATCCATAATCACGGGAGATAAGCAGGGTTTCTTTTTCAGGTATGATTAGCTGAGAAAATTGTTTTCAACTAACACTAGCTGTGAAAACAACTGGGTATATGTTTAAAATTACACTGCATTTTAGTGCCTTTATGAATCAAGGGGAGCCTACTGAGAGAAGTAATGAGCTGCTTTACCTTATGAAAGAGCGCCACATTGTGGATCAGAGCGGTAATGACAATTATGGAACACCTTTCTCTAATTTAGTGTCTCATTTATGATTTTTATCTTGTGCATGTAGATGCTTGTTTCTATGAATAGGTCAGTTTATCTGCAGCTGTCTCCAACCTAAAACCGAGACCCTTATTGTCCACCATTCATTATTGTTTGTATTACATGAATAAAACGCTGAAAGTACTTAGCATACGCATTAATAACAAGATATTCACAGAGCGTTACTCACACATTTTATCCAGCAATGACTTTGTCATTGTTAGTCCTATCATTTGAAACAATCATACCAGCTGCACAGCCGGAGACAAAAACAAAAGCCCCGACACTGCTGATATAATAACACACAGCTAAGAAATGTATGCCAGGACACGTGCACTTTTGTTCAGTGAATAACCCTCAGAACAGCAAAAACAGACCAAATTCCTCTGGCATGGTGCTGACTACAGTGGGAGCATGTCTAAGAACAGCCTATGTGTGTGCTGCATGAGCATGACATATCTGCTGAAGATGTGTTTTTTTGTTTTGTTTTCTGCAGCGAGGCAGTAAGAAGAAAGAAGAACACCTGTCCCTGGAATTAGAGAGAATGCCAGTGAGCACAGGCGTGATTGTGTGTCTGTAATTGTGTAAGCAGTGAACTGAGTCCTCCATCCATGCTTGACAGTCACGCACCATTTCCTGTGACCTTGCTTAACATGAAAGAAAACGTACAGCTTCAGTGTATTTCTCTAGTATTCGTTTTCTCTAGTAAAATTATGCTCTCGGTTCACTATTTTTTCTTGCCTTTGTGCTTAGATTTACTAGAATCGAGTCTTAGTCAAGTGGGTTCTATGTTTAAATGCAAGATGCAAGCTGGGACAACATATACTGACAAGCATAACTGAGTTGCTGGGATAGCGTACAGGAACATCTGTGTGGAATATGGGTTAGAACTCCCCAAGTCCCAATGGAAGACACCACTGAAAGTAGTTGAGCAGGAGAATTAAGATCCTGCGGGACCTCAAGACAAGCAGCTGGCTAACCAGCTAACAGTTGTTGACAAGGATAAGAAAAGGGCACTTCAGATAGATGTGATAATGCCAGTTCCCTGAGAGAAGAAGCAGAAAAGGACTGAGAAGCACTGTAGAGTGAAGGAACAACCAGAACAGATGTGAAAAAATAACATCTTAAAAGGAACGTTATAGAATTTAACCCCAAAACTGGGAGAAGGAGCTTAGAGGATTTCAGGTAAAGTGTGTGAGGTCACTGTCCAGGAGACTGCAGAGATATTAATAGAAACTTGACAATATATATATATATATATCTATCTATATATATATATATATATATATATACACACACACACACACACACATATATATATATATGTATATATATATGTATACTATAAAAAGAAGTCAAGCAATTGTGAACATTTATAAGTAATGATCATTTTCAGGAATGCACTAATAAAGCAGTATCCTAAAAATGAAATGTATGCTCAGATAAATAACAGGTTTAAAAGCAATAGCTGATTTTAACATAATAATGAGCGCTGTATATTTATTTTAATGTGTTTTGCTCACAGAAACATTATTAAACACATAATTTGTATTGATTTGGCACAGTCTTCTTCACTGTTTGCTGTGCATACAAATTTGTTGCGCTGACATGGGACTCTCCAGAGAGCGGATGCTGTTTTAGCTTCTCACACAGAGTCAGATGATGAGGAGATGTTTGTATGTGTGTGAAGCTGTGTGTCGGTGTCTACGCGAGATAGAGGAGTTTTGGTGCTGCAGCGGCACAGTGTTTTATTGTGATTAGATAAACTGTGGAAACAACAACAGAAATACATTTGTGATTGGGAATGCCACCTTCTGTATGGTAAATGCTCAGTTTGTCATTTTTACAGGTAAGGTTAGGAATCTTTGCAGGGGAGCTGAGGCCTTAATCTAAAAATCTTTAAGTGTGCAATTCAGTATCAGTTCTCAAAGCATCTTCGCTACCATCTAGTTGTTTTCCTTCAAATACACTCTAAATCATGTCCAAAATCAACAATGTCAACAGCAGTTGCTTTGTGATAACACATGAAATAACTATGGAGCAGTTAGTGTATTATTCACACTTCAAATTCATATTCAAAATTTAAAAAACACTTTAATTAATTAAATAATTTCATTATATCTAGTTTCATCAAGCAGGTGAGGCCAATTGAAATTGCATACTACATATATTTTGTGCATGTGTATGTTCATGGTGCATTGAACACTGTGTCATGTTAGCCATGTTTTGACCTGATGCCAGCTGATTCAATGTGCATGCTGCCTTTTAAATATTGCAAGATTTATGTACACATTACTGCAGATTGGATGACACTGCTGAAAAGCTTGCCAAAGAAATGAAAGCCTGCCTCTAAGCTTACTGCATACTGTTGCACACTGGTGTACACTGTTTCAATTCAGAAAACAGAAAAATGCTGCTCATTGTTTTCAGGTTTGAAGGCGCCCCTACGCTCTGAGCCGGGAAACCATTTGAATGCTGAGTGAATCAACTAGCTAACTTAGGTGGTGTAAGGTTACATTTAAAAAGTCACTAAAAAACTCCCCCCAACAACTTTTTTATTTCTTTTTCTAATCATTTTCTTTGACTTCAGTGGAAAGCATCAAGGTCAAGATGTGAAGGAGACTTCATAAAGCTTTAGGAAAAGAGAACTGCTGTGCTCAGAGTATCCACCTGCACAAACTAGGCTGCTGGGTAACATTAGATGCTGTTGTCATAGCACAACTCCCCCCAAAGATGGGCTATGAAAGTTTATCCTAGTTGTTCCATATTTTCATGTCTTCATGTTCTAATCACAACACTTCATTACAGAGGTTGGAAAAAACAAAAAGATTAGATTACTAGTTTATCCTGCTATAGATACGATCCACATACTGCCTTTGTTGATGCTTCCAAGTCATTAAAAAAGGTTTCTCACGTGATAGCTCAAGTCATATTAATTTATTATATGAATTATCAGAAATTATGGTAATTATACAAATTTATATTGCTAATGTGAGCTAATATTAGCAATATATCCAAAAGTTATTTAGGTAATGCTAAAAAATTCCAGTTTTTAGAATTACCTACAAGCTGGTAATATTGAAATTCTAAAACCTGAAGTAGACATCACCAATGCAGGCGGAGTTACAATGCAAACGTCACTTTAAATGGAACATTGGTAATGACCTTTATTTATAAAGCACATGTGGAATAGCATTAGATCCTTTCCTTTGTCCACATTTTATTTTCTGCCATGCATAATAATAATAATGATAATAATAATGACAGTGAAATTTTCTTTTATTAGTGAAAGTGATTTTTGCTGGGTCTACTACTGCTTCTTTGTAATCCTGTCTGAAAGGGGAAAAGTGTTTTAAAAGTGGTTCTGACTTTAACTGTTTAATATGAGAATTTGAAGACGCCTTTAGTCAAAAGAAAAAAAACTGCAATCGGTGCTTTATAATATTATTAGTGTTATATTAATAGATTGTATACATTCACTCATTTTGTTAGTTACACCTTGCTAGTACTGGGCTTGACCCCTGTTTGCCTTCTCAACTGCCTTAATTTCTTAATTTCTTTCTGGCATTCAGCAAGGTGCTGGTAATATTCCTTTTTCCATACTGACATGATAACCTCACATTTGTTGTAAATGTTTCGACCGTGTAGGAAACATCCATCTGAAGATGGGTATGGTGGTCATAAAGATATGGACACGATCAGAAACAATACTCGCTTAGGCAGTGGAATTTAAACACTGCTCATTTGGTACTAAGGGGCCTAAAGTGTGCTATGGAGATATCCCCACACTATGACACCCCCAGCACCAGCCTTAACAGCTGACACATGGCAGGATGGATCCATGCTTTCATGTTGTTTATGCCAAATTCTGACCCTACCATCTGAATATCGCAGCAGAGGTCGAGTCTTATAAGATCAGATGACGTTTTATTGTCCAATTTTGGTGAGCCCGTGTGAACTCTACCCTTCCTATCAGCTTGAAGCAGTCTGGCCATTCTCCTCTGGCCTCTGGCATCAACAGGGCATTTTTTTTCTGCGAACTGTCGCTCCCTGAATATTTTCTGGTTTTTTTTTCAGACCATTCTCTGCAAGCCCTACAAATGGCCATGTGGGAAAATCCCAGTAGATCAGCAGTGTCTGAAATACTCAGACCAGCCCACCGGGCACAAAAACCATGCCACATTCAAAGTCACTTAAATCACCTTTCTTCTAAACTGACCTTCAGCAAGTAAGTCCATGCCTTCATGCCTTAGTGCACGAAGTTGCTGCCACGCAATTGGATGATTAGAAATTTGTTTTCATGAGCAGGTGAAGTGCTGTACACAATAAAATGTCCAGTTTGTGCTGCTGTGTTAAATGACTTTTGTTCGCTCTTAAAGAAATGTGGTTATCTTTCAAACTTAGCAATGAACTTTTTGAACTTTATTATTTATTTCTAAAACCTTTGCATAGTGTCCAGAAACAGCAAGTACAAGTATCAAATTAATATGCAATGTGATAACACTAGATAAGCAACCAATTCTCCATGGTATGCTGTCACGTTTTGTTAGGTAGTCTTAAAACAACTTGAAAAACTGCCATAGTTTTTGTCTTTTGTTTCTATGTCTTCATGTAATCCTAAACTGACTTAAGGAGCTCTACCATCTGTGTAAGGACTTCTTTTTCTTCTTTTGAAGAAATAGTAGTTTTGTAGGACACAGCTACCATCTTCACTTACTTGGCAAATAGTCTACATACCTAAAAGCCATCTCCAATTAAATTCCTCAGGCTCTTTAAACTGGGAGGCACAGTGGTAAGGTTTGTTAGCACCCATTCTTTCATACCTGGCTTTGAGTCTGCCAATCAGCAGGGGCCTTCCTATTTGGAGTTTGCATTTCTTGTTATATCTCCCTCTGACACTACGCCAGTCTTCATGTCCACTAAACTGCCACCACCAACTAAAGCAGAATAAACTCTTTACTCAACCTGCATCCACATACAGTGGGGCAAAAAAGTATTTAGTCAACCAACTGTGCAAGTTTTCCCACTTAAAAAGATGAGAGAGGCCTTTCATCATAGGTATACCTCAACTATGAGAGACAAACTGAGGAAAAAAAATTAAGAAAATCAAACTGTCTGATTTTTAACCCTTTCACGCATAGTGATCACTACAGTGGACAGCTATTCAAAGGCTCCTTTCTTGTATTTGTGTCAGTGTTGATGGTATACTTGCACATAAACCACTACATTGGACACTGATGTGTCACTCCATACCCTACGGCAAACATGTACTTTTCAAAAAACTCTTTGAAAAGTATTTTGTCAATAACAAAGGTTCATCTCAGTACTCTGTTATATACTCTTTGTTGGCAATGACAGAGGTCAAACGTTTTCTGTAAGTCTTCACAAGGTTTTCACACACTGTTGCTGGTATTTTGGCCCATTCCTCCAAGTAGATGTCCTCTAGAGCAGTGATGTTTTGGGGCTGTCGCCGGGCAGCACGGACTTTCAACTCCCTCCAAAGATTTTTTATGGGGTTGAGATCTGGAGACTGGCTAGGCCACTCCAGGACCTTGAAATGCTTCTTACGAAGCCACTTCTTTGTTACCCAGGTGGTGTGTTTGGGATCATTGTCATGCTGAAAGACCCAGTCATGTTTTATCTTCATTGCCCTTGCTGATGGAAGGAGGTTTTCACTCAAAATCTCACGATACATGGCCCCATTCATTCTTTCCTTTACACGGATCAGTCGTCCTGGTCCCTTTGCAGAAAAACAGCCCCAAAGCATGATGTTTCCACCCCCATGCTTCACAGTAGGTATGGCATTCTTTCTCCTCCAAACACGACAACTAGAATTTTCCACTCCACTCCTTGGAACACTCTCTCACAGTCTGTATCTAAAACCTAAAGAGAACTATGGATTTGATCAACTGGTCTCTGAATGCTATTGACACCCTCTTCTCCACGAGAAGTCTGGGCTCGGGAGAGCCAGAGTGCCCTGGAGGGACCTTCCCTGCCGGATACGCGATGGACGGGTGGCAGACATGGAGGATCGTGTGCCTGGCGGGACTGTCGATCGAGGACGCTGAAGATATCTACCTATTCGGAACCATGATAACAGGGTTCTTGCTGATCGGAGCTGGCTTGGCCCTGGCTTATCAGAGAATTAAGAAAGCGGAACCGGCTGTCCAAACCGCCACAAAGCTGCCCGCTGAGATTGACTTGATGGGACGAGGTGCGGGTTTTGAGAAAGGGCTCACAGACAGGGACATGGTCAAGAGCTTGGAGGCAATTGCGGCTGCAGTGAATACTCAGAATAACATCTCTGAGCGGATATTGGGACACATCAGGGAAGAATCCGCTCAAATCAACAACTATGGGCGGAAGTTGGAATACATCACGGATCAGTTGGCTGTGGTCGCGAGGTCTCAGAATCTGCTCTGTGAGCAAAAGAGTGACAAGATCTCGGATTCGAAGGTAAATAACATCATGGAAAAACTCGCAGCTATCCAACGGATGATGGAGGGACCAGTGTCGGAGTGCTAAAAGAAACAGCTCGAAATTCTCATGAGTTGGTTGGAAGACAATTGCTATCATAATCTGGCTACCCCTCCGGCGCCAGCTGCGGGCTCAAGGCTGGAGCCGATCAAAACAATCCCTGATAACGACTATGTTGAGACTGTTCCTTCCCATCCCATGCAAGGCCACCTGGGTTGGCTGGTAGACTGTTTACTTAGCCTGGCAGGGCGAAGGACACTGTCTCAGCTGAACTCTGGACACGCACACACATACATATACTGATACTGATAAGCACTCACCGACGCATCACCCTCCCTACCCCGGATCCAACGCCACCTCCAACGCTTACCTCCCCTCTGATGTGGACATCGGGTCAGCTGGAGGCGCAGTCGAACGATTGCAGCGGTCCCAGATCAGATGTACACACTGGAACTCTTTCCCATGTTGCTCGTCTGTGTTTTATTGTGCTATGGTGTGTTGATATCTGTCCATTCCTGTATTATCCTTTTGTGTTACACATTTCGATGTTTTTTCCTCGCTACCTAGCCTGACCTGTCTCCCCAATGTGATGTTGTGTAATGTATGTACGGTCGGCAAGGTCTGTCATCTCGGTTGCGGGCAAAAGACCTGCAACTGACAAATAAAGGCTATCTCATCTCATCTCATCTCAATTTTTATCAGAAAGTTCTATTTTGGTTTCATCCGACCATATGATATTCTCCCAATCCTCTTCTGGATCATCCAAATGCTCCCTAGCAAACTTCAGACGAGGCTGGACATGTAATGGCTTAAGCGGGAGGACACGTCTGGCACTGCAGGATTTGAGTCCCTGGCGGCATAGTGTGTTACTGATGGTAGCCTTTGTTACTTTGGTCCCAGCTCTCTGCAGGTCATTCACTAGGTCCCCCCATGTGGTTCTGGGTTTTTTGCTCACCGTTCTTGTGATCATTTTGACCCCACAGGGTGAGATCTTGTGTGGAGCCTGAGTTCGAGGGAGATTATCAGTGGTCTTGTATGTCTTCCATTTTCTTATAATTGTTCCCACAGTTGATTTCTTCACCCCAAGGTGCTTACCTATTGCAGATTCAGTCTTCCCAGCCTGGTTGAGGTTGTGGACAGGTGTCTTTTATACTGATAACAAGTTCAAACAGGTGCGATTAATACAGGTAATGAGTGGAGGACAGAGGAACCTCTTACAGAAGAGCCAGAAATATTACTTGTTTGTAGGCGACCAAATACTTATTTTCCACCATAATTTGCAAATAAATTCTTTAAAAATCAGACAATGTGATTTTCTGGCCTTCTTTTTCTCATTTTGTCCCTCATCGTTGAGGTATATCTATGATGAAAATTATAGGCCTCTCTCATCTTTTTAAATGGGAGAACTTGCACAATTGGTGGCTGACTAAATACTTTTTTGCCCCACTGTAACATGGCCTCCTTTGCCTTTACATCTGAAGTATCCAAACACAGGGACTTTAACAGAGATCTCACTGCTGTATTGCTTGTAAAAGATAGGAAGCCATGAACAGCGCTAGCACTATATGGTGAGCATGATCTTAAAAATAATCTTTTCATTGTTCGCCTATTATGTGAAAATTCAGAGCAATCTGTGACCTCATAATTTGCAATTGTCTTGCGGAGTATGACTAGCCCATTTACCATTTAGCTTTTGTTGCCTGTGACATCAGCAATAGCATATCATTTGTGTGTGGAAAATGCTATTCAAAAATAAATAGATAGCTAGATGAAATAAGATGGCCAAAAACTGCAAATTGCCACTATTAAAAACCTGTATTATTTGGCATTCAGCGAGGTCACCTATTCATTGTTAGAATGTCAAGAACGCTCTTGATATTCTTGACATGGTACTGTATGAGTATCACTGGCAAAGTCTACACTCAAGAGGCACCTTCATGGATGTAATTACAACAAGGTAACAAGAACAGAAAGGTCAGATTACAATTTAGCAGATCTAAAAGCGCCTGACACTTGTCAGGCACTAATTCATTTTACTCTTTTCAGATTCTCTGTTTTGTTTCTTCATGTTGGATTTAACTTTTGTTCCGTTGATTTTGTGCTATACAAATAAAACTGAAATTAACTGAATTAAATACAAACCCAGGGAAGGCAGAGCATGGAGGCTGGAAATAGGCAACTTAGTCTCTCTGTCTTCTTCTCTCACCACTACTAGAGGAAACCTGAGTCTAAGTGAGAAGCTTTTCATGGTCTCCTTCCTCTCTTGTTTGTTTTAGCTGAGGCTCCCATTTCCTGTGTTTCTATTGGTTATTTATAAGTAATCATATTTTCATTGTCAAAACCTTGTTGATTGGCAGCAGTGTTGTGGCAGCAATTTTTTAGCAGTTAATGCAAAAAGAGCTGAAAGTCTACACTTCATATCACACAGCACAGTCACATCTTGTCTGAGTTCAAATCCACTGTAGTGCCATACAGAGGCAAAATTACATAAACATCTTTTGTCTTTCACCATCGTCATTTTCAAAATACAGGCATGTGCTGGCTTTCATCACTGCAGCAGTGGAAAAGGTGGTATTATCCACAAGATACATGTTGTATATAATATGTTGTGTAAGTCAAGCCCTGTTACTGAATTGTAGCATGTGCTATGGACTGTAAGAGCCCCATACTGTTGCTTCATATCTTTTTTCTAAATATTAGTAGTTTAAACTGGATTGGTTTTTGACAGGTTGCGGTTGCTACAGTGACAGGATATGGTGTGTCCAGTTTAGGTCAGCATGTTATTGCTGCAGTTTTGCTCTCAGGCTCTATGCTGATAATGTGATTGAAATCTATGAATATTTTTCACTTAAAACTACAAATGACAACCTAATGGAGGTGCTAGAGGAAAACTCATGGCATCTGCAAAATGCTCCTTATCTATTTAGTAGCTTCTTATGACACTGCAGTGTGGACAAAAGTGCACTCTGCTAAGCTAAAATGAATAAATAAATAAATAATGTTAAATACATAAATGAGAATGTACAGTGAGTTGGTGGCTACACTTGTGATAAATCTTTTTCCCTCAAAACAAAGCCAGTAGATTATAATATGGCAGTGTAAGTATTCGAGGCATTTCACATATTGACATAGTTTTACCACTGTACCATCAGGAAGACATCTAATCTATTCAAATTAATTATGCAGTACGATAACAACTAAAAAACATACAGCCAGAATCTTAAGGAACTACAGTGACAAGAAGAACAAGGCATCCTGCAACAGATGGTATGGGTAGTTGCCAGAGTGCTGATCTCAGTATCATGGACACAGACTGGGATTACATGAGAAGACAGAAGATGTTGAGACAGTCTAAATCAGCAAAGAAACTGTGGTAAGTTCCCCAAGAAGCCTGAAAAATCCTACCTGCCAAGGACATTGTACATTAATTTTTTAAATTCTCTTTTTATCTTTATTATGTTTTGTATTAAATTAATTGCTAAATTCAAGCTAATTATTAGAGGTTTTTTACTTATCCTCCTGAGAAACAGCCTATCGGACACACAAATCACAAAGAGTTTTTTTCCTCAGTTCTCAGGAGGATATTTATTCATACTACCTAAAATACAAAGTACTGTGCTCAAATGACTATAGTCTTTGTCTTAGAAAGCACACTGCCTAATCATGTAGTAGTAAGAAAAGGCACCTCAAATGCCCTGCAAGGTGTGACTGCTGATCCATGAGCTAAACCAAGATTTAACAAAGCTGAGTGCGTTGATGAAGTAGGACAGGACTGCTGACTTCTTTTCTGTCTACTTAGTTGGAACAAAGGGCTTTTGTAATGCTTCATCACTCTTGAAAAAGGCATGGTTGAAGTAGAGCTGCAAGCCACCATCAGTATCTTACACCAACTGAATTACGTGACAACTGCTTTGGGATACTTGCTATAAGTATTCCTCCCCCCACATCAGAAAATGGGCCCGTGATTCCTCAAGAGAACCATGGTAGGCAACTGCATGCTTTCTGAACAGTTCAGCTGTGTGGGACCCTGGAGGGCCAAGCCCAGATTTACTCAGACCTGCCATAGTCACACAGCAGTAGGTTGTCAAGACAGTCAGATAACAGTCAGAATCATGTTGGTGTGTCCTTTCCATTTCTTTAATGAGAAATCCAAGCTTCTCGCCTGTGGCAAGAAACCTTGTTATACAGAGTCAATTATATAAATATAATACTCAAAATAACCAAAAAAAAGATGTGAATTTGGGTTACATGTCATTCTGGTACCTAAGCACGATAATAGGTGTGGCAAATGAATTGTGCTGCTGCAATTGTTTGTGTTTTTCTCCTTCATTTATTCATTATGTGGATATGTTTTTTAATCCCTCTGTTGTATTTTCAATATTTGCCCAGTAAGGCCCATAAATAAGTGTAGTTCCTGTGTAATTAAATACAACTGAAATGTGTTTTATTGGAAACAAGAGCACTCTGGGAGCTCCACTCTAGAGGAATAAAAAGCATGTTGTACAGCTCTCTAAATGCCCTTTTATATGATATATTATGCACAATATGGTTTCTTGAAATACTTTTTCCAAGGCCAACCTTGACCTTGGTTGCAAGGGTCAAATGCTTAACCAACCTAGTTACAGTACTCATGTTTTCCAGGGCCTAGGATATTGTTTTTAACTTTGAAGACAATCCACAAAAGGTTTTTACTGATTTTCACCTTTGTTGTGACCCTGACCTTTACCTGATTTTGACCAAAATTAAGTAAGCTCAAGCTGTATTGGTATCTACCTATATATTTTTTTTTCTTTCTGTGAAGCACTTTTAATTTTTAACAGAAAAAGCTGCAAACAGCTGAAGTAAAGAAACGATATTAAGTGTGTTATTAAGTGCAGTACTTGGCAACTTCTCAGTTTGGACAAATACACAGATAGACACTGTTGCATAATTAACAATATATACCAGCTCTGCAAAATCTATTTCTCATGCATCCCAAGAAGCTGCTGGTCATTTAGCATCCATCACCAAAGAGAATGGTATATTAGACTGCAAGACACATAGGAGCACAGCTCAGGCTGTCGAAATACTTATTCAGGAGAGAGCCTTCATGTTCCCAGTGGTTTTGGTTTCTTTCAGTTTGTCTTTGAAGAAAGCTCCCAGTAGACACACTCAGCACTCCCCCTGTGCTACCATCAACAACAGAATCTGACAAAAACAATCACAAGTTAAAATCACCTCAGCATATTAACTCGGTTCTGCTGGTTATAACTGTTGGCTCCCATCGGCGGAGTCTTTTATCTTCCCTACTGGCGGCGCAGCTGCACTTTGTCAGTCTTTATCATTTTGTCAAGTGGTGCAGCTGCCTCAGAGATGCACCGATAAACCTGCATGTTTATGTCCTCCCGGCTAGTGCTGCGGTTGACTGACTGGAGGCCTGTGTTTATGTTGCAGCCCGAGCTCTTCCTGCGGTTATTTATGTGAATTCTTTATTAGCTGTGCATCCCCCCGTGGTACCTTTTCCTCCTGCAGACAACAGCTGTTGGGTCACATTTTTTGACCCTTTCTTTTCTCATTTGCCCATTTCATTGTTCATTATGTATGCATGGGCTTTAAACAGGCCATTCAAGTGTAATCCTAATGAGTCCTCCTGTCCATGTTGCTCTTCTATGACTGTGGTCCGAAACTGCATCTAATCATGTGTTTAAGAGTGGAATTAAACAAATGAGACCATTTATGTATATATATATATTGTAATTTGCAAATAATTAGACTGCAAAATAAGCATTCAAAACAAACTTGAATTCATTTTTGAATATGCCTGACATAACAACAAAAATAGGGTGTTAATAGGGCACTCTGCAGCATTTTGTATATCCAGGTCAGGCAGCAGCTGTGTAACAGAAGCAACTGCATGAAATCTTAAAGACGCCTCACCACCTATTAGAGAGAACTCAGTATTTTAATAAATAAATAAATAAACAAGAACGCACAAACAATACGAGCAGTATTAATAAAATAAATTGCACGGTTGATATTGGTACAATTTTTATTTAAATCTGTACACTTTCACACTCAGTTTTCAGTCTTACCGCATCGTATTTTATTCTACCAAAGTGCAATATTCTTTCTAAGGTCCAAGTACAGGCAATATTTGCAGTTAAAGCTTCCACCTGAAGGTGGCAGTAAAAATCCACCAGTGAATTCAAAAAGCTGCTCGCCTCTGAATTATGAGCATCGTTAATCCTTCCGCTCCAGACAGCTCAGTTTGTATTCCTGTACTTCACTGTTCCCTCCTCTCCAGAGTAGTGTATTACGAACACCCACCCATGTGATGGCACAGTGGAGTGAAGATATCACCGCAATTACTCAGAAGGAATGTGAAGTTCTGTTATTATTTTATTTTATTTTATTTTATTGTTTCTATTTTTTTACGGCAATAGCTCTACCAAGAGGGACATTTCATTTCATCGCAAACTAGGTGTTCAAATCAATATCATATGCATTCACAAATCCAATCTCGCACAATTCTCTGTGTATCCAATTTATATTTTGGAGTGTGACAGATGGGATTTTTTTCCCCCCCCTTTTTTTCAATTTGAAATTGAAACTGCTGTCATTATGTGCAAACTGAAAGGTTTGTATCTACATGAAATATGGGGGGAATAAACACAATCTGGGCGATGCTTTTTTATTAATGGAAACACTGTGATGAGTTTTGGAGATTAACAGTCATCAAGAATGTGAGAAGATCAGTAGTTTTTGTAAACTTTGCACAAAAATAATGACTATACCACACTTCCAAGAGTCTATTGTTAAATCAGACAAAACATTACAATCATTTCAAACCAATGGTGTTCATGAAGACTAATTCTATACAGTCCTTTATAGCCCAATATTTGTCTTGTCTAGACTTCTTGTAAAGGTCAGAGCCTATTCCACTGAGAATGAGAGATGGTAAAATGGTTAAAAAAAAAAAAAAAAAATCAGTCCCAGAAATGTTCATGTAATGCTAAAACACCAATCAAACTAGAACTTACACAATACACTTCTGATAATGCTATACAACCTAGAAATCAACACATTTATAGAGCTGCATATATATATATATATGTATATATATATATATATATATATATATACATATATATTTGTTGGCTGTATGGAAAATATGGTACAGCAACTATCAAGCTGCAAAAGGTCATCCCTTTACTCCTCCTAAGACCAAAAGGCTATGGACAAAGTGAGTACTGTTGAAACATGCAAATTGTATATCTCTCATCTCAGTCTCTTTCATTCCATCTTATGAAAAAATTCCTACATGCAAGTAAAATGTTCTTTTTCTTTCTTCCCGTAGTCTTTCCTTCAGTGCTAACTTTACTTCCACCTATTATTATTATAAAGTTTTGCCCACACTGTACCAAGTACTGAAAATTAAATGCATGTAATTTGCTGATGTTGGTGTTCTACTGCTGCTCAAAGTAGTATTATCAGCTAAAGCTCTAAAATGTAAAGTATAATCAGTACTTAATTATACTTGATTATACTTAATTAACTTAATAATAGTCTTCGCACAATGATCACATGGGTGAATAATTTAAAGGAAATTCTTTTAGCCATTTTTTGCCTCTCCCTTCACTCTGAGGATGCGGGGTAAGCAGCTCTCTGGCTAACAACCCCGCAGAATCGCAATAAACCGAGGCACAATCCCCCCACAAATGCTCCTCTCCAGTGGCAGCATCACCATGGTTTAAGGCCAAGGCTCTGCTCTGGGAGGTCTTGCTGGAACAAAACAAAGCACCGGAGTGAACAAAGCTGGACTACAATAACTAAGGTTCTCCTTATTGGCTTGAATTGTGCATGATTTTAAAATATCCTGTCCTTTGTCAGTACAGTAATACAAATCCGTGGCTGCATTGTTACTAAACATGAATGTCCCACTGTCTTACTGCTTAAAGTGGGTGTCCTGGCATCTTGCTACAGTGTCATGTTGGTGTCCTGCCAGTTTACCAGCTTTAAATGTGGGTGGCTGTTCTGGCGCCTTGCTGTTGATGGTGGGTGTCTTGCTACTGACTTCAGTTTTTGTACTTTTGTAGCCTGTTTTGTATCCTGTATAGACAGTTCGTCTCTCTTTAGCTGTCCTGCAGCTATTAGCACAGATGCTGTGAGACTGTTGCCTCGAAGACTATTTTCCCCTCAGTGACAACATCCTAAAGTTGGAGAAATAATGCACAGAGCTCAGAATTTTCTCCCATCACCAGGCTTCTTTATCAAGTGAAAGTCTATCCTGGTGTTTTACCTTTATAGCCAGTGACCGTAATTCCCTAGTGGTTCATATGTCTGAAGAGAGCCAGTCTGAACCCTTCTTCTTTATAATACACTAAAGCGTACCCTAGGTTATTCCAAGAACCTTTATACTGACTGAAATATTCAAAACAAAGATGCACGGGCTACCTTATTGCATCAGAAATTTTGTAGGAGCATGCCAACCTGAGTCATAGGGAAAACTATGATTCAGGTTGGCATGTTTGGTATCTCAGCCTTGGCATCTTTGACTGGCTTAAACAATATCTGCAAAATATTGTGAGATTTCCTGAAAAATAAGATATTTATTAGTTAATACTCTATGTTTGTTTGTTTTGCAGAGCGGAGTCTTAGTGCGTTAAGAACCTGATTTGTCTCTTGCTTGGCATTCATTACCTTTTCTACCTGATTCATTTCCTTTTCATACTCATTGTGCATTTTTACTTTTCTCCTCAGCAGCATCAATTCATTTGAATATCTCAAATGAATTGAGATATTCCTTAAAAAGGCCGAAAAAATGTTGACATAATTAAATTGTTGTGGTTGTTGCATCGTGTTACGTCTAGTTGTGCCAGCAGATTTTTTTCTTCTCCTTCTTTCCCGCCTGATATCAGACTTATTACACTTCGATTCAATCTATAATCTGACATTGCCTTGACTCTGATTTCCGCAGGGGAGGGGGATTTGATTTCTTTTAAACAATCACTGTAGACCAACGTATCCGCCTCGGTCCAGTGTCATTTTAAGCCTTGCCAACATACTGGTTTTGTCTTCGTTTTAGGAGAGAATGGAGAAGTAAACTATGTTGTCTTTTTTTTTCTTTTGTTATCTCTCTTGGCACACAGCTTGACAACAGTGTTAGCCCTGCCCATGGCTCTAATTGGCTAATCTTTAGTGCCAGAGCAGTCACTAGGCCATTTGCTTTTTAAACTGAGAAACAGCTGTTTCGTGTCACATGCCAGACAAATCAGTCAACTCGCTGGAGTGGCTAGATTCAGAGGTCTGCATCCAGTCTAATCTGAGTATAAGCTGTCGACAAGCTGTTCTTACAGTGGCAGTCAACTAATTTTGAAAAGTCGGTCCACTATACAAATGGAAGTCTCTGAAGAAATCACTGCAGAATTTCCTGGAAAACAGAGACATTTTTTTCATTCTTGCTTCTTAGCACGAAGCAAAAAACGCTGAGGCAGACAGGTGGAGAAAAACTTCAAAAACTTAAAGCAAGCTGAAACTTCCAGGAGCATTTAGAAACCAGACAGCTACACTGGGCTTGTTTCGTTTGTCATTTTACCCGAATGTAAAAACAGCAAGAACTACAAAGAGTCTCAAGGCTCTATGCAGCATTTTCTAAGGCATGGTAATCAGTTACAATATGTTATTCTTCCTTACATTTAAGTCTTCAGATCCAACACACAGCTGGAACTTCTCTGATCCTCCTCGTGGATTTTGATGTTAAGGGTTAAGTTGTTTTGTTGCACACTGCGATGCTTTGTTTGTTTTTTTGTTTGTTTGTTTGGGGGCTTTCTGTACTGTAACATACAGGAAGCTGTATTACCTTTTGTTTATTAGTAGTATAACCAACAATGGCTGTTTGGCTTTACTGAGATTAAGGCTGTGTTTTCCGCTATCTCCATTCATTTGTTGTTAACATGTGCTGACAAACTAAACATTTCAGACAAGATGTTCAGAGCTTATTTCAGCACCAGTTCTGTGAAAGCACATTTCCATACTCCTGCACTGAGCGAGAGAACCAACTGACAGGGAACTGCCTTAAGCTTCAGCTTTGCTGCCAGACTCCTCTCTCTCTTTTTGTTTTCTCTTTCCTTTTCCACACAAAATGTTGAATGGCACTGTAGGATGTTGAGGATGGAAATTTATGCAAGGGAATGCTGATTTTTTTGCTCTCTCCTCATTGCAAACTCTCTGTAAACATACATAATGGACTATGGAGATTGCAGTACTTGCTAACTTATATTTTTGAGGTTAATATTCATGTGGGGGGAGAGAAGAAGAGCAACGAGGCACTCCTTCTTCAGAAAGTAAACAGTCTTCAGTAAAGGCAACAGCACTGCTGACAGACCATTATTTTAGCCAGTTTAGAAGAGGGATATCTTGATTTACTGAAGCAACTGTCAGTCAATATCGCCGCCCTTGGATATGTTATAGCAAGACAAGTGGAAATGCTGCCTGCTGGGACTGCTGTAGCCTGAAGGTAAAGAATGAGGCTTGTGACCAGAAGGCAAAAAGATGGGATTTCTGGATGGGGGAAATGTGGACCCCTAAAAAAGCTATTATTGTGCAATCCCTGAAGAACCAATATCAACATTAAATGCTCTTTAGCAAGGAGCTTAACCCATTTGCCCATTCAGCTGGTTAGTTTAACAGAATCTGTTGCATTTTTCAAGCGCAGCTGCTGAAAATTGTTGAAAAGTGCAAAATGTGAGACTATTGTACAATATTCACTTTTGTAAAGAAAACATTATTAAAGTATTTTGGCATTGCCAACCATTTGCTCAGAATTCAGCTAAATAGTACGTAGTCCCAAGGCTCAGTGGCAGTGGGTAGATAAGGTCTTCCTGTACTTTATGTTTAATTTGAAGATCTAAACTCACACACGTCTGCTCAATCCCATTTCAAAACGGCGGCAGCTCAAAGTGCTTTTATTAAAAAACAAAACAAAACCCTATAACACTTTCCATTCATGGCCTGACTTTTCTCCTAAGTATAGTCTTACTCTATTTCCAACTATAACTCCTTTAACTTTTAGCCAAATCGTAGAAAACCTTTGAGAATCAATTCTTTCATCTAGGAAGGTATAAAAAGTTTCACAGAGTGATACACAAACCTAGAGCACACACAGATTTTTGAGCAATTAATAGTTCAAAACAGCTCTCCCAAATCATTGAATTAGCAACTTTAAATTTCTGTTGCACCAAAGCCTGACTTTGCTGCTTGATTCCCGTTTTCATCATTATTTCCACAGTGACCTCAGTGGGATTAAGAGGCAGAGGTATATTAACATTTACTTTTACTTTGTAGCCAGAATTTTTAAAATTGCTTGTGTAAGATTTGTGTTGCAACATTGCTCTCCCAGTTTATGACTGGAATTTTGCACATAGGCAATATTACAAGATAGATAGAAGGAGAAAGTGCAAGATGAAAAATATACACTAATAGTAATATATTGCATGGCTTACAGAGCTCCACAGTAACCTTTTTAATTATTTAGTTCAGGCAACATAGTCAGCTGGAATCCCCGGGATTCCAAGCAGCACAGGTTGTAGGAAAAACACTTGAAATCGGTTGACGTCAGGGGTGATTTTGTGTTTTGCAAATATAAAGAAATCATTGTGCTGAAAGTAAACTAACATTAAAAGCCTTTTTTTTTACCTTACAAATTGCTTTTAGGACTAACAACATAAAACAAACTGTATTGTGATGTCATGATGGCTGTTTAGGTGTTATTTAAACAAACTATGTGTTTTCATCCAAGCAGAATTCCTACAAAAAACAAAAAGACTAAACAGTTCTTGGCTCCAACTGAATCAAAGCATCCTATTTAGGCTAAATTCAAAATTCAAATGAAGCATTTGGAAACAAAATACACAAATCAATTGATGTGACATTCAGGCTTAGCTATGGGAATTATCTAAACGTAATCTTGCATAATATCAACAATTCATGCTCATTTTATGGTAATTATTCTTCATTATGATAAGATGCTCAACAGGTCGGCTCAGAGCAGTGGGACTGCAAGTTTCAGGCTGATGTGACACATGATTGAGACAGATTATGGAGGTCCAATGAGGATGATCTCCGCAGTAACCATGGCAAGCTGCGGTCTAGCAGACTCATTACAACTGGTCACTATGGGTTTCCAAGCATGAACTTATAATTACACCAAATAAATGGCTGGAAATCTTTCAGTATGGAAAATGAGCTACTACTAGGGTACAATAGACTCCAAACTCTATTAAACCTGTAATGGAAATCATTTATCATGCCTATGGTGTGTGACCCCCACCTTTTGTATGGACTGCTTAATATTCTACCTGTATTACATGGCTCGGAATCTCACTTTGAACATCCTCTCAGTGCTCAACATTTTGTTCTTGAGCTGCTCTAACTTTCACAAGGTTAACCTGAAGTATCAAAGTGATCTGCAAGGCAAGTGAGACTGGGGTGGCAAGATGATTGAATTACAAGACAATTCTATCTTTTCCTATCCTTGTCCAAGTCTGACGTAGGACTCGGGTGTGGTTAATTTAAATAATCAAACCTACATGCCATACTGGAGAACATCTGGTTTAACTTTGAACAATTATATTGTAAGGTCTACATTATCTTGTATGCCAACAGTAAATGAACTTTATTCCTATTTCAGCTTCTTCTGCTAAAATACTTTTGTTTTTTTATTTGGTTATTTTACAAGTTGTTATAAAATTATGTACAACACAGAGGATTGCGATAACTTTGCTGCTTTAGATACTGAGCCTGCAATCGTACCATACCAGCCGACAAAAGCCCAGATCAGCTGATGGCTACGGAATCAACTGGCAAAACAAATGTAAGACATACATATTACTACTTGTACAGCTGCTGCCATCTGCAAGCTTCTTTGCAACCTACCTCTTCTTTAGCTCCTCCTCTCCATGTTGTGCCTGAGGCCGCAGTCCACAGGCAAAGGAAACAATGTGTATTCAATAACTGACTGGAAAATTGTTTCTGGTGGTCGCAATGTGACAAAGTAGCATACGGCACGGCACCAAAAGCCTGCTTGTGAACACTCTAAAATTACGACTTATGTCCAAAACTGTGAAAAGCAGAACACAAACCAGAAACCAAGAACATTCTCTTTCAAAGTAAACAAAGCACCTTTTAAACTCTGTTGGGTGGAGTCGTAAGGGACAACTTTTACTTTGAAAGCATAAAATGTGAAAACAGGAAGTATTTCCTGTTTTCTGATTTTACTATCACTAATGACTAATAGTTAGTCAGTGTTTGCAGACAAGTTAGCATCTTCCATGCAAACTTCAGGCGAGTGTAGCAATATGCTAGTGACCACAGCAATAAGGGAGGTCCCACCTCAGAGCTATGAGGCCCAGTATACATTACTGCGTACTGAAATCACATTCTTCTTCTGATTATAGTGGTCAGGACGGAAATAGAGTTACTGTGAGCAGTGGCATAAATAAATGAGTTGTGTGTGTGTGTGTGTGTGTGTGTGTGTTGGCAGTATTGGGTTTTAACATAATTTCTGCTTTACTGCGATGAACTGTTTCTGAACCATTTAATTTACTGGATTAGACACAACAAACCTCTCCAAGATTTATATTTTACCTATACATAGGTTTTACATTCTTTTCTATAAAGTTTGCTTTCTATTAACATTTTATTGAAATTACACATACGGGGGAAAAAAGAAAACAACACTGTGCTAAGGCTTTAATGGTATCTTGGCGTCAGAGTTTATTATTTCAGTTTATTCAGGTCTTCATTTTCCGTTTTCGCTCACTAAAATTTGGCACCAGACCTTGATTTCTGCTTGAAGTGCAGAGCTTCATTAATAATTGCACTATAAATCTGATCATGCCTTACCTTCACTAAACTGTGACTTTGCTGTTACTTGCAGCCACGACGTGGCTTGCTCCGTTTCCACTAAATGTTTTTTTTTTTTTGCTCGTATCTCCACCTATCACAATACAAGGTAGTAAAGAGAGTACAATGAATGGAGAGGTGTACTGTTGCAGGAATAACCAACACCAAACAATGCGAAAAAAAAAAGAGAAAAGAAAGCCTTTCGCCAATAGCTATAGCTGCACTGGCGCTGACATCATATCACTCCCACATCTCCCTCTCTTGATTTCAGCCCCACCCGCTCCTTTCCATTACCAAGTCGGTCCGTGTCCTCGTGTTATTTAAAGCCAGAGATCCTCCCTCTCGCCGAGCCACTGTGTTGCATCTGTCTGCCTCGCCGCTTGTGTGTCTGGGTGCGTGTGTGGATGAGAGTGCGCTAAAAAACCCAGGCAGCCAGTGGGAGAGCTAGAGAGCGAGGGAGAGAGGCACGGGGGAAAGGCAAAAATCATCCAAGAAGGGAGAAGGAACGGGAGTGTGAGACAGCTATGAAATTCATCCAAGCTATTTGCTTACTGCTTCTCTGTCCAGCTCTGAGCCTCAACACCAGGTAAGAGATAAACAAGAGGACATTTCTTTTCTTTTTTCTCCTGTCAGTTTCATCCTGCCGGAGACTCTGAAACAAAAGGGGTGTCTTGGTTCAAAGCATGGTATTCTGGAGGACTGCTCAGTCCTGCCAAATACTGAAGCGTTAATTCGTCCCGGCAGTGGCTCTGTGTGTGCTAAGAATGTTAGAAACTGAGAGACTTAAAGGAGGAAGGAAGGGCTTATCTGTTGAACTGGGCTATTATCTTTTTTAGTTCTGAAGCAGGATGAGAGACAGTTGTCCTTTTGTGGAGGTAATTCACTGGATTTGCCTCCTCCGTTTCCCCCTGAATAGTGGCGACATTGCTTTTTTTTCTTTCTTTTTTTTTTTTGAGGACTTTTGCTGCCTGGTCTGGGAGGGAGCAAGTTGAAGTCAGGGGAACTGAGAGAAAGGACAAGGCGACTTGTGTTGCAGTGCCTTAGAAAGAGCAGGTGTGTGCGCGTTTCCTTTCGCTTATCTGCAATATTTAAAAAAAAGCTCAAGGAACAGTGATAGACAAGAAGGATGGACAGATGAAGAGAGCGATGTGTAGATAAGGAGAGTTTTGATGATTAATTAAATCATTGATAAAATCATCCTTCTTCTCTGCCACTGCCTGACACCACTGCCTTAATGAGAGCCGTGAGAGGGGAAATTCAGGGCTTTGACTATACCATAGAGACATCACGCACAGGAAGGCATGCATTATAAAACTTGCCTTTTCCGCCTTTTCTTTTCTTTTCCCCATCATTGCCCCCCAAAAAACATCCCGTCTTTTAGTGGTGAGTGAGTGGAATGCGGTTTCTGGGGAATACATCCACGGGGAGAATGATGGCTTTGAACTCAGTGTTTTTTGCTGTTGATTTGAAACAAATGGACACATGCCTGTGTATTTGTTAGTGACGTGCTAAACACCATCAGGGCTACCAATTATTTATTTTGCCTCAAGGGTTACAACAGAGGAGGATTTGTAGAGAAAGTCAAGGTTACTGCACACATCCAACATATTTGTCAATAGCAGAGAGGTAGCACTGATGATGTATGAGTCATATAACTAGGGGCTATATTGATGTATTAACCTCTAGCATTTAGCAGTCAGCAATCCAAACACTCTCACATTTTTATTTATTTATTTTTGTTTAGCACACCTACAATTAGATTTTCCCTTTAAGTCATCTATACAAGTAATCTTCAGGTAACAACTTTTTAATCATTTATTAGTTTGGGTTTTTTTAAAGGGTTTTTTGAGTTCATAGACTCATTTAGCTATTTTCTAAGCTGTGAAACTAATAGTGCTTTTGTTTGACTTTGATTAATTAAAATATACGCTGTCTCCCAAGATTTATTTTTAAACCGTGTATACCATTATTAGTCTTAGAGGTAATCTTTTGAACACTAATTGGAGAGCACGGCATTACGGTGGTAATTTGGCAGGTCAGCACAGATTGTATGCTACCTCTTGAGGGGGAAAGTCATGAAAAGTAATTACCAGAACACACAGATGTAATCAGTGTTTTATAAGACGGTTTGTTTCCAGACTTAGCACTTAAAAAAAAAAAGTAATGGGATTGGAAGGCTCTGCTTGGTTAAGAGCGGAGGGCTGGTCGAGAAATAAGGTCAATTGTGACCTTCTGAACTTCAGGTCATGTTAAAAAAAGGAAAAAAAAATGTTCACACCTGAATAGATTTACATATACGTATACGATCATATACGACTAGCTAATCTTATAATGCTGGAATAAAAAGAAACCCCAAAACAATCATTTTGGCGAATTCAAATAATAAACTCCTAATTTCCAAATATCCAATTTTTTTTTTTTTCTGGAGCCTCAGTTTTCTTTAACTTGAGTTTTTTTTCTCTGTGGTAATTATGCAACTTCAGTAAAACAATTGCATGCTTGTTTTTTTCAGGCTCAGATTTCCACGATCGCCAATGAACTTTTTCGCTCATAGTGAAAGATGCTTCTATTATTTTGTCTAACAATAACGTGGTGACACTTTTGCTCAGGACTGTGAGTCTACAGATGGCCATGGTTTTAAATGTTAATGAAAAGGACAGCATAAAGGCACCTCTACAGGGATCCTTGGATGGATTCAATTAAAGGTCTCCACTGAGCAGGTTTAGTCCTCCTGCTGTGGTTGATATGCTTAAAGGTAGACATGTCAGATATACGGCTATGCATTTCAATAGCCAGCTGTGTGTTGTTCTACTAAACTATTAATCTAGCGTCCCTCTACAGTGATCCTGCTGTGGTAATGACTGTTACAATTTTTTATATTGTTGTTGTCATATTTATTTGTTTTCCGAGCTTGTTTAAAGCGGTACAGACGTTTAGATTTTTTGAACCTCTTCTGTGCCTGTTTTGTTTCTGTTTTCATTCAAATTCTTAAAATTTCCTTTTGCTCCTTTCTTATTGTTTTAATAAAGCCACATGCCAAACCTGGGAATGACGTTGGTGCCGCGGGTGGATTTTTGTTGTTTGATCCAGCTGGTACTCCAAACAATAGCTGATTGCTTCTTCAAGCAGCTGTCACATTTTTGCTGTTATCCTGGAGGTCATGGGTCCAAACATTGCTTATCATTTGTGACATCCTCATTTTTTCTTGTAATAGTGTGGCACTGAAGAAACTGACTGCGAGGTGTATCTGCACCAGTAAAATGAATTGTGACTGTGACTGTCTAGTCTGTGTATTGCTCTGGCTGGCTTTGCTTGATTCATTTCATCAGTGGTGTGTGAGAGAATCCATTTCATATGTTAACTGCACCCCCTATCCTGCGACCTGATAGAGTCACCTTAAGAAGTGAGAATTAATCAAATAGGAATTGTGTCAAGTTTTCATGCGTGATGGCTGCATTTTGATGTGCCTTTGGTCTACTTAAAGGTGCTGCGGGGAGGTTTTAAAAGGCAAAACATCCTTAACAAACAATGGCAAAAAAAAAATGAATAAATAAAGAAGAAAACTTTGAAACTTCAAGGCTGTTATAAAGACCCTTCTTCCAGATGAGCATAGAGGCATATGGCACAAGCCTTCATGACTTTCTGTCAGACAGACTTTATAATATGTGGGTAATGGTTGTTTTAACCTAATCAAATAGTTTTGTTGGCTAAACCAAAGCAAACTCTAACTGAAAGTCATTAAAGCCACAAGGGAACTATGGAGTAAGGTTTGCCACTAGATACCACTACAACCATGTTTAGTTCTGTTTTACTGTATTAAGACTTTTCATAGGCTTACTAACTAAAAGTAGGTATAAGAATTCTGTTAACATTTTAACGTCATCTTTGTAAAAACTGTAAAACTGAAAATGCTGTTGCCAGTTCTCGCTCATTTAAGTCCTTTATAAAGAATTATGGTGTTTTAATGAATTGAGCGGGTTACTCGGGCCACATAATAGTGGTGCAGGGCCATGTGTCATTGCAAAAATCAATTGGTACTTAGGCAGAACACAAGGCTGCATTGACATCAGTCCCATGAGATATGACTTTCCACTTCTGGGTCAGCACTGGGGGCTACTACAGTAAGCTTGTCTCCTCTGCATTTGGCTTTTTTTTTTTTTTTTGCTCTATACAGATCAAACAGCTCCACCTTTTTAAACTTTCACATATTCCCTTTCAGAGCATTTCTTGAAACATATTTGACTCATTTCTTTGACACTGTCTTTGATGTCTCTTACCTTAGCAGACTCCTCTTGGAAACAGGGATATCTGGTGGGATCTCCACAATATCAAATATTTATGAGTATTTTGGACGGCAATTAAAAGGACTACAGATTCTTGGATTGTACATAAGAGTACAACAGTGTTGCTTTATATATTAATAGCTAGTAATAGAGATATTACCGGTCATATTGCAAATTATTATTTTAAATTGAGTCTGCCCTTAACATTATATAAGGTCAGACATGAAAAGGAGGGTCATTCCTACATCTGATAAAAAGACAAAACAAAAAAAAAAACCCAAAGGAAAATCATCAGATTGCTGTTTTTGGTCATTTTGCCTGTAATGATAAGCTTTTTTTTTTCTTTTTGAAACTGTTTTCATTCCATCAGTGACATTTTAAAGTGGACCTCTTTGGTTTTTCTGTTTTTCCTGCTGCTACAATGGCCATAGTTTCAAATCATGGTCAGCATATATTCAAAAAAGGTTGACAAATCAAAAGCTTTAGATCTTTATGATGTCAGAGAGTGCAGATATTATTAATATTGTCATCTCAGGCACACAGTTTAAGCTTTGAGCATAGCGGCCCCATCCATCTGCTGTTAAATCCTTCTGTTTGCGAAGGGTAGCTATAGGACAGTATGAGATAACTCAGGATTAGTTTGAACTTTGACCCACACAAATGTGCTTTAGTCGAGTCCAAGAACAAAAATATAGAGCAGGAAATGAGCATTAATAGGTCAATTTGAAGGCAGGAAACGGCAGGTAGGAACTTTTTTGTTTGTTTTCTCTTTTCTCTTCTCCATGCTCTTCCATATTTAGCTTTGAGAATAAATCTTCTTTCAGGGAAATGGAAATAAATATCACAAAATACAATTTAATGTGCTTATTTTACTGCATTTCTTTTGGAATTTAATGTCTCTCATTTCCTGTTCACTTAGCTTATGTTCCATATTTAAACATGCCATTTGATTCATGTTTAAATATGGAAGTAATCAATTGGGGAACTTCATTGTGACATCTGTTAGGTTAATTAAAAATATGTCTTGCCTCAAGCATCAAAACTTTGTGCTCTGTCTTAATTTATGTTGGTCCTTGTGGAAATGGTTCAGTACATCTGCATTTTCACATCGCAGAGAGCGTTTTCTCGTATAAAGCAACATCTCAACGTCCAACTGTTTTCTCATCCAGTTGAGTAGAAAGAGTTCAGAAATGTGCTCGCAGATGCTGCCTTCGCCTCACGTGTACGGAGCTGAAAAATTGTCCGCAAACCAATACTTCTATCAAATCAATATTTTGTTACAAGTGACAATAAACATATTCAAACAAGATGTACAGCAGTGGAGAGAAACTCCACATGACATTTCATTGAACAAGCGCTCACAGTTTGATTTATTTTCGACTTTGCAGTTCTAAATTTTCTGGATAAAACAAGCTGTATACAGAGTGAAGCTGCTCACAAACATCGTCTGGCACATGGGGAGAGTAAGAATTAACTAGTCAAGCATGGAGCTGATGTGGAATTAGATCTAACTGTTGAGGAGGATGCGATGGTAATATAAAGCTATACATTGATGGGACTTCAGTTGGTTGGCGGGGATAATGACAAAATGGAAACAATCCACCCTGAACATTGTTTACTACTTGAGTGATAAAAGGGCAGTTGTTTTTAAAAATAAGGCTCTATTAAGTAAGTGTGGAACGCAGAGCTTACCTATGTTCTTTCTTAAAGAAAGGCTTAGCTGTGTGGCCATTTTTCTCAATTGGTATTAAGAGCGAGATCGTTAGTTAAATGAACTGGTCCTTTTGTTTGTACTGAAAGACATTTGGGTATGGTGGCGTGTTTGGACTGACACACTTTTTGTAAACATTTATGAATTTTGCAATGTAGCAAAATGCGTAGGAAATATACTGAAAGCATGCCAACTCTGATCTGTGTAATTACAATAAGGTGGCAACCTCTGAGTGACTTTTTAATGTACAGCAGTACACAGCTGTATCATGATTTGGCCAAGGCAACGTAATTTGCATAGATGAAAATTGCTTGGAGAAAAAATAAGCATGATTTCCTATTTTCCCGTTTTGCCATAGCATCAAACAGCATCTATAGCAGAGGCATGATTATAGATATGACTTTCAGGGACTCCTCAAGATGAGACAAAATGATATTTGTGCAGCTTGGTTATGTCCTCGGCACAAATCAGACTGTGAATGATAATTGAAATTCAAAGGACATGGCGTAATGGTCACACCATGGCAACCACACTGGCCACATGACAGTAATGAAGTGGGCTACAATAAACAGAACCTTGGGTGGCTCCTACAAATGAGAAAGTAATTAAAAGGACCACGATTGGTGCTGGGTGAAGAGTAGCTAGGCATTCTATATTCAAGGCCACATTTCAGGTACTATGTTCTCTAAAAGACATCTGCAATGACAGCAGTGTTTATTCTTCAAACACTTCAAAAGCTTTATCATGTAACGGCACATTATCCAGTGTGCCATATGACAACCTGGATATTTGCTTGATGTAACAAAACAAAGATTTTGGACATACGGTGGACGAAAAGATTAAAAATTCTACCAAGATGGCATCATTCTTTTTCAACAAAAACACTGCTGAAACTTTAAAAGAAATTTAGGATCAAATAAATATTGAGAAAAATGTGAGCTTGACTGGTGCACCGGTGCCCGACCTTCCGTTATCTTGATCTTAAAAGGTTTACCGCAATTATCATTCTCCTTAAATAACAAATGTGGCTTGACATTATCAGGTAAAATGCTTGTTGCATGACTGCATTTAGCACTGATGGATGACTGCACTTCAAATGAATTGCAAATGCTAATTATCTAAAATGGCCCAGTAAAGGAAAATAGACTTAACACAGTGTTTTCTTAATGAATGATGTGTTTCGTTAGTGTTCTGCCTTTGCAGTGTTGGATTCAGTGTTGGGGGATATTATTGTTCCTGAATTCAATGATCACAATTATGGTTGCTAATTAGCAATTATGCCACTTGAGTTCCTCAAGTTCTTAATTTATCTGTAAAATGGGCAGACCACAAAAGAAATCAACAAACAAGCCCTTTTATTTGTGCTTTCATAACTGTCACCTGGTCTCCATTTGTTTGGGAGAAAAGACAACAATGGCAGATAGCAGTCTACAAGTTTGAACCAGTGCAGATATGCACATTTCTTTCAGTTTGTTGCATGAAAGGAGATGAATGTGACTGTAAAGTGTAAAGATCTTGTTCGTGCCTCTTCTATTAGGACAGGAATTTTGTCTGATATGTGGAATGCATAGAGTTTAAGGCTGTGTCGTTAACTGGCAAACAGTAAAGCATTTCCCCTTTTGTCAAGTATCTAAAATGAATAGATTTTTTTTTACAGGATATCAGAAATAGAATTAGGAATATAAGTAGGAAAATCCAAAAGCTTTGGAATCGTAGTACTGCTGAACTGACACTAAAATTAACACTAATGAAAGTACCGTTTCTCTTAACCCTGAAAGCTATAAGCATGGTTAAGCAAAACCATAAGCAAAATACACATCAAGTAACTGTGTACTACAGTTGGAAAGTATCTTGAAAGTCGAAATAAAAACAGCTTCCTACTGTGACTGGAAACAAGCAACTGCAACAGAGAGCAGAGACTGAAAACCAAAAAAAGATGCTAAAATGTTCTGTGGAACTAAGAGTCAAGTGATAATTTTCTGTGACTCCACCACCATGTGCAACATCTTTCAGATAAAAAGCTGTGCTTTCCTGTGTTGTTGTTAATGCTATGTCTTGAACTGTGGTGAACACCCTCTCTGCTGTAATGTTAGGGAAAGTCATTATTATCCATAACACGGTATGGGCACAGGTCTCATGAAATGGAGCAGAACATTTCACTTATGCTTTTCCACCACCAGAGCTGGTTGAAGTTTTATAAAGTGCTGCTTTGCCCAATATTTGTCAGAGCTGGAAAGTGTGATGCTGTTGTGTATGTGATGGGGTATGATGAATTTTCTTGAACTACAGATGACCTACAAGGATACTGGGACATCCGCTATTACACAATAGGCTATTTTCACAATTTATTTAATTGAAGAGTATTGCAAATAAGCTCATTATTACTATGTGAATTGTTTTTAGCTATTATGTAGTTCCCTGCTTCTTAGGAACTGAATTCATCATCATTTTTTTGTTCTTTCTGTATTTGCCATTGAGTACTGGACACGTACAGTAGTGTACACTGGATGCTAACTGCAATGAAACTCTGCAAAGCCGAGGAGAGCTGACTGTAAGTGCACCCTCTCACTGTCTTCTTGCATTCGTGTTGTAATTTGAAATAATCTTATTGCAGCTTTGCATTATAGCTGCTGGGAGCCATACCTTTGATGTGAATCTTCATCATTGTGTCAGCACAGATATTAGTCACTCTTGTAATTGACAGGCATTTAATTGCACAGTCCCTGTAAACATGATGGCTGTTCTCTCAGTGACGAGTCATTAGTGGGCAGCCTGCTTTTTTTTTTGTTTTATAGTGAGGTGCAAGATGTATAACTGTAATAAACAAAAGCTGAGCGCCAGCCTTTCTCACAATGGCACTGCATATGAAAGACCCATGTTGTTTCAGCTGGTTGTTGCCGGGCAGCCAGGAGTCAATTCTCTCTTCAGCTAAGGAAGATGTATGCATATAGTTATCTGCTCACGTATGTGAACTGAGATTCAGGGACTTTCATGTATTAGCTGTCAGTCACAACATTAAACATAGTGTATATATTTCCCTTGCTATATGTGATTTTGAGCTGTTTGACATCTGTGCCACTCACGTCTGACTGCATTTATTTATACCAGGTAGACCTGGGGCTGCAACTGGTAACATTTGTAATTTTTTAGATAATATTTTGAAGTGATTAATGTATTTAATAATGTGCTAATGGTTCCATTACAATTATTTACTTATTCTTTGATTTTTTTTAAAAGGATTGGGTGCAGCCCTTTTACATTTTCCCAATGGATTGATGTTTGATATCATAAAATATCTTGTTTCGTCTGACCAGTGGTCCAAAATCCAGAGTTGAGCCAAGAATCGCACAACTTTTTTGTGTTGGAATTACTGGAACCAGAGCATGAATGGCAATGTTATTTTAATTAGCTTTTGAAAACAAATTTGATTGCCATAGCGCTTGGCTCGATAAGTGTTATTAACTGAAAATCTAAAGTCCAGAACACTAGGTAATAACTGGATTAAATCCCAATTCTATGGCCCCAGTGTTAAATTGTTATTCTTATTTTTTCTGTGTCTCATCTTTCATTTTCCACACTTATTTCTGGTTGTAAGACCCCATTAGCAAAAGCATTACTTACAAAAGTAATACTTAGCACAGCTGCTGTGCACACTATTTTAAACAGATTTTTCTAGGCTTGGCTCTGCATGACATCAGAAAGAGTCAACAACCTTACTTAATACAGCCATCTCAGAAGCCACACCCACCTTCTGTCCAACTCTTCTCTCTGCGAGGGGCAGTTGGCTTAAAGGGAGAGGAGCTGAGGAGGATAAATAAAAATAACTTTGACTCATAAATCATGCAGAGCTACTGTAGTAGAGTAAAAAGGAAAAAATATAAAGGTGGAAAGGAACATAATAGCACATAAAACAGAAATGCCATTCGAACCGAGGGAGATGAAAACACAACCAGCTATATGAATTCTGTTTTGGTTTCCATCTCTCCTAAGGTTATGCTTTTATTTATTCCTGGAGAGCAGTTTCTAAGCAGATCTGGTCTTTTCAGTAACACCATGTTTCACATTCATATAGCGATACTCCTTTACACCAGGGTGCTGCCCCTCACAGATCACATGTTCTTCCACTGAAGCGGTTTAGTGCTTGATCTGGACTACCGCTGCGGTAGTTTTCAGGGGATCGGGGGTTTCGCGTTCATCTTGCCCACTCTGATTTCTCAGCCTTTCTTGGGATTCAGCTCTTAGTCACAGAGTACTTGTCTAATCATTAAGCTGCCACCAGTAATCTACCATAATACCGTTTCCCTTGTTTCATTCTTTTCCACCGTTAAATGGGCCATAATTGGTTCACTAAGAAATGAAGCAATGTGCTCAGAGGCATTATTCACAGAATATTAGAGCGACCGGAGGATGGAGGTATTGGTTTTGGCGTGAACAAAAGACACAGATCATAAATAATACAGGTTGACACAAAGTGCTTAGATCATGTAAAAGATACACAGAGAGAGTTTAGTGGTTTGGCCTTTTTATCAATATATTTATTGTGTTAAATCATTTGTCTGCACTCTAGTTGTGTGGCTGCCTATTGAGACGGCTCTATTTTGTCAAAGCTGTCATTAATCTCCGTTTTTTTCTTCTTTCATTCGTTATTAAAACTTGTTCTGATTTATCTAAGACATGGTATTTGAAGTATCTGTCATTCAAGCCTCGTGTTTTATATTTTTCACCCTTGTTTAGCAAGTGGTGCCATAAAATATGCTTATTATTTATTTATTTATTTATTTGAGCAATAACCACCTAAGGCTGTGAAGTAAAGGGTAATGTTGGTGCATAACTGCGGCCTCCAAATTAGAATTAGTCTGTTGGCAAGTTTAAAGTAGAGTTACTTGATGCTAACAACAAAACTTGCCTGGAGACTTGAAACCTTATGAATACATGCAAATGTACAAAGACCTTGATTATAATAAGTGGTAAATAAACAAATGGAGACGTGAGATGGAATCTATTCCAGCTGAAGTTCTAGGCACAATACCAGGGACACCTGTTCAAAAAAATGTAGCCCAGTCAGACAGCTGTGCTGTGAATTTAGGGTCACAGCAGTCAATTTTCTTAAGAACAGAAGAGAAACAACACCTGCCATGTTACACCATTTGAAACAGAATACAAAAATAATTTTTAAGCAAAGACGTGCTCCTACGGAAATGCAACCTAAAAACTGTGAAAATACTAAAAGGTTAAGCTTTTGTGGTATTTTTCTTAATTTTCATGTTAAATCTTTATCTCTTTAGAAAGATACTGTGTAAAAAAAATGCAGTTTTTCATAGTAAATGACAGTACATGTGTGACAGTGTACTTTTTTTTCACGTGTTCTTGCTTTGTCACTTCGTTTCACTGACCGTTTCCAGATGAATGTTTTCTTTTTTGTTAAGCCGATTAACTCTGACCTGACTCATTCAACCATAAAAAAGTACCTAACTCAAGGAATGAACCACTGTTATGTCTACACATAGCAAGCAAATTAGCAGTGAATGAATTTATATTTTCAGACACTTTATTGCCAACAGCACATGGCTTGTTCATGTTTCCTTAGTTGAATTTTTGAAAAATGCCAAAGATAACGGGGACGTTTGATAGCCACAAAATAGTAAACAAGGTGATTTCAAAGAGCAAATACCTAAAAACCTGACACATGTTGGTATGATTTGTAGTTTGTCCTTGAGAAACATGAGGAACCTAGAGAACTGTAGGTCAAAAGAATAAGTCGCTGGCCTAAAAAGAACCATCAAAAGCAAATGATCATTATCCAAAAGTTATGTTCTTCAGAAAAAATACCAGTCACCAGACCGAAGTTGATCCTACTGTTCACCGAAGCTTCATCAGAAGTGGTCTCCATGGAATGGTGGCCGTGAAGAAGCAGACAGCATGGTTGAGGCTCTGTCATAGTTTGAGGCTGCACTGCAGCAAGTGTTATTAGGCATCTTGTCAAAACTGATCTCAATATAAATCCAGAAATAATTTTGATCCATCAAACAAAACCATACCAAACAGGATGTCTGCCACCCACTGGAGACACGACAGACAAGCATTCATATCTCTTTTCATAGATTTACAATGTTTTACTTGTAAATAAAACTGAATTGAATTGGTTAGTTCAGTGTCAAATGGTTAATAAAAAAAACTTCTCTCAGGTTGTAGTTAATTATATATTCTCATATAAAAACAATTAACAGTACATTCTCCTGAATCTAATAAACTTTCATCTTCTGAAGCAGGGATTTTAATGAATAAATTAAATTAAATTCAGCTATTTTAAGACAGTGATTCAAACATCCTGTAAATCTATGAAACTGTAGACTTTTAAGTAATAGATAATTGTGACTCAGTATAAACAGTAAGACAGTGTTTTATTGGTTAACCTTTTTCTTATACTCTGCTGTAAATATCTGTACATCAGACAACTGAATGAACCAAACCTGGCACATACAGCTGTTGTGTTCAGTGTCATGTGAACACAACATTGTATCAAAGGTAGAGATTTGCTTTCTTCCAGGGGATTCGTGCCCCCTCCCCCTTCTGTAGAATTATTGCTGAGCAGGCTGTTTCACGCAAACACAGAGTCAGCTCTTGGATTAGTCTCTGCTGGATCCAGTTTGATTTCTAAAGTGTTGCGGACCCTTTCACACCCTTTTGGGACAGTTGTCCCAAACAAATGTGAAATTAATTTGGTGCAGTACAGGGAAGTCATTGTAAGCCTTTGTGTAGGTATCATGCCGTTGAGTAATTGAGGTCTGATCAGCATTGAACGGAGGGATTGGATGAGTGTCTGAGCTGCCAGAATTCACTCCACAGCTGTCAGTGGTCTTGGCTGTACAATAATTCAACACAGCATCTCTGATGTGAGAGTTTCCCACTTGATTATTGGACTATCTGTAATATACAAACCAACTACAATATCGACATAGGGACTCTTTGTGTGCTATGTGCTTGTGTGAGGCACATCAAGAAAAACAATCTCTGACAGAGACGTACTGTCAACATTCAAGGACAAACACCACAAACTCCTGTTCAGAATTGAAAATAATTTTTAAAGCTATCACATAAAACTGCCAAACGAGTCCTGTGTTTTTCATTTCCTGCCTTTTATTAACCCGTCTGAAATTTGTTCTGTGCTCTCTGCCGGATATACTGTACATCACAGCCAAGCTCCCATGTACCATTTTTCAAGAAACATAATATCTGCTTCTTTTGGTGAAAGCTACATAAATCTGAATCCTTTATCAGCCGCCAACACACCTCCTTGAAGACACCGGGGCGGATTCTGTTATTTTTATCTAATCATTTCCCGAGCATATTCTGGTGTCAGGATCCATCTTGGCTGACAAGTGCTGGTTCCATTTGTGTCCCCTATCGCCCTGTTTTTCCAGTGTTTTGCCATGACACCTGACTGATAAGTGTGTTGTTCAGTGTGTATGTAGAAGGGGTGGGTTGCGGCAGTGACACGTGGCATTTAGCACCCAGAAGCTGTTCAGTAGTGCCCACGGTGGCAGTTTATCTCATAAATGTTTTTGTTTTATATTTTGATTGAGGATTTTATGCCCGCAGACCTCAGCGCGTGATGGCACTTTGGAGACTCGCGTTTATTCACAGCAAAAGAAAAATGGTGTCTTGAGGAAATGTGAAGTGTCGGGGATGTCATTAATCCACAGGCTTGGGTCAAAAGGATCTACGGTTTTGCAGGAATTTGTGGCCACTGTGAAACGAATGCCTGATTTAAATGAAGTCTATATTTTCTGATGATATTTCTTTTTATTGTGCATTTATATCATTAAATTAGAAATGTACAGCTTTTAATAGATCTCCTTTACGCACATGGCATTGCAAAAACTAAAGTCGTAACCATCGAGCAGCACACCTAGCCATAAATTCTAATCCTGAAAAAGTCATAGGATAGTGCTTCCAGTATTAAGAGGGCATTGTCACTTTCCAATCAATTTCTAGTGTCAGATTTACTATTTGGCAACAAATGGAAACCCAGTCATGCAGCTCACTCTTTTTCTGATTTCATCTCTCTCATCAGTCTGTGTCCGTCTGCGTCTTTTGTTATCTTTATTTTTCCTCCAACAAGACGGCAAACTAGCGAAGAGCAAAGAGGAAGTCCAGGTTACGGGATATGGCCTTTCTTCCTTTGTGTGTGGATGTATGCACATTGAACCTCACCATCGGGCACAGAGAGGGCAGTGAGAGGGTGTTATGTTGCTGAAGTCCACCACTCCCATTTGCCTGTCTGTCAGATGTCTTGCTTGGCTGAGCTCCACACGGTGATGGTGTTGACAAAATGACAGGAGGGGGGCACACTCCAGTGAATGTCAATTTGGCTCTAAAGCACCGTTTCCCCAGGAGCACTGAAGCTCCCACACACCAAAAAAAAGGAAAAAAAGAAGATGACTGTAGTATAAAAAAGGCAAGCCCCAGAGAATTGGCTATTTACATAAGAACATACAGGGTCACATACATGCATAAACAACATACAGCCGCACAGTCCTTACTCTTTCTCGGAGCTTTTCCTGGCATTGCTTACTGTCCCGACTTGACTGGTGGGATTAGAGATGCATTCTAATGTGTCTCTAATCTTATAATCTCTCTAATAGGGGCACAGTTTCACAGCAGCCCTTTAATATATAAACACAGATTGAGTTGGGGGACCGTGGAGGTTACAGGGGACATTTTGTACAGATCTGAATCTGTAAGCTTGACATTAGAATTCACACAAGTATTTCTGTTTGTAACTGCATTAAGCATCTGGAGATGCATTTACAAAATTCACCTCAGATGTTAAATAAGTTATACCAAGCAAACTCCCCTGGCATGTTTAGCAAATTAGCATTTGATGACAGGTGTTTGGCTTAACACTGATTTAATGAGCTTTATGAAAGTCCCTGGAGGATGAATGTGGGGTTTTGGGATTACTTACTTCCAGGATACTGTTAAAGACAGGCAAATGGAAAATCTCTTTTCCAAATCCATTATAAATGTTTCCATGCCCTTATCTGCACAAATCCCACCAGGAACGCATCACAACATATCCCCACCACTTTCACCGGTGTACAACTCAAGCAGATGCTTTTTATTGTACAGCTGTGAATCTCACAATATGTGCACCAAAACATTAAGTGCCTTTAAACAGTAAATTGATTGTCATAGTGGCGTTCTTTATCCCAATGGGACGCTTGGATAGAAAAGCACAGACAAGGTCATTCACACGACAGCAGTCTCCAAAGCAGCCCAGACGCTTTAAATGTTATCATGCAAGTTTGGAACTTGGCTTTTGTCCATAACTTTCACTCACCTTCTGTGCTAATTATTTATTATTGCAATTACAGTCATAAGAGCTTTTTTTTTGGCTTAATTTCTGTAGGCCAGGCTAATCGGCGTCTGTAAGCACCCCACTGTGAAACAATGTAGTGCACACAGTGGGTTCAGATGGCCATTATTACTTTGATTCTATTTGAAATAATGTATGACACAAAAACCAAAGTATACTTCATATGACTCTCTCTCTCTATATATATATATATTTTAAATGATTCCTCATTTTAAAAAAAACAAAAAACACATAATACGGTGCAGGCAAAACATTGTGTAGCAAGGTCTTAGGTACAGCTTCAGGGTGAGATTCTGCCTGGGGTTTCAGTTTAATCTAAAACCTCAGTTGAACCTATACAATCTATAATGTTAAATCTATATACAGTTAAAAAAAAAATCTATTTAAACATAGTATATTTTCTTAGGGGCAATATACAAACAATTTTTTTCTCATTTGGCAAAGCTGTAACACAGTTGTTAGTTAACTTTAATTTATGGATATATTACTATTAAAAATGTGTTGCTACCCGTCATCACATTTAAGCATAATGCAAACTGAAATTCACATATGAATATGATAAAGCTGTGAATTTTGAATCTTGAAGACATGGCGCTGTTAATAATGTTTGACTCTTAGACTTAAAGTTTAAATTACCAAATCCCTAGAGCAGCTCATAAGCTTTCACTCTCTGATGAGAGTGAGGATGAGAGCATTTTTCTTTATCTTGCCTGCTGAGTGGCAACCTGAAATAGTCGTCTTTAAACAAAGCGAGTTACATCAAGTGTGTAGGGCGTTGCATTATTTTTAGTATGCGCACAAAGTTTTAAAGCCCCTAATTAAATGCATCGTAGTCACGTTTGCTGGGATGTAGTGACGCGTCTGTGCATGTGTGTTTGTGAGTCCATTTGTGAGTGTCTGCACTTAGTGCAAATCTGCACAACAAAGCACATCGAGTCTGCCCACCTGCAGGCATTGTGAATAATTTTCTCTGTTGCTAGAAGTGTTTTAATGTGTTCACTTTCATGAGCACATTATGCATACTGGTGGTGTGAATCCCAAACTACCAAAAGAGGCTGGTGATGATTTTACAAATAAACAAAGAGATGCAGATTTTGTTGCAAGGCATCTAGATCAGGATTAGACGATGAATAGATTTATTGTTCAATTAGAGCTGCAGCGATTTATTTTTCCCTTACTAATCTCTCTGCAAAAAGTTTAAAAAAATCAAGTGTTAATATTTTATGATTTTCACACACTGCTATGATTGTAATTTGAACATATTTGGTTTGGTTTGCTGCTCAAACAGTTGTCCCTTGGAGATAAATAAAGTGAATTTACCAACCAAAGTTACCATAACATCTAGGAACATATCCAGCATTTTCTTTTTAAAGTTTGATGATATTCACAGGCTAAATGACAAACCATGAAGACAGCCAAGTGCTAAAAAAAAGTAAGTAATTGACCCTGCGCTATATGTTTTGATATGTTTTATTTTCTTTGTTGTCCAGGACTTACAAAGTGTAATATCATAGGCAACAATCCAATTAAAACCGTTAGAAAAAGAAACAGAGACCATCTGCAGGATCTTACACATACTGTAATGTGGAGGAGAATGTCAAGGGAAGTGTCAAGCTGGAAACAGGACAGGTTTAAAAAGACACGAACATTGGTCACCTGTGGGAGTTAAAAACTGTCCCTGCTGAACATGACCTTGTCAGTCTTCTCCTTATCAGCTTCAGTTCAGACAAAGGGTCTGTAGTGTCACCTGCTGTGGGCATTGACTGCAACTCAGTACGGGAACAACTCTTCATATGTAAGTGTCCTTGAGTCATTGAAGATGCTTAAAATCCTCACACTTCATTTTTTCGTTTATAGCTTAAAGGTGCTGAAGTATACAACTGTAAAGCCATCTTCTGCAGAGGCTTGAAAATCACACTGAGCATTTTCAGTGTAGGAAAAATTAAGCTCTTGCAACCATTAAAATGAATTCATTAAAATATTCTTTGTCTATGTTTTTGTAATTAGCAGTCTAAAAATAATGAAGCATATTGGAGTGTCATATCGCTGCGTGTTCAACTGCAGTCTTTAAAATGTGTGTAATATATAATGTACCATACATACATTAATTCAGCACCTTCCAACCTGTGTTGACAACAGGTTCCTTTGGATAGTGCTTGGCTGCATGGCGAGCAGAATCCCATTACTTAAAAGGATAGGACTACTAATAAAATATTACTTCCAACCTAACTGGATTAACAATGATCTTGTGCTCCTGGGAATTTGTTGAGCTGCCTTTTCTACATAAACACCATTTTTACATACAAAGCTTTTAAGCAAGTTCATTTCACTGCTGCTTTGTGTTCATGGATTGGAGGAGGGATAATACATGCATGCTGGACAAACAAGGAGGAAAAATGGCAGGGCTCTTTAAAGAGTTGGTTTATGTGCTTACTGCTGCATCTCAGTGTATAGCTGAATTAATGCAAGCACACACAAGTTAGGCCATCTAGGAATTAGAAAATGCAAACATTCTGTAGACTCCACGATGCAAGAAAGAAAATTATAAGACTCAGATTTAGCAAACAGCCTGGAATACTATTTATGATCACTGGTCGATTTTCAATTACACGAAACCTGACCTGTAAAAATGATCCTTTACAGTATGATGTCATGGGCTAATGTCAACTGTAAAAAATGCCAAATTACTTTAAAATTAGATCATCATTAACTGTAAAATGTATCCCAGTGGCACATAAATAAGTAAAACATGCACATTTTCAGAAAAAAGGGAAAGGCAAATTGCAAATCCATAGGGGAAGTGGAGACCCAAACAGAGCTATGTACATGTACAAGGATAGTTTTAGACTTGCCACACAACTATGTACTGTGTGCCTATACTAGCCACATAGCTGTACTAGCTGTACATGTAGATATACTCTATTACTCTAATATAATACTCCATTACTACTACAATAGTTAATAAAAATAATAATAAAGAAAAGCAGAATATCCTCCACCATGCACCGTAGGATAAAAAAAAATTGCCATCTTCCTTAGTTTGTTGTTTATTGGTTACATTTAAATGTTTAAGAATACATTTTAATATCAGTCAAAGAAAACCTAAAAAATACAAAATGCAGTTGTTAAATGATGATTTCAAAAACAGCTATCCAGATCTACCTAAGACCGTTACACCACCACCATGTTTGACTGTTGGTATGCATGTGTTCGTTCTACACCATAACGGACTCAAACCTTTCTAAAGTAAAATTTTCGTCTTGCCAATCAACAGAATATTCTCCTCAAAAGTCTGGGGGATCATTGGGATTTTATCGACAATCGTAAATCGAATTCTTGTGTTCTTTTTTGGTCAGCAGTAGTTTTCTCCTGGAAACTCTTGGAACTCTCCCATGAATGCCATTTTTGCCCAGTCTCTTTCTTATTGTTGACTAAGGAACTCTGACCTTAATTAAGACAAGTGAGGTCTGCGGTTCTTTAGATGGTGAATGGACTGGTTCTTATATAGCACTTCTGTCCTCTACCAGCGTACTCAAAGCAGGAGATGTTGTTCTGGGTTATTTTGTGACCGCCTGGATAAATCGTTTACACCCTCATAAGGTAATGTGGTTGGCTAGCCACTCTTGAAAATGTTCCCCACTGTTCCAAGTTGAAAAATGGCTCTCATCATGGTTTGCTGGAGTCCCAAAGACTTAGAAATGGGTTTTGTAAGCCTTGCCTTTGTGTCTCAGCTGTTTCTGTAGATTACGGCATGATGTGTTGCTGTTTTAGTGATTTCTTAATTACTTAATTAGTCTGTCAGGAAACAGGATTGGGTGTGCCTAGTGAGCTTCCCAAGAAAATGTGGTTAGTCACAGTTAATTCATAATTTCATGGTGTATGCAATTTGTAATTTTTTGCATGATCTCTGTCTAATATTAAAATTTGGTTGATGACCTAAAACATTAAAGTATGACAAATATGCAAAAATCTAAGAAGGGGAAACTTTTCCACAGCACTATATTTCTCATATCACATTTTGCTTCCTTTTAAACTACAGTTTCATAGCACACATGATTAATACATGATCCTCTGTATTAATTAATGGATATAAGCTCACCTAGCATGCAGTGGTAATATATTTTGACAGGGATTGGAATATATACTTTTGACAGGTAAAGGCAGTTATGTTTCTACTGCAGAATTATAACTGGGTTTCCTACTGCAGAAATACACATTTTGCATTCCAGTCACAGCCCTCCTGTTGGCCAACAGTTGAGACAGAGCCATACCTTAAGCAAGAAGTGCAGTAATTTTTATTGAAGAGTGGCTACCTTAGCACTCCAGTATAGGTGACTCTGTAAAGAACTGTTAACTGGGAGATTGCAAATTTTGAAGTGAAAGGACCGTCATAATGCTCTTGATAATATGTGTGTATTGATTTTAGATTGTGAAATTAATTAAAGTGAGGGGGATAGAAAGCCTGTCATGCGGTCTTATGAGGATTCACATCAACGAACTGCTCAAGATGTGCTACTGCTCCTGCTCTTTCGAGAGTTCGGCTCTTTTATCAATAAAGACTAACACAAAGCAGAAAGATGGACATATTAACGTCTTCAAAGACTGTTTTTCTACACAGAAAGCTCATTTATTTTCGAAAAACTTTTGATTTTTCCAGCTGTACGTGCAGCAGATTGTTTTATTTTGCTGTTTGTGACATGGTAGTCAACAGTTGAACATATTAAAGCAATTATTGTAAAACGTTTTGCTTGCATTCCTTCAGCACACACACAGCAAACTCATTCTACAGGTGCATGTAGAAATATAATAATATATAAGTAGTTAAAATGTTGACTTAATAAATGACGCAAAAGCAACATTGTCTCAATAGAGCTATAAAAATACATGCAAGTTCAAAAAAATAACATTACAGACACATATCACATTTATAAGCACATTTACATCCCAAGATGTTAATAAAGCCATCTGGCATGAATTTTATTACTTTTTTCTGAATACATGGGTAATATCACTGCCCTTTACTTCACAAATTTATGATTTATTCTAAAGAGTCTCTCCATTACTGAATTTTTTTTTTGTCATAGACTGTTACAGAATGTTTTTTTAATTAGTCTTGTGTTATTTGACAGTAATACAGTTTCATATAGATCATCATATTTTATCACCACATATCCAAGTTGATGCTTTGAGTGTTTGAGTGACAGTATACATACTGGAAGCCTCAGCACATGCCTTTTTTCCCCAGCACCACTATCAGCTATTTCACCCCACAATTAGTCGCTGCACCACTTTATTCTGTTGTTTTTATCTTATTTTGAATTGTCAGCTGCAGCCAGTGACAGTACTCCATTTATAGAAGCATAATTAAAACATCTAGAGCTTTATGATTTTTTTTTTTCTGCAAAAAGTTGCACAGAGATGAAATTTTATTGCTCAAAAGATCAGCTTAGGACACAAAGACAGTTTGAGGGAATACAAATGATAAGAGCTGAACTGCTGGACTATGAAAAATATTTAAACAAGGAGCGGGAAATAAATGAAAGAACAGGGCAAGTTTAAGCCTATCAAAGATTTATCTGGCAAAAAGCAAAAGAATGTGTAAAGAAGCTGAATGAGTAGTGAGAAGACAGACGAAGTAGGAGATTTTTGGAGCCCATCAGTGCATTGACAAATGTAAAGTCTCTTGTAACTCCACATAAGTAGAGACAAATAACATATATAAATATGCAGTAACTATGGGCCCAGTCTAATGAAAGATGGATGGAGGTAAAGTGTTTCTAAAATGCATCACACACCATGGTTAACTTACATAACTATGAAGACACCAGTAATGCTGGTGCAACATATGCTGTCAATCAAAGAAATTATTTACAAGGAAAGCAATTAAAAATATGCTAAACCACATTCTGCATGGATTACAATTATCATGTCCCCATAGTGTGGCTCTGGGTGTTCAACTTGCCTGCCTGCAGTCTAGACTTGTTATCCACTGAAAATATCAGACAGCATATAAAACATTTTGAAAAAAGGAAGCCATGAACTTTTGAACATTTGAACATCCACTTTCAGCAATATTTTCCCTTCAGAAGCCAATCAGTAATTGGGCCCTCCAGTTTCCAAACACTTACAAAAAGATGTTAAAAAAATAGGTGATGCAACACAGTGATAAACGTACCACTGTCTCGAGTTTTTGAAACATGTTGCTGCCTTTAAATTCAAAAGCAATTTTGCTTTAGCTTTAAAGGCAGTGGTCTTTGCTGGATTTGGTGTGATTCATTTCTAGAAATTCTGAACAATCTGAGAGAAATGCCAACTAGGTCATCCTGGAGTACAACGCATGATTTGAATTATGGCAGTGATTACTTGTAACACACAGCAGCAGAAACGGAGGTGAAAAAATAATCCGGACAGTCATAAAGGGTTAGAGCTGCAATGCTGGAGCCATAAGGGCCAACAATATGCTGTATTCGATACTGTATAGAAATGGCCAGTTGAAGGGTGTGGACATGCTTTATCTGTGCAGATAGTTTCATCTCATCTTGCTGCAACTATAGCACCGTATTTATCTTTGCAAGGAAGAAGACTAAACCAAAGCCTGTTATTGAATTGCTATTATTAAATCTTCATTGGGGCATAAAAACTCACTGCATGCAAGGGGGTTGTATTGAACTTCATTGAACACTCCATTGTACTTTGTGTGAGACTATGGAATTGCTTCTAATTGCCTTTTTCATGGGGGCCATGTAAACACCAGAGCTACTTTTGCTCCACAGCATGCAGGCAGAAAATATCATGTTTAGTGAATGTTGTGCTCTGTACTTACATTTGATCAGTGGTTCCAATGCAATTATACCCTAATCAATAAAAGAAGATAGAATTGACAGTGTATCTCATTCCATAAGATCTCCAAATCCAGATGTTAAAGCTGTGTCTTATGATGGCAGGCCATGATAATTTAGATACAGTGTGCTTACATTTATACAGCTAGGTAGTTAGGTCTGTCTAGGTAAGAAGAGCCAAGGCTAACAATTAAATGTCCACATATCAAAAAGTAAGACATATGTGAAGCTTCCAGGGATGTGGAAGGATTTCTTTTGAGTCAGTTTTCAGCCCACTAGGGCCTGGACTCTACAGAGGATATCAAGGACTGCAGGACAGTGCCTGGCACTGCTAGTAAATGATGGAATAATCTGAAAACACAGCAGCCAATACTCTGGTCTGATGAGTATTTACCTACAGGGGGTATGCTCATCCCTTCCGTTTTATCTCAGCAAGCACATATGGTGCCTTGTTGCAGGCGCCTCCAACATGAACGTCTGTTTTCCAGAGGATGCTTGCAGTGTATGATACAGTTTTTATGCACTTGTTGTACCAGTATTTAGTGTCAGACAAAAGAGTCCCCTTGTTACAATTGGGGAGATTTCTGCTACTACTCTGGTCAAGGTGTCTCATGCTGTGGTACTTGACATGTGTGTGTTCCAGTCCCAATGACACAAACAGTATGTTCTCAATAAACAACATTTTAAAGCTTCAGCACCAATAGCCACCATCTGTCTTGTCCTTCAGACAGCATGGAGTCCTATTGCACCTACGTGAACCACTCCACTTCATTCACTTAAGTATTCTTTTACCCTTACATCTAATCTGACAGCCATTCCTAAGGGGAAAATTGATTGCAGTGACCCCAGGGAAGTAAAGGGGTACATATTTATGTTGCAATAGACAGCTGTCCTTAAGGGTAACGTAATGAAAAGCCACTGAGACCGGCATTTAGACTGAATAGTGGGGCCACCAGGGGCTTTGAACTGCCTGCGTCATCATGCTCGTCAGTTCAAAAAAATGTACATTCACTTTGGATTAGTTTATCAGCTCGACCTCGTTGTCCACCCCAATGATTTAAATATGCCCCCAATCAATCATATTTACATAATGAGTTTTACAATGCCAAAGGCTTGTCAAAGACAGCTCTTCCAAAATGCCTTCCTGGAGACATCAGAGGTGAAGGGTGACACAAAAATTCAGCATGTCATATACAGCAATTGTAGCCTTATTTAATATTTATGCGGCTATAAGGTATGTAGCTGTATAATATAAAGGATAAACAATATAGTCTGCCCTTTGCTTGTCTTTTAAAAGGAATTATTTAAAGAAGTGAGGACTAGCACAACTACTAGAGGTCATAGTGGCACATGAATCAAAGGAAAGCCATGGTAAGACATAAGCCAAACTAATAATCAATAATATATAATATATATGTGTATAAATTCAAGGAGCATCTGTTTGAATCTATTTCAAGAAAACATTTTTATCTCAAAATGTGCTTTGCTGCAAAATGAAGGTGAATGATACAATCTGTTACAGAACCAGTTTATTTAAAAAACAACGTCAGATAAAGTGACATTTTAGCAGATGGAAAGCAGTTGTGAATTTTATATGAAAAAAAAGAGTTCAACTTTTGAGGGCAAATTTTCCCAATATTTGTGTGGCATTTACTCTCCAATTCAGAATGCCTCAGGGCTGGAAAAAAGAAAAGGTCACACATAAGCTGAGAAAATGATATATGTTTAAAAGCATGCTAAATCCAGGAATTTCTATAATAATTCTTCTTGTTTTTTAGTCGGGTCCACAGTTATTAATACTGGTTTCAACATTATTGGTATCTAGAAACACTCATTTTCATTTTAAGGGCTGAAATTGAATATCAGAGTACCTGCTGAGTTGATTGACCTCAGAGCAGTGACCACTTAAAGATTGTCTTGCAACAACATGACAAGACACATTTCTTTGTGCAGTTTCACATACATACCTGACACAGAGAGGTCAGGCAATCTGTCCCTGGCAAGCTGTATTACCAAGATAAATTAAATATGGCTTTGAAGTTAATATTAAAGGCTTAAAGCATTAAATTGGCAAAGCAGCTGGTAAAACACGGTACTTTAATCAAATAAATGTAAAATATAAAAAGTGTGAAAAATTTATAGCTACTTGGTTTTTTACTCTTGATTTTGAAGTTTCCGTCTCAGAAATGTAAGTGTGTGTCCCAAATGTTACTGTTTCGCACACATTTGAGGATATATACTCATCATCACCATGACAACTCAACTTTCCACATGTCTTCGCAGTACAATGACTAATTGTCACACAATAAAGCACTACTTGTGAGACAGAGATGTGCGCCTTGAGAGTCTGATTATGTCACTGCAACGCATTCATATATATATATATTTATATTTCAGTGTTTTCTCAACACTAGGGTGACAGGAGTATCATAAGGCATACTCCAGGCATTGTATTAATCAACCGTCTTCTACTCTGAGGAGCAATGATGAACTAAATCTAGCCACTCCTCTGGGGTTTTTAGTGTTTGAGATCACTTTGGAGACAGGGTCAAATTGTGATGTCTTTTATGAATTGTTGGTAATTGCATGATGATATATAATTTAGAGGAGATGGAGTATGCAAGACAGCAACAGTCTGTTGAGTCTGTTTTGTCTATGTTCTCACTGCAAGTAACTGCTTTCAAATAGCAATTTTTTGTTGTTGTTTTAGCATCGATATAATTTATGGAAACTTTCTTCCCAAGTCTCCATATTGATACTAATGTGGGTTACAATGACAGCTGGCTTTAGTTCGAGCAGAGGATACATTAGGGAGAAGTGGATATCAGATTAGTGAATGGGACATTACTCATTTGAATGCTCCCAGAAAACACAGTGACGTCTTTTTCAAAAGACTGTGGAAAAAAGGCTGTTTTGGGCCACTATGCAGCAAAACTTTTACCAACACCATATGGTCACTGAAAACCACAACACAGCTGAGAATGGTTCCTTGGGGCTCAGTCAGATCAGTCAGGGACACTGAAACTCGTTTAAATTTCTTTACTGTTTATTTATTGGGATTAAAAAGCAGGTTTGAGTCCTAATAAACTTTAGTGAGTGTAATACAGAAAAAGTAACGAGTGAACCCATAAATGAGACAAAAAACATTCAGCTGGATGGATTTACATCTGTGCGGAACACATGATTCTAGTAAAACTGGATTCTTCTTTTGGCAGCTCCCGTTAAGGGGCTGCCACAGTGCAACCCGATATCACGGTACAGCATATAATAGACAAACCGGTCCACCGTGTCCATTTCACACTTTACCTCTCTAAAACGTGAAACGTACAGGGATGCAGAAGTTGCAGTAAGCTGCAGTAACAGCAGAGGAAGATATTAAACCAACATGAGAAAAATGACGGGAAAACGTTAAACAGACGTTACATTTACATGTAAATACATATGAGCCACCTAGCCTAATCATTTCCGATGATTAAAGATCCTGAAATGTACTTCATACGTTTTTTGCTCACTACTGACTTCGTGGCTTTAAACATATGTATATCTCCCCCTGCTGGTAATGCAACTTCTGCATCCTTGTCCATTTCACTTTTTGGAGAGGCAAAGAGTGAAATGGACACGGTGGACTGGCATGTCTATTACACGTTTTGCCATGATACTGGGTTGCACAGTGGATTATCTTCCTCCACCTCACCCTATCCCTAGCATCCTTTTCTGTCACAACAGCCCTCTGCATATCTTCCTTCACTACATCCTTGAATCTGTGGGCTTCCTCTTTCCAAATCATCTCAGCCTTGCCTCTCCAACTTTGTCTCCAATGCATTCAACTTGAGCTGTCCCTGTGATATACTCATTTCTAATCTTGTCCATCATGGTCACTACCAATGAAAACCTTAACATCCTTAACTCTGCTACCTGCTGTCTTCCAGTCAGTCCCACTGTATCCAAACCATACATCATAGCAGGTCTCACTACCATCTTATAAACCTTCCCTTTCACACTTACTACTATCCTTCTGTCACAAGTCACCCCGACACTTGCAAACATTTTGTTATTATTAAATTTCAAGGAATTATTCAACTTTAGATAGATAGATAGATAGATAGATAGATAGATAGATAGATAGATAGATAGATAGATAGATAGATAGAAAAAGTGCATAGCTCTGACTAGATGTGTATATATAAAAATCTATAAAATATGGGAAACTCAAAGGGAATTTTAAGCAAAATGTAGCATTTGCCATAAACACTTTTGGCTCTTACGGTTCTGAAACATTTATAAACTCCAGAACACAGAATATTTTGACATACTAACTATTTAAATCCTACAATTTTTATTTCACACCTCTGATGTGTTTTCCCCCATGTCTGCAGTAAACCTATCAAGTGCCTTCAGAATTAGACTCTTCATTTTTTAATGATGGATGATGACAAACTGTGAATGAAGCATAGCTGATTTGCACTGTCAACTGAGAAAGTGGGACTCAAAGACACTGACAGGCTGTCAGTGAACACCAAACCCTCAGGCAGATAGATTTTTACTTCCATTCTCAGGCTGTCTCACTGTCATGTAGCACCCTGCTGTCTATGACTTACCCCTCTCTAACATGCATTGCAGGTATGGCCATCCTGCTTCACTGTAAGGTTCAGTGAAAAAGGATCTACATTTGGTGTACAGTAATCAAATATTAAATAAATATTATACTGAGCATAATTAAATAATTGATTGCATATGTATTATTTCCATAAACACCTGTTTTAGATGTCTCATGAAATTCTCATGGATGCTCTTTCTTCTACCCAGCAAGACAATACCCTGCAGGTGGCTGTCTCATTACGATGATGGCAGCTCAGAGAACTTTACATGCTATTCACCTCTCTTTTGGTCATGTTCCACCCACATTCTAGCCACACTGGCATATTCTATTTTGTTTCGTTGATTTTTCAAAATCTAGGTTTGGCTGCTTTATAAGTCAAGCTAAGATACATAGACAGATGGATATAAATGGTCTTTTATCATACATCATACAGCAGTCCTATTTCCAATGTCAGTATTAAATACTGGAACTGTAAAATATGTCTTGAACATATCTCAGGCTGACAGTAGCTGACTTCTAAGTTCAGCATCTCAAATTAATCTGTACTTACGATTCTCATAGAGATGGGAGAACCGTATGTAATCGGCAGCTCCAGGTAAAGCCATGATTTGTTTCATCACCATTTTTTGTATCACTCTTTTCAGTCTCTAAATATGGCATGACTGGTTTTGTAAAAAAAGAAAAAAAAAGGTGTCCAAAATGTTTTCTTAGGCTTCACTAAATATTTTTCAAGGGTAAAGCAATTAATATGGCAAATGTTCATTTTATCATGCCAGACTCACATTCACTGCCAACAGATCAGTAATTGTGCAGAAGATTGGGGTGTTTAACGTGATTGGAACAATATGAATCCTGTCGAGCATATTTCTTTTTCTTTTAATTTGCCCTCGCACTACAGGGAGACTGGATTTGTTTGGCATCTTGCTAAGAAGAAGAAAAGAGCGATGGCAAAAATATGCAAAATGTTTTTATTCCTAAGAGTACAGTTTCCTTTGTAAGAAACTGACCATAGCTAAACCTTCACCGGAAAATCATTATACAAGACAAAGAAAATGGTTTATTCATGTCATTACTGTAGCATCCTTTAAAATCTACAACTTGAATCCCCAATATTGCACAGATATATACATATGTGTGTGTGGGTGTGTGCCTGCATTTTGTATTCAGTATGTACTACCCTTTGCAGCAAGTTTTAATATTATTATCACACACGGCAGTCATTTTCACATAATGTATTGGCTAAACAAAGGTGTTGCTAATGACATTAGAGCAGGTTCTTTTCTGTTTGGTACACGGCCTTAACTAGTGCCATTAATGTAATTGTATTTACCTACTGTTTTATGTTAAAATGCCAGCTATTAGCTGCTTAATTTAGATGAAAAAATTACAGTGATAATGTGTAGAAGAATTTGTCCTAAAATGCAGGAGCTGGAATAGACATAGAACCTAGCATTGTTTATATATTGTGCTGTCTGATTGAGGTTAGCATATGTGCTTACACCTCACAGTCATTTGCTTCCATCTGTGTAACAAAATACAACAACAACTTGGTTGCTCACTTCAATGCCCCGCAACGACTGCAGTGTATGTATTCTGTAGTGCAATTTGTAGTGCTGACAACTGATAATGATAATATAGGCATTTAAAAAGTTGCTTAAAATGTTGAGGAAAAGGCTAAATCTAGTACCAAGCTGGCAACAATGAGGTGAATTGATGTATACAGATTAGAGATGTGAGGGAGAAAGATTCCAGGTGCCCAAGCTGATATGGCATACCCATTTCCACTCATATACAAATATTGTTTATATCCCCAAATTAAAAACCGAACACTTACCTAACAAACAAATATAAAAAATAGTCAATATTTGAGTCCAGCTCTAGTATATCCCCCTCAATATATTTATCCGTCTGCGTGTCCCTGCCCTGTACTGATGCGTGAGTATTTATCTGCTCCCTATTTGTATCCTCAGAGGATTGCTTTGTCCTAATTGGAAAGCTGAGTTAATTATCCCCTAGCCCGTACTTGGCACATCATCTAGACCTCCCCAGAGAGACTGTTAGGTTTGGCTCATAATCCTGAGAGAGAGAAAGAGAGAGAGAGACAGAGTGAGAGAAGGGGAAAAAAAACACTGGATTGAATAAAGGGGACGTGGGAGCATTCTGACCTGATTTGGCCCACGATTGATTGATATGGATTGGGGATGGAAAAATCAAAAGAATCCATCATAATTTCCAGCTGTCAGCATTCGCTTGTTTTCATAGAACTAACTAGAAGGGCCTGCAAGGATTCCAGTTTGCAGTTTTTCATTTTGCTTCACCTCTATTAACACCAGAAACACGAGGTTCTGCTGTTATTAGAGTTAAGTCTATTAACAGTTAAGTCACACAGTGTCGCAAGATAAGAAAAAATGAACAAAAACCTGAAACTAGAAATGGATCATAACCATCTGTGTCACCATAGATGATGTTATCTTTTCACAGGACAAGGAAAAGTGTATTTAATAGCCTGATTGTTGTGGTTTTCTTGTATTATTGTAGGGTCTTTACCTTACAATACAAAGCGCCATGATGTGACTGTTGTTGGGATTGGGATGGGTTGACAGGTTATTTGTATAAATGATGATGTTTGGATTTTCTTAAACTGCAGAAAACTGTACATCACTGAGTTGACTGAAGAATGTATCAAGCATTGTAGTAAGTTAATTCTATGCTTGTGGCAACATATATTTTCAAGTGATGCTTTTAGAATATTAAATAGATATGGATGGTCCGTTTTTGGATCATAGGGTGGTATAAAATGATAAGTGGAACTGGTGGAACGTTTATTTTTGGAGATTTGATCACTGGACTGACATGTTCAGTGGACTCATTGCCTGATTGATAGTATGTGTGAGATGTCTAACAGCCAGGACTCCCTAATGGCTGAATCTTAATTAATGTATATGTATGTGCAAATGTTTACCTGAACACTGTTCTCTGTCCTCTGCACAGACCAAAGCGTTGTAATTTAATTTAAAAAAAAACAGGTAAGCAGGGCAGTGTTCAGAGGTTATACTATATCTATTTACAAAGATTTATTTTCCCTCTGTGGACCTGTGATTGACTCAAGTGTGCAGAAATTGTTGTTTAAAAAGCCAATAACAAAATTCTCATACTTGTCAACTATTGCTTTATAAAAAGTCACAACGTAACAATGTATGTAACAAGGTGTAATAGCATAATGGCAAATCCCCCATAGCCATTTAGTATTTGCATTCTATTGTGTTTGTTTTTACGTTGGTTCAGAGTTTAAAAACACAAAAAACAGGATATACACACACATATATATGTATATGTGTGTGTGTGTGTGTGTGTGTGTGTGTGTGGAGAGAGAGAGAGAGAGCGAGAGACATAAAATTTGACATTATACATTTTATATTAAAAATCCTAAATGCTTTGGGGCAACAACAGCCCAAAGGCTTGTTTGATTTGCCAAGGCTGCATTGCTTGGAAATGCTACTCCCTTCTTAGTCCTTTGCAATCTATGTGCCATTACTCTGCTCCACTGCTAAAAATGAATGACATCCAAAAGTCATTTTAAAAGATGAATGATATCCCAGACTTATTATAATTTAATGGAGTTTCAAGATCCTTTCTTCTTACGATTAAACACGAGTTGAATTCAATTTTTATTTTCATAGCACTCTGAATAGAAAGTCAAGAGCCAGAGAAGTGGTTTAAAAATGCTGGCTTCGGTTATAAATGCTTTTTTTGTTTACAAATGCTGCCAGTTTATTATTTCTAAAACTATTTTTGCATCAAAGTTGTTTATCTTTGTCAGAATATGTCTAATATACTCAGTCAAAACAAATGTGTGCTAAAATCTCTTAGACTGCATTTCATTTAAATTAAATCCTAAAATTGGTTTAAGTCAAGTGCTGCTGGCTGAAAATTAGCACAAGGTCCAGTCATGAATCACCTGTATTGGGTGTCACCATGTTTATTCTGTCCATACCCACTGTTTTCTGCATTTTTCCCTAATAACACCTGAACATAACTGCAAGTAGACAAAGAGCAAATGATACATTTTACTTAAGAAAATTCTTCTCTTTTCTTAGGAACTGGAACCAGGATCGATTAGACAGTTGCTATAATGTCTGTAAATGTTACGGAAATGTGTTTCACTGGTTTCTTTATTATATTGTTCAGTGTAGTGTGATACAGTGACATACGGTAACAATTACAGGAAGGCAAGCAGAGACTATGGGATCCCCTCTAAAAAAAAAAAAAAAAAAAAATTGACTAAATAACGTTTCCGTTAGTCTTTAATAACCCAAATTGGACCAGATTAAAAAACTCTTGCTGCACTCTTCCTCTGCATTTTTACCTTCCGGGATCTTGAATAAAAAATTGTATTACTACTAAAGTTATCTAAATATTCACTGTTAGCTAACATTGACAAGTGGTTGAGGATTTTTTTTAGAACAATTTAGAACCACAGCAATTAAATACTAAGAAAACACATCACTCTATATAAAACTATATTATTGGCAAATTCTTAATGAAGTATCAAAAAAAGTAAGTTATTCAGTAAAAAAATGTTCCCCATCAGTGTTATATGGATCAGTATTTTTTCTGCAAATGGGCTGCTTGGACTGCTTTGAAAAATCACAGTTAACGCAAAAAGCTTTTATTAAAATAGACATGGCAGGAGTTCCCATCTCCTGATATGCAGAACGAGCTATTAAGATTTTCTTACATCACACATGTTAGTCGAAGTGGATAAACTGGGACAATTCATTGGTAATAATAATAATAAATGAGAGTGTTTGTTTACCTGCTAATGCTAGCTCTACACTAAGTGTAGCTCATAGCTGAAATCACAGCAGTGAAAGTGGAACCAGTGTCAGCATGGCTTAGCATGCTAATATCCCATCAGGCTCACATCAAAGAAAACGTTGATCTACAATGCGCATGAGCAAATAACTAAATGCAAGGTACTGGCCTCTCAATCTGACAAGCTCCAACTACTGGTTATACCCATGAGAAAACCTAGAAAACCTACTCCATGCAGATTTAACCAGCTTAGCTATCAAGCTCACTAATTAGACTTCAGGCCACAAGAGCCGACTGCATTCACAAGATGACAGTAATGTAAAAGATCGATGCAAACAGGCAACGGAGAAACTTTAGTACACAACATTGTTTGCAATGAAAGGAGAGACATCGCTTTACATTGGTTTTAAAATGATGTCTATGTTTAGATTTTACTAGACAAGCAGGTCTTGCCTTGCTTTCCCTGAGAGAATGCCACTGGTGTAATGTTTCTTGCTTCATAAAAGAAAAATAGATAGATTCTGTCCCACAATTCAAAGCAGTGTACCCTCATGCAGCCTCAACTTCAGTGAACTGAGGCTCATGTGGATTGTGCCTTCAGCTGAATAGAATCAGGGTGTTTTTTGCTAAAAAATAATGAATAAATGAAGAATTAACAATCAAAAATAGTTAAGTGTAATCATTGAACGCATAATTAACCAGTGGTGCAAATGGCAATTTTGTGCTTTTAAGACCTAATTATGTGTTTGTTATAGTGCAAACAAACTTCAGTAACAATATGTGACTAATATAAGATGGGAATGAACAAAGTAAAGCACGCAAATATCAAGAACTGCAATGTGAACACTTTCTACCCAGAGAGGAAATTTGGGCCCCAGTACATGAAATACTGTGACTTCAAAGACTAACTTGCTGGTGGAGAAAGAGGAAAAAATTTGAACTTGGATGAAAAGAAAAATAGTAACTGTACAGTTGAACTGTAAAAATGAAAACCTGTTGGTCAGCAAATACACATATTGGCCTTCAGGTTTGAAATCATTGCCCCTTTGCTGTCTTTTCCGGCATTGAGTTGCTACACACCGTGGATAACCGTGATCAGATGCTCAGCACTGCTCAAAATGTGTATTGACTATAGTGTGTTGACTATCTCCCAGACATGCTTCAGCCTAGTTAAGAACTCTGGAGTAACGATCTCTTAATAGAGGAGTTCTGTTCAAGGAGCTGGAGAGATGCAGCAAAGGAGATACTCGATAGAGTGACTGTGTTGGAAAACTGATGAGAAAGACGAGATGCCTTGAATGTGATCAAAATACCAACTCACTGGCCCAGTCCCCTGGTCATAGGCCGATTTGTGTGAAAATTGGAACCTTGTAAGCTGACTGGTGAATCGAGAGAGGTCTTGAATGAGCACTGCCTCACATCTGTAACTCATGCACATTCACCATGTTATCATGCATGGGAATAGAGCCAGCTATGAATACCAAGTCCGATCCAATACACACCTAAATGCTCACCTAGGAGTGCATTACTGAGGTGAAACGTTCACTGTCCTGACCTAACCAATCCCTAAAATCAATCTGCCACATGAGGTAAAGGATTTTCCACAGGGGATAATGTCACTAAAGCTGCTGCTATCTACCCTCTGTGCTAGAATACAGTCTATTTGATCAGTCTTTTGTTAGTTGTAATATTGTTTTGTTTTGTTTTTTAATTCTCTTGGTGTGGTTAATGTGTTCGTTATTTAATTATTAGGATTACTTATTGAAACACTGGCTTAAAAAACAGAACAACCCCCTCCAACTTGACCAGCCATAATGGCTTGATTTCAGCATTACAAGATTGAAATGTATTTGTTTATAAGCCAACTCTTTCCTGCAGTGTTTTATTTTTAACCTTTCATAACCAACCTATTACAATTTAGTAATTAATTATGGCACATGCACACTACTTAAATTGGGAAGCTGTTTACTTTTCAAGCAGCCCTGATTTGTTTTGTTGTAAGAGCATCAAAAGCTGGTAATTTATTTTAATACTTTATTTTGTGCCAAGTCAACGTTAACTCATAAAACCATGTTCCCAGTGTCAGAGATAAAAAACATCCACAAGAGAGAGATTGATCTTGCCTCTTGCTCTTCTAAATGTATCCCTGAAAAATATAATGCAGTAACTAAATACAATTTTTATAGCAGTTTTAAAATTTTAACCTTGAAAGCACAGGAATTTGCAGACTTACTGTAAAGAAAGTTATTTTTCTGTGTCAGACTTTACTTGTGAGGGGCACTTGGTATATAAATGACTACCAAAATTTAATTCTGGTAATTATGTAATTTTGTCATTTTAAATTTTTTTTTTCCAAACTATGCTTTATGTTGATGAATGATGGTATCAGTGAACTATTATGACCAGAGATATCATCAGTTGCTTTCTCATTAAACTTATCTTCCACTATACATTAAACTGATATTACTGGTGCCTATGCTACTGTGTTGTTTGGTCTATAATTTTAGTCATTGCTAAGCTGTACCCATCAGGCCATTTTGGTAGCTCAGTTCCTGATTGTTTGGGAGTTTTCCAGCAAATATTAATTAGAGATAAAGTATCTGAATTTCAGGAGCGGGACCACTCCTCCAAACACGCTCCTTCCGGTTCTCATCTATATAGGTTCCCTCAGTTCTACAAGCTGTTAGTCCTCGTTTACATGCCCCACCCTCCGTCCCCTTTTCAATTCTTTTACTTCTTCACTTCTATTTAGTACATGGGGATCTGCCAGGCCCGGGAGCTGCTGCCAGTCCCCTTCGAGGCCTTTCCCAAACCGCAGCTCAATTCATGTCTAAGCCATTCACCTTTATCTACTAAAATACAGTCAAACCTAAAATGAGGACATGCGTCCAGGAGACTTGTCTTCGTATGACCGCGTATGACCAACACTTACCACACAGATATGACTCAATGCAAATGAATGTACAGAGAAGTTTCTCCCCATTCGTTGAATTGAAAATGTCAGTGAAGAGATCTACCCTGATCCATCATCATCGTCATTAAAGGAGAGAAAACAGAAGAAAGATGTTCCTGTCTGTTGGCTTTATTGTAAATTACAGCTTAGTTTTTTGTTTTTTCTACTGGGCACATTAGTTAACCCATCTGGCCCCGGAGCAATGGTACTGTTTTGTAGCGAACACACAGGGAGATAAAAAGGCCAATCAGATTCTTGAGTATATTACCCAGCCATAGTGAAAATATCCAAAATATCGGTCTCTATCATATTTTGAAATATTTCTAAACTTAGTTGCTAGTGACTGGGGCTTTCAAGCAAACACGTTGACCAAGTTGCCTGTGTGGCAGTCATCAGTATTAATTAGCTTCCTCTCCAGAGGGTTGGACAAATTACAGTACAATGTCAGTATCTTGAACATCTTGAACTGGAGAGACTACATGGAGTGGCATCTGATTATTGCTTTGTTGTGTATGGGCCACAAAGTAGGTCTAGTTATATTTGCAGAGTGGGAAACACTGGACTGTGCAAAGTGACTAGCAAACACTTTTACAGTAGTTTACCATCAAAATTTTCTCTTCCCAGTTAGTTCATCCAGTTAAGGTTGCATTTGTGTTTTTCATATTGTGATTAAAAGACAACATCCTGTTAAATTAGTCTGGTCACAAAATTGCTGTTTGGTCCACTCAACACACGGTATGTCCAGGTTGTTAAATTTTACACCAGGCTATCTTTCTTTATATCTCACCATAATGCTTTACGTCTGTTTGACAAATTGTGATTAAGTTACATGGATGTAACATAAATTTCAGGGCAGCAACATGACTGCAGTTTATGACAGGATGAACGAGATTGATAGTGCTTGCTGGCAAAGGGATTTGATACAGTACAGGGAGTACAGAATTATTAGGCAAGTTGTATTTTTGAGGAATAATTTTATTATTGAACAACAACCATGTTCTCAATGAACCCAAAAAGATAAGATAAGATAAGATAAGATGGCCTTTATTAGTCCCACAGGTGGGAAATTTGTTTTGTTACAGCAAAAGTGCAAATTTATGTAGCAGAAATTAGAAAACACTGGAATGCAATAAAATACAATAAAATAAAATAAAATACTATATACAATAGAATAAAATAGAATAGAATAATATATACAATAGAATAAAATAGAAATACAAATACTATATACAACTGAGTAGGAAAATACAAAAACACAACTTCGTCAGAAGAAGAATTGCACGTATAGCAGTCTTATTGCACATGTGTGGGTTTGTGTGTTTGATCAGCTGCAAAAGTCTTTATTGTAGAGTCTGACAGCAGTGGGGAGGAAAGACCTGCGAAATCTCTCCGTCCCACACCGTGGGTGCCGCAGTCTCCCACTGAAGGAGCTGCTCAGTGCCTTCACAGTCTCATGCATGGGGTGGGAGATGTTGTCCAACAGGGATGACAGCTTAGCCACCATTCTCCTGTCACTCACCACCTCCACTGGGTCCAGAGGGCATCCTAGAACAGAGCTGGCCCTTCGGATCAGCCTGTTCAGTCTCTTCCTGTCCCCAGCAGAGATGCTGCCCCCCCAGCAGACCACACCATAAAAGATGGCTGAGGCCACCACAGAGTCATAGAAGGTCTTCAGGAGTGGGCCCTCCACTCCAAACGACCTGAGTCTCCGCAGCAGGTACAGCCTGCTCTGCCCTTTCCTGTAGAGGGCGTCTGAATTATGAGTCCAGTCCAGTTTGTTGTTCATCAATATCAAAGCTGAATGTTTTTGGAAGTAGTTTTTAGTTTGTTTTTAGTTTTAGCTATTTTAGGGGGATATCTGTGTGTGCAGGTGACTATTACTGTGCATAATTATTAGGCAACTTAACAAAAAACAAATATATACCCATTTCAATTATTTATTTTTACCAGTGAAACCAATATAACATCTCCACATTCACAAATATACATTTCTGACATTCAAAAACAAAACAAAAACAAATCAGCGACCAATATAGCCACCTTTCTTTGCAAGGACACTCAAAAGCCTGCCATCCATGGATTCTGTCAGTGTTTTGATCTGTTCACCATCAACATTGCGTGCAGCAGCAACCACAGCCTCCCAGACACTGTTCAGAGAGGTGTACTGTTTTCCCTCCTTGTAAATCTCACATTTGATGATGGACCACAGGTTCTCAATGGGGTTCAGATCAGGTGAACAAGGAGGCCATGTCATTAGTTTTTCTTCTTTTATACCCTTTCTTGCCAGCCACGCTGTGGAGTACTTGGACGCGTGTGATGGAGCATTGTCCTGCATGAAAATCATGTTTTTCTTGAAGGATGCAGACTTCTTCCTGTACCACTGCTTGAAGAAGGTGTCTTCCAGAAACTGGCAGTAGGACTGGGAGTTGAGCTTGACTCCATCCTCAACCCGAAAAGGCCCTACAAGCTCATCTTTGATGATACCAGCCCAAACCAGTACTCCACCTCCACCTTGCTGGCGTCTGAGTCGGACTGGAGCTCTCTGCCCTTTACCAATCCAGCCACGGGCCCATCCATCTGGCCCATCAAGACTCACTCTCATTTCATCAGTCCATAAAACCTTAGAAAAATCAGTCTTGAGATATTTCTTGGCCCAGTCTTGACGTTTCAGCTTGTGTGTGTTGTTCAGTGTGGGTCGTCTTTCAGCCTTTCTTACCTTGGCCATGTCTCTGAGTATTGCACACCTTGTGCTTTTGGGCACTCCAGTGATGTTGCAGCTCTGAAATATGGCCAAACTGGTGGCAAGTGGCATCTTGGCAGCTGCACGCTTGACTTTTCTCAGTTCATGGGCAGTTATTTTGCGCCTTGGTTTTTCCACACGCTTCTTGCGACCCTGTTGACTATTTTGAATGAAACGCTTAATTGTTCGATGATCACGCTTCAGAAGCTTTGCAATTTTAAGACTGCTGCATCCCTCTGCAAGATATCTCACTATTTTTGACTTTTCTGAGCCTGTCAAGTCCTTCTTTTGACCCATTTTGCCAAAGGAAAGGAAGTTGCCTAATAATTATGCACACCTGATATAGGGTGTTGATGTCATTAGACCACACCCCTTCTCATTACAGAGATGCACATCACCTAATATGCTTAATTGGTAGTAGGCTTTCGAGCCTATACAGCTTGGAGTAAGACAACATGCATGAAGAGGATGATGTGGACAAAACACTCATTTGCCTAATAATTCTGCACTCCTTGTATATACCAGTTGACTTGATTAATCAATGCCATGAGCTGCAGTAAATACAGCTAAACCTTCTTAATTTGTGTTTGTAAAGAACTCTGTTGAATCTGTATATAAAATGAGAAAAGTAGAGAACCAGTTGTTATTCTTTAGCAAGAAAATGACTTTCCAAAGTCCATCTTTATGTTCAGTGCGTGCATTGCTCGGAGATTATTAGCAAGAACATTCACAAAGCCTTGAGGATTCTTCTGATGTATAACATATAAAGCAAACACTGATGTGCTAGCCAATTAATTAAACTATACTTAACATAATGCCACAATTTAACAGGTTGGCCACAAATCCTAAGCCCCTCTCTTCTGACCTAATTTCATTTCGAACCCTGGCAAACATTCCCTGATTAGATTTCTTTATTGATTCTCCGGCAGTCGTGAAGGTCAGACTATCACTTGACTCACAGACTGACCTTCAGAGGAACTCAGACTCAGACAGTTGTCTAATTTCATTTGACTGGGAGCATTTTCAAGGATTGATGCTTCATGTTACTAGATATATACATAAGAAAAGAAATACATAGTTTAGAAACCTGCAATACATAATAAAAAAGGATGACTTTACACAGAGAGCCTTGTCCTGAGGATTACCACTATTATAAACAACTGTAATGTATTCTGTCTGGGTCCCCAAAGAAAGATTTAAATAAAAAATACTCCAGAGCAGCATTGTGGAGACAGCATGATCCGCTATGTTTCAGTATTTAACATACAGTCTACAACAGTTTAAAAAGCTGTGCAATGTAAATCGGTTTGTACAACAGAAACTCTAAGCTCAGTTATGCCTGTTATTTCTATATGAAGCCAATATGCTAGAAACACCCCCAATCATAACATTTTGAATCTGCATTGCAGTAATTCAAGGACAAACACACAGAAAAGATCAACACTGATGGAAAACATGCAGTTCAGAAGCCACGCCAGTGCAATTCAGGGAAGTTTAGCAAAAAGTGAAATAACTGGAGAGTCAGAGTTGGTGTGCATAGTCTTCTAAACTTTGAGGCAAGTAATTGAAAAGAGCACCAATGGGAGAAATAAGCATTTATAAGAAATAAGTATTAATTTAGGCTTTTTGGCTGTTGCCATCTTGGATGCTTTGAAAACAAAGTTGGTCACAGAGGGTAGCGCTGGTTACAGTAGATCAGCTAACTCTAGAGCTGACATGTTACCTCTATAAATTTATTCTATAAATTTGTGTAATGCTCATATTCTGTGTGCCAGGGATGATTGAGTCACTCATCAAAATAGCGATGATAGTAAAAAGCAAGCCCTCACTCTAACTGGTCTTGGCAGATGGCTGCCCCTCCCTGAGCCTGGTTCTGCCTGTGGTTTCTTTCTGCTAAAAGGGAGTTTTTCCTTCCAACTGTCGCCAAGTGCTTCCCATAGGGATCATCTGATTCTTGGGCTTTTCTCTCAATTATTATAGGGTCTCGTAGAGTCACTTCTGTGTTATACTTGATTTCGTTAGAACTATAATTCACATTCCTATTAGTTGTCTGTGAAGACTGAGAACCTACAACTAATATTCACATTCATGCATTCCTCACATTCTTCCTCTGACATTTTTTGGTACATACTGACAAATGTAGGAATGTAGGTAATTCTCTTTTTCATCAAGTAGTAAGCATTGAAAAATCCCCATATGGAAAAGATATATATAAATCTTATAAAGTTTGTATCTGTCTTGTGTGAAACGTATGTTTTGGATACTTACAAAACAATATATGAAAGTAATGAAGAAGTGGCCACTTTCATGAGTAAATCATTTAAGCCTTATATGATTCACTATATGAAGTAGGCCACATCTTATGCAAGTCTTTTACTATAAGTTTTTACTATTTCTTTTCCATATGGGCTGTTGAAGCTTCTCTGATAATCGAAGGAATGTCTGTCATTATTTCAAGGTTGATGGCAAAAGTCCTTGAGGGATTTGGGGATGTTAAAAAATGGAACAAAAAGAAATACTTCATAAGGACACCTGACATTTTTGAAACAAAAGCCTTCAATTTGTACCTAATTCCATAATCATAAGAGCTCACTGTGGATTTCTAGCAGTGTTGGTGTATTGACCTTTTCTAAAAGTTTCCCTCAAATTTAATTTGGTGAAATGTGACAACACTGTGAGCCTTCAGCGTGTCAGTGGCATAAAAATACAATTTGCACTTTGTGCTCAGAGTCGGAGGCTCATTTGGTTAATGAATATGTGTTAGGACTAACAAATGTGTGCATTTGTTTTATTAAAATATTGGAAGTGTGTTCAGAGACTGACTTCTTGGCATCACTGATGTTATAGCATCACAAAATAATTCACAGAAGATGTGTTTACACTAATATGCTGCAGTCATAGATAATAACAAAATGAACATGTGATACCTTTACTCTGCGTTTTGGCCATACGTCAGCTGTCAAGTAATTGTTTTAGTGGTTGTTTCAGGAGTGCATGCTCACATGGCCATCAAGTAGATCAGGTTACAGGCAGCTTTACAGTTTTAGCAGGTAGGTATGACTCAGTAACAACAGCAGAAAACAAAGGTATGGAGGTAAAAAGTCTTAGGGCCAAATAGAACGGAAGGTTCTTAGACGGATTTACAAAAGGCCGTTCTATTTATATTAATGAGTAATGAGCTAATGTAAAGTAGCTAAAAAAGTGGGGGGTTACAGCAGGACTCACGATTGACAAGTGTCTGTCTGAGGTTATCTAGTAGACGAGGGTGGCATGACATGATTTAAAATAACATGGAACGTAAATCAACGGCCATTTTAATGCAACTGTAATTAATATTTTCATTTCAGTTGAACTTTGCTTATTCCATTCAATTTCACAGCCTAATCTGACTTCTCACGGTCATATCAACAGCTCCTCTGGCAAAGTTTAGTTTATGTTGTAGTACAGTGAATAAAATATCACATCACACCCTTTACTAAACAGCATACCATCAAATGGTTTGAATTTCATATCGTTCAACTCCTTACAAAATTCTGCCCATGCCAGGTATGTAAAAATTACTGCTACTACCAGAAAAATAAGACAAAACTTAATGTGATATCACTGACTATAACAATAAAAAGCATAATTACATGTGGAAAAAATGTAACTTTGCTGTCACCCAGGCATCCCGTCCTGTTCTGACACTGTGATTGTTACTCTGCAGAATGTCCCTCTGAGTCTCTGCTTATACCTCCACTGAGTGTTGTCTTGCTCTCTCCTATGACCCATACTGGATTTTAATGCTACCAGTTTCACAGTGTAGTTTTTCTCCAGGTTATTGACAGCAACTCTTGAGTGTTTTGGACACACTGGCAATTAAAATGAATGGCCACAGTGAAAGTTAATGTTGCTTAACTTTTACTGGCCCACAGCTCCTGATACTGAGCTCAGTTCTCTCTCAGTGTTGTAGAAAAGTTCAGTTTGGCCCGTATAGCCTAAAAAGCCTCTTCAAGAGTTCAACTACTGTGGCTGTAATCTTATTTATTTTCTTTAAGTAAGGAAGTATTTTGATATTTTAAGTACTGATGGACCAAAAAAAAAATCTAAAATCTAAACTTATATGTTAAAACACCACAGGGAATGAATGGACATACAATTCTACAGTGGAAAGGGCTTTATGACAGGTAGAGCAGTTCAAATGTTCTAAATAATAAATACATAATAAATATACCACACACTTAAACTGCTTTGGTTATAATTGGCATATATATATATATTTTATATTTTGCTGTTGACACCATCCGCTGCAGTACATTAAAAAGCTTCCGTGTCAGTACTCCAGTCTGACTCTCCAAACTGGGAGTGATCTGCTATTACACTCTGTGAATAAGTACCTCATACAGCCCCACTTAAAAGAACCTGAACTGAACTATCCTTTTAAAGGTAAGAATTGACCAGTAGATGTGCGGGCATGGTGTGTGTGTGTGTTTTTAAAGCCTACAGTCTTATCTCATGAGTGGTTTTTGATGAAATTGGACAGATACATAACTCAGTGCCTCTCTTCATGAGTGCCCCACGATGTCTCATCTCAGGGTGAAAGCTTCCGTTTTAAATCAGCTGTGAGAACAAGCGTGCACTATGTCTCTTTTCCTGATGTAGCCATCTGCTCTCTCACGATACCATGAATGTTCTGAAACTACCTGAAGGCCATTGGCTCAAATGGAAAAAAGGGTATCGGCAGCGCACACACACACTGTTACAGAAGTGGAAAATCAATATATGCTGCATTCTAGATATGCCATGGAATCTTCTTTGCTACACCACGGGTGATATTTTTTACAGAAAACCTCCTGCTTTTCAAGAATAATGCCAGTGTCACGCTTAGTTACTGACCACTGAAAACCAATCTACACTACTTCATGCAATTTTTATTTCTAGCAAACACTATCAATGCATGTCTAATGATTTCTCTGAGAGATAACCATCGTAGACACATCTTAATTCCCAAGGGACTAATTCAAAATGCTTGAGTTATTCTCTGACTTGACATGAAAAGGCCCACCATCTCTGCGAAGGATTGGCACACCTCATATTTTTTTATATTTTCTCATGGTTTTCAGAAAAGTATGATAACTGCTTTTATAATTGCTTGGCTTTACAGCAGCACAATGGGGAATATAATTTAACATTTGTGACAACTATTACATGACATCTGGTACAGAGGTTCATAATAAAAAAAAAGCCCTTATCCTTTTAATATCTCTCTGCAGCATGTGGTCAAAGTTGCTTTTTTTTCTGTTCATCACAAAAAATCTGCTGAAGTATTCATTTTCTTATCAGCCCCACTCGTAATTTGCTCCATTCTAATCAGCCAGTGCTACTGTTCAAACATGCTGAACTACTGTGAGGACTGTTACAGGAATTAGCCCAAAGGATCAGTGGTGCTCGTGTGGCTGTGGATTCTTAGTCTTGTTTCAATACTTTAATTATTTTAATGGATTTCTGTAATCAAGACTCAACTTGCAGTCTTGACTCTTTTTCACTAAGCATCTGCTAAGCATCATCACCTTTGAGACAGGAGAACATATTTCAGGAGTCTTGCAATAGATCCTTGCTAGATCAGATTTACAAGCAGAAAAAGAAATACAGAAAAATAAAGTTTCTTTCTTTTTAACTGCAGGAGATTATCTTACTTTAAAGTCTTCGAAGTTGTTGGAACGATACAGAAAAAATGACTGACTGGAAATGACTTCTTCTCCGAGCAAGAAAATGAGCTCTAATATACAACTACAGTCCACGCAGACACAAGCAGGAATACAAAGGAAAGGCACCAATTTGATTCTGCAAATCTTAAAAAAAAAGAACAAAAACAGCATTATTCTTTAACCCTACTCTGTAATAAGAACAGTAATGAGACCAGAAAAAAGGCTTCCTTCCTACCATGAGTGATTTCTTTTTTACCCGTCAGAATTATGCAAATTGAAAACAGCATATGCAGAACAGCATGTCTCGGGTTTAAAGACATCAGGTAATCAGCCAAAGCAATAGCTGCAAGCCCCATTTTTACCCTCGTTTCTTAGAATTCACAAAATCCCGGCCTCTGTCACCTTTGTCATAAACACGTCCCGTTGCTCTGTTTGTTTCCAGGTTCTCATTTATTTATTTATCTTTTTTTACTTTCACTCTGTTACATATTCTCATGTGAGGTAAAACAATAGCTGATTAAGCTTTCAGTTAACTGAATAGTTGACTAATTACTCAAACATAGTAATATTTTGCGATGTAAAAGTAAATTGGTTTTGTGTTGCTGGTTTGGGTGATTGAGATGTTTAGACATTTCTTCCAGCTATTTTTTTCTTTTGAAAATAAATTAAAATAAAATGTCTTTCAGTCTGCCACTCTTGCCTTCACTAGCTGACATTCAGAGTTTAGCGGTGTATTTACTGTTGTACTCTGTCACTCTTAATATCATCTTATTCACCATCAAGTTATTTGAGAACAGCAATGCCACACCTCTGAACCAGACCAGAGCCATGCTGTATCTGGGACTTGGCTTCAGATACCAGGCCCAGGCGTACATCTCTGACTGCCTACCTGTCACCTGTAGTTGTCTTTATCCAGATGGATAAAAGCATACTCCCTCTGGCCACTTCTTGCCTTCTTGCTTCCTTTTCTTTCTGTCTTTACACCTGGCACTTGTCTCTTTCTGTGGGGGAGTCACTAACATGATGTGTTAGCATTGTAAAACTAGAGCAATATTTTTTTTTTGTAGCATTTGAAATAAATATTTGCCTTTTTTGTATTATTTTACATTGAAAATGAATAGTCATCTGTGTGTTTGGACACAACGCATAAATATACATTATTGAGCATGCTGTTGGACAGCATTTGAGCATAAGTAATGACAGTTACCATATTCCCTAGTTTCATTTTCAACATTTTATTTTATTGTAGGCAGAGCAGAATTCGGCTCCAAAGCTTTTGTGATCTGAATAGAACATTTTTTATTCAAGTGTTGTATAAATCTAAAAAAAGACAACTCTTTGCACGCTTTCAGGGATAACAGTATTTACTGAGATTCATAAAACTGGCGGGCATATAACTGATACTAATCTAGATTCCACTTGTCTGTTTTAAGAGCAATTGACAGTTAGTCTACTGCTGTTTTGCAGAGAGTTTAAGAACCTAAAAAAAGTGTATCAGCTTATTTAAATCAACTCCTAAGTAGCAGGAAATGCCTAATCCTGGCCATGAGTTAAATAATAATTTGGTAGGCAAACTAGCAAGGGTGAAACAAGTAATTCCACTGTAGAAAGTTAAATCTGCCATGTTTAATTTTCCTACGTCTTACAAGATACAAATCTAAAGATAAACATCTGAAGTCTTGACCTGGGGGAAAAATGAAAATAAAAAAAATCAGAAAAACAATTACTCATGGTCTAATTATAGTCTCTTTTTTCATGACTACACTGCAGTCTTCATTAGTCAGTGGGATTTGCACAGTAATGTTGATGGCTCAGCTAATAACAGGTACTTTGGCAGGAACGCATAAGGAAATAAGGAAGATACCTCTGATTTCTGTAACACCAAAAGTTAATCCCCCTCCGCCACTCAAAAAATGACAGTGCTGTTTGCTTCATAACAGTTAAATGGGGAAACATAAAAGCCAATCATGTCAGACTAATTAAAATATAGCTGAGGTTCACAACTGTTTGAACTGTGTAGTCGCAGACTCATCTGCTCTTTATCACAGTAAAGTAAGTTGACTTACCGTAATGTTTCCATAATGTGAATAGCATGATTTGAAGTGTGATTAGAAATGCAGATTGTGTCTGCAGTGTGGACTGAATAAATAAAAAAAAATGATGTCTTAATGTTTTCTATGTTAAGCTAATAATGAGATTAAATAATGATTTGGCTTTGGCTGTCTCTGAGGTTTGGGATTACTTCCCTGTATCACCCAGTGAAACATCTATGCATCATTTCCTACTGAGGACTTGAGTCACCATATGTACGTTATTTGGCTTGTTCTTGTGTGGCTTGGTGTCAACAGAAGATTAAAAATGACACAAACACACCTACTTAAACAAGATGAGCTTCATACTTTTTGGGGGTAAAGCCAAGATTAGAATTTTGTTAAATTATTAATCAATACTTCTTTTAAAAAACAAACAAACAATTTCTTAAATCCCAGTGACATTGCTCGTAGTATTTAACAGCGGATGGTTAAACCTGTACTTTAGATTGAATTCCCACCTTTCTTTAGTGAGTGACGAATGATCCCTGCTGATGTACGGACATGTGCAGACCACAGACCTACTCTAAAGATGGTTGGTCAACAGCAACATGGCAGGGGTATCTACTTGATTAATGCAACACTGGTTATGCTTTCAACCTCTCACACAGAGGTAGAGGTATTCAATCATGATTGACATTTTTATTTTTTTCCCCCTGTTGTCTGCTATTACATTAAGAGGCAGACCCAGTGTGCAGCAATTGTGATATTAATACTTTTTTTTCTACAGGGAAAAGTCATCCAACGAGGCCAAAGGACAGCGTATAATGGCTCCAGTAAAATTCTGCTTTGAGATTTATTTTTAGTAATAAAAGAAAATGCATTCAGTAGTTGCAACTGGAGAAGCCAGCAAAGAAAAGGCAGGGCTTGGGTCTATATGCATACCATTTGTCAGTTCCCTTGAGGTTACAAATGGGCAGGACTACATGGTCTAGACCTCATTGTAGTCTATTAATATAATAAATGAACAGAGCTCCATGTGTGTTGTTTATCATAAACTTTCCAGTGAGCAAACGAGCCTGCATTCTAGCTGAGCAAACCTTTCTAGACTTCTTAGTATATTTATAACAGCTGCAGATGCTTTTGCCAATGAATCCCCCAAAAGGTATTTGTCACATCATTGGTACATTTTATTTGTATTAGAATCCTGCCAATATGTTGGGCAGCATTAGTCAGACAGACGTTGCTGACAGAACGTTTGACTCTTGAAATATCAGTGGCTCGTCATTTTTAGCGGACATCCGTGAATTTTCTTACAAAATCATAACAACGTGGCAACAAATTGCTTGTAACTTGTTGAATAAATTTGTCTTAAAGACAAACAAAGTGTTTGTGTGCGTGTGTGTGTTGGATGTGAAAGATGGTCAAACACAAGGTTATCCATGTGACTACTGTAATGCATGAGCGAGATCCACCTGGCACACCACATTAGGTAATCTAATAGACTTCATGTCTTGTAATGGAGGTTTCCTTCCCCAGACAGTCTCATAGGGCCCAATCATTTTGGTTTGTTTCTTATTAGAGCAGGCTGCTACATTGTTGGCATGTCTTATATTTAATTAATAAAATGAGGATGAACACCTGTGCTAGCATTCATTAGTCTTCTACTTCTTTCAGCTTGCTCCCTTTAGGGGTCGCCACAGCAGATCATCTGCATCATCTCACCCTATCCCCTGCATCCTCCTCTGTAACACCAACCCTCTGCATGTCTTCCTTCACTAAATCCATTAATCTTCTTTTTGGTCTTCCTCTTTTCCTCCTACCTGGCAGCTCCATATTCAACATCCTTTGTCTAATATAGCCACTATATGTCCTCTGTGCATGCCCAGACTGTCTCAACCTTTCTTTTCTGCTTTTGTCTCCAAAGCCATGAGTCTGAGATGTCTCTCTGATGTACTCAGAGCATCTTGCATAGCATCTTGTGCTAGCATTCGTTAGCCATCAGGCAGTGAGTGTTGCAAATTATATGCTATGTCGTACCATGGTTTGAATTAGTCACTGTGCAGCTGTCTGAAAAAGGTATTGTCTTTAGCGGTGTAAAAAGAGTTGTTTGAGTTTGAGCCTTTATTTTGTTGCTTTTCTGCTCATTAATTTTTTAGGCTTCACTGTCAGTTGTTAACTAGTCTGTGGACTGAATACTATAAAGTCATGCAAATTACATGCTGAACAACAAAAAGTACTTACTTCAGCAAACACAGATGACATAACCTTTCATCTGGGGAGGCTGTCCATCTGCGTTTACAAGATCTATTTTAAACGACAAAAAACCCCACGTTTGCTCTAAAAAAGTCCTCTTCTCACAGAACCGCCGTGTGCCGTGTGCTGGCATGCATTATAAACTGTCTTTTGGGAAAGCATTTGATGCATCAATAACTTGGATGAATAATATGTCAAGTTATGAAAGACAGTGTGTATGTCGGTAACTGGTATTTGAATGGCATAATCTCTGTGTTACGGCGTGATGCAGGCAAAATAACTAAAACTGAATACACTCAAAAACACAGAGAAGCATTGACTTCAAAATCAAACTGTCTACTGACCCTGTCATGAAGTCAGTGCTCTTGTGAGTGTGATTAAAATAACCCTCACCAAAAGCTTCCAATAACATGAAAGTTTTTTTTTGTGTTTTTGCCATAGTAACAGAGGCAGTTTAAGCCATCTATTTTTACAAGCTGAATGCCAAAACACCCTCACATCCACTATTACCACCGATGGAGGTCTATCTTTATTTATTTTTCTTTTGCTGTGATTTTAAAGAGTCGGGACCTTCCAATCAGCTAAGGGTCCAAAATGGTATTTGTTGGTAAATAATATCAATCTGATTTGAAAGTTAAAAACTGTGCTTAATGGCCATGCCTGTGTTAGCGATCACATTTGCTCTGTTGTACGTGTACCCCACATTTGTGGTGTAGAGTGGTTCCCATAGTGCATTAATGCTGCAGTGTGGTTTTTGAGCACAAAACGAGTTTGTATTCATCAATACTTCTATGAATACTAATACCACTGACTACTGCTATGAAACAAAATGATGAGGATTTGCTGCAAAGAGCATAGCTTGGCTGCTGTTGAACTCAGTGTGGACTCTGCTGTGTGTGACAACTCTTATCTCATCAGCCTCATCTGATATGTTGTTACGTCCTTCCTGTGAGCCTTCCTTATGTCCCAACTTTCCCCTCCCCTCCCAATTAGCGTTAACCATAGACCTGCAAAGAAGCACACACTCTTATATACAGTACTTTCAAGACTAGAGCTTGATTATAATGCAGAGATTTAATATGACGTTTGACACTGCATAGTGTTCCTTTTTTGGTTTGCAAGTTTTCTGTTTTTATTTTTGTTTTGGGGGATTTTTCACTACTACTGGCTGAACCTGACAATGTAATTTTTAACAGGAATTAATCATGAATGCTGTTTTGTTCTGTCTTTTTATTTGCCACCCTCCGCTGAGGCTCCTTTACAAATTGTAGCACTGGTGAGCTGGCAGCATACTGCTCTCATTCTTTGGAGAGACGTCAATAGGCTTACTGCAAAAATGAAAACAGTTTGTGCAGTTTGAAAAATGTCTTCAAATTTTGCGAAAGTGGAATATCCCCAATACGGTTTTCTAGAGGATCTCTTTATTTTTCATAAATCTGTGGAGCAGTGTAATTATCACTGGTGGCTGTCACATCTCAAGCTTGTCAAGCAGAGGGCACAAAAAGTAATTTGCTTCATTGTCTGGCAATTTGTTATTTGAACAACACTTTAAAGACTCAAGCTTTATGGGTACTGGATTACTAAGAGTTGTTTACATGACATTTTTAAATTTTATATAATTCCAGAAGTGACTCAGGCTTCCTCCAAAAGTCCAAAGACATTTAGTTAGTGGGAATAGGTTAATTGAAAACACTAAATTGCCCATAGGTGTGGATGTTTGTGGATGTTGGAGTGAATGTGAGCGCAAATGGTTGTCTTTATCTGTGTGTTAGCCCTGCGACAGACTGGCGACCTGTCCAGGGTGTCCAGCCCTGTCCAGGCCTCTCGCCCTTAGACAGCTGGGATAGGCTCCAACCCTCTGCAACCCTGAAAAGGATAAGCGGATGCGAATGGATGGATGGATTCCAGAAGTGTTGTTGCCTGCTTTAAAATGGTCAAAAACACTGATAATTTTACATAACTGCTTCCCATCCCCCCTATATGTTATGACTGTCACCTTTTGAGTTGTTGCTCACATGTTGATCCCTGTTTCAGTCATTGTGGCCGAATCTAAAAAATTTGAAACCAAAGCTTGCTTTCTGTTTTCCAAACTGAGCTTCAATATTAAATATATTAGCTGGTAAGCTACTGTGTCACTGCACTGTATTTAAGCTTTCACATACCATTTCACATATTTGTCCCCAATCTAGTAAGGTCATGATAAATTTCCAACACCCAGTGAAAATATTTGCACTGTTGCTTTGAGGTTAGAAGGTAAGGGATATGTTGTTCCATCATAATGACAGCAGAGTGACTGACAGTCTCAGTGTCTTCAGACAGGAACTGATTTTTTGTTTTTTGGATAAATGAATGAATCTTGTTTCTGACCCCCCACCCCCATTCTAGTTGCCCTTGGTTTCCACAAATATGATTCGACTTTTGCATGTCTAGCTGCATGCATGTAAAAGCTGCAAAAGCTCTCGTGCGGGATTTATTTCGGGCGAGTTGCACTGTCTCGGTAATCCAGTGTAGTGATATTGGAAGATATTTAATATGTCGTTTAACTATGTAGATGTTTCCAGGCTGACAAAATATTACACAACCAAGCCTGTAGGCATATGAGCATAAAATGTTGGCAGCGTGGAGAGAGCGAGTGGGAAACACTTACTGATAACTCTTACAAAATGTCCATCTGTCAATTAAATAGAGGACATTAATTAGGAAGACAAGCTTAATGAATTGAATTAATAAAACACTCCAAACTGTTGTCATGCAACAAACAATAAAAGTGGTTAATTGATGCCTTGCGTTTTGGATTTTCAGGGTTCTCTTTTGTGATGGATGTGAACTGCTGATATAATCAAAACATGCATATAAGGAATATAATATGATCTATGGAGGAGACTCTTTTGGGAGCTAGCTATAACCTCGGCTGACAGGAACTAAAAGCTTTTATTTTCCTTATGAAATATTTAATTCCTACAGCCTGTTTGAAATTGTTTGCTCAGTTCTTTGCTTTTCATAGCACACACAGCAGCTGAGATATAGTGTATTGCGTGTTACAAATGCAGCCTGATTCATGGCTAACTGTAAAAGTAGTCGTGTGTCTATGAAGCAAAAGAGAAATCGATTTCTCTACACATACTGTAGGAGATTCACCAGGGCTACTTTTATGAAGAGTTGAAAAAAGAAAAGGCCGTCAGTGGCATTGGTTACCATAATGAGAGCTTTGTTGGCGTTTAATAGTGAAAAGCTGGTGGGAATAACAAATCTATGCTTAATTACTCAGCAAATTAACAACAACAACAAACCTGCTGGAATTTGTGTGATGTGTTTGTCTTGCCAAAGGGGAATATGCCATTATGTATTTTTTAATCCTTCCATCACGGCTTTTTGCATCAGCCAGCCTTTTATTCTTCACACCTATTTCTCAGGATTGATTCATCAGCACACAATGCTTCATTTGCACATCTGCCCACTCTGAAGCCCCTTGAAATGCTATTCAAAATATTTAATCAAAACCCAACCAACAGAAAATGAGGAGAAAAGAGCTGGTGAACTGAAGCTAACACTTTGTGGCTTATCTTTAATCTTAAAGGTCATAAATGAACCAAGGAGCCAAAGCAACAAGAATAAGAGATTCCCTTGACTTTGACACTCACATAAAGAGACATAAGCGCCGAGAGGGAGGGAAGGAGGGAGTGTTGAGCCTAAGCCTGCTCTCCCTGCTCTGCCTTTGTGAGGAAGTGTAGACACTGTGAGAAGCTTACAGCTTGAGCCATGTTGAGAGAAGAATGCAAAATTCAGAGCGACAAAAAGGCATTTTGACCCCTAACGTAGCGTGAGCTTGAGCCATTATCTTTCTCACTTCATCACAGGCATCGGCTTATGATCCCGTTCTTCTCAGTCTCACAGCAGAATCTACCCAAATGTTAATGGTCTTGGCTGCCTAGTAGTGCCAAACAAGAGAGAGAGAGTATTGTCACTGGCTCTGCCAGTATCTAAAGTGGAGGGGCAAGCCTTTGCCCCAGCTTTAAGCAGGGCAAATGACTCCTAGGGGAAAGTAAAACTGCACATGTTGAATAAAAGGCTCACGACATATTCAAATATCATGCTTGTATTAAGTAAATTCAGTTCAGCAGTACAAAAGGAGATTATACTGACAAGTTTGGTCACATTGAATTTGTAGAACAGGTTTGTATTAATCTGATATCTGTAGCTGAAAACATACAGTAATGACCTTTAAGGAATATAAAACCATACACTGCAGCACAGTAACACAATCTGGTGTTTCCATGTGGACACTTGGCATGCTGAAACTGTCTAAAATATTCATAAGATTGACTTTACAATGAATACAATTAGTTTCAAAAGGTTTTTTGTTTTCTTTTTTGCAGATGGCAAAAAATAGGATTGAATACATCGGCCTTTTTTCTGATGAATTACTCTTTTTTTCTCTATTTTGTTTGTAGTAGACTAGAAAACTGAACTGTTTCTGATGCGTCGTGTTTATTACTATTAGTTGTATTGTGATAGTTGCTGATTATGTTCTGTTTTAATCAAATATATACAATTGTTTCTTCAAAACAGCACTTGTCTCCAGTCATATAATATACACAACACCCAAGCTAAACTAAATGGTGTCTCTCGCTCTCTGATTAAAGATTATACAACAAAATTCATCCATCAATATAAACAGTATATCGTTTGTTTTATGGGAAGTCATCAATATTCATTATCATTATTACGTATTTTTTTGGTTTTTGATATGGCAATGAGACACTGGTAAAATAAGTGACTGTCTCACAGCTATCCTTTTAACGTGACTCATTTCAACAAAGTCTGGCCACTGATCTATTTTTGGCCCTGTTCAAATTGAAAAATGCAGATGAGGCATCATTAAAGACTTGTCTGTGATGAAATTGTCTCTCGTGCCCAGTGTGTAATTCTTCCTCCATTTGTCCAATTTGAGAGGAAAAATGGCCCTCATCAAGCAAACGTCAAATTTATTGCTATTCACGGTAGAACCACATTGCGTCGGTCTCTGAAGTAAGATGACAGTTTAAATCAGTACTATGGTGATAAAAGTGCTGCCAAAAATTCCTTATTTCTGTATGACAACCAGTATACAATCATTGTTTGTTATGTTGTACTTTACAGGGTTTTTTTCCTTTTTTGGCTACTACGATGGATGAAACTGAATTTTTTTCCTTTTTTCCCCCTCTTGCTGTTTTGTGCCTATCCCTGCTCCATTTGTACCAATGGGCTATTTTGATTTTAGTGAAAAAGACAGCATGGTCCTGCAGAAAATCCAATGCAGCAAAGTTTTTGTCCAAAAAAACTAAAGTATAAAGAGGAAAATTGTCATAAAATTATAAAGTGGAGAGCAGTTCTATGACTAAACATAAATTACTCAGCCATTGAAAATGAACTGTGTTTCACTTTCACTTCCTTTGCACTAAGAGCTTGTTGAGAATGCAGTGGCTCTTGTCATATTCAGTGTTTATGAATGTTCACTGAGCTGAAGCCACACTGGCATCTGCATATGAAATCCTTAACGTTAGTTTCCAAAGCATGCTCCCACATACTTCCCAAATAAAGAGGTATGTCAATGTCAAAATAAATGTATATATATATTGTTTTGTATATAACTGTATATAAAACAACCTCAAGAAACAAAATACGTTGTGAACCTGAGTAGAAAACATTGTCTGTTGGCTACATCACACAGTTGCTAATGGTGTTCTCATTTTCTTTTCTTAACTTGTGTGCACAATTCAAGTGCAACGGATTAGCTACTGCCAATCCATGCTCAGTTAATTAATGTCATTGAAGAGGATGGATAAGCTCTGAACAAGTCACTGACAGCACAGAGTGTTTAAACAGACTTGCCTCGTTTAACGTTTGTTATTTTTGGCATGTGACAGATTAAGAAAAATATTTTGGAAAATATTTGATATTTAATTACCAACCACAACAGCACAGCTGCTGTTATTTTGAGCTTGTCTGTCTCACGTCTTGCTGTGTGCGTCTAATCATGGCAAAATGTAGTCCTCGAGTCACCTATTGTTTCTCTGTGCAGAAAAATGGTGAACAAGATAATGTGATACTGTGTAACACTGATGTAGAAATACAAACAAAAAGGCTTGAATACAGTGGTAGAACACGTTAATTGATGAATTCCAATTCATTGAAAAAAAAGTTTGGTTGCTGTAATTATACCTCCTGTTTGCAGTCTTTATGAAAACATTAAAATAAGCTAAATTTAGTCAACAAACATTTATTTAAATCTGAGTTGGGAAGTTCAAGTGGCTATCGTCTAACGTTATGTCTTTTACCATGAAATTCGTTCTTTGTGTTTCCCTTGACGGTGCAGCCCTGTTGAGCTGCAGCAGGGAATTCCTACTTAAAAGGCATTAACTTTGATAGATATCTGCTTGATTAAACTAATTGGATGGCTCAGCCCTCGTATTAGCCTCAGATCAATTTTTTTTGTACAGAACAAGAACTTAACAAGTAGGTTATCCGATCTCTTATATTTCAAGTGTATTAGGAAGAGATTATTTAAGACACTGTATGAACCAGGGAGGACATAAAGAACAAAACTTTTGCAGTGCTTAAATCTATGCCTGGCATGGATTTAAAATGTGTGAACCCTTTCTTTAAGCAAGTCCTTTTAATATCCTCAAAAAAAAAGTCTCAACCTTTAACAGTGGAGGTAGAGGCGAGTTGCTTTGGAAGGCAGTGAACTGGCAGTCCTGAAATTCAATCATTTTTGTTTTGTGTTTTTAAGCTGAAGGGAAGCTTGCAACTGCTAATAACAGTTTTGGTTTTATTCAACCCCCTTTAATCCTTCATGATTTTTCCAGCAGCAAATTAACAGCTTCACTTTCAGTAACCATCTCAGTGAACAGTCAGATATTCTAACAGTCATTCTAACAGTGAAAGCCTCAAGAGCTACAGGTGAAAAGGCCAGTCTGTAGAAAACTTAAGTAAGCAGTGTTTTAATACAGAGTGTGGGCTTTTCAGACTCGCTGCACTCTAGTTGAAGAGCTTACATTAGTAAGTGATAAGCACTTGAAGGTCACAGGCAAGTTTTCATCATTTCTATCCTTTATTCGTTCATCTAGGTTCTTAGCTGATGAAACATGACAAAAGACACAAAGAAGATGTTGTGGCATGGCTGTGCGTTTGTCAAAAAGCTTAGCTTAATCAGAAACGTAATACTAAACCATGTCTGACGGTTACCCATTCAAATTCTATCTGCATGCTGCTTTTGGAGAATTCACAAGAAACGTAGACTTGCAAAAAAGGTCGCACAGGGCCAGATTGATGGCCTCAGACCTTTTTGCCATTTCTGCATAAGTGCCCTTTTAAAGATCATTTTTATTGCATTTCTACTCTATTATACAGTTTACAGGGAAGAGAGACAAAACTATAAGAGACAGAGAGAGCATGATGTGCAACAAAGGTCCCAGACAGGATTTAAATTGAAGATCTTATTACTGGGAAACTGATCTGCAAGGCGGTCGAAAAATGACCTCTTAATGTAAATTTACCCCAGCCATTTTTTGCACAACATTGCCAAGATCACCGTTTATTTAAATAAATGTGAATTTTCCATTTTGCCTGTTATCATTTTGAATTTTTTAATTATTATTTTATCTTTTGTATGTATAACTCTAAACTGACTTAAAGTCAGTGGAGTTTTTAAGAGTTTGTATTTTAGAATTTGTTGAATATGTCAATTTGTAGATATTTGTGTTATACCCCTTAGATTAGCTGATGAATTCCAGTGAATTCCAATGTCATTTTCAAATGTGATCTGGGAAAAACATGAAAAAATATGAAAATCGTACCATTCCAAATCCTAAAATCACTAACAGCTCTTTGAGGATTAATACAGCGGTTTTAGATGTCGTCTTATATGACTTGATGTCCTCCATATTAAATTAAAAATTACTGGAAAATAGAAGGATAAATATCCTATAAAAAAATCTAATTAGAATAAGTTTAAAGGTTAGAGACACAAATCAAGTAGAAAAATGACAGTATCAGTTCTACCCTGTTATAAATGACAACACACACACAGAATAATCACTTGTTTTGCAGTGATTATCCCTAAAATATTAACAAATCAACCTTCCAACAAGGTGTTTTTTAAAAAAAGAGAAAACGAGGCCATCAGGATGACGCTTTAACAAAATCAACTAAAAAACAATCTTAGTTTGTTTTCTTGTAAGCGTCTAAGTGGTCAGAGCTCTGTGATACAAAAAAGTGCCATTTAGTTAAATTTGATTCTTTCATGCTTTGTAGATCATCAAAAACATAACCAACATAAATAATGAATAGCACATTTGAGACCCTGAGGTACACCATAACAGGCATGAAGAAATTCTGAAACCATAGCACTTGCTTTCACACTTTGTGAAGAAAGAAGAGTTGCGGTGTTTACAAAGCAATATATACCTGTTTGAGACCATGTTAATACAAAAATGTAATTTTCCAATGACATGGCAGGTTTTAGGCATATAGGCTTGGTCAAGACGTCCTGCTTAAGTTCAAACTGAGCATCAGAATGGGAAGAAAAATGATTTAAGTGACAGTGAAATGTTGCATGGCTGTTGGTGCCAGACGGGCTGATCTGAGTATTTCAGAAGTTGCTGATCTACAGGGATTTTCCCACACAACCATCTCTCGGGTTTGTCGAAAATGATCCAAAAAAGAGAAAATTTCCAATGAGCGTCAGTGCTGCTCTGCATGAAAATGCCTTGTTGATGCCAGATGATGAAGGGGAATGGCCAAACTGCTTTGAGCTAATTGGAAGGTAACAGTAACTGTAGTGTACCACTTGCTACAATTAATGTATGTAGAAAGGCATCTCTTAACTCGCAGCACAGCAAACCTTGAAGCAGATGGGCTATGCAGCAGACGGCCACACTGGGTGCCACTCCTGTCAGCTAAGAGCAGCAGATTGAGGCTACAGTTTGCACACATTCACCAAAACTGGATGGAGGACGAATGAAGAAGCATTGCCTGATCTGTTGAATCTTGATTTATGATGTGATTTGTTTGTTAGGATCAAAATTTGGTGTAGTTATCAACAAGAACGCATGCCTCTGTGATGCCTTGTATCAATAGTTCAGGCTGCCAGTGGTGTAATGTTGTATTAGCACAGGCTACCTGGGTATTGTTGCTGCCAGTGTCCATCCCTCTTCCTGTTAACAGTAGGGTAACAAACCATATCACAAAGCTCAAATAGTGTCAAACTAGTGTCTTGAAAATGACAATGACTTCAATGCATTCAATGCATTCACATGGTCTGAACACTCAACACATGTCCAGTTCAAACTTTTCGGATGTGATGGAATGACAGATTTGTCGCATGGAACTTGCTGATGCTATCATTTCAGTGTGAACCCTCAGCAATGTTTCCAGCACCTTGTTGAATCTATGGGATAAAGAATTATTGCAGTTCTGAAGACAAAAAAAAAGTCCGACCCAGTACGTGCAGCATGTACCTAATAAGTGGTGAGTATATTAGAGAATTTGACAGACCAGGCTCCAATAACCAAATGCTTCACACACATTTAATTGACTATGATCAAAGTTTTTCTCATTCAAAGGACTACAGAGTGATTCTTTAATGACTGAGTTGGTGTTCTGTTTCCATACAGGCTTTAGTTGTGTTTTTGGGTTTTGCATATAGACACATAATCATTCACCTACATATAACTGTTGCTTACCTACCCATAAACATGGCAATGAGCAGTGGCAGATGGAAAAAGAAGACAGGTATCAAACATGGATTTTAACATTACAAGTTTGGAATACCACACAGTGCATTTACGTTCCTTTACAAAGAAAAACACTGGCTAATACTAAGTGTTTAGGAGACTATTTCATGAAATCATATATAATATATGGGTTAGAATGTTTTAATCTCATCCAGGAAAGAAGTGTGACCATAATCTTAACATTTAGAAGGAAGTCTGTATAATCCTGTTTCATGCTCAATTAAATGCAGCTGATGCCCATATCTTACCTCACTGTTATGCAAATAGCCACTAAAACTGCATTTTCATCAGCATTTAAGCTGCAAGATATGACTATTTTTATGCCATTAATATTCATAGACATGTACCCCTATTGCAGAAGATTTGAGAAATGAATGATGAACCTATTTCAAAGTGTCCCTTGGCTTAAGGTAAAGTGGCTTCCCCTAGCAAAAATAATCAAATAGTTTGCTCTTTCAGACAAGCTTTGTGAGAAAAACTCCCTTTGCGGTTTACCAAGTGAAAAAGATACTGAGCCAGCAGAGTACAATATAAAGAGCTGGCTGCTGTTTCAATGCAGAAATGTGCTGTGAGACAGGGTCAAGCTGAAAGAGAATCGAGCACATTAAGCATGTTAACAGATGGCAAAGCTTGAGAGGCCAGGTACCAAGAGCGCAGCAACAAACCATTTGATTGACTGTTTCACTGAAATAGCACAATAAATAGAAGCTGAGTTGTGCCAAGAGGAAGGCAGGCAGAAATGTGTTTTGTTTAACCACCGGATTTGGATTTGAAAGTATGCTGTACCTACCTTACTGTTTCTACCTAAAGAAGAAGTAGTTCTACACAAAGGGCCAGTTTAACAAAATGAAAATGGAGTGTATGCCAATCCCCAAATAATGCTGATGGGTGTGCTCAGTTTACGCATAATTTACAAAAATTGTGCTGTTTTCCAAATGCAGTTCATTTCAATATGATATGCCCAATTTGCCAAAAGCCATGCAATTTGGTTTAATGATTACTAACAGGATAGACACAACTTGTTAATTGTAATCAAAAAGCATATAAACATAGGTCATGTGTACGTTAAATGTAGGCTACGTTTAATGTGGCAGTCTGGCAGATAGAGTCCTTATAATGGTAACAAGTTTTAGTAGTTGACAAGGTCTGATATAGACCTGTGAGCCATACAACAATAATTTGACATTGTGTTCTGTCGAGTTTTTATATCAGGAGAATTTACATCCCTTCAAGGGATAAAATGTACTAGAAATGCCTGATTGGTAAAAGTTTATTTCCATACTCGTTGATTAATGGCGCTAACAATACCACCAAGATTTTTTTTAAGCTAGATTATTTATTTGACTGTAATAAAACACTATGAAAGAAAAATGTGTATTAAGGTAAATGTATCGATCAGAACAAAAACATATAGAACCTTCAAACAATCAAACTAATTCGAAACATTCAATTTAAAAATGGGTTCCTATGTGTTTGATGTAACTAAAGGCCTCATTATTTTTAAAATAGGGTCCCAAGTCAACCTTGTTTTCCCTCTACGCTCCAGCCATTTTACTGAATTGCATTGTACAGGCTGTAAAATTCCTGACATAACATGTTGATAAGAACCCTACCACTAAACCTGAAGAGTTCCAGGTTTTCTTGTCGCTAATATTGCGTGACTCATTTTGGTTGGAGGTTCGAAGTCATCCTCTTCGATGAGCAAATTTAGATTTAGGTGGTTTAGTAATTTGTACGTTTTTATCACATCACTTCATCTGGCATTCCGAGGAACACGAGCGGAAAAATGTCCCACTCAGTAATAACTGCCACCATATCAAGTGCCAGATGTAAGACTTGCTTTTCTTCGGCATTAAATATCGACGTGTTAGTAAACGGGCCCAAAGTGGTCATTCAGTAATGTTCCATTAAATATTTGCGAGTAATTTCCAGAAAGAAATGAGACATTCGAAATGCACTTCCAAATATGAAGGGAAATTTCACAGGGGGATTCATATAAACAAAAAACCATGACACTATTTTAATTTGCATTATTTATTTGGATTTAATTATGCATGACCCAAATCACATGTTTTTTCTTTATTCTTTAAATATTCAAATATTCTTTTGAATATTTAGGTCTCTTTAAACCCCTGTAATCATTTTCTGGATGCCATATAAAATAACATTAAATAGCTCCGTCATATGCTGTTTGAAGTATGTTCACAAATGATTTAGTTAAAAACCAGACCGTTAGTGGATGATCAGCCGTGATGTGGTACGTTCTTATTCCTGCTCTTGATGCTCATAAAATAATCAATTTAGAAAAGCCTAATTTTCTTCTATGCTCATGCTACTGTAAATAGCCTCGCTCCAGTATTCAGCTTTTAGCACCCAGCACTCAGTACTCATATTTATTAGACAAGGCAAAGGCAGCACTGTCTTATGAAGAAACTTATCAAAAAGTGGTAACTGAATAATTTTCAAAACGGGGGTGTAGAGGGAAATCACATATTTTTAAATGCTCTTCCTGTCGGTCTTAAGGAAGACCACAGATGGCCATATTCATTCTTATCAACCAAGGGTGAAGACCTCTATTAACCTTGGTTCATTTCAGTCTTTTTTAATATTGGTGATGTTTGTAGGCGTGATAGATAATTTTCCTTCCAATAGAGCATAATGTGGCACAGTTCATGAAAAGCAAAGTAAATGGGTTGCAGATTAGGGTTGAATTCTATACTTAATATGCTAATAAGTGTAATTATAATTTTGATAAGAAATTCATGGAGATCAAGGAGAGAATCTCTGCCTTGACTTTGTAATATATCACCCAGTTTATGTGTCTCACTGTTAGCTTCTCACTTCTTGTGGAATTTGGCTGAAGACAGATTCAGATCAGATCTTTTCTCTTTTTTGTGCATTACAGCAATGTGTACATGCCATGAAAAGCATGATTCTTGAAGGTGGAGGAGATCTATGTCCGATGTTTATGTGCTTAAAGCCTGCTGCCATCTGTCATCTTACTCATTAGACAGAACCTTGTCCTGGTCACCACTTTATTCAGAGTGTGTGGTTGTTATGACTTTTTGCATGTATGCATACTTACACTCTGCAAACTGCCAAGAGCCCTGTTAAAGAGAAACAGTGTGTACTTATCACCACCAGGCAGTAAAGCTGAAACATTTCAAAGGAACAACAGAATGTTGTCAACATGATGTTTTTTCAACTCAACTTAGATTATTTCATTATTTAAACAAACTGGGCAAGCTACTATTAATATCTGCAAATAATTAACAGTTAATTTATTGTAAAATACGTAGCTTAACTTCACATATTATAAGAAATACTTTAAATAAATACTGTAATACTTTTCCAAAATGCTGGGAAATTAAATGTGAGGGAATAACACTGTTGCCACCATGACTGTAGGTAAAAGCTTGTCTGACTATTGTAATTAAATCAATGCGTTTATGAAACAAACTGTTCTCTTGTTTACAACAACACTTTGATATGAAACCCTTTGGCATGAACCGGAGTCGACATAGCACCCCCCTTTGAGTGCCTGCAAAGTACGTACAAAAGACTGTGCATCAAAGACACTGCAAACTCTGGGAAACTCTGTCATCATCCTCACCATCACCTGAAATATGCTCGATCCCATAACATATTATTGTGAGAGACAGATTCCTTAGCCTTTGGGCTGTTTTCAAAGAACACACACACACACACACACACACACATATATCTATATATATATATATGTACATTACACATATTATTATTTATTATATATATTTTTTCTAAAGGAGGCAAACCTTTAACCCTTTGTACATTGTTTAATGTAAGTGTGATCTGGCTGCACTTTTTTCTTGCTTTTGCATATCTTATGCTGCTTACCACTGATTTTAGTTGAATAGTAAAGTGATATCTAAATGTGTCAGTGTCTTATACTGTGGCTAAATATGAAAAACCAGTGAATTATTTCCTAAGACGGTTTATAAGAAATCACTAAATGTAAACTTAGGCTGAACAGGTAATTGAGAATTCTATGTCAAATTATTTGCTAAGGTCATTAAAAAAAACACAGCTTGTAGCTGTGTAGAAAAATCACAGTCCTGCAACTTGAGAGTGGGTGGTTCTTTGCCTCAGGATGATCTGTGCAAAACTAGCAACAACATCAGAAACAACATACCCAAACAAATATCCACCAGAGACAGTGCTGCATTCCTGAGCTCATAAACTGTGCATTTAATATGATTTGTAAGACAGAGGAGGAATGAAAATGCACAACTCACAGTGGTAGTTAGGTTTTTAGGAAAGGCAGAAGGTTATGACATCACAGGAGCGATGTTTTCCAGGGTGGCATGGATGTGGGAGTTTCAGATAATGGCTCAATTCCAAAACAGTAAAGCAAAATATGTGCAGCAGAATATTTTCTTTTGAAAGTGAGTGGATAGCTGTAAATAGGCCAGTATACATTTTTTCTATAACACGGGGTGATCACATTTGAAGGCAGCAGATTTAAAGGTTATTAAAGTTAAAAAAACAACAACATAGGATCCCCACACTTTAATAATTGGAGCTGGAAATGCCTTTTTTGTTTCCCACTTTTTAACCTTCTGCACTCTGAATGTTGTCTTTTTTTTTTTTTTACAGACCTACAGATATCTCAATTTTATATGGAATTTGCCACATTTACTACATTACTTGTTAAGTGATTTTTAGATATTTATACATTGTGCCCTCAAAAACTCCATAAATTAAAAAACAAATACACTGCAGTTTTTTGTAGTGCAGTGCATTACATCAAATTCTGTTTGTGCAAAAGTTTTTGTAAAGGATATCTTTTTAATGAAATGATAAAATGAAATTAATAAACAATAATCACGGTACTTATATGAATAGTTATCTTTTTTTCTTCTAAAAGTATTGCCATGTTATGTTCTCTAGTTTTATGATCGTGCTTAGTGTTAGGTTGCAGGTCGTGGATCATAGAATAAATCAAAGCAAAACAAACTCATTGCCATTCAGTTTTATTGTGTGATTCAGTGAAGATCAACAAGCTCATCAAGTGAGTCATCTCGCTTGTTTTTGACTCTCTGCTCTTAAGTTGTGAGACAAGACTTAATTCATCCATTCTTTTCTGCTTATCCTTATCAGGGTTGTAGGATCCCATCCCATTTACCATAGGGTACACAATGGACAGTGCTGTAGGGATAACACAGGAATAGAGACAAGCATTCACACCTATGGGTAATTTAGTATCACTAATTAAGGTAACCTCACTAATTGCATGTGTTTGGACTGTGGGAGAAACTCAGAAAGAACTCGAGAAACAAGGGGAGTCCACACAGAAAGGCCCAAGCCAGATGATGGAGTCGAACACTGGACCTTCTTGCTTTGAGGCAACGATGCTAACCGCAGCGCCACTATGTCGCAGTCAACTTAATTCCCTGACTAACCTCTTTCTGCACATGTAAATTTGCTTATCATTTCATAATGTTAGTCCTAAGTTTGGCCAATAGGTTTGCTTGTAAATTATAACACGGTGCAGGTTTTTCACCACAACAACAGAACACTAATACTTTTGACATACCCAAAGAGCAAGCTTCTGTAAGTTCAGTCAAAGATGAGGCCTCTGTAACTGTCAGTCTACCTGCAGTCAAACAATAGATTCAAATAGAGTCTCGCCTATAGTCCAAATTGAGAATCCATCCGCCAGCGGGTTTCTCATCCAGATCAGAGTGGTGCACCAGCAGGGTAGTTAACCAGTAATCAAGTCACATCCGTCATCCAATTCCAAATTCTCCACCTCACACGCCCTCCCTTCCTCCCTCCCTGCTGGCTGGCTTAACTCGTCCTCTTGTGTTTTCCCTGAGTGACACTTGGAAGTTGGGAAGAGGCTTCACTGATTGCCCTTGATGTGAATCAGATGCATCTGTCTGCTTGTTGCCAGTTCTCAACTTCTTAGCTATCGGTCAGACGAGAGGAAACAAGACACAGAGCAATACTAATAGAGAGAGGCTTATCTTTCAGATAAGTGCTATTTTTCACTAGTGTGGTGATTACATTTCACAAAAACTGTGGATTTATGCAAGTATCATAAGATAAGATTTTACAATTTATTAAGGCTATGTGCCATTTATATGTAAATAAACAACATTGTTAATATTAATTATTTATTTTTGTTTTTTAGTTGTGCTTCAAGAACACATAGAGGTGTTCTATTAACCAACAAATAAGATTTTATCTCCTCATCCTATGGCTGAACCTTTACACTAATCATTTAAAATATATGCTGATCAAATTCTTGGTGAACAGGTTGTTTCAAAATCTTGTTTTTTTACTTTATTTTGGCCTCTAATAATATTCTACTGAAAGACTGAGTGTTTCAGTTGTCAGATCAATTCAGGATTATAGTGGTAGTGTTAATATCCTGAGGTTGTTGCCTCTGGTGCATAAACAACATGTTCCTTGTGCCACTCTCTGACAAGGCTGGAAACAAAGCTGGATTAGACATTGTCATATGACGTCTCTGAGGGAAAAGGTGAGGCTCTCCCACATGTATGAAATTGCTTTATCATAAGCAAGAGCAGTAGGCACTGATGTCTGGCAGCGTATGGCTTTAAAGTAAACAAAAAAGTCTAAGCTCAATCCAGCTTGATTATAACACGACAATTAGTGAGGCTGGAATCACAGTGTTGTAGAGCTTTGAAAAACAAGAATGGGTGGAATTGCATTAGATACACTCAAATTCGAGATTTAATTGTATCTGGCAACCATAAGAGGTTCCTGGGATGCTTTAAAAGCAATGATTTGCGTGATAGAAGTCTGTAGATTAGAGGTTGTGCTATAGACAAAATGAGTCACATCAAGATCATATAGTAAGCTGAAGAAAAACACAGTAATGGAACTTTGGCAGCTCTCTAAAGCCAAAGATACAAGAGGAATGTTCATAAAACAAACAGGGGTGTCGATATGCAGTTAGTCAGAAAATGAGCTTGACTTTGACTTGGTTAATTTGAAAGCAAATGCAGCTTTACCAGGCATGGAGCTAGTCTGATTGAGAGGATATCATGTCACTGTGAAAATGATTTGGATTGTATGTGACAATGAAGAGAGCACAGTGGATTGTCTGATGAGCTCAGCCCAAGCAGAAAATAGAGAAATACACTGAGGATTTACAGGATTTAGCTCTCCTTTGCATTTCACTGAAGGTATATCCTACTAATTTGAAAAATGAACATTATACACTGTGAGAAACAAACAAAAAAAACTTCTACATATCTGGAAACAGTATTGTTTCTAAGTGCATGTAGCCGTGTCGAGGGAAAGTAACTGGCATCTACTTATGCATGAAAATGCCTGCCAGTAATCATTGAATTATTCATCTAATATGCTAAATATTTCTATTTCAATGCCTTAAAGCTTCCAACCGGTGGGAAATTACATAACTTAAGTAATGAGCAAATTAGAAGAAATCACCTTTCAAGGATGAGATCTTGGAAAATGATATATATAGATATAGATATGCTGGATAGTTTACATGATTGACCAGAGGTTGGCAGTTGAAATATGTGTGTTTATTTTTATGGGATCATAGCTAAAAATAAATAAATAAATAAGAAAAAGTACAATGATGTTTATAGATGCACTGCAATATTATCATCCATCAATAAAATTTTATAAACATCAATTGCATTATGACAGGAATCTTCTAGATGAATGTTGTTTATTTGTGGTATTAATAATTCTAGTAACCAGTTACCAGCATTATTAACTGTAGTCATATTGTAAAGTATCTATTAACTAATATGTGATTTAATTATGAACAACAGTTCTTAGAGTGTTATCAAGTACTTCATCTTTATGGCCACACAGAGCAGAAAGCTGCTAATTATGTAATTTTTTCAGATGTTTAGATGATGTAATGTACGAGAAAGAGAGAGTGAGATGCAGAATATCTGCATTTATTACTCATGTGTAAAATTGGTTTACACTATTTTAATTTCATCTGTCGAAATGATATAATACTTACATGCAAATTGCTCTTTACTTAATTGTTTTGTAACAGATTAATCCAAGCTTTATTATTCAGTGGTACTTGCTTTGAAAATCATTGTTTAAAAGTGATTATTTTGAGTTATGTGATTTGACTGACTCTTTTTTTTAAAATTCAGATCACTATTGGCTTACTACTCTGCTTTTTATCAAGCACTGCACCATTGTTCCAAACTATTTGGAGTCATCACCTTTTAAACTTTAAACTAAACATGATATCTGAATTTCATCTTAAAAACTCATAAACAACACATGCTTGTGGTATTGTAAAAAGGGATTAACATTATTTAGATTGTCAAAAAAATGAATTGTGCATTAAATATTATATCCTAATATAGGCATCCATCATCTTACCATTCGTTCATCCAGGCATCTATTGCTGTTTATGATCAAATATTAGTGAGAATTGTTAAGTAGTAAGTATATACCACTGATATCCTGATATCGTTAATAATTCAAGGTTTTCAGTTATATTCTGAGGCCAGCATTGAATTGCATACCAGGTAAATAATAATAAAATGAATTGTTGAGAACTCTTAAAAAATAACTATTTTATTTTACAAGGTCTATACCTGCATCTAAATGTTTCAGTTCATCTGTTTTGTAAAATCCTCTAAGTGCTAATTCAATTTACATTTTATGTGTTTTTGTGTTGCATTTAGTGAAATGTCAAATGCATATAGAATCTTCATGTCCTGAAATGTTGAGATGATTGAGGTCTCTGAATTGCTTTGACCTTTCCTGACAAAGCAAAAATTGACTTCCTCATCACAAATTGTTTCACTATATCCCCCAACTAAACAGTTAACGAAGATGGTAGTGTCAGGCATCCCTGACATGCATGCAATTAATATTCCCTGCTGTCTGCATTGTTTATACAACAGCTGGTAAACATGACTGACTTTTGTTGCAGATGTTGGATGGTGGTCATGCTCTGCTAGAGGAATATATTAATTCGCTGACAGGCCCTGGGCTCTCCCTGCTATTAAAACTATTTATTTACCCCCTTCTAATGGCATAATTAATCCAGCCTGAAATTGGTAGTACCACATAAACCGCTGTCTGGCCATAATCTGCATGACGGCAAATGAACTCCTTTTATGCTAGCTATTGGCTTCTGTGGTGGCTTCCTTGTAAAATATTAAATGTTTAAGTTTGGTCCTGCAGTCAGAGACATAGCATGCTATATTAGCATGCTGGCACGGTTGTCTCCTTTTGGTGTGTAGTTTTATTTTCTAGTCCAAGAACTGGAGGAAATGGTCACGGATGAATATGGACTTGAGTCCATATGAATATGGACTATTTTTTTATATACATATTAATCAGATAGTTGTGACGTGTATGCATAAAAACTGACAATTTTTATACACCCTTATGTTTTTATGATATCATACTGTTCATATTTAGCCCTCTAAGTGCTGTTAGCTAATCTTAGTTTTCTATACTGAAAAAGAAAACATGGCAACTTAGATCTTTCTCCAGAGTGCTTTTAATTCATCCACACAGAAATTAACCAAGTATTGAACATTTTTTTGCGGTGTACTCATGCACATTTAGTAATTATGAATGCTTGCTGACAAATGAGGCCTTTGCAAATAAGCCAACTTATCATATCAAGATTGCTGTCACAACTGATGGGTAATTATGTTTTCTGTCTGGGTGCTATATCACATCCCTCTGACACATCAATTGACACGCCAGGTTGCAGGGGACACTAAATAATACCTGGGGAGAAATACACCACAAGGCTTCCCAGCAGCACTTTGGGAGTAAACTTCAAGGTAAAACAGAGTTTAAGAAACCTTTTGGCTAGGTGTTTATTTTGATCATCGAATTATCTGCATAGTTGACAGGTGAACTGAAAGATTGACAGAGACCCAATTCAGCTGTGAGTGGGTGTTGAAACATCTGGTAGTAAAGAAACATCCAAAGACACTAAGCCCAGAGGGATCCTTTAATTTGTCCTTGTCTGAACCAGTGACTCCCTCCTACAGATTTTCCGTAAATAACTGAATTCCTGTTGGGGAAGGAGAGACCTGCTTACACACAGAGGTTTTAATTTATTTATTTATCATATTTTGTGTATTTATTCATATATCTTCCAGGAATGCTGCTAATCTCTAACCAGACAGTGGTAGAAAATATCCTCTATGTCATTGTATCGAGTTTTACTGAGTTTTACTTGAAAAAAAATATTTTAAAGTAGGTTTTAAGCTGTTTATAATTCCACAGTTTATCCACTTCTGAACAATACACAATATTAAAATAAAGCTCAAATAAGGTAACGACAATGGACAGATGCTTGTCACACAACACAGTATAGCAGGCAATATTGTCCAGTATTACATTCAAATCTTAGCACTATGAATAACTGATATAGATTACTCATTAATTATATACAGTACAGATTTGAGCCATTCTTTATTTATTTATGTTTTGCTTACAAGGACTAAATTTCTTTACAATTTCTGTGTTTTTAAGTATTCTTGTGCTTCAGGCTTTCAAAGTTTTTTTCCTTTGACATTGGCTGCTTTTTCACGAACTTTTTCAGTTTAGCCTTTGAATTTTTTTTTATATCCAGAGGAATGTTTTTATAAATCATTTAAGCATATAAAGGCACCTAACTCAAAGGATGAAACAGTTTTGTTTCCACACACAACAGACAACTTAGTAGAAAACCAATTATAAAGCATGACTTGAGGGACTTGAAAAATGAAAAATATTCATAGTCCATCTCCTATTAACAGTGGACCATGAGCTCCTGTACTATAGCTCTCTATGAGAGCACAACACAACCTTGGATACCTATATTGAGCCATTGCTTGGATGTTGACTCTATGTTCAGTGTTGTCTCCCTTAGCCTCTGCAGTTCCATTTCATACTGCGGGGTCTGCCTCATATAACTCAGAGACCTGCTGTGACTCCAAGGGCAAAGAAATATTTGTCCTCAATAATCAGATCCTATAAGAGATGCCTCCCACGCAATCTCAGGAGTTTGATGAGTATCATAAAGGCAGCCAAATACTGATTTCAATCTGCAGATGCCTGGAAAGAAAGATTTCATTATCTCAAACACCATGACTTTATGACCACGTGCTTGGTGGTGCCGTTTCTGACCATAAGCCTTTTTTTGTCAAGCATTTGTCAGGCATTCTGGTTGTCATTATCGTCATTAACGTCACTGAATTGCAAAAAAGGGCGATCTTTGTTTCACAGAACCCAGCTAGAACACTGAACTCTCGGGAGGTCATGGTACAATCATGCAGCTGTTACCATTTGTTTTCTCTAATGAGCAGTTTATAGTAGATTGGGAAGAATTAAGAATCAGACTTCATCTCAGAAGCTTGTAATATACATGTTTCTGCGTCAATGGGCCTCAAATTATGGGTCTTATTCATTTCACAGCTACCCAAGGGTCTATTCCATTGGGTAATGAATATTATGGCAGACAGGGAGGGCTCGCTCACCCCATCTTCCCCCTGTTGCTTGAACCTGTAATAAATTTCCTGCCATTGCCATATGGTACCAAGTCATGTGTGGGATTCAATATGCCATGTTATTTATTTATTTCCCAGGTGTTGCTTTTCTGTTAGTGATTTATGTGTTATTGTGTGTGATCTCCGTCTGGGATCTATGACATGGGTTGTGGAGGGTTTTTTGGAAGACGGCCCGAGTTGAAACACAGCCATGGGTACAGAATATTGTAGCAGTCGAATGCTGCTAGGACAGTCAGGAATAGGGAATGGTCAGCAACATTTTGTCGTAGTGATTCATGTAAAGAGAGAAGGGCAAGTGAGAAAATTTGTGGCTACCCAGCAAGTATTTAGCAACAAATATCTATGTTAAGTTAAAAATCTATGTTAAGTGCATATCTTTGCTTTAAGCCATTGCTGTCATTTAGCATTTCTGATAACGTAAGGAAGTAAGCAGAGAAAATTCTTTTGGTCTTTTGAATTGTGTCATGGAAAAGTAAATATCTTTCTGTATATGAAGGTTCAGATTTTTAACTTGGTTTTCTTTCTTAAGTAACCCTATCTCATGCAATGCATCAAAAAAAATGCCATCCAAACTTTTTTTTTTCCATTTCTCTTCCTTATTCATTTTTGTCATGTTGTTAGAATAAAGTTGATCTGTGACCCAGAGACTTTGGGTCCCCAAAAAATAATTTGTCAGAAATTTTTAAATTGTACTGTATCACAAAAACAATGCAGATATACAGATTGGGATCATTAATACCAATAAATCAAACATGCTGTGCGCATTACTGCCTCATACATTATCTTTGAGCCTCAACTCTAATATTATGGTGACACATTATGTCAATATGATTACAAATCACTCATTTCACTCAGGGTCCAAGGAACCATTACTGCTGCTACTGCTGCATAACTTGACTTATCTAACTGGTACGCATGGAGAAGTATTTGAGACAGCCCACGCTGTAGAAATGCTAAGCCCAGAGAAATAGATGTTAGGGTTATGAGGGGGTCCCTGGGAGATTTTGCTCCACAAAAGTGGAAAAAATATGTTAAAAGTATATATACTAATGTCTCCGCGTGTGTGTGTGTGTTTTTTTCCAGCACCTATCCAAAGTCCAGAGGTACGGCGGATAGGCTATTTTGTGACTGTTATTTTAAACCATCCCAATTAAACTCAAGAGGTCATCACTGTAATCAAATGTGCAGGCTTTAGGGGGAATTTAGAACCTCTGGGCTATTTTATTTGCAGGGTAACTACATTCAGATATGCTTAATTTCAAACACCTCCCAGAAGAGTTGTCTCTGTCCTTGAGTCAGTAAACAAGGATGTTAGATTAAATGAAAAATAGATTTTCCGTTATTAGATTGTTTTCCAACAGTGAAAGTGAACGTGTAGTAAATTAGAACTCTTTTAACTCAATTAAGGGAGCAAGATGGAAATTAAGTTGTTATCTTTAGCTGCCAAAAGCCAAATATAACACATCATATTTTAGTCAAGTCCTGGGCTATCGCTGATTTTGTATCTGCTCACCATGGCCTCTTAATCACTTTTTTGTGCCCTGATCTTCAATAGATCTCTCAGTGGGGATTATAGTGTGTCATTAAGAATGAAAAATAATATCTTTATTAGGGCTATAGTTCATGCAAACATGCTGTGAAATATTATTTGCCTCTCTGGAAGCTCAGTAATAAATGACAAGAACGCCTCTGCACTGCCATTCAATAGAGTTTGGAAAAGGGAAACATAGGATTTGACAAATGTGCCCTGCAGAATTTTTTCCTTAATAATTGGTTGGACTACATGAATATTTAAATGGAAATGCAGGGTTATACCTCTGGTCAAAAGACCTATCTCTGTAAAACGAGCCTTCACTAAATTGGTTGATTGAAAGGAATAGAAGATTTTTTTTCCCCATCTTTCTGTCGTAGACTGTGCCGAGTAGATATTAAGTTTCTCTCTTTTTGCTCTACCCTTTAGCTTTAACGATGGTGCTCTTAATCTGGTTGAAACACCTCGTTCTCCTAAGGGTGCCAATAAAGAGTGGATTTTTTTAGCTAGTGGCAGACACTTAATAGTGAAATTTCATTCCTTCATTCTCTCAACAGACAAAGTTACGATGGGCTGGAAAAGAAGCTAAAGGAAGTCTTCACTGAACGAAGCAGCATTCTGCACCAGCTCTCCAAGACTTCAAAGGAACTGGACAGCATAAAAGGCAACCTTCAGGTTGAACTTTTACTGTTTCTCTTTTTTTCTTTGCAATGTTTGAAAGTTTATTCGGCTGTGAATTTTGGGCCGCGGGTACAGTCATTTTCTAATCCCTGTTTTCAGCCATTTGAAGGCTGGATTCATGAGTCCTTGCACACATTTTTAGTGAATTTGCTGCAAACCTGTTATTAAATATTAAGGTAGAAATGTTTTTAAGTTCAACAAGCCCACCCATTGTTACATACGTGATGTGTTACTGTTTCTACAGCTGCTGAACAATGTAAATGTAGATCACAGACTGTGTAAGTCATTTTTTTGCATGAATAAAAACCCAGGGCTTTACAGAAGTAGACGACCAGAAATCCAACATTATCGGGAAAGTTCAACATAAAGATGGATTCAACATGGTCCCATTCTCTTCTCAGGACCTTTAGCTGTCACTGATAATCTTCTCAAATTACATTTACTAAAACTTTAAGTACAGTAATTTTTTTTATTAGCGTTGGTATCACTGCAGTGACACTGTAGGTTAAATGTTCAATCAGATGTTCATACAGAAAAAAATCCACAGGCTACTTCAATTTATAGTAGCAAAGAACAAAAGGATTCAAACTTCTTTCAAGTTGTTACAACTTAAATATGAAATTTTGACCTATGCTTTGTAGTTGTGAGAACTCACTTCTACCTATCCAGTATATCTATCTATCTATCTCTCTAGATAGATAGATAGATAGATAGATGTGTGTGTGTGTGTGTGTGTGTGTGTGTATTTAGAGGATGCTTGCCCTAATTAAATTTTGGCTTGAAAACAAGGTTGGGAAATATATATCACACCTCCTGCAGTGAGGGTGGTTTGCATGAAGTAAGAAAGTTTCTTTTTTTTAAATGAGCTCATAAGACAACTTTGAGTGATTACGAGGATTATTTGGTTTGTCGCAAAGACGGGTATCAGTTGGTTCTGCCAAATAACAGTCTTGAACATTTCACGTACCTTATTATCCTGGACAGTAGATGTTATAATGCTGTGAGAACACAATTACCACAGTGCTGGATACTGCAAAACCCTTCTTACCAGTCAGTTTAGGTCAACTTCATTATGGCTTCTGGCAGTAACAAGAAAAAAGTCAGTTATAAATTCAGATATTTTAATCACTTGGTATTTTTCAGTCGCATCAGGATATGCAGCGGCAATCTTACAAAACATGCCTCCCACTTGGATGGTTAGGTCTGGGGAGCCAGATGCCCTTCTTTTTCTATCCAGCACTTATAAAGTTGCTGTCTGAGTGATACTTTCCTCTGTGCAGCAGCGTTTTGCCGCTTTAGGCCAATTTGTCGTCTACTGGAATAGTCAGAAAATCAATAATCAAACGAATTATATGCCCAGTTTTCCATCAGTGGTGTGTGTTTGCAAGAGATGTCCCATGTGTCTGGAAAAAGCTCATGTAGTCTGTCTACCACTATTCCCTGGGGCAGGCTTTGATGTCTACTCACTCCAGGCTAGCTAGTTTGGCATCAATCTTCGCCGTGGGCCCTGTGCCAGCGTGCTGGGCAGGGCAGAGGTTGTGTTGGATTCGAATTTCTGTGTAGTGGAAAAAATCTATTCTTCAAGGGGGAAAACATCATCAACATTTAAAAGAGAATCAAGTCAACAGGATAAATCATTTAATGTTTCTGGAAAGAAATGATGGACCATGTGAAGTGTTTTAAAACATAATGAGCTGCCCTCTAGGTGCATTTCGGTAACCCTAATAATTAAACCTATTGTGATTGGGACTTTAGTCTTTGCTGCAGCTCCAGGGATGTTAAGAAGCAGTTAACTGTGGGCTTTAAGTAGCTGCTTTGTTGTTTAAATTTAACGTCGTGACCACATAACTTGAGAGGATTTGCACATTTAACACAATGTAAGCCCATTTTGTAGCTGCCACACAAAAAGAGTCTTTCAGTGATTTTTATTGTTGTTTGTGTTACAGAGTCGATTACTGAATACTAACTATTCTTTTTCTCCACAAATAAAAACATTGGTTTTTATTTGGTGGTGGTTCTTATGGGACCTGAGTCATCAATGTGCTCTTGGAGTAATTTTGGTCAACTGATCATTTATCATTTAAAAAACAACATTTTGTGTCTACATGGGTTATTGCTGTCTAATATTAAAATCATTTTAGTGACCTGAAACTCCAAGTGTGACAAAATTGTAAAAAATAAACACATAAAAACTAAGAAATTAGAAAGGCACTGCATATACTCACCAGCCACTTCATGTGTTACGGCTTGTTAGTAGCGGGCCAGTCTCTCTGTCTTAATTCTCTGTGGCATCGATTCAACAAGGTGCTGGAAACATTCCTCGTCCATGATGCAAATTTCCTGTTCAAAGTGTCGTGTATTGGACTGAGATCTGGTGCCTGTGGAGCCCATGTCAGTACAGTAAAGTGATCATGTGAAAGAAGCCAGTTTGAGATGATTTGAGCTTTGTGACATGCTGTGTTAATCTGCTAGAAGCAGCCATCAGAAAATGGGAACACTGTAGTCAATAAGGGATGGACATGGTCAACAACAATGCTCATGTGGGTTGTAGTGTGAAACGATGCTCAAACGCCCAAAGTGTGCAAAGGAAACCTCATTAAACTACTAGCAGTGGCATGGGTGGTTGGATGGAGCCATGTTTCCATGGTGGAATGTTGCAGCAGAAATCAAGATTTCTCAGAAAAAGCAACATTTTTCCATTTTTCTTCTATTGCTCAGTTTTGGGTTCCTGTTCGTAGCTGGCAGGAGTGGTACCAGATGTGGTGTCTGCTGTAGCCCATTTGCTTTAAAGCAATCCACCCAAGAGAGATCGGTATTAGACATAGAATTCAAACAATTAAAAACAGTGTTACTATGCTGTATCTTTTATTAAATATTGGCACATACCTGTGAAACCATACTGTAAATACATGACTTCCATGACAGGTCCATACAGCTTTGTAATATTTTTTTATCATGTTCTCAGTTGTTGTGAGAGAATCGCTTCTGCATACATTGCCTATAATAAAGTTATTTCATTCATCTATCGAGTCATCAGCTTAAAGAAGTGGCCATTCTCCTCTGACTTCTGGCATCAACAAAACATTTTCATCCAGATAACTGCTGCTAACTGGATATTTGCTCTTTTTTGGACGATTTGCTGTAAACCCTGGAGTTGGTTCTGTGGAAAATTCCAGTAGATCAGCAGTTTTGGATACTCGGACCAGCCCATCTGGCATTAATAACAATGCCACGTTCACTGACACTCAGTTTGAATTTAAGCAGGTCATCCTGAACATGTCTGCATGCCTTTAAAGTACCTTTAATAAGCAGTTCATCAGGTGTATCTAAGTAGCTTAAGTGGCTGATGAGTGTTTGTTATTATATAATTACAATAAAGCAAAACACGAACATGTTGCCATTTGATTTTGAATACGACAAAACATGAAGTCAAAATAAATAGAAAACTAAATAGAAACTAAATTTGAAGAATTTAAATCTGTCCATTCAGCTCGTGACTCTTTGACAAATCATACAAATCACTGAAATGCCACTCAGATATACTAAATGTGCAGCTCTATTACACCATTAGTTTATTTACTTGAGTGCAAATGCATTGCCTCTTGTAAGCAGATGCTGTTCGCTCTTTTTTTTTCTTTATTTCTCTTCATAGATTAACATGAAATGGGAGTCAGGCGCTGGGGAGGAGCTTGTTTCAGGCATTATGGAAATGTGGCGTTAATTGCCATAGATATCACCTTCAAGCACAAGTAAAGATAAACTATCTCTCCCTTGGAGTCCACATTTTCTTACAAGTCTGTAAATTTCTGTTCTGTTCATAACAAATAAAAATATCTTGGAGGGCTTGTAGGGCAATCAGAGACCTGACTAATTCATAATTACCCATCAGGCAGGTGCTGAGGCACCAGTAGAACCCAATCTGTGCTTCTGCATGTACTCTCATTAGGACATTCATCAGCAGATTGTTAAAAGCCATATAATTTGGGAGGAGGGATAGGGGTGTCTCAACATTTTACATCTGCTGCATGGTTTTCTAACAGCCACCTCAGAAAACCTGGCAAGATTCTGTAATGTGTACCGTAGAATAAATGTCACAACAAACAGTAAACGCATACAGTAAATGCATACACATGCTTTTTTATACTGTATATTTGTTTCCATTTTCTGTTGATGGTGATATGAAGTAATTTTCCTTCAGAAGTTTTTCACGTAAAAAACAAAATTGTGCCTTTCCTGGAAAAACACAGTGTCTCTGTTCTCTTTCAGTCACTGAAAAATGATGACAGAGTAGCCAAGAAAGATGTGCAGAGGATTTTGGAGCTGAGCCACAAACAGAGGTAAAGTGGGGCATCATGCATGACTTAGACATGAGCTACCAACAGTGCTGTGCAGTTCACTAAACTGCCATCAAAAATTAGGTTAGAAATTAATAACCATCAGTAAAAAATGTATAATGATAAATAAAATCATGCGCTTACTCCTGTTATGCTGTTGTTGCGAACCTCTCTTGAATGTCTTGTATTAAGCTGGTATTCAGATTGACAAGATAATAACAGGTTCTTTTTTATTATTTATTTTTATTTGTTTTCAAGTGTATTTAAAATTATAGGAGACACTTTTTATGAAGATATAAGATAAAAAAGGTCCACTGGTTATTCATAGCCCACAGATACGTTCCTAAGGTTCAAGCTGCAGAAGCATATCCAAGATTACACCACGTTTCAGTCTTAATCATCCAGTGATATCCTCAGATTCTGTTACATGTAGTTGTGCAAGCCAAACTTTACAGTTCTGAGAAAACTGACACCCAATTTGCGTTTCGATCCCGGACTCGGGGTGAACTTTAACAACTGAGATGTGTTTTGTTCATGAATTTCAACCACAAAGAGTTTAAATAGCTTTCATTTGGATTTGTTTGTGTGACTAGTTGCTCTTCCTTAGCAACAGCACCCACAAAAGCTTATGAGTATAGTAATCATCTGAGCCACCCGCCATGCCAACATGACATGCCAGCACATTTTCTCTGCTGAAATAAGAGTAATAACAATAAGAATAAGAAATACTTTATTTATCCCAAAGCTTGGGAAATTGCTGTGTTTCAGCTGCCAGCACATGAAAAACAACATAGCTCAATAAACACAATATCACAGAACAAAATAAGTTGGAAAGGACAAAAATATATATACTAGACAAGAAGCTTGATTAAATATACAATATATACGAATATCTGGTATTAATTGGTAAAGAGTTTCTGTATCTGTCCTTGTGGCTGGTGGCAGGTGTGTCCAGTTTGTGGCGTAGTGGATGGTATAGAACCATTAATTCACACCCAGTTATTTGGATGACTTCTATGTAAGCTGATGATAGAAACCAACAGCAACAATAGCAATGACGATAAGCCCTGGGAAATTCAAATGCATTCCAACAGCTAGTTGTGCAATATTCAGTCCACTGAACTGTCTGAAATCACAAAACATTTCAATCACACGGTGGTTCAAGAAGCGAGAGGAATGCAGACTGGTGGTTGTTGCACAAACCTCTAGAATTTTTTGATGATCTGATTCTTTTATGTTTTGCAGTGTATTTACACACTGGATAATATTTACTAGTGAATATAGATGATAAGAAAAACAGAATTCTGTCATGACACTGTTTGTATTGTCATATGAAGATTTAAAAAGCAGTGTCTGCGTAATTACATCATGTCCATTAGGTATCTAAAGGAGGAAATACATAATGATAAGTAATGACTTGCTCATTGTTATTGAAGATGGTACTTTTCAGGTGTTGGCCAGTGTGTCTCCAGTACACACAGGAGCAGGTAGATAATTCATAATTCAATCACAAACCTGTCTTCTGTATTTAAAATTGATATGCCTGCTTTCATTTTGCGAAAAAGCAAGTATCTGTGATTTAGAGCTTCTTTTTTTTTTAGTAAGCTGAAAAAGTGTTTAACTTAAGTGCTTTACCAGTTAGAACTGTCTGATTAATGTTGTGTGTAATGAGACTGCTAATGATTTGGAGTCATTCATGGCCTTCATCCTCCCTGAAATGTCAGCCTGATTGAAGTCCAGCTGTGTGTGTGTAGTATCTTGATAGCCAATCAATAGCCTATCAGCAGTCCATGGCAGCTCTCACATGTCATCAAGCTAAAAAACTATAAAGCAGTAGCTTGGCTCAATGTTGCCTACCTAGCATTTGTGAGCCACAACTTTTTCAATGTGTTATTAATCCACCTTTAGAGTTCCAGTGTCTGCCAAGTGTGATTACCAGCTGGCTCCATTATCGTGAGTGCAGACAGGTGATTCATTGCAGGTCATTTATTTTTGTCAAGTCTTAACAGAAATTTGATTGGCTCCTGAAAATAATTTTGGTCCAAACGACAATGCAAAAAAAAAAAAAAAGTTAAAATGTAACAGTTTTTAAATAGCAATTAAAATAGCTTAACTTACTTTCAATCCTTTTTGTATTTACTTATCACAGGCTCTTCAAGGTATGTCAGTGTCACATTTACTGTCTCTTTTTTGGCAGTTTAGACAGTTTTGATATATTATGTACAAACACTTCCAAGTATTGGATGCAGTAGATGTGAATATAAATGAAAAACCAAAGCAGGGGTGGTTGGTTGGTCACTGTGAAGAAAAATGTTTTTTAGGTTGAACTTATGCCAAGAGACAAGACCACTGGCATATAAAGTACAACAGTATATGACTGCTGAGCAGTGACATCCTTTCCACTCTGAGTGTTGCTGTACTGCCTTGAAAGATAATGTCCCCTAACTACACTACTGGGTGACTGTGACATATGTCATATACTTCAGCCATGCTTGGAAACAGTAAATAGGCTGTTCCTTCTAATTTTAACTGGGCTACCTTGTGAAGTGATTTCTACAAGCGTTTTTGATACCACTGACCCACATCCCCTGCCTCCTTGATTTATAATTCCCTGTTATCTGTGCTCAGGAGCACCAAACTATATTGAATTACAAATTACAGTCGAATGCATAAAAGTTTAATTTTATGTTAAACACATAATTCATTCTGCATTAGTCATCACACCACATGAATCATATCAAAATTCAGGGAATTTTAATACACTGCAAGAAGCAATATAGCAGTGCAGTGCATTGCAGCAAACTTGGTCTTCTTGTGTCTCGTCTTTCTACTTGAACCTAACAGCCATCTCCTGCTGCTGGCTTCATGGGAGTGTTTGCTAAATTCTATATTTGTTAAAGATCATATATATAGAAAATAAAACTGACTGTAGTCAGGCCTTTTAAATTCAAACAAAATCATTAAATAATAAATGTGAAATTGTTTAGGATCGAAGAAAGATGTGTGGCTGCTATGAACCAAAGTGTGAACGTGAACAATTTAAAAGCATTTTAAAGCACCAGTTAAAAAATGCCAACATATTTTCCACCCTGATTGCAGTTAAATGGACCATTATTGCATCATCCATCCACAAATTAAGCTAATTATGTTTTTATCTTAAAAAATATGTGTGTAAACAAAATATTTCCTTTTGATTCAAATTCATGAATTTGTTCATATCCTGCTCATAGATTCATAATAAAAATCGTCCAACTGATCACAGATGACAGCAGATGTAAGTTGGTGGCAAAGACATTAGTACAATTTACTTCTGTCCAAAAAAATTGCTTTTAAGAGTGATATATCTAAGAAGGCCATTCTGTGGTAGAGCAGTCAAGGCCTCTGAAAATGTAAGGAGGAAGTGCTAACAGAGTGTTTCTCACTTCCCTTTCACTTGACAGAGAGGAGATGAAGTCCCTCCAGGCAGCCTTGCAGAAGCAGCTGGATGAGGCAAATGAGAAAGCGGAGAAGCAGCAGGCCACGGTAAGACAGAGCTGACCTGACCATCAACATCCGGTCTTGTCTAACCAGCATTGTCACCTGTCACACGGGGCCTTCACTGATCCACACTCATTACCCAGCAGCAAGCTCCCACCTCTATCCTTCACCATATAATTGAAACTTTCAGAGTGAACAAAAGCTTTGTGTCAGCTATTTATTTGTTTGAACAGAAATCCAGAGTTCAAAGATGGAAAGTTTACTATATTATCATTTAAAAAAATAAATAAGCAAAGGTCTAAAATTATTATAGTCAGCTGATTAGTTTTCTGTTTATCACCAAGTAAACAAATCATTTTCAGCATCATGTTAAATAACAACATATGCAGATGATACTTTGCTTTAACTGTCAGCGTTACTAAAGATGCAAAATATGCCTATTTTAGTTCAAAACACAACAAAAGCATGTTTAGTTTTGTGATTATTTATAATAGATGCAACCATGGAAGCATGCAACCTGTGTTACAAGATACGTGAAAATTAATTAAATTTTAATAATGAAGTAATGAGATTTTTGGTGTCAGTGGAAAACATCATTTCTGTTAACTCCAGTTTTAATATCAAATAATGTTTCTTTGCTACCAAACAATATGAGAAGCAATAAGTATTTACACGTTTAAATTATTACACAGTGGAGAAGTCTATATTTAGTTTCAGCAGCTTTACTGCATTTGGTAACAGGTAAGGTTGAAAGCAGCCTTAATTTAAGACAAACTTTAATTTCTTCATCATGATTAGTATTCATTAAAAAGTACTCATTTTAATGTACTTGCTCTGAGAAGCTTTTTTATAAAATTCAGATTAAAAAATGTATTTTGGCATCGGCGGTGATGCTGCATTAATACACTGTATGTGCTGTGCATTACTGTATTGGCCCACATTTCTACTCTCATACTGTTCTGAGAAACCCTCTCTTGTTCCTCCACTTACTCCTTATCAACAAATCAGCATAAATCCTGTCTAGCTGCACTGACAGCTACAGTACTGGAATGCTTCTAGGATTTTCAATATATGCTAATGAAAATCTGGCCTGTAACAGTGCAGGCTTCTTATGCACAGTCACAGCGTTTAATGGGCACCGTGACATTACAATCGACAATCAAATCATGGACTCCCAGCGAGATAAACAAAAGTACAGTAACATTTCCAATGACGTGTGTGCCATTTTCCTTTGCCTGGTGACAAATCCCAGTTTCTGGTTTTTGTGGTTTGACATTTACATTCTGAAAAATGATATTTATCCCACTTTCTAGGATTTAAGATTCAAAATAATACCTCAGCAGGATGCAAATGCTACACATGTTCAACAAAACAATCAAATAATCTAGTAGAAAACATGGCTTCTAAAAGTTCCTAGAGAAAAATAAAAACATGAGGAGACGCACATTGCAAAATCACAAAAAAACGCACATTACAAAGTTGCTAAATATTTGTTTACACATATGGGTAATTGCATTCAAGCCAATCTCAACATCAGACAGTATATTGCCATAAGCAGAGATATATCAGATATATCTTATGAAACAATATACAATTACTAATTATTATCAATTGTTATTATTGTTATATATGTAGATAGATAGAACTATAACTGACTGTTACTCCCTTATCCTAATACCTAAGCACTGTAAAAGTTGTTTTTCTTTTCTTTTTTTCTTCTTTTTTTTTAACCATTCCTGGGGGCATTGGTGGTGACTGCAAGCCTCAGACATGAACCTTGATGTTATCATGCCCTGTTAGGGGATGTGAGTCAACTGGTGAGGCTTATTTTACTGTTCCCCGGGGTATGTACCTGACATGAGGGCACCAGACCCATGAATCTTTTCGTCTTTGTCCTCAGGACTATGTTGATGACCTCTTTCAAGGACGCACCTTGCTAAAAAGCTTTTTTATTATAGAATTGAAAACTCGGAGACAAAACCGTAACCTATCTGTCTTACACACTGAATTCATTCGCTTAGATATATAGTAGCCCATGGCAGCAGTTTGCTGGTTGGTTTTTCAAGCTCTGTATGGCTACAAGTCCATACAACCACACACACAAACGCACATGCCACAGGCACACTCCAATTTTAACTGAAAAATGAAAGACCTACCAAGCTCTTGATGAAAGGGTTTTGATAAACAAAGATATTTTAGTGACATGACAAACATGTCGGCTTATCATGTGGAAAATCAACAGCCACTCACTATAGGAATAAACCTCAATTTATCTTATATGGTGCAATCAAAGAGTCTTCAGGGACACTTGTTATGCCTAATTCTAACTAATTCTGCAAGGCACAAGAAAAATGTAATGTGAGTTTTTTGTTTAAAGGTCTTTAGGCCTTTGTGGTTGACAGCTAGAAAAAGAGAATTTGTGTTTTTAAATGTAACTACTAACTTATAGCGCCCCTCTGCTACTGTCATTGTATATCTAATTGCATCAATTTAAGGTAAGGTATGGTGTTTATGTTGCCTGATTGAACCTACCTATATGAAGCCTTTTCATATAGGTTTAACTGGAGGCTAAGTCTATTTTTTAATGCTGGCACTGGAATATTCAGAAACGGTCAGTGTGCTGTTGCATAGAAGCATGGATGATGTGTGAAAATTAATTTTATTCAGTGGCATAATTAGTCAACCAGAATGTTCTTTCCTTCTCTATTCTGTATGTCTTTTTTTCTAAGTCTTCTCAGGGACAGTGACGATGATTGAATATTGATGTTATCATGGTCAGGTTGGGGATGTGAGTCACCTGCTGTGGTCTAGTTTACAGTTCCCCAGGATGTCTTGGTAGAAAGTGGAAAAAAAAACTTTGACTTGCATTTATTTGATTTTAAAAAATGTAGAAAACACTTTTTTTTTTTTTTTTAATATTTTATTTGAAATGAAGCATATGAGACCTATTTTTCAAGATTTATAGGATGTTGTCAGTAGGAACAAATAGGCTTTGGCTTTTATTCACATACAAAATTGCATCTGTTGAATGAAATTATTTAAACATACACTGCTTAAATGGGTAAACTCATCATCCATAACGGTCATTAAATATGTTCACTGATGGAAAAAAGCACACGTGCATACAGCTGGACTTCTTATCTTTTTTTTGTCTTCCCTGTCTTCAGATTAAATTTCTTAAAGTGGAGATGGAGAAAAAAACCAAAATCATCAAGGATTTACAGCAAGAGGTGAGTCATCAAAATATTACACTACACATTCATAAGGTATATACAGACAGAAACAAATAAAAGGGAAAAATTGCATTGTCTCTACACAGTTATCTAAACAAATATAATGATATCATCGTTGGTGTATATTATTTTTCCATTTTAAATCTCAAATTAGTGAGGCTTGACAGTGCTATCGCTCACAATGTCGAATTAAAAATCTCCCGTTAAGAGCCTGTGAGTGCTTTGACCATGGTTTACATAATTACATTATTGTTTTACTGAATTTTCTTCCTTACCAAACCATTCAGTAACCCTTGTAGACAACTCACAAGATATAAATACTTACTCTTGGAATGACTATGGTCACTCATAACAATATAATAGTTCTCTATTGGAGGGAAAATTAGATCATCCCAGCAAATTTTCCCCCACACTGGCTCCCCTCAGGGGTGAGCAATTAAGATTGTCCTTTATTTTCTTACACATCTGTAGGTAACTTGAGTGTTTTCTAATTAAATGATCAAGATTCCACCTTTCTGTCTGTGTGTGATTAATTTTCTTGATTATGTGTGTTTGCCAAAAGCCATTAGATTATCCCCAGGGACTCAGAGGAAAGTGTGTTTGTCTCAGTCAAAGGTGGACAAACACTGGCACTGGGGTAAACATTTTCATTTCAACAAGTACTTTGAAATACAGCTTTATAAAATAAATGTTTTTGATCATGTTTGCAATCATGATTGCCATGGCTTCCACTGGTTGAGAATCTGGGCTCTCTTCCTCTCCAACGTCTGTGATGGATTTCTCTCTGCAGGGTTGTTCAACATCTGTGCAAAGTAGTGCATCTAAAAAGAAGTTCTTTCTCTTTGATTCCAAGGCTCTGACACAACATCTAACACTTACTGCTGATGCCTTAGACAGCGTAAAAAAAAAAAAAGTTCAGCTTGCAAATATCATTGTAGCCTTACTGAAAATATATGACTCTATGATATCTGCAATTTGGTTTGTTTTCTATATGAATAAAAAAACAATCAAATTATATATTCCAATAGAAAGAATCAGAACAACATGGCAACATCAGTAAAAGCTGCCTTTAGGGGTGTTTAGACCACTAGACAGTTCTAATATTTTGTTTTTTGTTTGTCAGCAATGTGACATGAAAGAAAAATGAAACATCTGTAGACTTTGCTGTGACAAATGAAACAAAATTGGACCATCCACTTAACTGATTTTACTGTGTTTTATAGCTATAGCGCACAGTCCTTAACTGAGTAATCACCGAAAAAAATTATAAAATAAATTTGTTTCTGTGCGAATTGTGACGATGGGATATTATACCAATTCTGTTTGGATTTTGAATTCTCCTATATTGCAGATTCGACTCCAATATATTCAAATGCAAAAGAGAAAGAATAGGCTATAGGGATGATTTACTCATCAATTAATTTTTACTTACTATAGTTTATACTAGTTTATACTACTACTACTACTACTAATAATAATAAATTGGCTAATAAACTACTAAACATGAGCATATGTGTATGAAAAAATATGTTTTGGAGCAAATAAGAGTTTCTTTTAATAGCTGGACAGATTACATAGGCAACTCTTACTTTGCCACCTATGATCACAAAGCCATGAAGTGCTTTTGAATGGCAAGAAAGCTATTTAAATACATCATAGGATCATGGGAAATGATGAAGAGATACTGGAAATTATACCACCATATTGCTCATTGTTGCACTGAGGAAAGTGATTTTTGCCAGATGTTCAAATTAATTTGAGACCATTTTTACTGAGCTTTGCTTCAGTAACATGATCAAGTGCTTCAGATGAAGAATCAAACAGTCACATAATGATATCAGTTTACTGAGATCAATCTGTTTTAAGAAGTATCTTTCAGGGAGCAGGATTCACGTTATCTTGCCCTCCCTAAAGATGCTGGTACTAAAATTTCTGCGTCTTCACAGTCTGCAATTTTATAGAGATTGTAAAGGTTGATCTTAAATTGTGCGTAAACCTGTAACGGTTGCATTTAATTGTTCTCTGTGGAATTTTTGACCTCTAACATCATGGAGCAATGTTTGTTTTGCTTTTCTTTTCTTTTTTTCCCAAGGTCACTGTTGTTCTTGTCACGTGAATTCACAAGCGACAGAATATCTAATTTTACCAGTTTACGATATTTCACACAGTTCCACTGATCTATACTGGAGTAAATGTACCTGGATACTCTGATGCACCATTATTCTTTGAAAAATTAACTTTACCACCTACTGAGTACATTTAGAAACAAAGGATCATTGAGAAACAGCGTTTTTCTGTGATTTTATCTCAGGCTGTTTAATACTGCCGTTCTGGCACAAAGATAATGGTCCTTGCATAATAATGCAGAAATTCTTTGGTTAATAGTAGAAAGCACAGTTCAGGTATTAACTATTTCAAACATAATCTTATTAATTATTGCAAGTGAACAATTGCAATTTTCTGTAGCAGAAAATTGAAATGAATACTTTTGGCTTGGATGTTATTATAGCATACCATTTTACCACTTTTCAATTTTAAATGCTATAAAAAAATAGAAATAACTAGAGATACACTTTTAATCTATTAAACAGGAAAGTGCAGTATTCACTGGCCTTCACTTGCGCTACATTTTGTCATGCTACAGCCTTATTAAAAAATGAATTCAATTCATCAGTCACCTCAAAATTCTACACAACATCCCATGATGACAAAGATAAAATACTTTGTTTGAAATTTTGCAAATGTATTAAACATAAAAAACAAAACTATCACATGTATTCACAGCCTTTGCCATGACACTCAAAAGTGAGCTCGGTTGCATCCTGTTTTCAATGATCATCTGTCTGATGTTTCCACAACTTGATTGGAGTCCACCTGTGGTAAATTCAGTTGACTGGACATGATTTGGAAAGGCGAAAGCACGGTGGTGACAGGATCATGGTCTGTGTGTGTTTTTTGGCAGCAGGAACTGGGACTATAGTCAAGGGAAAGATACATGCAGGAATGTGCAGACATCCTTGGTGATAACTTGCTCCCCAGCACTCTGAACCTCAGGCTGAGGTGAATGTTCATCTTTCAATGGGACAATGACCCTAAGCACACAGTCAAGATAACAACTGAGTGGCTTCATTTTCAAACAGCTCTGCCAGAGCCCACACTTGAAACTGACTGAACATCTCTGGAGAAATCTGGAAATGGCGCATCAGAAGTTCTACAAAGAAGAATGGGAGAAACTGCCCAAAAATAGGTGCACCAAGCTTGTAGCATCACACTCAAAAAAACATCACACTGTAATTGCTGCCAAAGGAGCTTCAAGAAAGTACTGAGCAAAGGCTGTGAATACTTATAGTTATTCACTTATAGGTATAATACTGTTATATTTTTGGTTTTTTGTCCAGCTATCTTTTGTTTCACTTACAGGGTATTGTCTTTAGAACTTTGTGGTGGGAAATACATTTAATCCATTTTGGAAAAAATATCACATGGCAAAATATGGAACAAGCGACATGCCATGAATACTTTCCTGATCCACTGTTGGTGTACTGTAGTACACACACATGCAGGGCATTTAGACTTCCATAGTGGTGATTATTTTCATTATTATTGTTAAAGAAATTAGTACATTAAGAAACTCTATTGTTTGAGAGTTTTTAGATTTCTGTGAGTGGAAGATGAGTGAGTCAAAGACAGATGTGCACTTTTTCCCTTTTTGTGGCTAATGAGGGAAGCACTTCAGACTGAACTAGTCTGCCACTGCGACCCTAACACAATCTCTGTCCAGCCCACTGATGTGCAGAAACAAGTGTGACTGGGTCATTCAGCACATTTCAACCCTCCTGAATTGTCAGTATGGTACAGTCATTATAGTAAGGTATAAAAATAATGCTGCCTTGGGCTACTGTTAAATGCTACTTTTTTAGCCTCTTGGGGGTAATCAGAGGTAAATTTAGAAGCACTTCTATAATCAATCAAGTGATTTTCACAGCCAGAGCTTCCACGTGTCGGCAGATCAGTTTAACTGGGTAAATGACCCATAAAGACGGCCATGATTTGACTTTGTAATGAACAATTAGAAATGCTTTGCTCTTAAACAACATCTTGATTTGGGAGTACAAAGACAAAGAACCATGACTTAACAAAAGCTGGTCACGATCATTGCAGCTTATGTGTAATTTAAAGGTTTTACGTGTTTTAATCCCAGGACTCCTGCTATATTTCCATTGCTATCTGCACACATTGTACACACCAATCTTCCCAACCAAAGAGCTGGCAAAAAGCTTTGCCAAATGTAGGACTTGAATAAGAGTTTGAGACTTTAAATGCGCTTTGTGGTACAATTTTCAGAGAAATGCTTCTTCACACCAGTTATTTACTCAGATTTTCACTGCAATCAGCTGAACGAGGCAAAGAGCAGCAGTACAGATAACATGATTGTTTTCTAGGCCCACCATTTCCGTTTCACAGAGTGCTTCATTGTTGGCTCTTTTAGGTTTTAATGTTGTATTTCTGATTACATTTTTTGGAAAATAGTCAAGAAGGTTAATAACTTTTATAGTCACATATGGAATGGGCCATGTGCATGCTACAGAGATCTGGGAACTTCTTTAACGTCTGTGCTATACATCAAAATATATGTTCCCATCTATTACATAGTCTCAAGTTACATAAAAATGTTTTGCGGAAAGGCAAAAGTCAAAAATTTTAAACCACTACAATTTTACCTCAGCAGTTGTAACTGGATTTAGAACTGTTTTAAGTATAAATGAGCCAGAACAAAGAGTAGGAAAAACAGGCTAGACAGTGCATGAAAATTCAATGAAATGAGATGTTACAAAACAGTTGCTCTTGCACATTTTATATGCACACCATATAAATCAAAAGGTTTGCACTTGCATTGAATTCAGTCTGGGATACCAAGGTTTTCTACTTACTTTGCAAAACATATAAAGTGGCAGGTGGGATGGTTTGGTGTAAGTTTGTTGTGAACCAATAACCACTGTTTCACAGTATTGTTTAATTTCTTCTTGTTGTTTTGCTTCCTCTTTCCGTTTGGTTACGTGTAGCCACCTCAGATGTATTTTCAGATAGGGAAATGTGGTTTTTAAGCTAAAAAAAACATAAGCTAAAATAATCATCAATCTATTTCAATCTATTCAATATGCATTAATAGTGGTTATTCCACCAGTGTTGTTCTAAAACTGAAAATACAACTAATTACTATGGGATAATGTATAAATAAAAACATTATTTAAATGTGTATATGAACAATACTTGAACAACCAATAAATGAAACATCAAAGCTATGTAACGTAAATGAGAAGTACCAAGGCTACAGTTTTCAATAATGCTGAACTGATTCATTTTCTGCTGAGAGGTGTTTGTAATACATTATCCACCCCGTTTGTATCGTTATTGATTATCTAAATATTAGAAACATGACCAAAGTTGTGACCTAAGAGTTGTGATATAGCACATTATCCTGGAGTCACCCATCAGAAGATGAATAGATTGTGGTTATAAAAGGATGGACATGGTCAGCAACACCAAGTAGGTTGTGGCATTTACTGTATATGATGCTCAATGGGCACTGAAGACCAAGAAGAGCAAAAAGTTCAAATAAAATATCCCCTATACCATTACACCACCAGCAGCAGCCTGGATTGTTGATGCGAGGCAGGATGGGGTCATGTTTTTATGTTGTTTAGCCAAATTCTGACACTACCACCCAAATGTGGCGGCAGAAACTAACAAGACAACATTTTCCCAGTTTTCTGTAGTTGAATTTGTTTGAGCCTGTACGAATTACAGCATCAGTTTCCTGTCCTTGATTGACAGGAGTGGAACCTGTTGTGGTACAATCAGAGCTGCTCTTCTGCATACCTTGGTTCTAACGAATGGTTATTTCAATTACTGTTTGCTTCTTATCAGCTCGAAACAGACTGGTCATTTTCCTCTGGCATCAAGAAGGCATTGTAGCCCAGAGAGCTGCCCCTCATTGGACCATTCTCTGTAAACCCTAGGGTTGGTTTTACAGGAAAATCCAAGTAGATGCGCAGTTTGTGAGAGACTAATAACTATGCCACATTTAAAATCGCTTAAATCACCTTTCTTCCACATTCTCATGCTCAGTTTGAACTTCAGCAAATTGTCTGAAAGTCATACACTGAGTTGCTGACATGTGATCAGCTGATTAGTTATGTTAACAAGCACTTGAACAGGTATACCTAATGAACTGCCTGGTATGAGTATTATTTTAGACCAATTTTCTGCATTGTTATTCTGAGGCCAAAGTATATAAAAATTCCTAACAAAGCTGAAGGGAACATCTGTAAATCCATTTATATCCTTTGTTTACAACAGTATTGGGTTTTAAAATCTGTTTTATGTTGCATATCACTGTGAATTGTGTTGTGGTGTCAGAGGGGAAGCTTTATGGCTGCAATTCACTGTGAAGTCATTATCAATGATTTGCTTTCAGAGCTTATTATGACTATTTTGAGGGAGAGTGATTTGCAGGCTGACTTGGATCCTGCTGGGATTCATCAGGTTCTCACAGAGCATTGTAATAGACAGCCACACATTCAGCTCCTTGCCGCTGATGCTGATTTTTTTTTTCTAGTTTAAAATGGCTTCCTGACATTGTCTTCTTCCTTTCATGTCTTCCCGATGTAATTTCACCAGCTAAATGGCAGAAGAAAAAAATAATGCATCGGGGCATTTACTGGATCTCTCTATGATAGCCTTAAAAAGAAAGGAGTGACAAGAAACTGAAGTAGGCGGATAAGGGAAACTGCATCATTATGTGTTGAGGAGGACAAAGACAAAACAGATGAAACTGCAGAACTAACAGAGGTTTTATACTATGCTCTAGCAAAACATGCAGTTTTTTCTTTCTCTTTAGATTGATGGCACAAACTCACTTCTTCCTCATTAGCAGAAAGTGATAGTGAATTCATCAGAAGTCACTGTTATCATGCTTTCAAGTGAGTCAAGTGAATATAAAGTAAATTAAGAAGAACATTCTTAAGCAACCTCACTTGTATTGATGAGGCTTCATCAGAGTTCATTTCACACATGTGATCACTTACATACATTAAGAAGAAGAAGTCCATAAAAATCAATAATGTCATATATTATCTACTTATAAAATGAATATTCAAACCCAATGGGAGGAAAAGTAATTACTGTGTTGTGAGTTGACTAATCACATAACACATTCTGCGTATTCTTTTCCCCCAGCATAGATTTATCACAATAATGATACAGGCAGGACACTTTTAATTATGTTTATTTATATATAAACATATAACGATAAATGCCATATTTTCCATAGTCACAGTGCATGTAGATACATCATTTATTGTTCAAACAAAGTAACAACTTTCATATTTTAGTCAGATTTTTCTATGATAGTCCAGATGTCGTGACCTTTTTAGATGCAAATTAATCAAAACACATAAATTGGTCACTGCGGGAGAGCAGATGTTACTCTTTGGATCCCTACAAAAAAGTCTAACATGCAGACTAGGAAATAACGATGACAATAACAAAAAGAAAGCAGCAAAAACAACATACTGTATGAGTAATCAGCAGCCATTGATGACATTTCTAAGAGTTGATATAAGACCACCCACACATTTAGCACATATTGAGGAACAAACTTGCAGTTTTAGTTGCCTGTTGCCTTTAAGATGAATCAAATAAATAAGGCTTTGAATTTGAAAATATATTTTTGATTACGGGTTCAAACTTCAGCAAAATATAAAGACAAAAATGAAAAACGGGCAGATGAAGTTAATCGTTTCAGTGTCGAGCCTGTTTCTTGTTTCTCTTTGAATTTCCCTCACTTTTCATGCAGAGATTAAGTGCTTTTATGTTATGATGCCATGCCCATTTCACACAATGTCCACTACCAAAACAGCTCTGACCTTGGCACTCTCCACTCGCAGCATTGATTCTTCCTCCACTGAGATCAGAGGAAAACCCAGGAGGCTTGTCATTGAATCTCTGGTTTTGCCATAAACTACACACACAGTTCAGTTCATTGGACAGCCTGGAGTTCAATAGAATGTGGCTCAGGGTGAGCAGGTGGGTTAACAGACTGTCGCTTCCTCTCAGTCGGTGTCTAAAGCATTCAGGAAAAATAAGCCAAATAGACGTTAGAGTTTATGTAACTGTTCCTGGCATAAGAGCAAATAAATTCTAGAAAAAAAAATAAATGTAAAATTAAATGCTATTATAGTGATTTCTTGTAAGAATGCATATCAAGATATGATTTTAGCAGTTCAGTCCAGCCCTAAGTGCATCACAAGCCAGTGTCTGCAATGGTACTGCCTCCTTAGGTTAACATCATCGGTTTTGTCTTGATAGGGGTTTCTGCAGAGAGCATAAATTATCTGGCATAGGTTTGTCGGTTTATTTATTTAACCTTTGGTAGGATCATGGAAAATTAATTAATAAGAATATTAATATTAATAAATTCAACTGCATCCTGTGTTAAGCAGGGTATGTTTTGAGATGTGTATGTATGAGGCAAGAAAAATGGGACAAGGTATTCAAATAAAGGCCAAGAATGAAAGTGTATGGGATTTTGATGCAGTCAGCAGAATTGATAATACCTGCAGTGGTATTTTTGTGGACAATGTAGGCTGCAAAAGGTACACATATAGCAGTGGCTGCTGTGCTAAAGATGCTTTCTTGCACTGTTGGTGTTGTCTATTATCAGTCATATGCATTAGATGATGTCAGAATGAGTAACATTATGAAATATATGACACTCACTTTCCTTATACTTTTTGTTGTTGTTGTTGTTGTTTATTTAAAAACTGATAACCCACACCTGGTGAAACTGCAAAGACAGTGAAGTCTTATTTAGCGCCTGTGCGAAGGCTGTCTTCGGTAGACAGTGTATTTGTATATCAACACAATGAACTAATCTAGCACAGTCTGTGAGGAGAAAAAGGCTATTTAGAGAATATGCAAATCATAAGGTACAGTAATTCTGCCCTTGCTTGTCTGTAATGAAATCTGGAGTGGCAGGTAAATCAGAAAATACAGTGTGTGGGTTTAGTGTCTCATGCTAACACGAGGGCGTGTTCCATCTGGGACCCAAAGGGCGGTTTGTATTAAATCTGCATTTCTTCCCAACACTGCTGAAGTGCTGTAATATGCAAAAAGACAAATTGCAGTTGCCGTCTGTGAAATAGCCAGTACAGCAATTCTGTTTTATTTACAGGTGATATGTATTACTTTCAGAATCTCAATATTTTATTTCTTATAGCCTGAGATTGTGCAATTAGTTGGCCTGGAAATCACAAGTGTGTAATCTATTGCGGTACTGCACAGAAGAGGGTTATTCTGCTCATAATGAATTGTGTATGTCCAAACTATCTCCACATTTAGAAGCACTGATTGTTCCAAAATGTAGAGTGATGTGAACACTCAGGATCAGTACCCAAAGTATCCTAAAGCCTAAATATGAAGGTTTTAGGTCCTATCCACACAGATGGAAAGCACTCAATTTCTATGTAGCTATACAGTGTAATTTAAGAACAGTGTAACTAAAAGTAAATATCAGGATATTTGAAACATTCCAGGTTTTGTGATTACGTGAGTAACTAACAATTAGTCAGAAACATTGCATTGCATTTTTGAAGAAAACAATTCCTAAGCGCCGACTGTTTGAGCTATGCATGTCTGTAGCCACTCCAGGTAGTTACTGAAATGAAAGCAGACGAATCTGCTTATCTTATGTTTTAAAAAGCAATGAATTATGTTTCGGGGGGGGGTTAACTCGCTGGTGAGCGCAATTCATTGCATTGCTCATTACATTATTTACTCTGTGACACAGCATCTGGTGCCTTGTCACATGATTATCAGTTAACAGTATCAACATGTAGGCTATGAACTACAAGGACAGTACTAGTATGTAAACCTTTGTGGTAAAATACTCAGCTTAATTTTAAGTTGATGTGAACATTATGTGTATAAAATATAGATTGAGAAATAGCTTCATGACCTAAAAAATTTACATTACTGTTTATATGTAAAATAATTAACTATGTGATCATGTTACGTATGCTTGTTGGACACTTGGAAAACTATAATTTTTAAAGATTATTCAGGTAAAAAAAATACAAATACATAACAATAGGATCCTATCCAGACCAGGAGATCATGCATTGGGTAAAAAGTATTTATTTCCTTATTTTTCCTTCATCATCTCTGCTTTAAAAACAAATAAAAGTGGATTTTGTGAATAATTTTTGAGAACAATTACACCCCAAAGTTAGACACTGCCGTAGGGGCTGATTTAGTGGCAGCTGTGATATCTCTAAGCTAAAATATATATGTTTGCATTACATAAGTCATCAGAAGACTGATGGGAATGAATGAATCATTGCAACTCTCTGCTCCACAGAGGAAGCAGAGTAACAATCAGCCACAAAGTTACCCTTGCCATCAAAGTGTTACTTCTGTCTGAGCTTTCCGTCAGCTTGAAGTGAAAAATCATACTTCCTCGTTTGGAGTGTGTGGGATGTATGTCTGGGTAACTCAACCACCTGCCGGCATCTCCTGCATTTATGCATAAGCCTTAGACGTTCTGTTACAAGTGCGATCATATTTGTGTCACTCTCCACATTGTTTTGCACTTAATACAAAAATTTTGCTGCGTGTGGCTTCGTGGACACTGGAACGGAACTCAGATGATAGAAACTTGTTCCAGAGAGGCTGCATGTGTGCACAGGGCTGGTGCCATGCTGTCACTTAGCAGCGTTGCTTTATTCCTCATACCCTGCCATGGATATTGATTTCTGGCCCTCAGCTTCCAGACAAGTGACCGGTTTTCTGTGGTATTCAGCTGTGACACTATAAAGTGGATGGTCTATTTTTTATTTATTTTTTTTAACAGAAATACATCCAAGTACTTCACGACTGATGAAGGCTGTGACTGCAGATATTTCTCTGAGATGTTCAGAAAATTACATTTTTCCCCCCTTATTTTATTGTAGCTAGAGGCTGTTTTAACAAACACTGTGACTTCACACGACTTTCAATTTCAAAATGTCTTGACACCATGGGACAGTGTCGAGACATCAGAGAATAGTGAAAACAGAGGCTTATTCTAAAGGAAAATATTGAAAAGGAGTTTGAATATTTCTATATCATAATTTTTGAAAGGAAGCTGGACTCAAGGAGGCCTTGTAGTTTTAATGATAGCTACATTTCTTTGCTGAACAGTAAAAAGATTGTGATCATATATATATCAAAAAATTCCCAGATCACCCATGCAGGCGGTCTGTCCTTCAAGCTCGGTTCCTCTACCAGAAGCCTGTGAGTTTGAGGTTCCTGTGCAATATCTTTGCTGTTACTTGGACTGCGCTCTTCTGGACAGAGATCTTGGATATTTTTCCTGGGATCTGCTTGAGTCACTCACCTAGCTTGGGGATTACTGCACTGAGTGCTCAGATTACCATGGGGACTACTGTTACCTTCACCCTCCACGTCTTCTCGAGTTCTTCTGTCAACCCTTGGTACTTCCGCAACTTCGTTTGGTATAAAACTTAATCTATCACTACAGTCGTCTTCCTCTGCTTGTCTACCACTACTATGTCCGGTTGGTTAGCCACCACCAGTCCGTCTATATCTGGAAGTCCCACAGAATTTTAGCTCAGTCATTCTCGACCACCCTAGGAAGCATCTTTCATTTTCCCTTGGGACTTCCAGGGCGTACCCCGCCTCTCGCCCTATGACAGCTGGGATAGGCTCCAGCGCCCCCCACGACCCTGAAAAGGATAAGCGGAAGCGAATGGATGGATGGATGGATGGATGGATGGATGGACTTCCAGGGCATATTTGGCACAGATGTTCCTGTATATATAATGGCGTTCCATGTATGCCCTGCCTGCTATCATCTTGCATCCTGCTGTTATGTGCTGGATTGTCTGAGGGGCATCTTTCCATAGCCTGCATCTGGGTCTTGTCTGGTGTGGTAGACCCCTTCCTCTTGTACTTACAGCTTGTGCTGCCATGATTAGTACCTCTTTGCTGTCTTTCAGTCCAGCTTTCTCCAGCCACTGGTAGGATTTCTGGATGTCAGCCACTTCTATCTGCCAGTGGTACATACCATGCAGGGGTCTGTCCTTCTATGTTTGCTCCTCCTCTTGCTCCTCTTCTTTCTTGTGTTTCTGCTACCTGAGGTATTCACTGAGCACACGGTCAGCTGTAGCCATCTTCCTGATGTACTCGTGGATGTTTGTCTCAGGGTGCAGGACTTGGGATGAAAACCTCCATCCATGGTCAAGACCTTTCTTATCTTGATGTCGGTGGTTTCAGTCTCCTCCTGTGGCCAGCTTATTATCCCAGCACGGTACCTGATCACAGGCAGGGCCTAGTTGTTGATAGCCTGGTTCTTGTTCTTACTATTGAGCTGACTCCTCAGGACTTGCCTGACCCTCTGCAGGTATTTCGCTATCCTAGCGGCCACTTTGTGGTTCCCGTTTGCCTGTGGGATTCCCAGCTACTTGTAGCTGTCCTCAATGTCTACAATATGGCCTTCTGGTAGTGTGATTCCCTCGGTTCTGACTACCTTCCCTCTCTTTGTTACCATTCGACTACACTTCTCCAGTCTGAATGACATTCCAATGTTGTTGCTGTAGATCCTGATGGTGTGGATCAGTGAATCAATGTCTCGTTCACTCTTGGCATACAGCTTAATGTTATCCATGTAGAGGAGGTGGCTGACGATTGCTTCATTCTGTAGTTAGTATTCATAGCCAGGATTGTCAATGATCTCACTGAAGGGGTTTAGCACTATGCAGAACAGCAGTGGGGACAGAGCATCTACATGGTAGGTCCTGCACTTGATGGCGACTTGTGCTGTTGGATTAAAGTTGGCCTCTAGTGTTGTTGTCTACATCCCCACTGAGTTCCCGATGAAGGCTCTCAGGGTCTTGTTGATCTTGTAAAGTTCTAGGCATTCCAGGATCCAGGTGTGGGGCATCGAGTCATCGGCTTTCTTGTAATCAATCCAGGCAGTGCACAGGTTGGTCAGTCTGGTCTTGCAGTCTCAGGTGACTGCTCTGTCTAGCAGGAGCTAATATTTTGCCCCTCTGGTATTCCTGCCAATTCCTTTCTGTGCTTCGCTCATGTATTGAGTCATATGCCTGTTCGTCTTCACCTCTATGATGCTCGACATGAGCTTGCATGTGGTACTGAAGCAGGTTATTGGCCAGTAGTTGGATGGGACTGGTCCCTTCTAGGGGTCCTACCAACTACCAACTGGCTTATTTGTGCTGCCAGATGCTCAAGGAGTGCAGTGCGCTTCTTTAGCCAGTAGGCATGAATCATGTTGGGGCCTGGTGCTGTCCAACTCTTCATACTGGAGACCCTTTCTTGGATGTTTGCCACTGTGATAGTTACTGGATCCTTTTCAGAGAGGTTGCTGTGGTCTGCTCTTAAAACCACTAGCCACTAAGCATTGTGGTTATGTATTGCATCCTTCTTCTGTATGCTCATCCAGTATTGCGCCATCTCCAGCCTTGGTGATGCTGTTTTCATATTGTTTCCCTGCCATTGATAGTACACCTTGGATGGTTCAGTAGAGTACAGATGGTTTATTCTCCTGGCTCCTATCTCTCTGGTATACCTCTTCAAGCGGCTGGCCAAGGTTGTGAGTCTTTGCTTGGCAGTTTCCAAGGCCTCAGGTATGGACAGCTTGCTGACCTCTTAGGCACCTTCATCATCGCATCTTTCTTCAACTCCGATAGTTGGCGGTGCTTTCCACTGTACTCAACATGGAAACGTTTTGCCTTGCTTTGCCATCAAAGCCTCCCTTTATTCTCCAGTGTAAATTTACCACCTTAATGACTAATGTGTGTGAATTAAAGAATTCCATTTAGTTCTTGGTAGAACTTACAGTACAGAGGCATTAATCAATATTTTGCAGGACTACTACACCATATAAAAATAAAAATACTTTTAATCAAAAAGTTGTTTTTTTTTAAAAGGAGATAATTATTTTTGATAAGGCTCACTTGTATCTATTGATTGAAGTGTATCCTCCAAGACATGAGAATAGATATTATGCCCATGTCTGTCTGTCAAAATAAACAACTGTAATCACATCTCCAATTTATCCATTACTTTTTATTTCTGTTTATATGAGGCAATTTCAGGAACAGAAGAGTATTTTTTCAGTCACAATTTATGTTGCTCACTGAGAGAGTAAACACTATTGAAGAAACAAGAAAAAAATCGGATAGAAAACGGGCGGGGATGGTCTGAACCAGCGTTTTCTGCCATTTACTTGTCTCAGTGTGCATGTTTATTTATGTGTAGTGTTTTGTTACTGCTGCTCTAATATTGCCTTTTATTTTTACCAGTTCTAGCTTGTTTAGGAAAAAAAATCTGATGGTCTGACATTAACTAAGGGGATAGGCTGTGTTAAATCTCAAAAGGGCCTTCTTTGGGGGAAAAAACCCCCAAACAAAACATTATCTTCTTGGTTTTTTTAATGAAAATCTCTTTGTACCTTAGTGTTTTGCTCTCACTGCTCTCAATCTAGTGTATAGTCTCCTCTTATTCCCCATATTTAAACTTGTCCTTATATGCATGTTGATAATTTTAACTGTATGCGTCCAAAACAGTGTAATAACAAACAAATACCTGTCATACTAAACAGTTCTAGCTGATGATAATTGTAGGCAGCAAACTGGCAACTTCTCAAGATTTTATTGATTCTGTTGTTGAGGACTCCTTTATTTTTCCTTGCAGGTGTTTAATGTAACTCATAAACAAACTCGTTAGTTCTCAGTGTGATTTACATAATGACTACAGCTACAGAAAATGTCACATCTTTAGCAATGTAATACAAAAGTACAGTGAATTAGTTTACTCTCCATGCAATGCACAATGGCAGCCTTACAGCCAAATGCAAACTGGCAGGAGTCAAGGAAGTTTTCTACCACTGTAAAATATCACTTCACACATCATTACATCTAGCCGTTAATCTTCATGCAGTGTCGTATGCTCACTTTTTTTTTTAAATCTGATTGGATCCAATTAAACAGAGTACCTCATTTTTGTCTCACTGACAGCCTTATTACTAAAAATCTGTTCTTATCCAAAAGTCCTAAATGTTCCCTTGTGTCATAACAATTCAGTATACAAAGTTTGGCATGTGGCAATATTACATGGCAAGCGTGTGTGTGTCATGTCTTGGAACAAGTAACACTTTTAACCATCTCAGAAATATTTTTCCTACACTTACATACTAAAGGTAGTGTCTTACCCAAGCAAAATCCAATAGGTAACTTAGGTCAAGTGTCAATTGGGTTAGCCATAATTCTAATTCACTTTCACTAACCCTAGCTGGGTGGGTTTAATTGCCCTACTATAACCCTTGTGTCATCATGTGTTTGTGTAGCCAGTTAAGGTTATATTGATCTTGAATATTATTAGCATAGTCGTTGGAATCATTCAATATGTGTTATTTTCTTATATTTTGTTATTGAGAGTTTTAAACTTTAAAGATGCAAAAGATAGTTGAGCCTGGCTGTTGAGCCATTTGTGGTTACAGTGCTCACTCTGCACAGACTACAAATCCATCCATCCATCCATCCATCCATCCATCCATCCATCCATCCCACTTATCCAGTTCAGAGTTGCCAGAGGCTGGAGCCTATCCCAGCTAGACTACCCATCATCAATTAAATTATTAGCTCTGGAGGGAATGTCACATAAAGTAAACTTTGATCACTTAGAACTGTTTCTGCCAGAATGCTTTTGGACCGTTGTGCCTTTCCAGCTTTAAGCTGATCAGCTTAGAAGTTACATCCATTTGTCTGGTCATTATTCATATTTTAGAGCTGGGGTACTTGAATTCATCTCTAATCACCTTCTACATTACAGATGGCTCACTATCTTAATTCCCAATCTAATTCATCAGATTGTTCGAGCCATTTTTGATTCCGCTTGAAAAAAATACAAGGAATGACAGTGAATCAAATGACCAGAACGTATTAGTGTTCAGGGATGAACTGCAGCTTTATTATTATGCCAGTGGTAATTCAGGCCACATCACATGGAATATTTCAGCTCTTTTTTGAAACACCAAGCCTTCCCAATTTCCCCGAGAGGATCAATAGAGTTCATCTTATCTCCTTTCTTCGAATAGCCTGAAGCCTTGTCAGGCATCGTATGGCACGTCTCAACAGCTGTTTGATGAGAAATGCAGAGAGGCAATATCTATAAAGAAGCACTGAAATGAAGCTTGTGGTCAGCTCACATGAATATATGGACAATATTCGCATCAACGTAAATTAAAACCTATCTAATCTAAAATGATTGATAACTCATAAACACAAGCTTTAAGTATTTATGATTTTTTCTTGTAGTTTGCTTCTGTCCTTGTTTTCTATTTCTTGCCCTCTTGTGGGGGCTCAACACTTGTGTCCACCAAGTTAATTAAAATGGCAGACAGCTATGGGGAAAACAAAATCCCTAGACTGCCCTGTTCTTAATGCACAGATTATGTATTGCATGCTTATGATTGTACAGCAAAACAATAGGCCAGTGACAAGAAAGCAGTCTGTTCGCTTATGCATAATACCCCCTCAAGAGTCCTTAAGGATCTGCCAAGACAAGTTCAACTCAAGCTGTCAAGCATGCCGGTATAAGATATCAGGGGGCTATGTTATATTTAATAGCTTATCAGCAGCAAATATTTGCTTTGCTAATGCCTGTAATTTATATTGGATGTGTTTGACAGCAACACGGCTTCCTGTGCAGGCCCCACCTTAATTTTCTTCCATTGTGAGTTTCTCTTTTTTTTATTATACTTTGACATAGATTATTGCTCTGTACTGACAGTGATTGGAATTGGCTACATTATGTGTGGAATCCGTTCATTAATATATGACAGAGGCTGTCAAATAAACTGAAGTTTTCATTTTATAATATGCATGCATTCTTTAACTTACAAGAGGCTGAAATCCAGGAAGAAAAATTACAGTCGTTGAGAAAAAGACAACATATTGTAGAATGTGGCAAAACATACAGTTGAAAAGTTGCAGATACTGTCTTTGTGTCGTGCGTTAATTATGGACTTTAAACAACTGGTGTTTATAGGCCTTTTATATATAATTACAACCTTACAATAAAAATATACAATTTTATCAGTTTGTTTTTGTTTATTATTTTGAAAGCAAAAAGAAAAAACGAAACAAGAAAACATTATTTAATTTTATGCTATGGGAGCCAACCAAAGGCACAGGGGAAGCAGTAATGACTTTGCTTATCAAATGACTTTGTTGTTCACTTAATCAGAAAGCTTTAAATGATCTATAATTAAAGTAGTGGACTTCAAAAAAAGTATAATTCCTTAAGATGTACAATAGCAAGTTCCTTAACTTCAAATCCAAGTGTTCATATGTTCTCTTAAGATAATAGGAGACTGGTGGCTTTACAGGAAGGTCAACACAACAACAAGGTTGAGTTTCTTTTGTCCAGCCAAGTAAGTGTAAGTGCTAACATTAAACATAATATATATCTAGTTATTATTTATAAAGTGAAGTGGTTGTTAATCTTAAAGCTTTCATTAAATCCTAGAGGTACTGCTTCATGACAACATTTAAGTGAGATTAGTTATATTTAAGAAAACCCTATTCTGGTGATGTCGCCACCAGAATAGGGTTGTGGGTCACTTTTTTAATGGAGCTTGTTTATTCATCATGTGCTCCAGCTTCTTCTCCCATTACAAAGACAGCTTAATTTGTAATTATAGACGGCCATTAGTGTGTCTTTTGAGTGTTAATGGTTGTCCATCTCTTCATCTTAGCCATGTGACTGACTATCTACAGTATCTAGGGCATACCTCACATCTTGTTGAAATAGGCTGCAGCTACCATGAGCCTCTACAGGACAGAGTGTGCATAACTAATAGATGGACAGAGCCAGCGAATGCATTTTTGTTTTCTACAGGCACGGTAATCAACATAAATAATGAAGGCATATTTTCATGACATGTAACCTGTTAAAGCAGTGATGCCACAGAATCATCTTGTCCTTTTGGGTTGTTTTTGCCATTAACAATGAATCTTATTGACCTTTTAAGCTGAAATGTGTTATGACAACAGCGCCGCACTTGTAAGTGGTGTCAAGCAATGCGCACGCCATGGCCAGTTTGAAATAAAAATGTCAGCCCTAAATGCAATGCACTTTTCATAGTTTATTTAAACTTTGCAGGGCTGGGTGGAATGCACCGCGTGGGAGAGTTTGATACATAAATATGAAATATGCCAGTTTATTATGCACACTGCATTCACACTCCATAGTGTAAATTTGGGAACAACTCGACTGAGATGAAATACAAAATGTGTTTCTGGAAGACTTGGTTTCTGATGCTTCGCACTGAGGCTAAAAGGATGCTGCACTGATGGCTGTTGAGTAGTATGAAAGTTGACCTAGATGGACAGTAAATATCAGCACTTAGTGCCCGTGAGCATATCAGCACTTTATAATGTGCGAAAATAACTTTAACTTGAATAATGGGAATTTATTTTATGTGTGTATGTGTCTGTGTGCTAAAGTCCTTTAGGTTGCTGTGATAGCCTATATTACTGATGCATTGCATTTTATCACTGACTATACAATTGTTTGCAATAATAAAGCACTAAACTTGTCAGCAAATTCTGAAACATAATGTGATTGTTTAGTCAAGGAGCAATACACTTATTTGGATGCTGTTGCACTTTTCTAAATTAAAATATTAACAACATGAACAGGTTAAAAAAAAAAAAAGACTTTATTTTTAGGCCTGCAGATTGACAATGCTGCGGGAATAACACGTTATGCCATGTGCAGCATGGTGCGTTTCATTTCGTCTAATGCACTGTGACATACAGTATAAGCTCCAGAGAATCTTATTTTCTCTCTGAGTGTGTCCTGGGGCTTAACTACGTCACATTTTATAATGGCTGCCAGTTCTACATGTCCTCAAAAGGTGGTCCCTCTGTAGTGGTGAAAGGAGGTGCCACTGTGTGGAAATGATATTCGGTCAGCTTTGCTTCACCGAGTCACAAAACAACTCATTACCTCAGCTAAGAGTGCATCTTATGTCTGCAGTGGAGTGTGTAGTACATTGTGAAGGTGTGGGTGTTAAAAATAAATAAATAAAAATTAAAAGGAAAGTCCAGAATGTACTGCGTGTTCAATTTCAAACTGAATACAGCACCATGTTAGGGAATTATTTTATCCAATAGTATTTATGGTACACAGTGTAGTTTGACTGTGAAAATATTGGGCCAGATAATTATTGATGCCCTGCGTCTGTGATTTTTAGTAATATTTCATGCCTAGCATATCATAGTTGATGCATGACATGACACATTTTCAAGAAATACATTTTTAAAAAATTAAAATACTTTGATGTCACAACATTTTTGTCAGAAGGTTCTAAAAACAGTTTGAATTTTCTGGCAATTTTATGGTTCAGACTTTAAAGCTTTAAATTGCAGATTGAAGTTTTATTGGTGATACATGTGTCCAAACTGCAGGAACTGAACTTCATGACAATAGATGCAGTCACATAATTATATGTAATGTCAAAGGGCAATTTCTGCTTGGGGCTGACATTAGGCTAATTTGACACTGATATTCCTTCAAGTAGACGCAATATTCAGAATCTACATGCTGACAGCTCTGTGTGTTTCTATATGGGCACTGGACACTAAATGGTTATAATACATACGTACAGTATGTTTACCATGAAGGTCACTATTTAAACCCATAGCTTACTTACTTGCAAATCTGACTGCTGGATAACATCCTCAGTCGGTGTTATATAGAAGTTTCCATCCAAACAAATTCCACAATGATGTTCTTATTAGAACAATTCAATTACCCGAGACTCGACACTTTTAAACAAGCATTTTATGGTGCTGCACTGAGATCAACAAAACAATGCCCACAGCCCTGTTGGTACTAAAGAAATGAGAGAAAAAATAACCACACACTTCTGTAACTATATTTTACTATATTATATATATTTTTGTTTTTATTCCTGGCACTGTGGTAAGTTACAGCCTTTCACAGTAGTTTTCATTATGGTTCATTTTAATGATTATCTCGGGGTAAAGTCATTTTTTCATGGAGGTCATGGTTATTTTTTGGTTTGCAAGTCTTTTCAATTTTAGCATGTCTAGCCATGTTTTGTTTTTTTTTGCCTTGTTTGTATTATACTCTTGAATTTTCACCAGCTGATCATGCTGGCAGTTCTGAGTCCAGAGGGAACACAGTGAGCCTATTTTGATGTGTTTCATCGAGACTCACACTTTCCAAAACCACAGTGTGACTGTATAGCTTCAGGACAGGGATTGCGAACAGGGACGTTAATCTGAGAGGTAAGAAGAAATGTGGTTGTGATAGATGTGACTGAAAAGTGGTGTAATCCCAGGCATGTCAGAGACAGGGTGCTGTGGCCCGTGTAGTGGGCTGCTAGCTGCGGAATGTGTTCTTACTTGCAGAGGAAATTTTCTTCCATCGTTCTTTTTGCTGTTTGGATTCCCTTTTAATTCAGTTTGAATCAGCGCACTGTTTGGGTGACTCAGTCAACTGATGCAGAGGTCAAGTGAATGTTATGAATGGCACTGGATCAGAAATGGATCTGGACAGTCTAATCTCCTTTTTCATCTTCCTTTCAACAAGGACAGATACAGTCTTACCTGTGTCATGCAAAAATATCCATTTGTACTTATTTTTACACTTTTTCCTATGTCTTAATTTATTGTGCTCATTATTTTGTGTATTTATTTACATTTCTAATATAGTATTTATTCTTTTAAGCTGTGTTAACTTGGCTGCTCTAACTATTGAAATAAATAAAGTATATATCATTTTATATAATAGGGCTTATAGTAGCTTATACAACCATCATTAGCAGCAATAATTTTAAGTATTATTAAAGTATCATTATTTGTACAACTTCATTATTCTGTCACATTATTGTGGAAAAATTTCTTGCCACAGCATTTCAATTATGTCGAGGTCTTACTTTGATTGGGTCATTGCAACACCCATTCTGTTGTAGATTTGCTGCTGTCATTAGGATCTTTGTCCTGTTGCAAGACGTACTTTAGGCCAAGCTTTAGCTGTCAGATCCATGTCCTCACATATTCAGAGGAGTTCATGGTCAACTCAATGAGGTGACATATTTTCTCTGAATATTTCAAGGCTTTGTGGTCCATTCACGTGATTACTTAACTTTATCAAAGCAAGCTCAAGCTGGAGTCTTCCCTTTCTATGAACCAATTAATAGCTTGCATACACTTATAAATATAACTCAGTTATCTTTCTTTAGTTTCTCTCCTTGAGAAACAAAGCCACACACATCTTCAAAAGCCTCAAATATCCATCCATCCATTTTCTTAAACTATGGTTGCGAAGCTGCAGCCTGTCCTAGCTGACACTGTGCAAGGTGTTGCCAGTCATGCTAATACGGAGACATAGTGAACGACACTTAAATCTAACCTAAACTGTGGGAGGAGGACATAATCATTATGTTGTATGGCGCAGTATACATGATACTGGCTTTACCAAGTAGCTTTCCGCAGTAACATTTTGGAGACAGTCTAGTTTACAATCACATGAAAACACTCTGAATTTTCTCCTATCTGCAGATGCTGGACACAGTCCAATTTTAGTTCTTGTAAGCTTTTGTCATGGTCGAATGTGCTGTTTGATTGGGTCATCTAGAAAACGTGATGGTTACTTTGAGTTAAGCATTAAGCTGGTTTAGGACCAATCTTATTACCAGGTCAGTGCCAATTAAAAAAAGAGAAATTCCCTCCTTATCAAATGCTGTTATTGCTTACCAGCCATATTCCCGTCTGTCTTTACATGTCCCCTGACTGTGTCAGTGCAGACTTCCTTTTAAACATATTGTAAAGGATTTTTCTGACTAAAGTGAAACTCTCTATTCAGAAAGGTCTCAAAGGTCATTGAGAGTGGAATCTCTCAAAAGAATGTAATGATTTAGGCCCTAAGGCTTGAGCGGAGACTCTCTCCTCTAATTTTGGGAGAATAGGTAGGCTCTGCATACATAGCATTCATACTCCTCCTCAATACTTACGGCAAAGGAGCTGTGTTAACCTTATTTGAATATATGATCAGGCATGAAGACTTTATAAATGTGTATGATCAGTATGAATACGTCCTCTGAGAGAGAAAAAAAGCCGGCATTGGCACTGGATGACAACACTCTCAACACATGTCCACATGTCCTTATTTCAAAGCTGGCTGCAATAAATGTTTCTGTATCAAGAATCTGATTCTCTTGAAATCTTCTTGCTCAAGTATGTTGCAACAAAATTTCCAGAACATCTATAAGAGTATAGTGTATACATAAATACATCTATAGTTTTTTTCAGATTCAGTTCACAGAAAAAGCTCTTGGGTACAGCAAGCCTGTGACCACAAACCTTATGGGGTTATACTATAAATGTTTTTCTTAATTGCTATTTAGATTCAACCATGTTTCTGAAATGAAGAAATTGAATTTGCAAGACAAAGCATATTGCATAATTTCTGCTGCCCTTGCACTTTGCAGAAGTTGTCCAATTAAGTGTTATGTTTTTTCTTTTGTTCAAACCTAAGTTGATGTTACAGGCGTTGTGTGTATGGACAGAATCATTCACTTGTTTCCAGATTTAGAAGTTAACTGGCGTCAACAGCTCATAACCCATACTTTGGCATCTCTCCACCCACTGCCATTCAAATGATTTTAAGACTTTACTGATCATGCTTTTTTTTTTATAAATGTTTTTTATTAGTTTTTTCTGTTTTCACAAATAGTACATAATTGCATAACATAATAAAGTGTACAATTCAGAACCAAAAAATAAATAAATAAAAAACAACAACAACAAATAAACAAAACAGAACAAAAACAAACAAATAAACAGACTGATAACTAAGCACAAAACACCAGCTCAGGTCCATCTAAAAATAAATAAATAAATAAAGAGAGAATACAATACAGTACAATACCTGTAGTCCCAGTAGTACGTTGCAGTTTGACCACTCAAGAGAATCCTTGTAACATAATATTAGAAACATCAGGTTCCACATAATTCAAGTATGGTTCCCACACCTTAAAGAATTGATCTGTTTTTGAGTGCAGTACACATGTAAGATATTCCAATGGCACTAGATCCAACACTACTCTTTGCCAACCTTTAATAGTTGATGCTTTTTCATTAATCCATTGGAGTAGTATATTCTTCCTCGCCGCATAGGTGAGAACACAGTACAATCTCCTATTATTCTTGATTACTGATCATGCTTAAAGTTCAGCGGGGGTCGTGCCCTGAGCTACGTTTCTGACCTTTAAGAGGCCTGCAAGCCAGAGTGCGCTCTTAGATCGTCAGACAGGCCACTCCTGGCTGCTTTTAAGTCTGAAATCAAGAGGCAACCAAGCACTTGCTGCGAGGGCTCCTATACAGTCAATTGCCCAGCTGGAGAAACTGATGCCCACTGAGTCAATAGTGCTTTTTATACAGCACCAAAAATGCTAAAGCAACATGCAGTGCAGGCTACAGGGCAGATGCAAATGTCATTACCTCTTTTGTGTTTTCTCTTTTTCAGAACAAGAGCTTGAAAAACAAGCTACTCTCGGGGAACAAACTTTGTGATGCCTATGCTGAGGAGGTAAGAATTTTCAATTAGTACATTCTGCTTCACCTCATGCATAGTTAATATTCAGCTCCAGCTATTTAATTGTCTAGTGTTCATGTAAAGAGTGCAGTTTGTAACATATTGCAGACGTAGTGCGAGCAAGTAGTCTTAACAAAGCATAAACAGTGGTATAACTGAGAAATGCAATGTGATTACTTTTAATTTCTTGCAAAAATATTAAGATATTTATGTATATTAAAAAATAACATGTTTGTTTGTTTTTTATACGGGGCTTAGCTCATCATTTAGCTCATTAGTTGCTGCTATAATAAGAAAACTCTTGATGCTACCTGTGTGTGCTGAAAGATTTATAAAGGACCAGTTAAAGGTTAGAAATGATCCATTTTTGTCTCCCTCTCTATGTCTCTCCCACTTCCTCACACACACATACCCAGACACACATGCAAGCGCGTGCAAGCACACAATCTTTGTTTTGGCAGTCCAGTGAATCTCAGAACAACTTGTCTCTAAGTGCAAGCTTTTTGATGGCTGTGCAGTGCAATCTGAGAAACTCAGGTTGTGGTGAGAGTATCTTTGAGTGCATTTGGTCTGTGTCATTTTTGCTGTCACTTTTCCTCTTCTTCAGCTCTGCTTTCAGTTTTTTTTACAGTCAGCAGTGTCCATCAGGTCCACATCCATAGTGAGCCCTTGAGCTGAGCTTTGAACTGTCACTTTTGCCTTCCTGATGGCCAGTGCACACGCTGTAATCTAGCCATGCAGGATCTTACAAGGCAGCGAATCCTACAGGCATCCTGATGACATGCTCGAGTCAGTGCAGCTGGTATTGTGTAATTATGGGGTTTATAGTTATGCAGTTGTACAGCTGGTGATTCCATGCTTTTCCTATAGTCAGGCTACAGTATGTAGGATGACTTAAGATTTTTGCTACCAAGTGCACTGAGGTGATATGGACAGCTTGACAGATGACTCTGTGTGGGGATGGAGGCTTTCTTGAGAAAAAGACCCTAGGCTAAACCTCCCTAAAGGCAGCATGAGACTTGTTTGATCAGTGCTGTAGATGATTTTATGAAGCCTTTTGAGTGACAGAGCAATTTCAGGTAAAAATGGCAGGGCAGCTATCCACCCTGGAAGGTACGATTATGGAAACTGAGAAGAATTAGTCCACCAAATTTAGAATCTCTACCCCTAAAAAACATAAATTACTTTTTCTACACAAATGTTTCTGATCTTAATGTTTCTATTTCACAAGCAAGACAGCTGTCTGTATAATAGGTCAAAGCTCCATAGCACTGCACTATGCTTCCTCCAAACTTGTGTCAATCTGTCCGACATTGAGCAAATTCAACAAACACTGAACATTAAAACCTTCTTGAAAATTGTGTTTTATTTGCAAGGCTGTCGGATTGCATAGTGAGTATACTTGATAACAGAGTACATTTAGTTAAACAAATGCTAGAACAGTATAGCTTAGCATGAAGTACTTGCCTTTCCCATGCCTCAGTTCTGTCAACACGACTGAGTGTTATTATTTTGACCGACTGAATGAAGTCACTTGAGAGTGTGAATTATTAAATTCTGATCCTGCAATGTGGTTAACACATAATAAACCGACACAGCTTAACAGAGTTGTTTGGGGGGCAGAACACATATGTCTTGAACACCATCAGCTGTAACCGACTAAAAGATCGTACTGCACAATGTTACATGCTGAAGAGCTTTTGATTGACCTCGAAGTCAGCCCCAAGACTAAGGTTATTCTCGAGTCCCTAGTGAGACATAGAAAATTGGTGTTGAAAATTACAGGCCCTTTTCCTTCTACAAATCTTCCAGCTGAAGTTCCCTGACATTTCACCAGTTAAGCTTATCCAAGCCATCATCACATATTCAAACTCTGAGATGTTTGATGGCACATTTGACTATGCAGCCTGTCTGATTATAACACTTCAGGGAAGTGTTGGACAGAGTACAAATGCAATGAAGAGATACTGATTGAAGTTGTGGGTCACTCGCTATACTGAGCCAGAATTTTCATGCAACACCAAAGGCAGTCATCAAAATGGTGATAAATTATGTGCTTGTAGTTAATATACCATAATATCCCATCCTCAGTCCTTTTTAATTCCGAGTCCCAGTCTCTGCCAGCCTGATTTCTTTTCTGAAGATCTGTTATCAAGGCTGGTAGGCTTTGAGATCTTTAGGGAACAAATAGCTACTAGACTTTTCTTGACCACAGGTAGATGGAGGTCATTGTCTTCAATTCCTTTGGGAGACTTTAAATGGAGGAGTAAATCAGAGAGAAGAACATTGTTCCATGTGCCTTCTTCCATCCCAGAAAGTTATTTATGTTTAAAAGGGTTATAGAGTGAGCCTGCAATCACACTGTAATGATTGTGAAGTGAAAGAAAGTGATGGACTCTAAAGCTACAAAACAAATTGCCACAGGTAATTGCGAACAACATCATTAAAAGTTTTTTTTCTTGTGGCAAGAAAGTTATGCTTACTCAAACACAATGTATCTTTAGAGAGTTTAAATTCTGATATACAGTGCAGGGCAAAATTCTTGAGCCATGACTTAAGGCTCTTATGACTATATTTTCCTAGAAAAATAGGAAATAGGAACATCAGTTTATTAAGATCTGAGCAGGGATACACAGTAATACAGTACATTTGACAACAATTGAGTTTTGAAAATTCTACTGTCAAAGATTCAAAGACAATATTTGATGTAATCACCTTTATCCCTCAACAGTCTGACTTTATGTAGTCTTCAGAAAGAGTTCTCCAGACTTCTTGAAGGACATTTAAATCCCTTCTTTGGATGTTGTCTGCCTATTGTTCTGTTCTGTGTCAAAATGATCCTACGCTGCTTCAATTATGTTGAGGGCCAGGCTCTGGGGGAGGCCAATCCATGACTGATAGTGGTTAATTGTGTGTTTTTCTATCCAGGTATGCCTTTATTGCATTGGTGGTTTTTTTAGGATCATTGTCGCGCTGAAAAATTAAGCTGCTCCCCATGCTGGATCAAAACCCAATGGTTTTGGGGGTCATAATTTATATTTGACAAGGTCCCCAACACCAATAACTAAATCACAGTTCTCCTGTTTTGTAAATAGCTGTAGATACTGCTATACTTCTCTTCTATCCTCCTTTATGCATATTGACAATGATTCATCACTCTATAAGATTAGTTGCTATTGATTTTCTGTCCAGTTCTTATGTGATCTGGCAAACCTCAGCCTTTCCTCCCTGTTTTTCTTCCTTAAGAATGGCTTCTTGTCAGCCACTCTTTCACTGAGGCAACGTCTGATTAGGCTTCAGTGAACAGTACATGGACCAACTGAAGGGCCAGATACATCTCTCATTGCCTGTGTCAAGTCTTTGAAGCATTTTTTCTGTATTTCTTAAGCACATGACTTTTAGATACTGAACATCTGCTGTAGATCAGTTTCTTAAGCCTCCCACATCTCCCGTTGACCAGTTTCCTCAGATTTTTTGAGGATACAGTGCATATCATGCAAAGATACGTTTACCAAGTTTTCAGCTGATAGCTCTAGGAATTTACCTTGTGGGTGTAAAAATACTGATTCATGTATGCCATACTGTGTTGTCTTTGGTGTTATTGTGACAGGCTTCTAGTAACAAAGTGTCTAAAGCTTGAAGTGTCTTTTTTGCTTGAATGATTAATAGGTTCATAGGTCAGTGTTAAGTGGCTTAACAAACAACAGATACATTCTTCAAAAATGGTCAGGTACTAGGACTTGTCCAAAGAAAAACTCTGAAAGACCTTCTAAAGAATGAAGGACTATTGACAAAGACCACAAGTAAAATGATGTGTGGTTCATGACTTTTGAACAATACTGAATTGTTTTTTTTTCTATAGAAAATAATTATATTATTCTATTATTGATTATTTGTATTAATTGTTGCCTTTATACAATACAGCGTTTCATGCAAGACGTAAATCTGAAAACCCACCCAAAACATCAAAACATTCACTAAACACTGAAAAACATTATGTAATTTCTCTCTAGAAATGATGGTTTTATCTTCAAAGACCCTTTTAGTTAAGGTTTTTTTTTTTCCAAAGCACTGAGTCAGAGATTTTTTTCTCATTTTCTTTCCTTGCTGTGATAGCATCTTTGAATCTTAAATCAATTCTTTGAAGCAATGTCCAAGAAGCGAGATTAGGCCTTTTTTTCAGCTGGTCTCAGATAAACTTTCTAGGAACAAATTCCATTTGTTTTGCACATGATACATTTTGGGATTTTGTGTGAGTAAATAGGAGCATGGCTTTTTGTGTGATTGTTCTCATCTTGAGAGCTGGGAGTCTTGGGAATGACTGTATTGTATATTGGAATACATTTCATTTGGTGTGGTAATCGTTTTTACAAAGCTGATTTAACTTGTACTTGGTTTTTTCTTGCTATGCGAGGTGGAGGATCAGCCTCACATAGCAAGAGCTACAGTATGCTCTTAATCCATGTGCTGTTGTGAAAACCACTCAGCCAAAAAGACTTCAAATTACATGTTAACAGCACCGTAAGGGTTTTAGTGATATGCATGATCTTACATGCATACATCCATGATCCTTCCCTATTGTAAATTTTCTGATTTTGTTCTTATATACTCATTAATACTCATCAACAAACTAAGTATGGTATTAAGAAAGGAAAGAAAGGAATGAGAAATGAGAAAGGAAAAAATATAGATATTAAATTATCTATTTAAAAAAAAACACTCCACTGGCCACTCTGTTAAGTACACATTGCTAGTACCAGCCTGGACTCACTTTTACCTTCAGAACTGTTTTAATTATTTGTGGAATAAATTCAGCAATTGGTCCATGATTGACAGCAGCACACAGTTCCTGCAGATTTATTGACTCCACATCCATGACGTGAATCTGTGTCACGATTATGTTGCTGGAATTAGCCATCAGAAGATGGCTAAGAAGATAAAAGGATATAAATGGTCAGCAGCAATATTTAGGTAGGTTGTAGCATGTTTTCCCCCTCAATCTTCTATAGTTCAGTTTTAGTGAGCCCTTGTGAATTATTAGGCTCACCTTCTTGTTCTTAGCTGACATGAGTTTCACCCAGTGTGGTCTTCTGCTGCCATAGCCTATCTTCTTCAAAGTTTGATGTGTTGTGCATTCAGAAATGCTCTTTTCTTTCAGCTTAAAAGCAATCTGGTCATTTTCCTCTGACATCTTAAATATGAGAGCTGTTGCTCACAGTAAACTCTCTGTAAACCCTAGAGATGGCTGTGTGGGAAAATGCCAGTACATCAGCAGTTTGTAAAAAATACTCCAAACCAATAAGACCAGTCTATCTGGCACAAACCACCATGCCACATTCATTGTAGCTTACAGTAAATCACTTTTATACATTCCCATTCTCAGTTTGAACATCATTACATCTTCTTTACCATGTCAGTACGTGCCTTAATCAACTGATGTGCTGTCATGTGATTCAGTGATTGGATATTAGCTTTACCAAATATCTAATAAGTAGTTAAACAAGTGTACCTAACAAAGTGGTCAGCAATGTATTTTCTGCTCTTAGTGTAAAAGGTAAGCCCTTGATTAAGAACAAAATACTTCTGTTCATTTTTCTTGATTAAAGGCTTGTATCTGATCTTGAGTTGAGAACACGTGTGTGTGTGTGGTGTATGGCTGAAACTAATACTTCTTTTTGGCATTTTGAGTTGTGGCATAACATGAAAACATAGCAGTACTGAGTGGTGAGGCTAGTGCCAGGTGTACATTTTTGTAAGAAAAATTTGTTAAGCCATTTAATAATTCATCAAAGCAGTAGCTTATTAGTACTCTGATCAGAGAATAATTGATTAACGTTTGCAGCTTTAGCACCGGGGAACATACTTTTCTCAACAAATATAGGCTTTTTTTGTTTTCTTAATTTTTTGGATTTTGGAATTTTGGATTTGAGGCTTCCTGCACTATATTAGATAATATTGCCATCAAATGCATTTCTTAAATATTGAGGAGACACCAGGCTTTATATTTAATATTATTCTGCTATGAAATAACAAATATAATTGTCAGAGTATGTGAGAGTGCTGCCAAGTCGGTTGATCAGTTAATTCAAACTCATTTCTTCCATCTGGGCATAAGGAGCAGACAACTCCATTCAATATTATGAGGGTTAATAGGGCTAATAAGGCTCTTGGCTGTGTTACTCAATTTGCCTGAGCTTCATTAAAAAACAGTTCATTGATGTGTTATCATTTACACTAAATTGATTTAGAATAGTTTCAGTAAATCTGACTTTACTGTATTTCATTGTAAGCTAATCACATTTAAAATCCTTCTTCTCACATACAACGGCTTGAATAATCAGCTCCTAATTTTAAAGACTTCGTACTTCTATATCACCCAACAGAGCACTTCAACCTCAGACTGCATGCTTACTTGTGGTTTTTTAGAATATTTAAAAGTGGAATGGGAGGCAGAGACTTCAATTTTCAGGCCATTCCTCTGTGGAACGAGCTCACAGTTTGGATTTGGGAGACAGACATCCTCTCTTCTTTTAAGATTAGGCCTAAAACAGTGTGTCACCTACAAACAGTCACAGCTGATGACTTCCTTTCCCTACGTGTGGTTCTGTAAGAGGTTTCCGCATGTTAAAAGGGTGTTTTTCCTCCCTGCTGTCGCCAAGTACTTGCTCACAGGGGATCGTGTGATTGTTGTGATTTTCTCTGAACTGTTGTAGAAGAGGAGCTTTACCTTACAATATAAAGTGCCTCGAGATGACTTTTGTTGTGATTTTGCATTATATAAATAAACCTTTATAGAATTAAATTGAATTTAATACGATTTTATTTTATTGTTGATTTTCAAAAACACTGAAAATGCAATAATTAAATTCTTGTTATTGTCATGGTGTGTCATATAACAGTGGGTTAACTTCACCAATAGCAAAAACAAAGCCCTTGGTGTTAGTTCAAAACAAAACTTGCCATGTCTACTGCTGATGAAGCTTCTGTTGGCTGTTATATATAGCTAGAAATGTATTTATTTATTTATTTATTTGCTTTTTATCCATTTCATTGGAAAAATGTCATGCAACCTTCCCACAAACAGACAGTGATACCCTCAGGGGAAACATCTGATAGCTTACGAAACTTGAGTCAGTGTCAAGGTTAAGACCATTCAGTAAAGGAGTCTGACACATAACATTAGAGATGCGATTTAATCCATTGCACATCTTTTCCTCACCAGAACGAATTTGTCACCTTTTTCCTATTCTGTCAAATTTATGGTGTCATTACTTGGATGACGGATGTTGTTACACTTCCATATTTCCGCCCTGTTATCATCAGAATTACCTTTCATTGTTGCATTTGGATTAATGGAAACACTGAGTAACCCAAACCTCACATATGCAGATAAGATATAATATGCTGGATTTGGGAGGATTTCCTGTAATGAAGGATTTCAAGGTGAATGGCCTCATGTAATTAATTCTACGGGGCTTTGTGAATAGAGCAGTGTGCCATCGTCATCTTCTGTGTTTTGTGGCAGTTAATGAGCTAGGAAACATATCAGAGTCTTTCCCAATGAAGCATCCCTTATTTTAATAAATGCTCTTTGCTTCCATTCATTATTAGACTTTGGTTGTGTGTGTGAGAGAGGGAGTTGTGCAGTTGTTCTAGTAACGTGTGCGCGACTCTGACATGAGCAATACTAAAAGTCCATGCAGGCCATTCCTACATGATTTAAGGTTGATGTTACCATGTTTGTGTGATAGGCATTTATCAGTATCACTGCCATGTTTTAAACTGTTGTGTAATCAGGAATGAACTGTGTTATGGCCAGAACCAGTTACCTTATATGCATATGGAACCAGGGGCGATATCAATAGCTGCGTCACTCACATATGCCTCATCATGTACATCCTTGTTGTTGCTCCTTGTTTGCATCTCTAAGTCTTAAAATATTTGTTTTTTTATTCTAACCTCTCAATAAGCACTAAGGCCATGATTTATGAAGTTAAATTCCATACAATATTAGAATGCCTCCTCCCCAAATTAGAAATGAAAGCAGTTTTGTTTGGCTTCTTTGATAAAACCTCGTTTGGGGAGATGGGTGTTTTTAGCTTCGGTGATATATCCTACGATACAACTGATTTGTGTAAAGGGAGCATACAAGAGCAGAATCTTGAAATAAAAAAATAAATTTTTATCTCTATATCTGCACTAAATAAATCAGATTACCTTGACTGGAAGGATTGAAGTAAAATGTTTGCTTCAGACTGTACGATTCTGGCTCAGAGCCACTCTCCGTTCTGCTCCAGCTAGCATGCTTCAGCCATACAAACTGTACAATTAGGACAATCTGTTTCAATGCAGGAGGAGACAAATCTGTGCCGCTGCTGTGTTCCTGCTGCAACTGCACTTACAATGTATGATGATGATGATGCCGGAACACTTTATCTGTCATCTGTTGGTGTCGTTTCACCTTTTTTGTGCCTTAAGTCTCAGTCACACACACCTAGAGAGTGATTAGGAATTCCTGGTTAGTAACCCCTTGGCAACTTCTCGTCGCTAGGGGAGTGGGGAGTGGCTTCTTGGGGGTTGTTACTGGGTCAGAAGAGGAGCCTGCACCAAAAACCTCCTTGTGATTGCTTCTGTTGTTTGCAAATTGTTGTGGTTCCCCATTGATGTTGATTTCTCTGCAAACATTCACTAACTAACCATAGATGCAAACCACAAATGGTGATTGTTCACCTTCAAAGTAAAAGCTGTTTGTTGACATCAGCATACTGACATGCATACAAACACATTTTCTCATTTGCCCGATAAGGCAAAAAAAAAAAGAAAAAGAAAAAAAAGACATTATTTATAGCTGCACTAAGTATTTTATATTAACGACAGATTAAATGACTTTGTGTAATGAGAAAAATGCTCCTCGTACTAATAAATCCATGGAACATTATCACCATGCTCTGCTGCTCCCCCCACAAGAAGTCCATGGATTCTTAAAAAATCTGAAAAGTTAAATCATTTCTGTAGTTCGAACTCTTAAATAAACCAATTGCTTCCTTAAAACTATCCATCAAAAGTTAAAAACAAGGCAAATGAGACTGAGCTGTACTTTTCTTAGTGGATAATTTTGAGTAGCTCTGTGTTGGTTGGTTGCAGCTTGTTATTGGAAGAAAAGAAGATAAACATGATGACTTCACTTCACTATGTTTAAACAGTGAACAAGCAGAAGAGATTAAAATAAATTGATTAAAATACAATTAAAATTTCATCCATTTGATGTTATTGAGTCTTTTGTAACCTTATTTTTATTTGTATATAATACCTCATAAAAGTATCTAATGGATTATACAACTATGGATAAGAGACAGTGTCATTGGTTTTACTTTTAAATTGAAGTTAGCCACTTTATTATCAAGCGGATCAAAAGTACTTTGCCTTCCATCCATTTTTGATTCAGTGCTTTGGTTGCTTTAGTAAAATGGCTGAATGAGAAAATATGTGCTTTCATTTGGGATCAAGCTCAAATTTGCCACAGAATAAAGCAAAATAGATGAAAAAGAAAAGAACATAACAGTCATGAGGTCAAGGTACAACCTAGAATAGCTAGAATGTTAATTCATTAATCAAGTTTAAGGTTTTTTTGTATGAATGTTGGGTGACTGGAACAAGCAAAAGCTCAAAATGTATTCAAGCCAACCCCGAGAAATAACACATAAAAGTGGGCTCCATATAAGAAAGCCCAGCAATTTTGAAAGACAAACATAAAACACACTGACTGGAGTTTGCTAATATTCATATCAACAATTCACAGTGTTTGTTGGTAATTACTCTTGGACAGCTGTAACAAAATTACATATTTCTTTTGCTTACTCATCTGATCTCTCTTCACAAAAAATTAGACAGTTAAAGAAGGACATCTCCTTAGTGTGAATGGAGGAAGCATAGTCATCCGTGCGGGGTTCATTTGCTGTCTCTTGCTCACAGTGGCTTGAATTTGTGCAGAGCGCAGTGAAATCATAAAATTATCAAAGCATACTGGAGCAAAACATACTGCCTGGGGGTCTGCAGGATCTGTCTCAGTCGCAGGTCATTGCTACAACATCCAGCCATCCATCCATTTTCTACCACTTATCTGTTTATGGTTCATTGCGGCAGCGGTCTAAGCAGAGCCGCTCAGGCCTCCCTCTCCCCAGTCACCACCTCCAGCTCTATTGGGTGGGGTGTAAGGGTATCGAGGCCAGCTGCCAGCTGAGAGATGTAATCTGTTGTCCTGTGCCTGCCCTGGGGTCTTCTCTCAGTTGGACACGACCATAACAGCTCAACTGGTTTCACTCAAAGCGGAGGAGCAGCAGCTCTACTCCAACTCAAAATGACCCCATCCCTAAGGGGTATCCCAGAATCCCATGGTACAAGCTGATTTTTGCTGCATGGGTCTTATTTGTTCTTTAAGCCATATCCCACAGATCATGGCCATAGGTGAAGATAACAGTGTAGATGAACCAGTAAATCGACAACTTTACCTTCAGGCTCAGGTCTCTAGTCCCCACAATAGTGTAGGGTCTGCTTCAATGCCTACACAGGACCAATCTACTTGTCAATCTTTAGCGCAGTTCTACCCCCACCTGAAAACAAGCCCTCGAGATACTCCTCCACTGGAGACATCAAGTCATCCCCAACCTGATGCACACAATCCATACTATTCCAGCTAAAACACATTAGCTAACATTATAATAGATAAGTATTTGACAGTTCTAAAGTGGCCTCCCACTAGTCCAAATCTTAACATTTATGGAAGTGACTGAACACACAGTTTGGACAAAGTTAACCTCAATTGATGATATGAGGGATAAACTGCTTGCTGGGAAATGTGCTTTTCAAAATATTGAATAGTTATTGTATAACTGAAAATACTGTTACACTGAGAATCAAACAAGTGTGTGGTTTTCTTTCATTAAATAGTGAATGATGGGCTCCAGCTCCTCTTCTGAGTTTTGGCTTTATTTCAAGGTCATTGTTGTCAAGCACATAACTTCCCACATTCACCAGGGCTCTAGATGCCATCAAGGCAGGTAATGGAAATATATTTTGAAAAGTCTCTTTCATTTATATCAGAGCTCTGTCACATTACTGTGGCTTACAGGATTCCTTACTTAGTAGCCAAGGTAACCTAAACCACTAAACTAGCCTGCTAACTGTAAAGCTTAACAATGTTTCACAGGCTTTTCAATGTTTCAGTGTCCCTAAAAATAGGCTCAGAATTGCACCACAGGAGACACTTACATAGTTAATTTGTAGTAAAAGAAAATTGAAAAAAAAAAAAAAAGAATTGCTTTGGTAATTCAGAGAGTGCAGTGCATTCAAATATTTGCATTTATGAGTTAATACTCCACAGCATATGATTCTGTGGCCTTTTAAAGTGATTCATCCTATTACCGGTGAGTATCTCAAAAAGCTCCACTTAACCGATGCAAATAAATTAATTTCCTAACATTTTATTTAATGACCCGGTTCACAGGGGGTGAATAATTTCAAATTACATACGTTTGTGAGACGCAGTTTTAAAGTTTGCTTTGTGTTTATTTAACCTAACGTCTTGTTTTCATGTGGAGCCCAAGGATGCAGTTTTTGAATCCAGTTACACAAAACAGTGAGAGGTGTCCTGGGACATGGAGTCACCCTGGGAAGGAAATAAGACAAAGAATCTCATATATACAGGCACAGGTGTTTGTAAACTACACAAAACCCTGTGAAGTGAATTTGTCCCTCGGCATTGTGTTCAGTGTGCTTTGGTAAAAGAAAATTAGACCTCATGTCACATTTCACCTGCCTGTGCCAAGGAAATGTAGAGATAAATAAGGCTGAGACAGAAATATAGAAAGAAAAGCTCTCTGGATCTGGGATTTTAAAGCATGGCTAATTAAAATGAGTTATTAACCTTATAATCTTTACGTTTAAAACTTCAATTCGTTAGGATTCAAGTTGAAGCAATTCTGTTTGCATAGCATGCTGTATTGGTTCCAATCACCTAAGGCTTTACAATACCTGCACTCTGAAAACATTATTCAGCCTCGCTGACGACTCTCAGAGTAACACTCTGTTCTATCCCGTGTGGAGGCTTTCAGTGTTCACACTCACATCATGAGCAGCTTTGAGGATGGCCATGTATCAAGCTATCTAGGGTACAGTCTCTGTGCTCAAGGTGCCCACTGATGTGGAGCAGCAGACTGAATGTCAGGCAGCGCTGGTCACTGTGCATGTTTGGGGGTGGCAGTAAAGAAGTGCTCTGTTTGTGTGAGTGGCTTAACTGAAGGCGGGCGAGACGCTGTCACAACCGAGGAACCCGCACGTGTGTGGCGATGGTGGCAGTAATGTGTGTAGTGGGAGTGAGAATTCAGGTTTAGACAGTGGGCAAGAATCCAGTGCATGACGGCATCATTGTGTGGACTATACAGTTCAGTGAAGGGTAGATTTGATATTTTCTCCCTCTCAGTAGGGCCTTCCTTTAAGCCAGAGCTTTGCCTAGGGAATGCTCACAAAGGAGTCTTCTGCTGCAGCTGGCAGAATCCTGCTACGTGATCTAAAACCAATTTCGCTATTTGAATAAGCTAACACTTATTTCCTTATCTTCCTCTTGCAGTCCAAAAAAATCCAGGCTCAACTGAAAGAACTGCGGTACGGGAAAAAGGATTTAATTTTTAAGGTAAGCTCAAACTGAAGGTGGGTGGCTTTATAGTAGCTCCAGACCAGGGGTAAACAGGTGCTTCATACCGCCTTCAAAGGATGATCCCATCACAGAAGGGGCTCTAATTAATTCAGGCTGCAATTATAAACTCCCATCCAGCAAAAGCAGCACACGGCAAAGTCAATCAGCCAGCTCTTAGTGAACATACCAAGTTTCGTCCTCTGTTTCCACCTCTGCAAGATTCACCCCATCCTCTTTAATCTTCCGTGGTATGTGGATAAATGGTTTGGACAGCAGTGGATGAAGTTGATACAGAATTATGCATTAGATCATATAAGGGAACCTTCAAGACAAAAATTACTGATGACACCATGTATTTCTACATTTCAAGGGGTAACACCCATTTCAGGGAATCAGATATGTGCCTCTTCCTCACGTACCTCCTCTGCAAGCGCAATAAAAACAGTGGCAGTGTTGTGTATTATTGCCCACCCGTACATACTCCATTGCCCTGTGAATTGCGAGGACTAAACGTTCTGGGATCTGAGCGCGCACATAATATTTATTGGCATTTACTGGTACAAGGACTGACCTTTCAGGCCTTGTTTGTGGTGTTAAAATGTCATTTGACATTTTTGCCACAATGCCCTGTAATGCCATTTCTTATATGTATGTTTTGATGCTTTAAACGTATCACTGCTAAAGCTACGTTAGACATAAATGAATAAAAAAAGGACTCTGTCCTCGAGGATAGAATTTTATGCTTCTAGCCCTACACTTGAATATATTGTCCCTGGATGTCCTGTTCCTTGTTCTATTTCTAGTCTCTGAATGATGGATGCATCGACTTGTTTGCTTGGTGTCACTGCTCGTAAATCGTTGTCTCTAAATTGCATCAGTCAGTCATCCAAAAAAAAACAAAAACGTTATTGTTCAATGTCACCAAACATTTCATGTGGGCCTTTAAAACATGACGGTCTGTAGTGATTTGCAGCATTAGACAGATAAGGCTAATTTGATCATTTTCTTTATCTTGTAAAAACAGTCATCTTTCGAAGATGACAGAAATGGCTTCATTTTTTTCTCTGGTGGAAAGGTCAGGGAGAAATGCATCACGTCCAATCCCTCTGGCTATTCCTGAAAAACTCATCTGTATTCCCCATGTGCTGTGATCAAAAGCCCAGCAGGGGCCAAAGGAGGGGGAAGCGGAGGAGAGTCACTCAAGATACAGAAATGTCATCAGCATCACAGGGGGGATGTCAGTCAAGGCACCTTGACCAGGAGGCAATTGAATTGGTTATGACAGCTGTTGTACCCTATCAAAGTGCCTTTTGCAACACAATGTCTTGGTTTAAAAAAAAATGAAAGAAAACAAATTTCCAAAGTTAGATACAGCAGAATCCCCAAAACTTACAATTGAGAAAGCTTAAGAATGACTTTTTTGTTAGTTAGTTAGTTAGTTTCTTGTTTTTAATAGTAAAATACAAAAAAAGCAGATTGATTAAATGATACAGCACGTCTCATGAGAAACCTAGAGTAACAGGAAAAAAGCCAGCATTTTTAGTGTAACTCTTGTCTCAGTTATAAACTTTACAGTTTCCCTCGCTTTTCATAACCATGTTACTAAAAAAAAGTATTAAAAGAAAAGAGAGCGACTTCCCTGCATTTCCCTACGAGACAGTATTTGTGGCAGAGGAGCCATATTCAAGCTTTCACAGTGTACTCTTCATTGCGACACTAAAATTACCCCCAGAGCTGTTTCTTTTTAAGCTTAGAAAAAACAGATGTCGTCACACGCCTCATCTAGCCCAGTGGCCAGCACCCCACTGACCCCACACCTCTATAATGGACTCAGCACAGAAATATGAAGCTTTAGACTTGGGGGCACTAACCCTGAAAGTCAGCATTTCTGGGTCAGTGCCGTTGCGCCAGCAGTGCTCAAAGGACTATCCACTGATGATGCTCTTTGTAATGGATGTAATGGCCTTTACTATAAAGCTGTGCACATACAAACACATGGATTTAGAGCTTTTTTGACAACAAACTAATATTGAGCCTCATTTTTAAAAAATGTACTTGTGAGCAAAATGTGTGGTTCAGTGTGTATTAATGAATATCTCCATTTGCCACAAAGAGATTTTATGAGGCTTTTACAAAGCTTTGTGGCCGTGAACTGTGCCTGATTACCTTAGGACTCCATCTGACTAAAACTCCCACTCTGTGAACTTCTAAAGGTGAGATTTGACTCTCTGGCTTCAGTGAAAACCCATAGGACTGATTGTTGCTCTGTCCTTGAGAGTCACTATATGACTCATCTGTCAGAAAGGATTTAAACAGAGTTTCTACCGCCCCATTGAGTGGTAGAACTGACAGACATGTTCATCATTAAAATAACCACTTTGCTGGCAGAAATTGACATGAAAATGAGATGAAATCAGTGAACATGCCAAGCATCCCAGCTTTTTCAGAACACTCATCGAGGCACCACACACCACAAGTTGATAATGCTTACCAAAAGCTATCAATCAGTCACATCACCACTCGCTCAAATTTAATACACTTGAGAGGTACCCAGAGATTATAGTTGCTGTTTGTTGGGTTACCTGGCCTTGGATATCTTAGAATATAAGCCTTTGTAGTTTATCATTTCTGAACGCAAGTAAAGACATCCGATAAAAGTTTATGGCTTAAAGTCCATCACCAAGGCCGGTTTTACACAGACTGCATGCAAATGATCCCAACACGGCTTTCTTTTTTTTTTCTTGTGGATGAGTTTATCAATAATAGAAGACTTCTCCGAAGAAGCTCTGTTGATCATCATAAGGAGTTACATTGGTTCATTTACTATAGCCAGCCCTTCTGTGTGTGCTGTTCAGTCCTAGGATTAATGCCTAGAAAAAATTCCTTTTCAAAGTTTGATGACTTCAAGAGGTCTGTTTTTATAAATGACAACATTAAAATATACTTCTATCCAAGAAGAAGATTCAATCCTTTTCAGTGCTGCTGCGAATTAACTCATGCTTATATGGTTTCATATAACTTCTAGGTTGTGCATAAAATGCTTTAAAGAGACTAGAGGTTTCGTTTTACCAAAAACTTAACTTAACCAAGATTTTGTCAGATTAATTAATTAATTATCCCTGGTTAGGAGGTTACTGAGATCCCTATGATCAGTTTTAATAATCCCAAGGAGTCCTCTGAGTACTGTGCAATCCACATGTTGTTTAGTGCTCAAGCATTGTGTCCACTGTATCTGATATCTTTATGTTTCAGGCTCATAAAGCATTTTATGAATACATTTGTTTTTGTTTTTCAGCTCCAGTCAACACAAAATACTCTACAATGACAAACACAGCAACAGATTTTTTAGTGTTTTATTAAATCTAAAGGACAGTTGTATCCTTTTCAGTTCAGATCCTTCACTTTCACTTAGTGCCTGGCTAAAACATTTTTGGCATTTTTGAGAGTGAATCCTACACTTGTATTTTCAGGTCTCTTCAGAATCACTTTATGTCGTTCTACATTAATCTTTCCCTTTATGACTAGTCTCCTGGTCCATATTGTGGAAAAACATCCCTACAGTGTGGTGTTGCTGACACTGCGATGACTGTTGGGATAATAGTAATGAAGTGATGCTCACACAAGCTTTTAGGAACCTTTAGCCATCTGACTAAAGGATCTCACCTTTATTGTTGGAGACTTTTTTAAGGGCTTTATGGGAAACTCCTCGTGGGCTGTGATACAGGGAAGATTGGCTTCCTACCATCCATAAAAAAGAACCAATATTTCCACAAAAGGAGTGGTGGGATGCCTATCACATTGACGGTGATTCCTGGTTGGTTACCTGATCAAGGCCCTTTACTACGAAAAACTGTGTATAGCTGAGGAGCAGTACCAATGTTGGTAAACAATTCTCTCAATCTCATGGCTCAGTTTTTCACTCTGACATACATAATAAGTTGTGAAACTTTATATAGTTATATCCCATTAATTCAGTTAGGCACAGGTGGACTCAGATCAAGCATCCCATGGATCATTGTTAGGAAAGTGTGCAAAACAGTCCAAAAACAATGATCTTTGCTTTGTCATTGTGGAGTTTTGTTTGTAGGTTAATATGGAAAAAAAATTAAATATATACATTCCAAGGTCAATTTAGGATATAATAAAATGTATAAAACTTAAATTGAATGCATTGAATTCGATGTGTGTGTGTATCTGTGTGTCCTTGTGTGTGCGTGTCAGGTTTTATAACACATATTTTAAAAAGTAAGAACAAAAGTGATGATCTGCAAAATAACAAAGAGGAGCTTCAATCCCTTGTGCTATAGATTTTTGTTATCGATACTGCTGAAGATATGGGGTGGAGCTGGAGAAATGCTTCACTTGCACAGTACAAAGAGAGGAGTTCAGCGGATTCAAAACTCGTGTGTTTCTGCAGGGGCAGCAGCTAATGGACTTGGAGCACAAGTTAACTGTGGCCAAGGAAGAACTGGAGAAGACTGCGCTGGATAAGGTGAATAACACAGGGGACGGGGTATCGCCGATGAGTGATGATGATCGAATGAATATATTATGTGAAGTAATATTAGTCTGCATAAAGACCTTTTTTAAAGAGTGGATATCTGATTATGAAGGTTAAGTGCAGAAGTTTAATAGCATGGTTGTCATAGCAATTTTCCCATCACAGTGTTGAGCTTCAACACACTGAACACATGCACCAGATTTATTTTGTGGGGGTATTATTATTATTATGGATGTGCTAAGTTGAATGAGTGAAAATTGCACGGGGAGAAAAGAGCTGATAAAAGTGATATTGACATCAGAGTTAAGCCAATAGTTTGCCTGTCTATTATTATTGATGAAAAGCAAATTATTTTTAAATACACATTACTTCATATTGCTCTATTGACTTCTTACTCTTTACGTCTTGCCTAACGATGCCTTCTAGCTTTTCTGAAATCACTTTAAAGCTCTAATGCTTAAGTAAATTTCTCATGTGGATGGAACGCAGAATGAGTGATTCAGAAACCGTCTTGTTTGTGTGTAATCCTGTTTGGGGACAGGAATCTCAGATGAAGGCGTTGAAGGACACAGTTCACATCTGCTTCTCAGCCGTCCTGCACAACCAGCCCAGCAGCAGTCACAGATTTCCCACCTCCCCCACCCACTTGTTCAGATACTCATCGCTCATCAACAGCTCTAGAGTCACCTTTCAACAGCCACATGCCAAGGTAATTTAGAATTCAGTGCAGTGCTGCTTTATTTTATTTATTTAATGTTTTTCAAAAAGATGGACTAGATATTGTAAAATACAACTTAAGAAATAAACATCTAAAAATTAGAACAATATTACAGCACAAGTAATTGTGTTGTCCAGCTAAGTTAATACCATCTATTAAAGTTGCAGATGGGCTATACTGATAATGTTTGCTGCCTAGCTCCAACATTAACCTTGTGTTTTATTATTAGCCACTAGCTGCTACTTTAATGATAACTTAACAGATGGCTAATAGTAAATAAATGGCTAACGTCAATGTGTACACTGGTCAAGATTTATTATAACTGTTTAATACTTAAGTGATGCAAATCTTCTCAAAATTCTTCATTAACACCGCGATGTCAGTCGTTAAGATGCTTTGCCAGATTTGTTGTGCTACTGCAGGCACCTGCAGTGTGTCATCTAGAAGAGGGGAAGATTGCACTGTTGCTGTCATACTGTTACAAATTAGTATCCAACCCATTAACAATTTTTAATATCAGTTGTGTGTGAGTATCAAATTTCTTGAAAATCCTACTGGGTAATGGTGCTAGCGGTACATATGCCGTCCACGGTACTGAAAAAAACAAAACAAGTACCATCACATTTGCAGATTTTTTTCCCCACTGTTATCCATTACCATTATTACCATTATTATCCATCCTCTTTGCTGGAATGATTAACAATGGTAACTTTCATTATCCTACTTTTAATTTTTACTAGTGCATGTTTACTTTTCTTGATTTTAAACTCCCTCAAAATGAAAAATTCCTGTATTTAATTGCTTGCATTTTACATCGTCTAGTGAGGAAACTTGCACTTACAAAAACATTTTTTTTTCATATTTTCTTTTTTTTCTTTTTTCCCGATTTTGCTGCTAATCAACCCTGATCTTTGTCAGTTGTTCTTTTATGTTTTGATATGAATTCAGTCCTGACAGAAGTTATAAAATCAAACTGCTAGATCAACTATCTGTGTTACTCTGAGACTTTCTAAACAGATTTTAGTACAGCATAGTCTTGAAAGTGTATTTTAAGCTTCCACTTCTACTATTATAATTCAACTAGGATCACAGTGTTCTAATGAGGTAATGGTGCTAGCAGTGAACAGTTTTTACACCTATAATTAAAAGAAATCAGAGCAACAACATTTGTAACATGGAGCCATGTTCTAATCATGGCTGATTGCATTGTTGGAACGATCCTTTTTTCCCAAGGCAGCTTCATTCACAGTGGTCTTGAATGAATAATTCAGGCTGAATACAAAATGTAATTCTACGGCCCTTTCATGTTACTAGAAGCATGACCAATGGGCCTTTTTCACAGCTGACATTTTGACTTGCCATATTAGGAAAGGCGCAGGTGTAATTAATACCATTAACAATGGCTGTGCTCCATTTAAATACATCACCAGACTGTGTCAGAGAGACAGTATGCAAAATAATAGTGCCCTGCAACATGCCAAGCAAAGGGAAGTGCAATTGTTGTTTGGGTTTGGTTTTTTCAGGGGTTTTTTCAGTCTTATTAGTTACATCAATTGTTGCATGAAGAATTGAACAGTCCCTATTCTTATGGTAGTTTTATTTTAATAAAGAGAGAGAGATTATCAATCAGAAATCCAAGAAATAAAAACACTTTCCATAAAAGTTGCAAATTACAAATTTGCGCTTCAGTGAGTGAAATAAGTATTTGATCCCCTATAACTCAGTCAGAATTCTGGCTCCCACAGACTGGCTATGTGCCCATATGGCCTGCACAAGGCTGGAATGGGCTACCAGACCGTCAGAAGAAGCTTGATAATAGGACGACAACTGCTGGTGTGATTATTTAGAAATGGAATAAATTTGAAATGCCCTTTGTCTGAACCTCTCTGCAAGATCTTGCCTCATGGGGTGAAGATGATCATGAGGAAGGTGGTGGGTCAGCTCAAAACTACATGCGAGGAGCTTGTTAACGATCTGAAGGCAGATAGTCACTCACTACGCCATGATGGATTGAAATCTTGCAGTACCAGCAAGGTCCCCTGTTCAAGAAGGCCAGTCTGAAGTTTGCCAGTGAACATCTAAATGATTCAGAGAAGGCTTGGGAGAAAGTGCTGTGGTCAAACGAAACCACAGTCAAGCTCTTTTGTATCCCACTGTGTTTGGAGGAACACAAAAAGAAGCACATTTAGGTCATGGAGTGGCCTAGCCAGTCACCAGACTGCCATCTTATAGAAAAACAGGGGATCAAATCATTCTTTTCCCCACTGTAATATGTTGATTAACAGTACAGTCCATGTAGTGTATCTGTATGTAATGAAAATGGCATAGACTTTGTCTTACAGTATGCAATCAGTTTGATTGTCAGCGACCCAAGTCCGAACACGGCTATTACCGTTTCTTGAGAAAAGTAGGATAAAAATCAGATAAGTTTGCTTTGCAGAGCCAAAAGTAAAGTGGAAAGAAAGTTGGATTTGGGATATGCTTCTGTAATGGTGCAGTATAATTTTCCCTCTGACTTTCCAGATAAGATAAAGCAGGCTGCAGTTTTTTGCCTCTTCCCTTTGTGTAAACACTTTCAAATTGAAATTCATTTCACACAGAAACTCCCAACTTGGTGACATCATGGAATATAACTCTGTGCCAAAATATTCACCTCACCGCACATCAGAGCACGCATAATGCACTGTCTGCAATATGAATTTAAGAGTTAGGCGATTATTACCTTCTTTTCAAGTGGCTATTTGTCAATCTGATGCCCCGAGTATCACTCTCTAGAGAGAAATAACACAAGAAATAATTACTACCAAATATAACAGTTGGGCAAACACACTTCCAGAGGTTGTTCAGAATAATAACATGTCTAAATCAAGCGGCAATCTAAATATTTATGTCAGTCTTTGTATTCTGTTGTATAGCTTTTGAAGAAAAACACTATTATTTTAGGGCTTTACGGGAGTTTTTTGGATGTTGGACTTGTTCTATATGAAAATTATTAACTCAATGTGACACAGTCTTTGTTTGGAGCCTCTTAAAGTCAGGGTCACAGCAGACTCAACTAAGGGCTCAGGATTTAATCCTTTTTAGGAGTAAAACAAGGTGACTTCCAAGAGGATTCATTCTACAAGTAGGATTATGCTTTCGGTGAGGATATTGTGTCTTGTTTTCCTACTCAACCACATTTTAAGACTAATGACAAGTGTCAAATTTCAGTTGTATTTTGTTCTTTAAACATTCCTTCAAGTATTTTTGTGGCTCTGTGCTCAAGAAAAACCCCCAAAAGATATATAACTCGCGTACAGCTGAATATACAGATCGCTTTTATTTCTTGAAAATATACTTTCTATTACCCATGGCTGTTTTACCCCCTACCAAGCAGTCATGTCAACCTCAATCAGAGATTGTGCTAGTTCTGATTTCTGAAAAGCACTCGCTGCAGTCACTTTGAAATCATCAAGTCGGCCACAGCGCCGCTGTGTCTTATCTGCCATGATACTGGTGAGCAATTCTGGCTTTAAGAGGCTTTTCTCTCCTCAAAGCAGTCACAATTTACTCTGTGTCTCTATCGTGGGTGCCTAAGAGATTTGACATGCCACTTAGAGGATTTTTTTTTAATCATGCTTCAGTAATACCATCCACGCCAGTGCCATTGCAGTACCTTTGCTGTGGCATCATATAAACCAAGATTCTATAATTGACACTTCCTGTTTACACCCTCCTTGGTCAAAACAAAAGGATCTCATCTGACTATGTATTTGCCAATATCTGCCTTACAAAGATACAGCCCAGTACATTCAAGTACAGGAGCAAAATCAGCATCGTACAAAAGAAAAGACAAGTACAGGAATTTCAAGAAAGGTGGGGGTTGATTTTTTTATGCTAATGAAGTTTTTACTTCCCCCTTCATTAGCATACAAATAGCAGCACTTCACTTGTGAGCAGTTGCTGGCTTCATTATCTCCTGTTGCTGTTGTACACTTGACGGGCTGTCTGATAAATCTCAGCGTGCCCTCACAGTGAAAATTACTGGGGTGCTCCATCTGTCCACTCCGCCTGTATATGTAGAGGTGGGTCAGATCCCATTTAATTCAGTGCCAAATTTAACTCATATTATGCAATAATAAAAAAACACATACAGTAGCACTTACAGGGCATAAAAGAGCCAAATGTTCCACAGCTGAGGAGACAAATGTCGAGAACTTAGCTCTAAGAATAATTTAGCATTCCTCATTGTTGTATCTAACAGCATGAAAGCACTTGGTTAGTGTAATTGTTATTTATTTTACCCTAGGTTCTTTTGTAGTTTTGAGGCATGTATAAGATTGTCTTATTGTAGCTTCGAAGTGCAATACATAAAATAACTTATTCTAAAAGGGATCCCTGTTGTTTTGCAGCTGTTTCAAGTCTTTCATTTCCTCAACTTACTTTTAATCTTTTAATCCATGTAAAGCAGAAACATGTGTCACTCCAAGAGACAATCTGTTATTAAACAACCAACCAAATTTGAATGTTTATAAAATGAGTTTTCAAGATTCACTAAAAATGTAAAATAATAAAACAAAAACAAAATTCATTGTCTCGAACATTGGCGGCTTGTCGACTGAGGGCGGTAATTGACAGCTCTTACACCTGCTTAAGCGAACGACATGACGCTTACAAATTGAGCTAAGGTTTTTCTATTTTTAGCTGAACCACACAGATAAGAGAGCAAAATTATAATGTATCCTGTATTCAAGATGTGGAATAATAATAATAACGTTGCAGTTGTTACAACAAAAGCAGCCGTGAAACAAAACATCAGTGTGTACTCTGTGACAGTGACGCAAGATAGTCAGTATTCACTCTTCACCAGAATTAGGTGATTAGCTGTAAATCTCAGGTTACTCAAATAAAAGTTTGTATAACTTCCTGGGGATGTTCACAAGTACATGCTGGTGCTCTTCATCAATGCAGTTCTTCGCAATATCAATCCAGCTCTTCTTCAGCTCTGCATTTTAAATACGAAGAATACATAAAATAATGAATAATAACAAATAAAATAAGATCAGCTACACTATCAAGGTATAGGCATTAGTTACTATAGGTCTGTCCTACAGGAAACCAAGTGCTAATGCGCTTGAGTATTTAAAGAGGTTTCTGTTATGGGACGGGTCATTCTAGGGACGCCTGGCCACAGATTGTGTGAATCTGACCCACTCAGAAAGAAAACAAGTCTAATGAAAAGCAGCTTAACTGTGTCAGGGCCAACTCATTAGCATGATAAGTTAAAAAAAAAGTTCCTTACAGCACAGTACACTGACAGCATTGGCATAATGGTGTCCTGTTGATTAATTTAGGAATGTCTACAAAATAAATCTATCCTAAATACCTTAAATAGTGTATGATTATTCCGTTAATTAAAGAAATGTGAATAGTTCTGAAAAATATACCATGGAGTATCCTGAATGCTATGGATAACCAACGAAGGTAGATCTGATTCACAAATTGAATCAGAAGCGTTTGAATTTCATCAGCACATTTATACTAAAATCTGCTTTGTGTTGTGAAATCTAAAGTGCTTAAGTGCAGGGATGTTTGTTCAAGCACTCTGTGACACCACTTTGAGTGTCACGCTCGTAGTTTGAGTTACCGTAATGGGCCTTAAGCTCTGTTAGACACCACAGATAAGACTCTCCCAGACCCTGCCTGACACACACACACACACACACACACACACACACACACACACACACACACAAAGCTCTTCTTGCTGGTGAAAGATTCATTAGTGTCAGGATGCAAAGATCAGCAGGATTGGAGTGGAAGTTGCTTCATATTTAACAGTCTTGGGGAGAGAGCCAAGTCTTGTGGTCTGATAGTATGCAATTTTCATCAAAGTAATGGGAGATGATGTCTTAGATGCTCAGAGTACTGGGCTGGAGGAAAATCAGGCATTTCATTGCCCTGCTCTAAGCGCTTACTATTTACTTTTATGATTGTTTCCTTGTCTATAAAAATTATACAGGATATCCATCCAGTAGCGAGCTGGCAATCCAAAAACTGCAATAGCATCAAATTTGTGTTCTACAAAAGGAAAAAAAAACAAACAAACAATGTTGCCAAAAACCCACTTAGGTAAGTTAATCTCAATAATAGTTGCAAATAATCACAACTCAGCATATTTGTTTGTGTTCTTTAACAGTCACTGTTCAGCTTTCTTTTCACCTTTTGCTTAATTTCACTCCATGTTTGGTTAAAGGCAGGCTCACAGTGAGCACCACTGAAACCTTTATCACAACAAGCTTTATTAATAATTGAATAAATATATTTCTATGTATATCCAGATGGCTTCAGAATGAAATAACTCAAGTATGTCCGTGGTGTTATAATAGAATATGTTACAAAATTAATCAATTCAAATTGGTAATAAGAAATAATTTGTTAATTAGTATGTATTTGCTGTAGAACTGTTTGCTAGCATCAAATTAACATGTTATGAAAGTTTAACAACTTATCAAATAATATTATATGTAATAGTGTAATATTATAAATGATGGTTATTATGAAGTGTTACTCGGAAAACTGCTGCTTTTAAGCACTAAGGCTCTGCTGAAAAATCAGGGGCCTTGTGGAGAGACAAACAGATGGTAAGAATGGAAAGTGTGGCTGGTTCTGACAGATGCTGTCAAAAGTTGGGGAATTGTGTATGAAATGTTCACCCAAATGTGGTCACTTCCACAAGTAATGTCAGTTCTCCTGAACCTGCCTAAAAAGATGTTGCTTCAGCTGACACAATAAGAATGGCGTTTGACATTGACAGGTTAAGATTGCTTATGTTCATCTTGCAACTGTCTTGCTTTATGCTCTCAAGAGACCACTTTTGACCCAGTTAAAGTGTACTTGCCTTGTGCAGAAGACTAGCTGCAGAAGACAGTCAGACTTTGGGAGAAAGATCTGGTATAACAAGCCTAATTAATATTTCAACCATTGGTCCTTACCAGACAAAATGGTATGATGAGTGAAAAGATGGTGTCTGCATCTACACGAGTGTAGAGTGTAGAACTTTTATTCAAGGGGTTGAAAGAAAATATTATAACGTGATGCACTGGAATCATTGTTAAACACTGCCTGAAGTCTGGATCTCCTGAACATGACCAAAGAATGGATTTCCTCATTTGTGATGCTTTGCCATGCCTTTAGTGCAGCCGTCTTCAGTTGCTGTTTGTTTTTTTCTCCACCAAATGAAATCGATGCTCAGTGCAGTTGGTCAGGCTTTTATGTATTTGTTTATTGCATATACTTCAGAATTCATGCAGCTGCTTCTCTGATCCATGGTCACTGGAATCCATGCAATTCAACCATGGTCATATCCTCATATTGCGAATTATGAGGATCCCAAATGCCACATCTCCTTCAACTCCAGAACTTTTACCTGCGTAATTATTGACGAAATAATGGAATCCTCTGCAACTGTCCATGAAGCTTTTGAGTGGACTGTCAAATTATATTTCGTCCCATAAAAAATAGGGATGCCATATTAAAGAGATGTAATGCAGAAACTCTTCGTCCATTTGTGCTGTACTCTCAAACTAAAGCTAAGAATCTACACTTGTAAGCTTATTTTCTGGCTTCTAAACACATTGACAGTGTGATGCAAGTGATGTTTTAACAAATTATCTGTCTGTTTATTTATATACAACAATACAGTACAACAGTACAAAGTGCCTCTTACTTAAAGCAAGTACGTAAAATTTTTAAATGTTCACCAGATCCAAAAACAGGCTATAAATCAGATTTCAAATGACATTAGGCGTTTAGTGAGATAATGAGGAACATTAATATGTTTCTAGTCTAGGTTTTTGCTTTTTCCTGAGAAGTTATCAGTCATGTCCCATAATACTATACCATTATTTGTCAGTATTTGAATAAATTCCTATGTTCAATAGCAAAATGATGACTGTCATGTAACTCTCCAGAAACCCATATCCATTTTTATTTACTTTTATTTCACTTTTTTGCTTGTTTTTGTGTGTTTTTGCTTTTTGGACTCAAGCATAGAGCATTTCTTGCACTACTGATTTAAAGTGCATCAGCCTTGCAAAAGTCATGTTTTCTATGCGGACATCATTTCAGGTGGTAGCGATATGGATTGCTCTACTACCTCCAGAGAAAACCTTTTCATCTCTGACTGTCCGTCTTGTTTTCCTTCCTCTATCTCAGAATTGCTTTGGCTCTGTTTGCAGTGGGTCACTTCACTGAAACATCATTGTTGATCATGTGCAGGTCTCATAGTAGTGAATCCCAAATCTACCTTCTGAACTGCAACTACTTCTTACTCTGAGGTGGTCTGTGTATTTCTATACAGACATCAGCGGTATTCTTGTTTTAAGGTCCAACATCTGAGACCTCAGAAAGATTGGTAAAAGCTGTGTATTCATTTATTTATTTATTTATTTATTTAGTGTCATAACATATTCTGATCCCAACAATACTATGCAAGTATGATGGTATCCAGTTACTGTACATATGAACACTTAAAAACCAATGCATCAGATTTATCATCTATTTTAGTCTAAGTAGAACCCTAATATACAAAATGAACAACCATGCGATATTAAATAAGACCTACATTTTGGAATACTGAGAAACTTTTGTTTGTTTTGTCTTGTAATAAATTAAATTGAACATAACTACACGAATAAACATATGTGATTGAATTAGAACTACTTGGTTTTGAAGAATCTCTGAGCTGCCGCTATATCATGAACCTATTTGCACGTGTTTTTAACTCCAAGTTTATATTTCTCTTTTCCTCTGCAGGATATCTCCAAAGTTCAGAGAATTGTCACTGCCAGTAAATCACCCATGAACATCAGTGTCATGAGGAGAGAGAACGGTGGAGCCAAAGAGTGCCAGATGGAAAAGGTGAGCCTTTAGAGTAATTAAAATACAGTGGCCTCTCTAATCTGAGTTTCAATTGTTCACTAAATTCATACTCAAGTCCCTCATCAAAAATCAAAGAACTCGCTTTTACTCCAAGTGTCCTCAATGGGTTCATGAATTACAAAATTTTATGGAAGGTCTGCAACAAGGTTCAACTTAATGATGCATCTTTAGCTGGGAGTTTTGGTGTAGCTCAGCAGTAATTTGGTTTAATGAAATTACACATTACTAACACCATGTGCTACATGAAGACTAATAACACAGTTTTACATGGCTTTGGAGATTGAAGGTGACCTATTATGTTTTTCTTTATTATGGATCCGACATGCTTAACTCACTTGACTCTTTATAGCTCCATCACTTCAGTCTAGATTACCTTTCTTATCCAGTCCAAATGAGATCCCAATATCCTCGTAGATCTTAGTGACATGGATCAGTGAGTCGATGTCTTGCTCACTGCTGATGTCATCCTTGTACAGGATGTAGCTGATGACTGATGATCACTCCACTTCTACTTTTAGCAATATGCTGGGTTAGGGGTTTGAAGCCAATGCAGAAGAGTAGTGTTAACAGTGCATCACTTTGGTATATTCCACTCTTGATTATGACTTCTGTGATTGCCAGTGGTCTTCCACAGTCCCGCTGAGTTCCTGTTGAACATTAGTAGTGTACTACTAGTGTTGCATTGTGCCAAGCAATATCGATGTGTGGCGTATTGAGTCATAGGCTTTCTGAGCTATGCTCATTTGTTGACTCAAATGACTTCTCGGTTTGGTTCCTGTGATGGTTTAGAAGAGCTTTCATGTTGTGGAGAAGCAGGTAATTGGCTGGCAGTTAGATGCCCTTGTACCTTTGTGGGGATCCTTCATGATCAATGTTGTTTTGCCCGGTACTAACCAGCCCAGATGGGTACATGCTGTTATCAGCCCACTTATTGCCTATATCCCTCAGTCACGGAGGTTTAGCTATGAGCACAGAAGCCTGATCCACCTTCAGTTCAAACCTTCAATTTACAACAGGGAGCTTGTCATGAGAAAGTTTGGTTCAATGAGTGCAAGGGAGCTAAAACAACTTGTTTCAGGCAGTGGATGAACTGAGCTATTGCGGCAAGGCCCAGTGAAAAATCAATAAGGATTATTTTTATCTGTGAATCGTGCAAATCTTCTTGAATAGAGTCCCATAAAAATGTTCATTTGTAAATGAGCATAAGAAGTTCATTTTAATGAGTTGAATAAACTAGCAGTATTGATTTGGTGCTTTTCTTTTTGTTTGTCATTTTAAATTGGATATTCATACTGAACTATGGGTCAAACAAAATGCAATTCTGAAATCCTGATTTGGGCTGTAAGACATGTCTGTACATCAGTATAAGTACATTTAAGCAAAATAATGAATACAAAAATCCTTAAAGATTAATTGAGAAGGAAAATGTTTTTGTTACATCCTTGAAACTCACTAACAAGGTAGTGCGTTCATTTGACCTGCTATTGCATGGGAAAATACTGTAGTTGCAGTGAAGACAAAATTTGCACATTCACACTTACTTCAAAGAGCTCTTCACTCAGAGCCTCATTGACACTTTGACAGCAGTTATTGAGGAAGGAGAGCGTGGAGCAGTCACTGACCTCTCCTGTTCAGATTTTTTTCATGAAGGACTTTGGTACCTCAGACAAGAGACTTGCTTCTCCAAGGTCCGGGCAACTGTGAGCAGTCAGCTATGAGGGGGGCTCCAAAAGACTGTTTCCAACAATGTCAAAATCAAGAGGCTCTGAAGAAGCAGAGGAAGTGAACAGAGCCTGTAAGGATTTTTGACAAGTGGCTATCAAGAACTATTACAGGCATAAGTTGATAGACTACAGGAGACAGGGGAATAGTGAGGAGTGCTGCCCTGGAAGGAAATTGCCCTGTGTGGAAACTGTGTCAAAGAGATTGTTCCTTAATGAAATTGTGCCAAAAACAATGTTCACTGGTGTCTCATAATTGATTATATAATTTTGGCAGGGTCGTGAAAAGGGAGAAACATGCTGATACAGATAAGAGGAGACATATTTGAAACAGAGACTCGTGTTTGCCCATGATCATTGCTGCATTTCCCCCTTGTCCTTTTCTCTCTGTGGGTGGGGAGGAAATGAAGAAAGACAATTTGTATGAGCATGTATAGCTTGCAGTGTGTCCCTGGTTTGAAAATTAAATGTGATGGCCTTGCTGTACTTTAACAAATTATCTGTGTTTTATAGACAGGATTTACATTCAGCTGATACAAAAACTAGTGCTGTCAGCGCTAATCTCGTTAAAATGACCTTAACGCCATAACTCCATTAACACGGCAAATCTCAATTAGTGAGTTAGTGCGGATCAACCCGTGCGTGGAGCTGCATGGCGTCAACGTGTCAACACGTTACCGCGATTAGCTCATTAACACGTTGACGCAGTGCAGCCCCACGCGCGCAATCCGCGCTAACTTGGTAACGGAGATTTGCCGTGTTAATGTGGGTATGGCGTTAACGTCATTTTAACGAGATTAACACTGATAGCACTAACAAAAACATCACAGATCGTGTAAATAATTACTATTTTAGTATTTATTATAAATTACAACAATCACTGATTTTCAACAATCAGCAGCTTCACATAGTTGCTTTCTCTTTTTTTAAACAACCAATCCAGTTCTTTATATTTTGAATAATAATTTCTTAATTGACTAATAAATAAATACTTTTAAACATTTAAAGTGCATATATAAGGCTAAATTGCTCTTATAATGAGAATGAGATAAGCAGCTTACTCTGTCGTTGTTGAAGTCCATGATTCCTTGAAGCTTATTTGTAAAAATGAGAGGTATATGAATTTGACTGATGTGAGATTATTTATCTGTTTTCACTGAATACATAAAGCTGGGACACTGTACTCTGCTACATCAGCTTATCACCCTCTGTAATACAATATATCTGTCTGGCAAAGGGGTATATTTTTTTTCTTCATCATTTTAGTTACTGTAATGAAAAAATAAAGTTAGGATGACTGGGTAAATAAAGTATTTCTCATCTCATCATCAACTCATATTGTCCTCATATTGTCCTCTTAGACCGGGAGTGACTGCTTCCAGAATCAGACGGAGGAATCAGCTCCAGAAAGCAGAAAGCTACCAGAGCAACAGCAGGTGTGTGTCACTGGATTTATATGGAAACATGACTTTGTATGCTGACATATTTTTCATTAGTACAGTGACGTTTTATGTTAGTTTATTTTATTGGTTTATCCATTTAAAAGTTAATTCATTCAATCTCAGTCCTAATGCCATTTTCTTTAGATTGAAGGCATACATGTTTAAAATTTGGTCAAAGATGCAGTCAGGTCTTTTGGAAAATAAACACAATTCTTAATATTTTGCCTTTGTGCATCATCACAGTGGTGTAGAGAGCCCTATCACCCTCACCCTAAAAACCAAGATGTGATTGAAGTGCAAACATTCAGCTTTAATTCAAGGGATTTAACAAAAGTACTGTATTAACTGCTTAGGAATTATAGTCATCTTTTTTATCTAGAGTCTCCCATTTTCAGAGGATATTGTTCAATTATGTCCAAATATTAATGAATCTGACTGTATACAATGCACTTTCATTACCAGCAAGTGATATATACATATCTATATTTATATATATATATATCTATATCTAGATATATATATATGTATTTACATAGTATTATGACAAGATAGTGTAGCAGTTTTTACCCTGTCATAGCTTTTTGACAATAATTTTTGGATTATCCTGCAATGTAATCAAACAGATGGCATGACAAGCCATTTTCAAACGACAATATGGAAAGAAAGGCAACACAGATGTAGCTGACACATTGTGACGACATACTTCCTGACAACTACTAACTAAACAAACGGATTTAGCTCTGTATATAATGAAGTACATCCCAAAGACATCAAATGAAACACAGTTGATGATTCATCAAGACACAAGCGAGACACAACATCTACACCACATTCCTAAAAAAAATGGGGGAAAAAAACAACCAATCCATAAAAATCTATTATTCAGTGTGCCAATGTCACCTACAGTATGTGATATTCAATGTCCTGTCAAAGTCCATGCTTAACTGCCTCCCTCATCCTATTATTGAATTGAGTCACACCTGTTTGGTGGTGGCAGATGGTACAGCAAAACAATGCATCTCATTTCAATGCAGTGCAATACTGTGTAACTGAGCAACTGTCTTGCATTCCAAGTGGCAGCAATCCATTTTTAGACATGCAGAGTATTTGCAAACGAGTACAAGAATATTGCAAAGGAGACAAATGGGCTTATTTGACTTCACAGGTTTATTTGTGCCAGAGAGATATTCAGTGAAAGTTTAACAATTGTTTTCTTGTGTAGCAACGCTTTGGACTATGTCACTGATTTATAGCATTATGAGATGTAATGCTATTTCGATTTCGATTTAATATAGTGAACTTAATCTAGGATGTTACTTGTTAGGGGAGTCAGAAGAATTCCCCAAGGCATTTCTGTTCTTCTATCTCTAATCTATACGAGATGTAAGACTAGCAAAAAAATGTAACTGCAAAAAGAAAACCTTGTAAGGGCACAAAGTACATTTTTAATCCTAGTATTGTTTTCTTTGAAAAACAAGAAATGCAGGAAAACAGTAGCAAAGTTTTCAGCCATCACCATCAGGTCGGTCTAATGACATTGTAAGTCATAATGGTTATATAGTTATCATCCTTCTTAGATCACTAATTGGGAAATTTTCATATTGTGTTGCAGTACCAAATGTACAATAGACTCTTTTCCTTCTGTCAGTTTTCATCCCTCTTGCACAGCACTTGCCATTCATGGTGTAGTAAACAGTTTGATTAGTAGTAATTTGCATTCCAGTCTCAGTGGATCAATCTGCATTTAGGTGCTCCGTATTTCTGTCACTTCTCCACCTTCATTACGTGTTTTCATGTTCGATTTGTGGCGACTGAGAACCCAAGTGTCATTTCTCCTTATGTTCAGATGTTTTTGAAAGAAAAAGTATTTGTAGTCTTGTACCTGTTGTGTTTGGTACAGCGCAGCAGTAGTTATGAAAAAGAAAAACAAGGAAACATTTACACTTTAGGTGAGATATATTGCACAACCCTCATCTATTGACTCAGCCTCCTCTGGCAGACTGACGTGGCCTCGTCATGCACAGAGTGACAGAGCAATATTTTAAAAAATTGCACCAGTGTGCCATTTAAATTTAATACAATGTATCTATATTTCAGATTATGTTTAAACATATCAATAACTTTATTGAAAAAAAAGTTGGTTCATTTTTTTTTCTTTTCTGTGTTCCTGTTGGTCAAACATATAACTTCATAACATTTTAGCACATCTTGACATTCTTAAGCAACAGAGCATATTTCAGAAGCACAACAGCATGAGTAATGTTTGTGTCTGACATTCCTGAATTCATTAAAAATGTGCAAGTGGAAGCACGCCAGCTGGAATATAAAAATCACAAAGGGTGACTAAGGAAATGATAAAAATCCACTAAGGCAGCTATGAAGTCATTCAAATAAACAGCTATTGTTTATGATTCAAAGTCATTTTAGGAAAAATTGAGCAAAAATATGTTTTAGGCTTCCAAAGAATTCCTTCTGCTTTCACCTATTTTGCTAATAATGATGTTATTCAATCAGTGGTGTATTTTAAAGTATTATATAGATAGTGATATTTCTGTTGGATGTATCTGTAGGCAAAAAATAAAAAATAAAATAAAATAAAAATCTCACAATTTCCATGCAATGTAAAAATGTTGTCGTACGACTGTTTTGGGTTATTTATTATTAAGTACAGAGTCAGGATGAATCAGAATAAATTCAAAAGGGTGAAAACATGAAAATTATTTCAGATTTCTTTTCTGTCCGTCAGCCATATTGTTGGCTACATTGGCTTTAAAGCAGAACTATGAATGTCTGCTTGTAGGGTGACATTCTTAGTTCTGCTACTGACAAAGCTCCTGAAAGTTTTTCCAAAAATCTACCGTCAACTAAAACTACTGGATGTTCTCCAGAGAGTTCTTGGTGGTGAAAAATAAGATATACACAGTAAAAAATCCCAATCTCACATCAAAGTGGGTGGAAAGAAATCACGAGAGTGCATTAAGTGAGGAATCATGCTTGCCTGCAGATGAAGAGATGAAAGGAAGCATGATTGATTCTCGGCCACTGGATTAGATATATGATTCTATCAAAAAAGCTTTGAAACAAAGTTTAAAAAACTAAAATATTTATCTATTTATCTATCTATGAATACAATATTAAAATTATGAAGAACGTTTTTTATGCAAGCTGTAAGTCTGTTAAGGTAATCTTATTCTAATTCCTCAAGCGCCTCCAAAATAATTGGTTTGATGGCCAATTCTTGCATGAAGACAGCCTGTTTCTACAAAAGCTCAGAGACCCATGCTAGCCACTGTACTATAGACAAAATGCCAGCTTACAGGCTCTTCTTGAAATGGTTTTTGCATAGTTCAGAGTTGTGCTTTTGGTCATTGTCCTGTTGTAACGGGAAATTGGTTGCAATCAAGTGGTGCTGACAGGGTATGACATGACATTGCAAAATGGAGTGGTAGCTTTTCTTGTTCAAGATCCCATTATCCCATCTCTTTGCTGGTAATCAATCTTGTAATTTATCACCAGCAGAGCAACGCATTTCTCCACCATTCTTGACAGATGTCAAGCACACCTCCAGCATTTTTTCATTTCCTACTCTCAATCTTCTATTTGACCCAAACACCTTAAGCTTAGATTTGTCTGCCCATAACACTTTTCCTCCTGCCCACTCTCTGTTTGTTTCCCATCCTAATCTTCTCCTTTTATTAGCCATTCTCAGATATGGCATTTTCTGTCCTAAGAGACTGAACATGACTGGCGGAGGATGTGTGTTTGATTTTACAGCTAGAAGTCATCTGACAAAATTAATACACATAAGTCAAAATGATCACACAAAGAGAAAATTAGAGACAAGAGAATTTCTTTCTTATTTTCTTTCCACACAATACACAGATTCAGACTAAATAACAGCATGCAAATATAATACAGTTCTGTTTAGAGTTTACTGCCACTAAACAGAATAGAACAGAGCAAGATATGCCTGTGGATGGAGAGCGAGAACAAAGCAGTATGCCCAGTTGTTTATCAAAACAAGTTGCTACATTTGACACTTAAAAAAAGTTGTCAAAGGATTCCTCAAGTCTAGAAACAAAGTCACTGAGTTGTCAAAAACTATGTGAACTGAAGCATGATAATCACTCCTGTGAGTCAGGGGAACGTAAGATACCAAGCTGAGGTGCTTTTCATGTCCACATTTAAAAAAAAAAAAAAAACTCTTTATCCCAAATTTAAAAACACTATGGGAACAAATACTTTGATATTCATGTCTAAAAGTGGCCAAACCCACTTTCAACAAGCATCAAATTATATGGTGATGGGACAAAAGGGTTTATTCTGATATTAGCATAGCACCCAAGCATATATCATGCTAACCCCATCACATATTTTCTTTGTGAAGATTACCAAATTGTGATTTGTATAACTGTGTCACTATTACACAGTAAGTTGTATCATCAATTAATTTTTAATGTACTCTGCAGAGTTTCGACCTCCAGTTTTTCAGTGTAGCTGCTTCTCATGTGAGTAGCCCCTCTGTTTTGCAAGTAAACAGGATAAAGCCCGAGTACAAGTAAGCAGGCTTTGCAATTCAAATCCCGGAGATGATTCAGCTCTAATCTGCGTATCAACAGTGGGAGTGACAGCTGTTAATGTAAACAATCCAGGATTTTTTAAAAATCTACAAAAATTTTAGGAGAAGGAAAGGTTCCCTGTACCTAGATACTGGTTTAAACTGCAGGACACACTTTGAAGTTCTTTTGTTCACAAAAAAAGCCTAAATATATGCCTTTTGTTTGTGTGTGTGTGTGTGTGTGTGTGTGTGTGTGTGTGTGTGTGTGTGTGTGTTTGAATTTGCTGGTGCAACTTTACAAAAAAGCTACCCAAATGCACTTTTTAGTGACTATGTAGCTGTGGATGTGACAACCAGCAATTACACTACGGTGAATTATTATGTTTGGGGAGGACGGGCTGATGCAGGCCAGTAGCTATCAGTCTTTCAAAGGCAACACATTTGGCTGCATCAACTGATGCAACTGTGGTAGCATCTAAATAGGACAGATGCTAGACAGCATAAGGACTAGGACAAGTAGAGAGAAGCACTCTGAATATAGAAGCATAGCAGCCGTCATCATATGAAAGACTTGCCGTGTTTTACTTTTTTAATTTTCTTTGTATTTCATATAGATTTAGGGGGTATTTTCTGCTAAGATTACAAACCGCCATATGCCTACTATTGAACACCATTGTGTCAGTCTTGCCTCATTATTATTCTTTATCTTCTGAACCTAACAGGAAAAGAGCCAAGTGCAGAGTGGAAAATTCGACACAAAGCCCACACACGACAATGACGAGGCAGAGGGAGGCAGCAGCAAAAAGACAAAGCCCCATAAATACAACTGAGAGGACGGCATATCAACGGGAGCGCAGATCTACTGCATTGCCTGAAGGATCTTTCTAAGAGCACATACTCGCACACTTCTACAAAACGCGTGCACACACACACACACACAGACACACACTCACTTTTTCGACACACATGCACACATGCGCATATCAGCATCGTTAGCAAGAGCTGAGACACTGGAATTGTCAACAAATTTCAAACTGTCATCTAAAAAAACCTCCATAGTAAAATGGCATGCGTTTAGAAATTTTTTTCAAAGGTAGCAATGGCACTGGTAACTTGTTTCATGATCGTTCATTTGTTGTTTACTTATCTGAGTTTTGTTCCGAGTGAGGACACTGCTTTCTAAATGTGTGATCTTTCTAGAAAATCCCTTTGCACTGGTGAGGTCTGACACTGTATCCTGTGATAAGTATATCAATTGACAAATAAAAAAGTACTCCTACCACTACTATTACTACTACTACTACTACCCAACTTAGAATATTGTTTGTCACTCATTGTAGCAAGGTTAATTTACTCCTCCACATTTTGAAATATAGAGGCTCAAGTTGGCTGGCCAACTGTTCAACATTTAATATTTCAGCACTCTTTCTGCCTTTAACACTCCAGAGGCAAAGAGCCAAAGACTCACAATGGGTCGTCTCCCTGAGAATGTGCCATGCACTGAGTAGTAACTCCTAGCTACATGTATCTGTGTTATCTGACCTTTCTGTGTCCTTTCAATAAATTGTAATTTTCAGTAAATGTGTGAAGAATAAATGGTTATTTGTGGGAAAGAAATTAGTGAGTATGTTTGTGATTAACGGCAGAAAACATTTCTTGTCGCGAAGAAAGTTCCGGTTTTTCGCCCTGTGAATATGAACTGCTCGAGGTCGTGGGAGACACCGGTTGATATATTTAATTGGTTATCGAAACAGTGTATGTATTTTTTGGATTATAAACATCTAATAATAAATATGAACATATTTATATCAAAAAAGCGCACTTGAGGTTTTCTTCAAAGAAATCCTACAGCTTTATTACTCATAGCCAAAAAAGGTTTTTTTTAAAAAGTAAATTTGCCATGGACAGTTATGTCTCAAGCAAAAATGTGGCCGGGTAAAAATGGATTCAAATTCAATAAAGCTATACTTACGTTAAGCCTTAGTGATTTCACTTTCAATATAAAGCAGAAAATAGGGGGGAAAAAAACTGAAAGTTCTCATGAGGTTCTTGAAAACAGCCAGAGTTGCACAAAGAAGCTTGTACACAAAGAGGAATAATAGAATTAAGACATGCAATATATATTTTATAAAAGGCACCACCAACATCCCACTGTCTCATCAGTCTTGGTATGCAGTGTCATTTTACAGTACTGTCAGCATTTCAAAAGCTTCCACATATTGTTAAGCATCACTCTCAAATGCTCAGACTATATTGTTAACTATAAAAACACATCTGTGGCTCCTTTAAGAGCTTTGGAAGCTCACAACTGTGTTAAGCAGCTTTATGGTCACAGCATCCCCTTCATGTGATACTTGGCTATCATCACCGAATTCAACAGTGACCATGCTGGAAAACGTTAGCCGACAGGTGGAGAATGCTATTTTAAGATGCACAATCCATCTTTTCTGTAAGTTTGACAGCTTTTCCCAGGTCGTCTCTGTGTCTTGCTGAGAAGTGAAGAAAAGAAAAGGACCACTGCCAGGATTTGGAGACCCAGGGTGCATCCTGCTAATGGTGACATTACACCTCGGAGCCAACTGTTTCCAGAGCATTGGAAAGAAGAACTATTGTAAAGTTTTCCTATCAAACAGACAAGCCTGAGGTTTGATCAAAGTGGCATTGGAGTGTCTGTATGTCATATTCTTTTTACTGCCTCCTATTCACTGCTGATAATGATGTATTTTTCAAGGACAGAGAGTCAGATTTCATTCGTAGCTGACCTAGACAGGGGACCTATTCTTACATCCAGCCAAATAGACCTGTTCAATGTGAATACAAAGTATCGACTGCTGTAAAGTTAATGCAAATTTACTTTACTGGGTAGAGATGTTCTAAGAGATGATAAAATAAAGGTAATGGAATCCCACACAGTGTTAGCATTAAGCTTTGTCCTTGAGTTCGCTACATTCTTTCTAGTTAACAAAGTTTTATACAATTAAAAAAGCACATCGCTGCAAGACAAGTCAGTCTGTAGGCTGTTAAAATATAACTCTTTACAATCTTTGATTTTCCTAGGCTATAGATGCCAACCTAGAAATTCTTTTTAAAAGCACCAGTGTTGGTGTTAACAAATGAAACTCTGAGACCATAATGCAGGTTGCAGGTCCAGAAGCCTGTCTGTGGAACTTCTTTTTCCTCCTTTTGTTGAAAATGTGCAGATACCATTTGCCTGCTGGCTTTTGTTTACACGTCCCCAATCATTGGAACAAATGAGGCTGCAGCAGGCCTATTGTTGTACCTGCAATAGCAGTGGTCACTCCATATTTTGCTGTTTAAAAAAATACACCATTTTCAAAATAAGCTGCCAGCATATTTAAACTACATGGACTATTGACTTGGGTCCCTGGGGACCCCTAGAGTAATTCATTTTGACCCAATATAAAACAGCTTAAATAAACACACAGTCAAGCAGCCCTGAGACATCACTTCTCCAGTGTGTCCAGGGTAATACCCCTGGGCTTCTTCCCAGTAGGTCAGAAACACCTCTCCAAGGAGGTGCTTGGGAGGCATCCTGGTGAGACACCTGGACCACCTCAAATGGGTCCTTTTGATCTTGGAGGTATCCTTCCCAAATTACCAGTGTTCTCACCCTGTTTTTAAGGCTTAGTCTAGTCACCACTGAGGCTTATTGCAGCCGCTTCTATCTGCAGTGTCATTCTTTCTGTCACTACTCAGAGCTTGTGACTATAAGTGACAGTAGGAACAAAGATCGACCCGTAAGACTGACAGGTTCACATTCACACTCAGCTGATGCTGTGTTAACCCATCTGTCAATCTTCTATTCCACTCTCCACTCACTTGTGAACAATATTCCAGAATACTTGAACTCCTCCACTTGCGGTACGAGTTAATTCCCGATCTGGAGTGGGCACTTCGTTTTCTGAGACCCAGAGCTGACTCAGACTCAGAGGTGCTGACTCTCATCCCAACCATTTTACAACTGGCTGCTAATTGATCCATTGCCGTAGGACAGGGAACCTAGAAATTCTGCCTATAAATATTATGAACAGACTCACTGACAAAGGGGAACATGGTGGAGATCAACATACGCTAGGAGTGAATCTGACTTATTGCTGACAGTTCAAACTAAGTTCTCACTATACTTTAGTTCTACAAGGATTGGAAATAATGTGTAATGTTTCGTCTTTAATAAATAGGAGCTAACTATTGGGCAAACACTGAGTAAATAAATAGTTCCATATTCACCAGGTTAGTCCTTTTTTCAGGTCCTCTTGTTCCCATGTTCTCTTATAAGTTGCTTATAAAAGATGGGTGTAGCTGCTGTGATGTGAAACCCTGTTTTCTCAACATTAGCATTTTCTACACTATTATACTGTTTTTTGGGTGTAGAATATTTTGGCAACTGATTGGAGGACACATACTAGCATGGCAAGTACACTTTTTATTCTATATTTTTAAATAGCGCATCCAAAGTCTGTATGGGTGCATTACACAAATGGCAATACACTTCTTCCATGTCATCAAATAATCACAGATTATTGATCACTGGAACTAAGAGCTAGGACACTTGGAAACTATAGCTACGAGAAAACTAGGAGTAGCGAGGAAACCAAAAAGCACAGGGAAAACACACGGCAATGTGGACAATGCGACAATGAACAGAAAGAGACTGAGGACTTGAGGATGGGAAACAGGAGGGAACACAGCTGAAACTAATCAAACAGGGAGGAAGCAAAACTGAACACATTGAACACAGGATGAGAGACTGTCAAAATGAAACAGGAAACACACTAAGACGCAGACTAAGGCTTGATACTGGGACCAGGGGAGAAACAGACGTGGAAACATAGCCGACTGGAGAAGAAAGGGAACACAGAACACGGACACAGGGGTTAAACACACATGAAGACAAGACTGACTAAATGTGAAATCTGGACACAGAGGAAGCAAAGAAACAGAACCATGAATAACACTAAATCTAAGAATATTAATAAAACCAGAAAACACATAAACGTTGGGTCACCCACCCAGGACCATGACAGATACAGTGTGTAACAATGAATAAAAATCTGACTTGTTTGTTCACAAGAAAACTTTCAATTTGACCTTCAAGGGCATTTTCAGTTGAACATTCAATCCTGTACAAACAAAATAAAAGGGTTTTGTTATGGCTCTAAACTCTCTCTTTTTTTAAATCAATAACTTCTGTTTGCAGCAGACGTGGTAAAATGTTCACTCCTCACAAAGCTGAGAGCAGCAATGCTTTCAAAAAACTTCACACACAGCATCATGTTATGCTGCACATTTACATTCCTGCAATGGTAGCTGCAGGTTACTTATGTGTGCTGCAAAATGTTATTAATAATAACAATGAAAATCTGTATTAGGGAAAGTGTCAAACAACAAATGTATCTGCCCTTTCACAAAAACATTAATTTCTCTCGTGGTTGTTTATTTTCAACCTTCATTTCATTTCACATAAATAAATCTTCATAAGATTTTCCCGATCCCCCACCTTTTCTTTTGGTTCTATACGTGCCAGCTTCATAATCATAATTGTGCAGATGCATGATGGTACAAGGAGCTTGCATTCAAGCAGTGATGATGGTGAACATTCGAACTAAATAGCAATGACAAGGCAAAGAAATAAGGCAAAGGCCTTCCAGACAAAGTTGATGAACCATCCAAGTTCTTCACTCAAAATGCTCTTTAACAGCTTCCATAGGTGATGAATTCATTGACACTTTGGGAAGTAAAGTGACAGATGTGTGACCAGACAAGAAAAAAAAAGCATGTAACCAAAACTGGAGCACATAATTAACTTATTTTTTTCAGTTAGTGACTTTATAGGTGATTTGCTACCTAACCAAATACCCAGGGCGGACAAAACATAATAGATTAAATAGATGGGTTTTCTTGTGCAATATGTTACTGATACGACGGTACTAAACCAATTTCCTTACCAACTGGACTTCCCAGAGGCATTACTTGATGGCTCCTTTTTATCAAATGCATGGCAGTAATAGCGAGCAGAAGCTTGCCTCTAATAAAAAAGAAGAAATCCTGCAAACATGGTTGAAGAAGTCATGAAGAACCGCCTGATCAAAACTGGGCACATCATGATGCACAAACTGAACTTCAACAGATATTTGTTGGCAGTACTTCAAAATGTAGTGGAGGTCTAGTGACACAAAAGAAGGGAATGTCAATCAGATTACTGAAATGAAGAGATTAAACCCACATCTCTTTGTCTGTCTTTTGTTTTCTTTGTTGACATCCGACTAACTGACAGCTAATCTGGTTACTGAAAGGTTGTGAACACTCACACACCACCCAGTATTAGCAAAGCCCCTTTTTTGTTGTTCTTTTTACTAAATAAATAAAACTTTTATGCTGTTTATCTTTTCTCTACTTGTAAATTCTGCTTCACTTGTTGCACGGTGCCCTTAACATGTGGGACTGTTGCAAACATTCCCACTCCTTTGATGTAACCATTAAAAGGCTGTGATGCGAGCAGTTCACTGTGTAGGCAGGAAGCTCACAGGGATGGAAAAGCCGCTTCAGAGTGTGAGGTCTTTTTACATTTTTATCCTTCACTAGCTTGAGAATATTTTTATTTATTTCCATTTATTCATGTGATGAATTACAAACAGATATTCCTGCTTTTTGGGTTATATATTCCCTCTAAGTTATGCATTGTAGATGACTACATATCACAGAATCACTATTAATAGTTATACCGCATTATGGTCCACACATTATTCTTCTGTTATTCCCAGCACTAATATTCTTAAATAAATGTTATATTGAATCTGTTAAATAATATCTGAGGGTATGGATAAGAGGGAAAAATTAAACAACTTAAAAGAGGAAGTTAAAAGATGACATTCTCATACAATTATAAATGGCTTACCAGGACCACAGATATGTTTTAAGACAGCAAAGGTCAGCTGTATTATGACAGTGAATAGCTCACGTCTTAAGCTCAGAAACCTAATTAAACACTCCTTCTAATTACGCAGCCTGGAACCACGTCTTCTTTTTAAAATTCTGCTGTTGGGGGTGATACCGCATTGAGACACATGCGAATGACAGCAAAATCTTTATAGAGCGTGCACAAGTATGTCAAGATTGCCCACTTCATCTCCTCTTTTCTCCACAGCTCTTAAAGCTCAGCTTGCTAATGTTCTGAGAGAGTAAATGATTTTAATGAGGTACAGGGTAGTGATGGAAGAGCTGCTTTGCACACCCATCAATTCTAAGCATGGTGGAAAGCAACCCTGAGTCAGAAAACTGATACAGATCATTTATAAGCAGTTATTTTAAACCTGTTTTGAGTACCAGAATAAGCACAGTGAGGGAGTCCAAATGGTTTTGACTTTTAATATTCTGCTATGAAACACCCATAAATACCAGGACTCCTACTTGGCAAGCACCACCCACTTGGCAGCTAATTAGACTACAGCAGTAGGAAACTACTTCCAAATACAAATGTCTTGTACCTCCTTGTACCCCCAGGTGTTTAAAATGCGTTAATTTCCTCAATTTTACTCAATTTATCACCAGCTAACCAATTAGGAAATCCAATTACTGGCATATGAATTCTATGCAAACAGTGTCAGTGAATTAGAATATTGTGAGCATTGCTCATGAACAAAGTTTTACATAAAGCTTAACCATGAACTCAACAACCATTATTTTGTACAATATTTTATTGCTATGTAAACCTAAAAGCCTTTTTCTCCTAAGAATGTATGTTATAGTAGTTTAATGACAAAGATTCATCAGGGCTATACTATTGTAAGATCCAGCTTTTTGTTTATCTGTAGTTCCATGTATGAGAAAAACGCTGATGCTTGGAAGGTGTTTTTTTTTCTTTTATCTTGTTCCATTTCAGTCCATCTCTATTTTGCCAATATCAGCAGCTTCCAGGCTCTTGGACCTACTTTCTGGCTGAGTGTGAAACATTCTTTAAGACCAGTCTTTAACGTTCAGGGGAGTGTAAAAAAGACATTTCAACAGTTAATCGCTGTTGGAGTTGCTGACTATTCTTCTTTCCATTCTGATTTGACACCTTTTTAAGTAACGTGTTATGTTTGATCCTTTAATGGTCAAAACCTACTTTATTTAACAGTGCAATTCAGGGAGGCTGCTGCCACTATAGGCAAAGTCTATGGTCTATTGTCTATTGCTAGTTCTTTCTCTGCAGTGCCAGAGAAAGAACTAGCAAAAATAAATTCTTCTGAACTGCTCGATACAACAGCCTATTGCTTTATTCCATATTTGGACAAGTGTGTACAATTTTTTTTTTTTAATGAGATAGCAAATTGCAGGTAACAGTTTGAATTTCTTTGTTCAAACGGCACCATCAGAATTAACCAAATGAAAAAAAAGTTTAAAAATTTTTGTTTTTTAGTTCCCAAATTACTCTCATTGTATTGTTCATATTGGGTTGTTATTTCAGAATAGATTTTTATATGTCAAGGATAAAACATTTCTGGACAGACTGTACTGTTGTTATTAAACCCATGCACAGAAACACACACACACACCCCCACACACACGTACACATAAAACCGTTAAGGTCAGTTCTGTGATAGAAAGGGAGGCACACTGAAGTACTTATTTAACTATTAATTTCTGGTGTCTCAGATGCAGTTCCTGTTATTTCTTCAGTTGCCTTCTGTCACTCATTATGTATTGTGGACACTGAGGTGTGGCAGGGTGTGGCTTGGGCACGGCAGCAGGGGAGGATGAGACACACCGGAGCTCCATCAGCTCATCACGCCTCCCCCGTTCAAAAGAGTGTGCAGGGACCTGGGGGTTGTTGTTGTTGTTGTTGTTGTGTGTGGCTGTACCTGGAAAGCTGCAGCCGAGTGTTTTGAGAGCAGCAACCAGGAATAAAGTGTGTTAAACGAGCAAACTATGTAGTCAGGTCCATGATTCCAGTTAGAGAGGTCTGCTGACTTACAGCCAGAATGAGATGAGTGAAGAATATCTGGAATATCAAATGAACATAGAATTACCAAGGTGTATCGTTTGTTTTTAATTACTAAAACTTAAATTAGACAATTAATTATTCTCCATGCACTATAAAATAAAAATGTTTTTAACAACCCAAATGTGAACAATATTACTTCATTTGATTTAATTATTTATATAACCGTTATTCACAATAAAAGTAGTCTCATGGTGCTTGATATTGAAAAGGAAAGAGCCTACAAAAGAGAAAAGAAGTCCCATCTGTTGCTGGGTTGGGTGAGGCGGAAAGAAATGATAGAAATAAGGAACACAGAGAGACTACAAGGAACAGACAGGTTAAAAAACACAAATGGCATTAGAGAGGGAATGGTACAAGTTAGCGACATGCAATCGCATTGGGAGTGAAAGAGCAGAGTTGGAGGTCCACCAGCAGTCTGACTGTATAACGACTCAGAGAGGATTTTGTCCTCTGATCCATCGCTGAGCTTTATCAAAAACCTTTAAACTTAATATTTAGAGTAGAGAGGGTTTGTGCTTCCCAACGTCATCCAATCCAAACTAGGGGCTGAAACCACAGCAAAGCCTGAGGGGCTGAGCTGTCAGTTTCTTTGTCTGTGAGGAGAAAGACTTGAAATTCAATTCTGGATTTAACAGTGAACCAACGAATAGAAGATAATATGGGAAAATATAATCTCTCTGTCTAGTCCATGTTAGGAAATATTTTGGACGTATTGAAGGCTTTACAGTGAGTTTTTAGGAGAACCAGATAAAAAGGAATTATAGTAGTTTTTTAGGACCATCCAGGGACAACATGCTTCTTGTTCAGATGAAAAAAGGCAGGGCTGGATATTTGTTCATGTGCCAGTTAGGACATAATGTTCAAGAATGTCTCTTCAGGTTTGTCATACTGTACAGTACTGAAGGCCAAGGCAATGTCATCCAAATTAAGGACCTTGTCAGACAGAGATTTACCTGAGATTAAGGAATGCATTCATACCATGAAAAAAGTTGCTTCCAGCACAGAACTCAACTTTTGTGTCTGAGAAAGTTTTCCCATTTAGATGGTCTAATTGTAGTTTATCAGATAAAGACTATTTTGTCTTTGCTGCAAAATGTGATCAGCTCTTTAGTACATTAGCAAAAAAACTCATTGACAATGATGATGGGCAGGGGACGGCAGCTCTGACCATGTCTGGTCTAATAAAACTGGCAAGTTGAGCCGGTGCAGACTCAGCAGCACTTTCAGATAAGTTTAACCAGGGGTTTTGCCAATAATCCAACTTTTCATTCATATTTTAACTCTCCCTGTAGATATTGACAGTTAACCATGCCATATATTGATCAAGCCTTTTAACTAAGCTCATTTTTTGCTATCAATAATACACTTTGTGAAAAATCAGGATGTAGGCTTGTGTTTTTGAGGTTATGTTGTGTTTTTTTTTAGAGAGACACAGGACAACCACTGCCAACATACGCTTATGTGGGCATATAAAGTATTTATATGAAGTCTAAAACAGCAATGATATTAATCAACTTAACACTGGTGGGAACATTTTTTTGCTGAATACTGCAATTATTTTAGTTTTGATATTTTATGAGCAATTTTCCAATAAAAGGTATTTTTTATAGTCTTTTATTGTTTCTTTTCCCAAAGAAATGGCTTGAAATTTTTCATCCACCATTGTCATTTTCAGCTAATAATAAATAATTGTTGGTAATACAGTAGTTATTTATTTAACCGTAGTAATAATAATATTTTTTACAATTATTTAGCCAGGAAGGGGTGCAGAAAGTAAAGATGTCCATGTAAAGTGCAGAAAGGCAGACCTTAATTATTTCATCTGAACTGAGCAGTACATTGTGTATGTTATGTGAGAATTCAGATAAAACTTACTATACAGTTTCTGTAAGGCAAAATAAATCATTATGTTGATTATTTATCAAGTTATTTGATCAATTATAACAGATATAAAATGTATACACATCCAAACAAACAAATGTTGTTTATTTTATTACCATGAGAAGCACAAATTTGCAGGGGGGTGCAAGTAATGTACTAGCAAATAATACAATGTAAGCATGGGTTTCATACATGGGTTTCTCTGAAAACAGTGCAGCACTTCAGATAAAAGAAACAAGGCTGAAGAAGTTGTAAGTTGTGTGAACTTTAATTTTTTTAATATTTAATTGCTAATTGCTCATTGCTAACGGACCTGATAAAACCTTATTTACTGGGGTATTTCAGTCTGTGCAACTGGCAGTGAATTAACCAAAATGAGTATTTAGTAGGGCCCCTTTATACTAGAAGTTAGATTCAGGCACTATGCAACGGAGAGCTAAGAGATCAGCTAGCAGCAGAATGCTGTTGTGCATTGCAAATAGAACATTGAAATAAAAATAAAACAAGCAAATAAACATGCAATGCTCTATATATGAAATCTCTAGCTAGCACAAGTAAGCAGGTACTGCCCGTCTTGGTGCCTTACATTGGGTTGAGAAAAAAATCAACTCTCTTAAATATATTCAGCCTAATTTCTTTTAATTCACTATAATTTATACTCTCTCTGTTTTATCAGCACTTGCAATAATCATTTTATGGTCAAAAACACTATGTAAGCACATAAGCCTCAACCATTCTACATTAACTTTTAAGATCTCTAATTTTACACTAAATTATATTAAATAGAATTGATGTAATTATAAAGTATAATGCGAAGAAAAGGACAAAGAGTACAAGACTAAATAACAGTAACTAATTTCAAATATTAATCTGACTGGAAAAAAATGGACACTAAGTTTTAAGGAGAAGATCAACACCCCAATGTCCTTTTGATTCTAAATGCTTTATACTCACACCCATTTTTTGGTTATATAAACTCTCATTTTAAAGCCAGTGTGAAAGCAAGATTGTAAAACACATTCCAGCCTTGGCAAATTCTGAAGCTACAGTGATGAGCACTTTGCAAATATCCTCTGTCACACAATAAAGAATCCTTTTCAAATGAGCTATGAAAAGAAAAATAAATAAGAAAGTAATTACCATTAAAAATATTAATACACAGAATGTCTCTGACTGTTCAGAGTACTCAGCTTTGATGGTGTTTTCTACTCATTTATGTACAATTCATTTATTAGAGCAGAACGTAGTGACTAAAGGACCATGTCCCTGCTGGAAAAACCTTCTTAGCTCACTAGTTGCCTAACATGTTAAGTGGTTTGGACAAGGCTGTAATCATAATATATACTAGGAGAAGAAGCATCAATGCAATTTCCACCAATTCTAGTATGTGTACCACAGTTCGAGGGCTAATTTATCAGACTGGTATTAGAGTATCTTAGCAGAGGCATTTGTTCAGCAGTAGGTGATATTCTCAATATAATATATATTATGCTATCTTTTTATTTAAGATAAGAAAAGATCAGATAACCTTTATTAGTCCCACACGTGGGAAATTTGTTTTGTCACAGCAGGAAGTGGACAGTGCAAAAGTTATATAGCAAAATTAGAATATAATAAGAATAGAATAGAAATACACAAATATGTACACAACTGTAAAGAATAGAATAAAATAAAATAAAATACTATATACAGTAGAATAAATAGAATAAAATATACAATAGGATGAAAATAGAATGCAAATGCTTTATACAACTGAGTAAAAAATACAACTTTTTCAGAAAAAGAGTATTGCACTTAGTGTTATTGCACATGTGTGTGTTAGATCAGTTGAAGTCTTTGTTGTGGAGTCTGACAGCAGTGGGGAGGACTCCACTTAATCTGGATTAAAATGTGAGAAAATGTAAAGTTTGAATCAATTAACGGTGAGTTGTTGTTGGGACACTTTTTTGTTGTTGCTTCAAATCAATTAACACTTTACTTTAGCCAGGAAAATGGAGGTTTAATGTCAAAGCATTAATTTTAAACTGAAGAAAACAACAAATTTGGGCCACCATTAAGTTACACAGGTGATATAGATGCACTGGTTTCATGTGTCAAATTCCAGGTGACATACATGAAACATGGCACATGAAACAAATGCAATCTGAGAACATAACATCCCATTTGCAGGGGGATGATGAAATGAACATAAATACAGGAAAAACAAAAGAATCAGAACTTAGAATAAATGTATTTTAAAACATATAGATGTTAACAACTGCTATATGTGTGACAACCTTCCTGTAAAATTCAGTTTTGCCCAGCTGTTAAAGAGGAAAAAGTGTACATGCAGACATATATACATAAATATTATATATTTATTATAATAAGATGAGAAGTATCTCAAAAGATGACTATTTCATGCCCTAAAAGTATTCAACCACAAAACTAAAGGAAAAAATGCTATCTACCACGGGGATTCTGTAGCTTTTGTTATCCTATGTTATCCAGATTTTTTCAAAGAGGAAACTGGGTTTCTTTTTTTCTTTGACATCTCATAACATATTTTCCTTCATTTCCATTTCTTTGTCCCTGTCCCAATCAGTGGAGTGACTGTTCAGTGTTCAGTTCTATGTTATGTAACGCTGCAGACACAAGCACTTCCTACAGGTGAGAAAGGCCACACTTGTGGTGCAATCATTAAAAGTAATCACAAGGAGGTTTTTGGTGCCACACTCTCGTTGCAACCATTTTCAACGAGCAATATCAAGCACCCTCCAGGAACCACTCGCCAGCCAGAAACCCTCGAGACTGGTGATGCTGTATCACCTTTAGTAGGCAGAGAACTCTCAAGCAATGTGTATATGATGTCACATGAGAAGCCTCTTTAGGTTTAACTACTTTAGATCTAACTGGCATCAATGGGCAGAAAACCTCCACCCACTAACCATAGCCGACAAATAGCACAAACTACTAACTAGTGGAGACAGACGACACAAAGACATGCATTAGTGGCATACGTACGCTTAGAAAGTAGAAAACAGGAGAATAAGGGAGAAGTGCTTTGTATCATAAAAGGTACTTGTGTGGCCTTGGCCCATACCAGCAAAGCAAGGCAATGGTTCAGGGTCACTTGAAAGAGCCCCAACTACAATCTTTTTCAAAAGCAAGCCTTTAAACCTGTGGGGATTCTGAATTAGCCTTTTGTAAAATCAAGTCTTTTCCCAACCATTTTTCGACAATCTTTAAAAAGCAGATTTTAAGTTATGTATCTGAAAAATGAAATAAATTAAAAGACAATATAGAAAAAGAAAAATGCAGTTCTGTTCAAATATTGCGAGCCGTGCTTCATTTCTTTTCTGAAAACCTTTCAAAATTTTTATACATTTTTTCAATCCAGTCATTGTAACAGACCATTTTTAGAGGGATGTTTTTGTTTGGTGAGCCACTCAAAAGCAGTCTATAAATCATTCAAGCCGAAAGTCATCAAACTCATCAAAGTGCTGAACCAATGTTGTGTCTACACATAACTAACAATTAAGCAAAGAACCAAATTTAAACTATATCTTTGTTACTAGCAAAAGTGTGTGATTTGTTACAATTTCTTTAGTTGAATCTATGAAAAATGCTTCTAGTCATGGTGTGCCGTGTGTCCCTAATTAATTTGAGGAAACTGGAAAGGACAAAAGAAGACGTGGCAGGCCTAAAACATTATCTACAGTTGATGAACAGTATTTAAAAATCATCTATTTGGGAAATAAGAAGAAAGAAAGAAAGAAAGAAAGAAAGAAAGAAAGAAAGAAAGAAAGAAAGAAAGAAAGAAAGAAAGAAAGAAAGAATAGATAGATAGATAGATAGATAGATAGATATAGCTGTATAAAGTATTACTACACTTTAAGATAACAAAATGTCAAAAGAACAACTCCCAGTTCACTCTAAAGGCTACAAAGGGTCCTACTCTCCAGTGAAAATGTTATACAATCAGGTGCTGAGAGCAGCCTGAATATTTTTAGTAAAGAACTGGGTACAATTAAAGTTTGGATGAACACCATGTTTCATGGAGAGCAGACATTCTCCAAAGACAGCATTTAAAAATAGGCTGTAGCTAAAACACAGTTTTTTGAATTATTTACAAATAACATATACATGTCTTTGTGGAAAATTGTGCACTTCAATCTTAGAGGTTGCAGAAAGAAAAAAAACACTCATTAAAGCCCACTGTCGTCAGAAACTTATAACTATTGTTAACTTCCTCATTAAATCTAGGACCATAAAAACACACCCCAGAGCAGCCGTGCATCTGCGTAATCTTCAGCAGCTTAATGCAGAACAAAACACAGTAATGGTCGAAAGCATCTTTCTCAACTTTCAAGCCAGTTAGCACTTGCAAAGCAAAAGGTATTACACACTGTGCAACCAGTTCTGCTGGGATTGAACTATTTGAAGATATGTAATGTTGTTACTGATAGGTTTGTAGCTTAAACCTATTCGCTGGAACGTTCAAGACAATTCAACTACACAGCAAAAGCATTGAACACCAAGTAGGAAAAGTTCTTTGTGTTACTCATATATGAGGGAGAGAACCACGACAAGCGCCGTTCCTTCGCTTGACCCCAGTCGTTCTCGTTCGCTCCCCCATAACACTGCTCTTTTATTGAGGTTACATGAATATACATAGGTTCATTAACATATGACGTCTACATACAAACAAAGAGTACCTTGCCTCTGTGTGTGTGTGTGTGGGGGGGGGGGGTTCAGAGTGTGACCCCATAAATGACTTCCCTAAACCTGCTGGTCTGGAAGTCCAGCAGTTCATCTAAACAAAAGGCACTTAGACTAAAACAGACATAGATACGTTTATCCTACCACAAAACAATAAGAGAAGGTACGACCTCTCCCATGCTCCCAGGATGTGGGTGTGAATGACAGAGCACTCAGGAATGCACACAAAGTCTTTGCAGACTATTAAGGATCAAACCTCTACCAACATGACATTGATTATACAACTCTAAGCATATATGAGTAGATATTTTTAAGCATAAATGACAATCAACAATACAAATCTAACAGTTTTATGTAATATTAAGCAGTAGCCAACTTGCTTTTTGCACTTTTATCTTGATCATAAAAAGCTGTTTGTTAGTTACAATGTCTGGGGAGATAATAATAATAATTTTTTTAAAAGCCTGATTTTCTGTTACTTTCCACCTCAGCAAAACTCATTTCAGTTAAAAAGATAATAAATAGCATTGCGTCCACCCAAACCCAGTACCTAAATGTTACTCGATGCTGAACACAAACACTTTCATCTGCTCCACTGATTTGGACAATTAAATGGACATAAATATATGTGCCTGCTGTTCTGAGATCAGACATTGGCAGAGAGTAATATTTTTTTTTATACTGATTATTCAAAAGGAGCTCACAGGTCAGCACAGATGTCTTTTTTCTTTTCCTTCCTTTCTTTCTGAAGATTCTGCTGACGCTAATACGAGTTTTATACACCAACTGGACAAAAAAAGCATTTAATCTGTGTTCTAGATAATACCTGGGAGAAGAAAAACATGTCACTGTCACTGATAATGTATTAGATTTGGAAGTTTTATAGAGTGCTTCACTTCACTGCAGAAGTATTTTAGGTTACTCTAGTCCATTAGGCATTAGACACCTCCGCAAGACGGTATAAAGACTCTTTTACAGACAAGTTTTTTGTGCTTCATTGTGGAAAGTTACAGTCGTCATGCTTACAGACTTTGACAATGTGGCAAAAAAAGACGCAAGTCAGGCAAATGTTGTCAATAAGGACTTTGTTTCTGTATGAAGTCCAGTAAACTCTGACTGTGAGGTAGAAAGCACAATACAAGGATTTCCAGCTTACTTTTTATTGTTATTCATTCAAATGTTTTTTTCCTGCTATGTCAAAACATCAGCTGTGAGAAGGACTTTTGGTATAGTGGCATGTAATTTTAATTCAGATTTAAGTCAACTCAGTCTGAGCAAAGGTCTAAATTTAAAATTTAAAACTAGTTGCATTTGAAAAATAGAAACAGTTCATTTTGTATGAGAAAAGGGAAATCACTAGCAAATAATTTGACAGAAACACAGAGCATGGTCAAAGTTGTTACAGATAGTGTTTTGGAAAATGGGTGGTTGGCTACTAACACATATTCGCTTAACAAAGAGCATAATTTCTTCCATCATCTGCTCTGGTGTGGTCTCCATTACCCCTGCTTTTGTAAAGAGTGGTCTAGCTTTTGCAGTAATGCTGCTTTTATTGTTGACACAAAAAAAACACATCATAAGACTGATCCATAGAATACATGTGCCATAAAACTACATAAATGAAATAAAAAAAAGATTAAAAGGCTGTTTAAAGATACACTGGAAGCTAATTCTCTCTGAGATCATCACTGTCAGTAGCCCTGTTAACATTATTAAAGTTACTTGATTTAATGTTAATGTAAAACTATTGATTATTGGGGCTTTTAGGCTATTGAACTCAAAGTGCTTTTCGATTTGTACAACCCGAAATGGTAAAGCAAAATTTATACCACTGAAAAACTGTAGAACCAAAGATTGACAATCTCATCTACTATACTTCCCTTAAATTCTGGGCCCAATCAAATATCGTCAGTAACTGGTGGTTAATGACATGGCTGACTGCCAGCAGCTTAAAGGTGCTGTCGAAACGGAGGTCAGGTGCATGTAGGCGGTGGAATTAGGGCTGCTGTCTGCTTTGGATTTTGAAACGATCAAAATCCAAGCCTTTGTGATCATGCAGCTGTCTTTTTCCACACAAATTAATTATGTTTTCTGAACATTATTCCTTTGTTTTGTAAACTCAAGTAAATCTTTTTTTCTTTTTTTCTTTTTTTTTTACTGAAAACTGGCATAAAACATGTTTGTTTTTTTAAATGAAAACTGTTATTTGTAAGTTATGTTTCAAAAACTGATCAGCCTAATTGTACTGGTGTAACTAATCAAAAATGTACTGCAACATCACCTGACTTTAATATTTTAATTTAAAACCTTAATATTGATAAATTTCAGTACTGTATAACGATTTTATAATACATATAATTATTTGTGCTAAACCTAGTTTGCACATATATCCCCCTAACATGAACAACATAAAGGAAGTTAATAATAATACTTATAATAACAACAATAATAACAGTGCTCAACAAGAGCTGCTGTTGCAAACATGAAAAAAAGAAACTGGCTGACTGTAAAGTCCATAGAATATGAGTCAAATCATGTATCTATTGATGGGAGCACTGCTAACCCACAGGAAAACACTGCCATCTGGATTGAAATTTTTCAGAAGTGGACAAAAAAGGTGCCCTCTCAGGATGTTTTGAATTGCAGTGACGCTATCCTTTGAAGGCACAAGTGGACCCAAACTATGTAAGCAAAATGCCATTCCACAGCATCACCACCACATCCCTTTGTAGGAGTCAAAGGTTCAGAATTTCCATTCTTTTGCCTAGTCTGTACATAAATGTAGTCTTATTTCTGGTCCATTCCTGCAGAAAAGTGACTTCAGAAGATACAAATCTCGATTCGACTTTCCAGCTTTGTCTTTGCACATTTATTTATTTCTGTCAAAAGGTCTTAGTATATGTTTCCAACTATTCTTCTATGATATGTATCGATCTGACATCATGTCAACATGTATGAAGGTCACTTCACTACAGCACAGTGTACAGAGAAGTGTGAGACGACCACACAATATTGCTCTGCTGTGGCAACAGTGAATTTCATAAGAAAAACCTGAGTTTAGAGAAATGCAAAAATTGACATGTGACCTCATCTAAGTACTATAAAATGCTTTTTTCCCCTATGGGAAAGCCAGTCAGTTTTAAGTTAATTAGATTGTTAAATGGAAGGGTGTCCATCTGACCTTCCTTTGAGGCTTTGTTGGATTATCAAATATGCATATCTATCTATCTCTATATATATACATATATATGGTGAATCTTGGTCCCAGGTGTTCCCCAGGTAAGCGCATGCACCCGAACATCCATGTGATGTAACAGAAAACACGATACAGCAGACCACACCACCTTTTTCTGTTGCTCTGTGGTCCAGTTCTGATGCTGTATCAGTGAGCTTTGGCTGTCCGTGACCCTGTTGCTGGTTTATCCTTCATCGGACTGCATTTGATCACCACAGACCGGGATCATACAACTTTGCATACCTAAGCAATTTGTCCAAACCGGCTTACTTGTTTGGTAATTTTCTAATTGCACTTTCATAAATCTTTACATTTAACATGGTAACTAAGGCCTGTATACAGAACATAATAATTTTATTAGATGAGGTATGGCTATTGGCATCAGACAAGATCAAGATGAAATCTTAGAAACTTCCTGGTCAGAAGCCACTGACATTTTATTTCCTTCTTGTAATAAGTCCCCACACAGGAAGCGTACAGCCTTTCTGATATGATGCTCAAAATGTCAAAGCACTTCTTCACTCAAGCTAAAAAAAATCTGACTTTGATAAACTGAATGTCACTCTTACTCCAGATGCAACAAAGCTTTTCAGGCACAGATTTTAGTGTTCCCCTGATGAATAACCGTTTGGAATCATAGAAATATGTGGAGTAGTAACAAAGACAAAGTGTGTTCATCTCAGTGGTAGTGAGCTTCACCTTATACTCCCATTATAACTCATCGCTTGTTAAGCTTATAGAGAAGAACACTGAGTCTTAGTGTGCTTTTACAAGTTTGGGGTCATTGAAGGTGGAGGACTTCTCTCTGCCATAATCTTCCATATCTGATATTGAAGTAGACAACCGAAAGGATCCAAATGTCTGGTGACTTCCCTTAAAACCCCCAGGGTGATGGCTGAGCTTTTACAGGATGACATTAGAGAGTATAGGAGTGCACAGGAGAAGTCAAGCACTGCTGTGAGAGTGCAGTTTATAAAATGGATCTACACATTCTTTATAAGGAACCATGACTAGACAGGAAAAAAGTTTTAAGCCTAATGATCTGTTCCTTCACTCACACTGACATTTCTTTGGACTTCATATCAGTAGTTCTAGTGAAAAGATCTGCATAGCCTCTCAATTTTTTATTGAATTATGAGGAAACAGACCTTACTTGGCCAATCAATTGTCAAATTACTTTTGAGCTTTGAGATTGCTTGATTTAAAACACATTGTGATGTTTTAGAGAAGTTAAAAAAACAATTGAAATTAAATTGAACTAAATTTCCATTTACATAAATTTTATCTCTTTTATTGTTTGGTGAACTTACTAGTGTTGACTGTCCCGGTAATTGCCAACTGTGATGGACTGTTTTCCTCTTTGGGGAGGCCACTAATGAAACTTTCATGCTTTGGCTGACTTCCAAAACTTGCAATACAAATACAGAAAATATAAAATATAAAAAAAGCAAATTCAAACAACAACAACAAGCACTTTTATTATTGTAAGTTATTATTTTCTGATTGAATAATTACTAACAATTATTCTGTAAATGAAATTATGAAAGCAAGTTATTTCTTTAATAAAAGAAATAAAAAGTATGAAAAGTTTTTATACTCTATATTCTGGTGGATAACCTGCTGATTTGTTGATCACGACTCAAAGCAATATCACAACTATGACTTACTTGATTAAACTGTTAACAAAAACGTCAATTTGAGCCTGCTGGGCCTGAACACCTCCCTTTGCAACTGGATCCTGGACTTTCTGACGGAGAGACCTCAGACAGTCCGGATCTGTAACAGCATCTGCAACACCGCCACACTGGGGACTGGAGCCCCTCGCTGTTCACTCTGCTGACTCATGACTGTGCAGCAATGCACAGTTCGAACCACATCATCAAGTTCATGAAGAATGTGGACAAAAAAGAACACATAATTGTTGACTTCAGGAGAGCACAGAGAGATCACTGTCCACTTAACATGGATGGATCCTCTATGGAGGTCGTCAAGAGCACCAAATTCCTTGGTGTTCACCTGGTAGAGAACCTCTCCTGGTCCCTCAATACCAGCTCTATAACTAAGAAGGCCCAACAGTGTCACTGCTTCCTGCGGAAGCTGAGAAAAGCCCGTCTCCCACCATCCATCATCACCACCTTCTACAGAGGGACTATGATGAGTGTCAAGAGGAGCTGCATCATTGTCTTGTATGGTAACTGCACTGTATTAGATCACAGGACCCTACAACAGATAGTGAGAACAGCCGAGATGATCATTGGAGCCTCACTTCCCTCCATCACAGACACCTATCACGACCAGCGTTGTGGAGGACCCCACGCACCCCTCACACACACTCTTCACCCAGCTGCCTTCTGGCAAGAGGTACCGGAGCATTCAGGCCCTCTCTGCCAGACTGTGAAACAGTTCCTTCCCCCAAACCACCAAACTCCTGAACACTCAGTGACTGGACTGACACACACACACACCTTCATAAACCAAGTAACTTTTTGCACAGTGCTCAGTCTTTTGCACAACCCACTGTCATCATTGCACTTTTCTATAGCACTGTTTTGTCTGGTGTTGCGCTGTCTTTGTTGGGGGGTTTTTTGCGATTTTTGCACATTGCACTTTATGTAGCCCTGTGTTGATTGTCTGTTATATGTCATATGTAGCACCATGGACGTTGTCTGTTTCACTGTGTACTGTACCACTGCACATGGTTGGACAATAAAGCCACTTGACTTGACTTGACTTGAGTTTTGAGTACTGAAAGGATGTGAATGTATTCACATCCTTTCAGTACTCAATTGTTTGTCCATTGTTTGCATGTATTCTGAATTGCTTTTTTTTTTTTTTTTTAATTTGAATCAAGAATTTATGAAACTCCAAATAAACTCCAAATAAAAGAGCAGTTATTGTGTTGCTTTTCTGATGGAAACACGCTTTTAGCACTGCTCCAAGCTGGTACCAAAATGACAAAGGCCATGTACCAAAATGTGCCTATCATGCATTAGTATTGTGAAAAACTCACTCACAGTCTAACTAATGTTAGTTAGGTTGTGAGTGCTTGCTTCATTTTTTTTTAATACCAGCAGCCAGGTACGAATTTGCTGTTCTCGGGAGCTGAGCATCTACACTGTAAAAAGTATACTACTTAATTTAAGGAGTATAACATTTTCACACTTAAAAATATTGAGCTAATAACAAAACAGGAGTAATAAGTAAATCTAAGTAATAGTTTCAATTACATCTGAATGAACTATCTAAGCAGAAATACTTAAAATACACTCTACAAATCATATGCTTTTTTAAAAACTAGAATTTCTAACAATGACACAGAAAATGCAAGAACAACTTTCTCCTTAGAAAGTACAACATTTAAGTAACTTTGAGTGAACTGTCTTAAAACTTTAAATTCAAAATAGACGATTCATACCTCACAGGAATGATTAAAGAAAGAAAAAATGAATGTCAATGCAAAATATAAATGCGCAGCCAGAAGAACATCAGATCACACAATCAGTCAGACAACACTTTGAGATGATTTGGTTAAATTAACCCATAGATTGTTCATGCTTTCAGAAGAGACTCACTAATATCTGAGGGTACACTCTGTCTCGTCTGTGCTTATCAACATAACAGTCAACTAGGTCATTAGACTTTTTATTCTTTGCACCTTTGTTGACAACTTCTCAGGAGTGATTTCAACAAGTATCTTTTGAAATACTTTAAAAATGTAACTTGTTGACAATTCCCACATTCCCGACTTGTCCACTTTCATTACGCTCAAGGAACAGACCCATCGTCTCTGCTGCCAGCTCTTCTTCCACATTGATGGCTTGATAGCTTGAAGTTAAAATTCTGAAGACACAGTAAAAGGAAACATTATTATTGCAGGTAGGGTGTCACATATTGTCCATTCAGAGATGCTCTTCTGCATATCGTGGTTGTAACAAGTGGGGATTTTTCAGTTACTGTTGTCTTCCTATTAGCTCAAAGCAGTGTGGATATTCACCTCCGACATTTCACCCAGAGGTTTTTGAACCTTCCCTGTAAGCCCTGGTGATGGTTGTGCAGGAAACTCCCAGTAGATCATCAGTTTCTGAAATATTCAGACCAGCCAATCAGGTACCATCAACCGTGTCACATTCAAAGTCACTTGAATCACCTTTTATCCCCATTCTGATGCTCAGTTTTAATTTCAACAGTTCATCTTGATCATGCCTTGCTGCCTTTAGTTTCTGGCAGCTGTTTGGCTTATTAGATATTTACATTAATGAGCAATTTAACAGGTGCACCTAACAAAGAGGCGCATATATTTAATTTCAGCTTATATACTCATTAAAAAGCTCTCAACTGAAGCATCGTTCAGAATTGAAGCACTAAGATAATGAAGGTGCCTCGCAGTCCGTACGTCCAAGTTACCTGAAAACCAAAACCACTTTTGTGGAGTTTAGAGGTAACGTGCAGATGACCTGGAGAATGAGCTATTCCACAAGCTGTTTATGCTTCAGCAAAGGTTATGAAATGCCTTTACTGGTCTGTCTCACAACAGCAAAAGCTATAATGATGTATTGTAACTCACTGAACTAGCTGAAAGAGAATTGTACAATACCTCCCACACTCACACACAGATATCTTCACATTTTTGCCACCAGTGAGACACCATTTCTGTCAGTAATTTGATAACAGTAGAACACACTGCCATCACTGGGAAAATGTTCATGGATAACAGTCATTTGTTATTTTTCTTATGATGATGAACCCGTGTCTGGCTCAAATACTCTTTCTATATCTTTAAAATGTGTTTTTTAAAATCATAGTATATATGTAACTGATTTGAAAACATTTAACCAAAAGTTTCTGCCTTTTTTTATGTTTTTGTTCTTTTGTTCTGTTCTAGGATGGGAGCGCACATTTTAGAGATGCAGTTTCAAGACATCAAATGCCTGAATGTTTTTTAACAGCAAGGGTACAGGGCAAGGCACTGCATCCATAGTTTGACGTATATTAATTTCTTCTGATCATCTATAAGCCAACAACCTTCGCTGCCTTCAATATGACAGTATATTTTCAGTTGCCAGAAATAATGAGACCCACTATGTATGCCTTCGTCAGCACATTTATGTGAGATACACAGCATGTCTCCATTTTGCACAGATGACTAAGGCCACGCCAGCACAAGCCTTTTTCATCAGTAAACCTTGCACCTGCTTTTTCAAAGAAGACGTAAACATACTGAGCACTCAAACTGAGACACCCACACTTTAAAAAAAAAAAAAATGCTTTTAGCTTTTTATTTTTGTGACAATCTGTTAAAGACACGACAAAGACTTTGATTTTCCGTAGTCTGTCAAAGAACAAAACCAGTTTTGCTGTCCTGCCCACTGTGGGAGTGGATACCTACACATTGTTCAAACAGATTTCTCATCTTTACCAGAAAAATGGATTTGTTTCTGGGAATGCTGTGGGGGGAGGGGGTCATTTAAACACAAGCATGCACAAGAACAGAAAGCAGAAATGGGCAGTTATAGCAGGTAGTACAGTATGCTCTCTGGAGTAATGGAGTACTGTTTTCAAATAATTACCATGCCAAAGCACATTACTGCCCTTTTAAATGTTCATTTAGGTGATTTTTCATGCAAGCATACCAAACAATTCAAACTTCCTGCATTTCAAGTTCTATTATTGTCATATACAGGTTACAATGGCACATCACTACCGAAAATGAAATTCTTAGGCTCGGAGCCTTCTCGATGTTGCACACCACCTTTTCACTGTACTGTCCCTTAGACGCTTTTATTGCTCTTCTGAGAGTGTACTGGGCTTTTCTGTACTCACAACGATCTCCAGATATATAGGCAGCTGTCTTCTGGCTGGAGTAAGTCTGTACAGTAATTTGCGGTATGGCATCATTGATGCATTTATCGATGCAACGTAGTCAGCGTAGTCGTTTTCATTTCATGTATGTTTCCTGACTTAGACTGTATCAAAGTTACTGTTGCACCTTGAAAAGGGGATAAATCAATAAAGATTCTTGGACGTGATGCTTCTCTATCAACAGCTTCATTGCCAATGACCTACATACATACAAAAGTATGAAACAGCTTAACAACGATGCACATTTTCTGTTAGTTCTAAAACAACATCTCAAGGCAGTTTTCTTTCCTTTCCTTTCACTTACAGGTGAGTAAAGAAAAATACTGAAAATAAACAAAGCATTCATGTAAAAATCTTAAAAAGCATTTGTCCTTCCAATCAAAATAAAACATGTGTTTTAACTAAATCAAATAAAATATGCACACAATGCTGTAGCGTAGCTTAGCTAGAGCGCCTAGCTTAGCTAGCTGCTTAACAGTATCCTAACAGTACTAACATTAATTAACTAAACATTCCTATTATCCTATTGATACATTTGCAAACAAAGTCAGTGCAGCTTAACATATATATTTGTACAGTTCAAAAGCGGAAATGCTTATTAAATACCTGAAAAAGGGATAAATTATTAAAGACGCTCAGACACAGCAGCTTTATTGTGAATGAGGCATCGTGGCCAGAGCTCCACCTTCAGGCAACTGCAGGCATAACTAATCAATCACAATCAATAAATCACATGGATTATTCCTGTCTCAGTAGGTGGACTGAATTTTAAACAGGCTGTAGTCCCAGTCAGCATTCTCATCCAGTTGAACAGAGTTATTTACTCTGTTAGTTGTTTTAACCTGTCTTGGATTAAATCAACTTAATGGGATTTGTTTTACCCTTATTTATACATTTACAAACTTTTTTTTAAATAAACTGAGTCACTTTTGACCACGACTTTTACTTGACACAAAACTTTGACTAATAATAAATCTATCACATTACCAGATTTGTAGCAGATTAATTCTTTCAATAAGTGTGGGCAGCACTTACTGAAAAAAAAAAATCTTGATTTGCAGAAAAAGCTGTTATACCTCTGAAGCTAACAAAAGCAAGTCTTTTGCCTAGACGAGAGAAATGGTGATTAGGCAAATCAAGACAAAATTCATGGTTCAGTTTGTATTTGATGAAGCAGATAAAAACTGATAACAATGAAAAAAATAACATTTTAGTCAGAAAAAAATGATAAATACTGAAAAGAAAAAAATTAACATAAATGTCAGTGATGCTGACATTTAATATTTAATATGTCACTTGTCACAGGATGAAAAAGGTTTACATTAAGCTTTTTATGGCCATTTTATGGCAGCTCAGTTAAGCTACAGGTCCTGGTGATGCTGAGAGGTTAATGAAACCATGTAGCATTGTAAAACATAAGTGGATAATAGCACATTATCTACACAAGTAAAAAAAGGAACAAATAAAAAACAAAAAACAAACTAACCCTCTAACCAAGCAACGGTTAGTGCCAGCAACCAACTATGCAACTAAGCAACCAACTATAATAAGAATAAATGCAATGCTTATATTATATGGAAATGTGTGCATTGAAACTTTTAATACATCCAAAGGTTTCCTGAGTTGCTGGACCTCTTTTTTCCCTCATGTTTCATGTAACTGTGTCAGCCTTGTGACATCCAGCTTCAGAATCCTCACATAAACACACCGTGGGCCATTAATTACATTTAGCCATCAGCTTTCCCAACTCAGTGACTTGAAACAAGATCAAACATCTGACTCTTTAAACATTTATTAATGGATTCTCCAATGACAAAGGCGGGAAGCCTATTCAAAGTCAGAATGAGCTCAAACTGAGATATTGTGTATAAGTACCACCCAATCATTGAAAAGTTCAGATGATATAGGTGTGATGACTGAGAACCTACACAGACACAATATAGGTGTGTTTAATGTTCTTGAGTATAAGTTATATTTATTGATTTAAGTTATACTCAGTTGGCAGGTAAAGTAGGCTACAAATACAACTATGAAGATATCCAAGGACTACATGGTCCTGAAAGGTGTGGAAAAATGAAGAAGAGGGCTAACACAGAGAAGAACCGCACCTACAGCCAATGTAGAACTCTGAGTCAACCTAATATACACATCTATGGACTGTGGGGAAAAGTGGGAGTGGCCATACAAGCACATGCTGAACACACAGACCCAACCATCAGATTTGAACCCAATACCTTCTTACTGTGGTACTAAACACCACACCACTGTGCCACCTAATTAAGTAATTACGTTAGTGCTAACCCTAATGTTATTTTTACAAAATTGTTGTACTTATTGTATAGACTCATTCAAATGTCAAAGCACTTGTAAAGTTAAAAACCATGTCTACACAGCACGACACTACTCTATATTTAAGGAAACTTGGCTATCTCCTAACCCAAACTTTTTTTAAAAATCGTGGAAACATTTTCTAACATTTCATTTCCTTGTACAAACGATATTTTTTGGATCAAACAGAATACTAAAGAAATGTCTAGGAGAAGTCAGGCAAATGTGATAAATTGATCATAATGAAACCAGCATCCAATTACAGCATATCAAGATCCATGAGAGGCATTTCAAATAAGTCAGGGTTGCATTTAGACCAAAGACCAGCAAAAAATTATTTACGTTTGGCCACAGCAACAGCAAAATCGTTAACGTGTGACACAAAATTGACTCTTTGGTAAAGTGACAATGACATTTCGTGCAAAAGCAGTGAAGTCCAGACAGAGGTTAATGTGTAGGGCGATGAAAAGCTCAATGTGATGAAAGGAGGGCAACCAGAGGAGTGTCCCCCAATAATTTGCAATCCACACTATGATAATTATCTGCTGCTGTTGGCATAAGCCCCACTGTGTACAGTAATCAGACGTGAGATGAAACTAAATAAGATGATAGGTAGGAAGGTAGTTTCTAGTGTTGTAATTTTTGTGTTTATACACTATACTAAATAATGTTCAATTAAAAAAAAAAGAAAAGAAATATGAAAGAAAAAATTGTGTCTTTATTTTCTAAAACACATCATTTCTCATCTTAACAAAAACTGGAAAACTCACACCATATACAGTGACAAATGATACAAGACTAGGTAGTACTGGGCAATCTCAAAGTGCAGGTGTGAATTTCACGAGTTAGAAAGGTTGTTCTGATATTGAAAGTTATTTTAAGTTAGACTGTTTTCTTGGATTTGCTAAATGTTTAAATATGCGATTGTAACTCTCTGGTGCCACCTTAAAACCTGTAGTCGGTAGTAGGACATGATGTCGTCAGTAAACAGGAAGTAAGTCTGTGAAATAAGGAGAAGGCATGTGCAGCATGGTGGCCTTAGTCAGACAAATCCAGTGGCATCCACATACATCCTTTGCCTTTGGTAGCATTGTGGGTATGTACAAACTTGTTTTATATTTTATGTGCATGTATAGACCACTTTCTTTCAAGTAAGTTCATTTTTCTATAAGTTTAATGATGATGCAATCTTATGCAGTTTACACTAGCAATCGCTTATGGAGCTAGTTAAAGGGGAACGATAAACGAATTGGAGGCATTCATTGTAGCAAGACTTGTTAAAATCATAATTTGATGTTTGTATTTGAGTTAAAAAGGGAAGTAATTCATATGAACATTGCATGTCGACATATTAAAAAACTGGGTTAATATATTTTCTTCGTTATATATGTACATGGTGAATAAGTACAGTGATTATGTCTTGTACTGTTTGTTACAGTTTCACCTTTCCCTGTGTCAATAAACCTGTGAACCGGGAATCGTGTCGTCAGAGTCTTGATGTGGGGAAGGAGTTTAGCTGACTGCCCAACCATAGCAGAGGCAGTACAAAGGTGTTAGTTCACATGTGAGCATGTGCTGTCAGTGCTCGTAGTGAGCTCATCCAGCGAGTAAATAAAAGTAAAATAAATCAAATAAATCAATCCTTCAAAAACCAAAATCAGTGCATTTCAGATTTAAAACTTTTACACTTTACTGGCAGACAGGAAATACTCCTCAAAACCCCGATAAACATTGTGCTGTGTCATAAAAATGCTAATAACCGTACCCTCACCAGTCACTTTGCTAGGTAAACCTGTTGTTGTTTGGTAACACAAGTATCTCAGCCAGTCACATGGCAACTCAATTTAGCCATAACGACCTGCTGAGCTCAAACCTGCGTTCAAACTGAGGCTCAGAAACGGGGAGAAAAGTCATGGAAGTGCCTCAATGTAGGATGAGTTGTTGGGTGACAATTGCTGATCTGGTGGGATTTTCCCTAACAATCTTTAGGGTTTACAGAGAATGGAAAAGAATTTTAAAAAACTAAATAAGTTATGTATGATTGTATGTATAAGCATTAATTTCCTCTATGAAAATGTCTCTAAAACTGATTTCCTTGAGCATGATTGTGAGTTTGCTGTACCCAAATGCCCTGCACAGTCAGTCACCAGATCATAATCCAACAGAGCATCTTTGGGATGTGGAGGAAAGAAAGATTTGCACCATGGATGATGAACCTGTGCCATGAAGAATTAATGGAGTTGTGAAACAGGGTCCAACTAGGTAATAGCAACATGTAACCAATAAAGTGGCTGATGAGTGTCTGTGGTAATGTCAGTTTAAATAAAGCCCCTAAATGGTCATTATTAATCAATTAATTATTAATTAAAACATTTCTAACACATGTGTGTTGTTTTGCATGGTTATAAGCATTTAAGCATCTATGATGTCTTCCAGATGAATTATCACATAAGACGTTACCATAAACATGACCTTTACAGAGTGGTAACCAGCCTCTTTATTGCAGTTCCTTAATAGAGGCCAAGGACAACATGGAAGGCCAGTGTGAGCCCTTGGCATCTAACTAATGCAAGGCATATTCTCTCATCTGACTTATCAGCTTATTATCTGAGGAGCCTTGGAGAAGAGTTTGCCCTGTAATGAGACCAGGAAGGAGTAGCTATTGCAGAGTTGCTTGAGGGCGAAGTGTTTGTTTCCACCTCAAATGATGTAGCGGTTTATTGGTCACAGGGGTAATGAAATCACTCTGCAAAATCCATAATGTTTTTTTAAAATGTCGAGCAAATACATTCCAGAGGTTAGTCCTTGCCCCGATCCTGAATAAGATTCCCACTGCAGCACCGTCACCTTTGATGTAATACCTCAAGGTGTAGCACATGCTGTTGTTGTTTGGTCCTATGGGTGCATGTTAGTGGGAACACCAAGTGAGGTTTTTGTGTTGGGAAGGGGATAAGCTGCAGTTTTCAGTGGTATATGGCCAGCAGCTAGAGCAATAAACATCAACAGCGACATAAGACACATCTTGTAATAGGAGTGGGTGGGAGTGTGAGAAAGCAGCAATATCCCCGCTACTCTCAAGAGAACAAAGAAAGAAGATGCTATAGAAAAGCAGAAATGTGTTTATTTTACTCTTTCATCTACTCTTCTTAATCCATGTAAAATATTCTGACTGCTGGGTGGCCATCTTTTCCTAATACAATGAGTTCTGTTATCATAAACCCTTTGATCTTGGCTTACATATTGAATACAATATTAAACAGAAAACTGCCCAGATGAGGGCTGAATCTGGGCAAAAGAATATGATTTTTGTAAATGGCACTGCAAAGCATTATCATCTGCTATATTTGCCTCCAGATGGACTTTTAAAGCACTTTGCTCTCTGTCCAGCAGCAAATCCAGAAGCTTTTTAGGACAACTCTATCAGCGCAGGCTTGTGGTGCTACACCAAGCCACCCATTTATGTCTAGGAAGCAGGTTTTAATGCTCTCCAGCAGTGATGCTAAATGAGTATATTTATTTGTTGTACAGCATGAACAAAAGCAAGAGCGCAAGACTGGACACAAAGTCACACTTAATTTACAGTGCTTACATTTTCTTTCAAACTTGAGGTGCAGCTAAATCTCCAGAAAGAGGAAGGACAATCAGCAGTAATTCAATGAACCGTGAAGGGCAAGCCGTTGGTGTCTGACAGCTGATTGGCATGAGGGTAATTTTCCAGTGGCTTTCAACCTTTTTAGCTCACGACCCCTTTAATTAGACAATGATTCATTATTTATATTCTTTTTAAACTTCTTTTTACAAATTTGAAAAGCACAGGAAAAGTGTTACAGGTGTAATTTTTTGTTTACCTTAAATCATTTTATTAAAGATGAAAATATCAAGAACACAAGTGAGTCACTGTGTTTAACTGCATTTAAATTGGAAGGTTATCACTTTTAGAAAATTTCTCTTAAAGACCTCATACTGTACCGTATCACCGAAAAGAGCACCTCTGTTCTACTGCAGGCTTCTTTGTGGTTCCTATGGTATTTAAAAGTTGAATAGGAGGCAAAGCCTTCAGCTTTCAGACCGCTCTTCAGATCCTGGCTTGGCATCAGAAGAGAAACACTCCCTCTACGTATAAGCTTAAACGTTTCCTTTATGGTAAAGCATATAGTTAGGGCTGAGTTAATGGCTCAGATTAACCTTAGTTTTCCCCCAATAGGCCTGGGCTGATTGGGGCTTCCCATGATGCATGGAGTGTTTCTTCATCACTCATTATGTGTTTATACACCACTCTGAATTTAATCATTTAATCATCTTTGGTTCTCTTGCATAGTGTGTTTTTGTCCTGTCTTCCTCCCCTCACTCCCAACTGGCCACAGCAGATGGCTTCCTCTCCTTGAGCCTGGTACTGTTGGAGCTTTCTTCCTATTAAAATGGAGTTTTTCCTTCCCACTGTCTCCAAGTGTTTGCTCATTGTGTTATTAGTGGTCTTATTGTTGAGGTTTTCTCTGTATTATTGAAGGGACTGCTGTTGCAATTTGATGAATTTAAATAAAATTAAACTGAACGGAATGAAATGTTACATTTGGAACTGGTTCGTCCCCTTGGTTTGTGTAAACCACAGTTACTGAACCCAATAGTTTGTAACTACTTTTACATTAAATGACTGTAAACAATGTCATATAAAACCCCCCCGCTGATAAATTAAAACTGCGTATTTGCCTCAGCTCTGCAGAAGCAAAACCAATTAAATACAGTTTTCTTCGTACTTTAAGCATTTAGTTAACAGCATGATAACAATACAAAATCTTTAATATTCTGTTTCATGTGATGCATGTCCCTCTGCCAGTGGGTGAAATCATCTTTGCATTAACAGCTCTTTTTTAAACCCTCTACCTTGATGTTTCTAAAGTTGATGTTTTATATCCAACAAATGACTAAACTATGGAATAAACATGGTGGCTTTGTAAAGAAAGGTCAGGAATAAAAAACAATATTTTAAAGAGGACTTTCGATATTCAGAAGCTGCTGTAAGTTTAAAGATATTTTGCATTATACACGCAGTTGTCAACTCTCCAGAGGTTTTTTCTTACACATCAAAGCTCTTCTCCTTTCTGAAATAATGAGGAAGGAAAAATAGTGAAGATAACCTCATCAGGATTGTCAGTCTGCCACCTTGAATGTACCATCAGCATTATTCAGCCTCAAGAATGATTTTAAGAGAAAACTAAAGTACAGTAAGTGTGAGTCACATGTGACATCATGTGAAAAAAACAACACACACACACATGCACACACAAACACAGGCATACATGCACACTGCGATGCCAAACGCCCAGTGATTAAGAAAGGAAAAGTAAGCAGTCACATAATTTTGCAAAATGAACTCACCTAAAGCATCTCCACCATGTTCCCCTCCTATTCACTCACACAGTTACCATGGAAACAAGGAGTCTACTGTTCTAGCCTCCTTACAAAGTGCTGCAGCCCTACAGCAGACCAAACACGCCCCTGTTACAGTATTCCAAGAATGTGGCATTGTTTAAGCCAGCTACAGACAAGTTCATGTTTTCGGAGAATCTTGTAGTTGACTGGAATTTTATAAATAAATGACATAATTAAAAACAAGCCTTCAATACCAATTACATACCCTTCTCCCAGTTGTAAGTGTTAAAGTTCCCCAGATGAAACCCCCATCCAAAACTAGGCTACGCCTGTGGTGTTTTATCCTTTGATGTTTGACGAGGCCAAACAAAGGGATTATTAACAGGATGTTAGTGGTTCACACATTCAGGGCCAAGACAATACAAAAAGAAAAAAAGTTTCCTAAAGCATGTCATGTCTTTTGTTTTACTTAAAAAGCCCTGGATTAATGCAAATTCATCTATCTATCTATCTATCTATCTATCTATCTATCTATCTATCTATCTATCTATCTATCTATCTACCTACCTACCTACCTACCTACCTACTCTGGTACTTCCGAGTCTTTGACATTGAGTTGGTGTTTTCCTATACTTGATAGTGCACTTTGAGGTCCTCTTGATAATTACTGCTGATGCTTCCTGGCACTTACAAATAAACCAACATTTGTAAATACTGGGATTAGTTATAATAACACATGTGAAAAGGGCTTGTTTTTCAGTATTAGTTTTAAGCACTTTCACTTGTGTGTACGTATGTCAGAGAGAGAGACTTATATTTATTTATTGTGAATAAATACTCTGGTTGAACCAAATTTAAAATAGGAACGTAAAAGGTTAGCCATATCTCACCATGCACAGTTATCCAATCATCCATTAGGATGATGTTTAGGTATGAAAAAAAAAGCCCACAAAAACTTCTGTGATGGAAACAGAAATGAAATAAAGTTAGGGAAAGCTTTGGGCTTTGATTTAGCATTCTGTTTTGATGGAAGGGGACAGTAGAGCAAGTCAAGCCTCTGCATCTCCCCCTCTTCCTCCTGTTTATTGAGCTGAAAGGCCATCAGCAAGAAAGGAATGTATTCTGACTCCTGCTTATTTATGTTGCCAGCAAAAGCTGGCCTTACTATAAACCTCACAAACTAAAATATCCTGTTGAATGGATGGATCCAGCAGTAATAGAATCATAAATACCTCGCTATATTCATCTCCGCTGTTCATGGTAAAAGAGCAACAAGGCCCAAACTATTGTTTTGGTGCAAAATAATTAAAAGTGCTGTCAAGAAGCTCTTAGGCAGCTATATTTTTTTAAAAAATAATTTGATCATAATTATTAATAATAACAAATTATTTAACAAGATTTCCATGCTGTAACACGTATACTAATATTAAACATATATATTTTGTATTCTGTTTATTCTATGACAACTATCTTTTTTGCCTTTCAGGCAACCCTGTAGAAGCAAGACCCCCATAATAAGTTTCATATTCTGATTTCCACAATTTTCCACTGTTCACATCTTTGGACTAAATAGTAGCATGTTACTCTACAATCTGGACCCCCAAAAGTTTATTCTGTTCGTTTGGACGTAGCGTTTTCAGTGGGAGAACTGTTTCGTAATCCAAGTGACTTCTTCAGTCACAAGCAGTCACATGGATGAGTGATGAAATGTAGTAAGACATCTACAACCTGAAGTATTCATATAAGGATAATACAGAGCACATTTAGTATCCTCTAAATACTGATCTAAAACTAGAGAAAACATATGTTTACTGTACTTAGCTAAAATAAATAAATATAACAGGGTTTGTTTGCACTGACATGCTTCATAATTCAGTTTTTGCAAAAGTAAAAGTAAATGATAAAAATAAGCATCTATTGCAGTTATTATTTGCATTATTATTGTTGTTGTTTCATAGCTTATACAGCTGCCAGCTGCTTTTCCTGTTGTCACTAGAACAGTGAGTTATCAGTGGGTAGGATTGCACAGCACCAAACATTCAAAAAGGTTTTTCCAGCAGGGTTGTTGTGACTCAGCTGCTAATGCAGTGCATGTTAGCTTACACTTCTTACGCAAGGACATCCCACTGGAAGGGACTTGTAAGCAGCAATCAGCTCTTCGGGTAGTAAAACAGAGGACAAGCCTGTATTGCTCACTTGTGTAATTTTATACATTCACTTCATTTAATTTCATTTATTCTGTAACTTCTTTCTTGAGAAATTCTTCTACCAGAGTGCATTAGAGTAGATTTAGTATCATTCCTCATGCAGCTGCGTTAACATTTATGTGATATGTTGACATGATCATTTTTATTTTTGTTTTCTTGTACAGCGGGGACCACTTGGTTAAATCTTTCTGTTCAGTACCAACGCAGGAAAGACTGTTAGGTTGAAAAACTGCAGGTAAAAGGTATTTTATTCCTTCTAAAGTTAACAATGTTTTCCTTTAACCATGAAGGTGATCTCTCCCTGAACGAATCCTTAGACTGTGTAACAGCAACAGTTGTGTACGTTTCATGTCACACTGTGCAAGATGGATCAAATGAAATCTGTACAAAATCTATTTGAGGGATGTCAGACTGTGCAACACATGCTTAGTGAATTATGGTGCTACATCACCCAATTCTAATTTCCAGCTACACCAGTCTTATGCTTCTGTCTTCTCTCTCACATAGTCTGTGGTTTAACCTGCTCTCCTTTTCTCTTTCCCTTCAACCCCAACCAGCCACAAGAGATGGCTTCACCCTCTCAAGTCTGACTCCGTCCTTTTCCTGTTAAAAGGGGGATTGTTCTTCCCACTGTTGCCCAGTGCTTGTTCATAGGGGACTGTATAATAATTGGGGTTTTCTTTTTAATGTTGTAGGATTTTTACCTTACAGTATAAAGTGGCTTGAGGTGTCTATTGTTGGGATTTGGTGTCATATAAATGCAACCAAGGTGACCTGAACTGAAAACACAGCTTTTCTTTTCTTTGTGAAAGTAACAACAATGATTCTTTTTTTTCTCTGGACCTTTTGGTTTGTCTGCATGCACTTCACCATTCCTTCAGTATGAAGTCTCCCAGATTTTCGTGTAAGAATTATTGTTAGAGATGTATTTATGGTGAACTTAATCTCTTAAAATGAAATTCATTTGTGATTTTTTGACAGTTCCATAGTTGTCCATTAACAATAGTGATCTATGAGGGTTAGTCTTTTTAATTTTATTAAACACGTGCAACACGTACAGTGCCACAATCTGCCAACCAGTCCAGGTTGGACCGCTCTCGCCTTGTATAACAGCAGGGATAATCTACAACTGTCTCATTACCCTAAACTGAATAGGTAGAAGAAGTGACTGAACACCAAAAAGATCAAATGTACATTATCAGCCGTTTGCTCTCTTCTTTTCTTGTCAATCTGTGCATAGACTCATTGAACCCAAAGTCTTCTTTTCCTTTTTGTGCATTGCTGTAAGTTCTTGTTCAGTAGTTGTTCAATAGTTATTAGAGTAGGAGAGTATTATTATCTTAGGCTACTGTAGGTCAACCCCCTAAATTCCTCATAATTTGCCTTGATTGATAAGGACCAGGTTAGGACTTGGGATCAACTGGGATGCTGCTTTATTCTGGCTCCTGCTGTGATATTGGAGGTCTCAGCATGCTCTGGTAGGTTCCCCACTTCCACATTAAGTTGCTGTGTAGTTGTTTACTGCTAGTTCTTCATTTGTGGCATGCTACAGGTTTGTGCTAAGCATTTAACTCTCTTGAACCACCACACAGTACTTAATCATACTGTGTATTTGTCGGCGGCGTGTTGATTCCAGATATTTTGGTTTGCAATTTTAAGCATATTGCATGTTATTCTTTCCAGTTTGCATGTGTAAAGGAGAATGGTTATTGATGTGCCTCAACAGATTTCTCCTTTACATTTAGGAGCCACAGTGGCCCCTTTTAGCACTTTACTTTTAGTTTGAATAAATCTTTTTTTCCATTGTACCTTAACTGCACACTGCACACTTGCTTTTTATTATCTTTTAACCATTTTCAGCACAATTATAATACAATTACCATTTTTTGTATATCTATACGATTTTATCGTATCCATATTTATTGGATAAGTGTTTGTAGTATTAGAGGAAAACCGTATCTCCACTCCACTCCACAACTCGTCTATGACACAATGGATGTGTTGGTTTTTAGTCTGTTATTAAAGTATTGGTGTAGTGTTAGCTTAGCAGCATTATAAATATAAATAAATTGTGGAGGCCTTGCAACAAAAGGGGTTAAATGGCTCAACTTATATCGCAACATTTCACAATATAAAACATCCTACATCCTGCGTCAAGAAATGTATTTGTTCCATATTAACACAGCATTTACACTATTCAGATCTGGCCAGCTCCATGAACTACAAACTCAAAGTACAAAACAAATTTCTGGCATTGTAACTAAGCTGCAAAACATGAAGCACACAGCACGGGTGGGAAACATGGCGGGAGGACATAAAGACTGACGACGTGACAAGAAGCAGAGACAAACTGGAGACCTAAATACACAGGATAATGAGAAGATGGGCAACAGGTAGAAACACAGCAGGAACACATCTGAGTAACAGATCAGGGGAAGCAAAACTGAACATAACACACATGAGACAAGGTAGCTTCAAAATAAAACAGGAAGTGACCCCACTATGAGACCCAGGCAAAGACAAATGGACTGATTCTTATATAGCGCTTTTCTACTCTCACGGAGTACTCAAAGCGCTCTATACAACATGCCTCATTCACCCAATCACACCCATTCTCACAAGCACTTTATTTACACTCAGTGCTTTCTAACGACATTCATACACATTCATACTCCGATGGATGCATCGGAGAGCAAGTTGGGGTTAGTATCTTGCCCAAGGATACTTGACATGCAGACTGGAGGACCCAGGGATCGAACCACCGACCTTCCAATCAGTAGGTGACCAGCTCTACCTCCTGAGCTACAGCCACCCCACAAGCAAGATTAACAATAGGAGGGGGACACACAGAGGGCAAGGGAGACACTAAGGAGTGTGCTTAAGACAGAACACAGAGACAAAGACAATAATGGATGGGACATGACAACAAGACTGACAAACACAGGAAACACTGCGGACAACACACAAGGAAAACAATAAGGGAACTAAACCAGAACCACAAGGTATAAACCACAAGAAAAACTAATAAATATAAGAAAAACTAAACTAGTCGCTCTAGAAACACCATAATGATTAGTCAAGAAGTTCATAAACACAAAGCAGTGGATCAACGACCCAGAACCATAATGACAGAATAAAAATGGGCAAAAGAAGCTGAAAATGTATTAACTGCAAATTAAACAATGAAACTGTCTGATTTCATACGACTTACAAGCGGTACAAAAGTCAATGCATTAACTGCACAAGCTATAACATACAGTGTTAACATGCATATAATGCTATCTGATATTTAGCCTTTTCAAACTGCCCGAGTTACAATAAGATGTATTGCAACATTTGCCTCACTACCTGACATTGTGTGATTTATTAATGAAACATTTGACATTCACCTACATTCACAATGGAAAAGGCCATGAATCAAATAAGGAAAGAGTGAATCTATAATTGCAGAGCCCTACAGAAGGGGTCTCATCTGGAAAATTAAGTAAAAACACTTGGGGCCAGATTTACAAAGCAGGGTAAATTAGTATGATGGGAGTGGAAAGTTCTGTGGTTGATCTGCTTAAAATGTACAAATTTATGAAAACAGATGCAGTCAGTTCATTTCAAAAATGACCAACATGAGATCAAATAAGTGGATCAAAAACAAGCAGGCCTGATGAGGGAGCAAGTAACTACTAACAAAACACAGTTGAAGTGTGGATGTTGTGTTTCTCTCTGGAAACAGCATGGCAATTCAAATAAACAGGAGGCAGCTAAAAAAAAGGAATCAATATGTTCTGATACAAGGGTGAACTCTTCCATTAGAAGTGGATAGAGACTATCTCAGGTCTTGGAGATTGGGGCAGCTATTCTCAGGATAAATTTAGCTCAGTGAATGCACATGATTTATCGAGAGAAGGGTTGCTATATTACGAAAAGCTATAAACCTGATTTGTGTGTATTACAGCTGATCGGTCAGATGTGCAGAAAATAGAACTTTTTTTTTCTCATGGATCCAAAGTGTTCTCACGTGTAGAAGTACATGATAGTTGATTTGTCACTCACCTCTGTAGAGATGTGACTTAAAACCTGAAACAATACAACTACATCATAACCCAAAAACCTGCCAATCAGATAACATTATATTTAAAAACACAGATACTTTTTTTTCTTCATTTGAATAAATAATTTAATGTTTGGCCTTCTGTGATGCAGTGGTTACCATCACAACACAGACAGTGTTGAACGGTGGCCCGGGAAGTAACATAGCTGTCTCAGTCATGTTTAATGGCTTGTTTTACATCCATGGACTATGTGCATCATGTATTTGCCTGCTCCTTCTGATGCTTCAGCTTAAGCTTTGCTCTGTCACATTACAATTGCAATATTAAGGAACAGAAAATGTAGATTTCTTCTCTAAATATTTTGGGTGAAAACTCAATGAAGAGCTACAGGATACAGCCAAAGCGCTGAACCATCAACTTACAGCAGTTATGCAGCTGGTGTGATAACATCTCCTTCTGGTATTCCACAATAGTCACAGCTTTGTATGTCACAGGCAAAAATATGGCATACGCTTACTTTTCTGATAACCTTTTTCTATTGATGGAACAATTTGCAGTAGATTGCAATCATTTATTCAAGTCTAAATTGCAGTCAGTTTGTATGATTAAGTTAACCCTCCAGTTGTGTGCACCCCCACCCCCCTTACTTAAGTGTTCCCGATTACAATTGACCGGTCAGTTTTAACAGCTCTTAAATTAACATAAGAAACATTTTTTACCACCAAATTCAGCTCAGTGAGTAGTTCAGTGGGTCGTTCAGTGGGTCATTCAGTGGGCCATTCAGGGGGTCAGAGTCCAAAGGTGGGGTGAGGGTGGGGGGTGGATTCCCATTCACTTCCTATGGCAGTCACTTTTGACCGGGAACATCACAGATGTAACAAGGTTGATTAAAACACTCAAAATTCTATGAAAGAGGTGCTTATCACTTTTATATGTTCAAGTTTATAGTTTGGAGGATGTCATAAGGCCTTGAGACAATCAGATGTAAAACACAATATTTATGAGTGTTTTAATTTGTAAATCAGTCGGATATGACCCGAACACAACAGGGAGGTTTTAAACGGTGCCCCTTTTTGTACTCTGAAAGAGAACCTAGCTTAAGAACTCTGTCCATGCATTTATGTCCCAAAACTGACAATGTAAGTCCTGGCAGTGGGATTTTTCTTTTCATATATATATATCAAAAGGTTTCATACTAGCATAGACTATTAGCACATCTAGGTCTTAATCTTGACCAGGGATATATAGCAACCTTGAGGAAAAAGAACATAAAATGTGCCACGAGGCGGTGTTATACATATAAGTTCCTTATATAAGAGCTCAGAGTTCTCCAAAAAATAACTTTAAAAAAAATTTGTTAACCCCAGATAATTTCAAAATATTACTGCATCTGCTGTCACTTTTATTTGAGCCTTGAATTTCAGCATGCTGTCTGAACCTGGCAAACTTTAAAGAACAAAAGGAGGGAGATTAGTGACTTTAGTGAGAAAGTCATGCAACTCAATTCCCTGCCAACGTGAGAGATCTTCCAGTCTACTTTTGATCATTATTAGAAGACTAAGCATCAAAGACATAGTGGCACTGTCGTGTTCGTGAGAGGTTTTTTTCCCCCCCTCCTTGGTTCTTGGTAGTCTATACTTATAAATCTTTTTACAGAAGGCATGAGATAAAGTGGAAACGAGAACTACAATCATTTTAGGTGATGTAGTCCCCTTGTCCTCCTGGACATTTGCCTGTTCACTAATGCTTGCTGGTGTATTTTAAAGGTAAAAGACACATCAATCTTTAGCCTGGTTTCTTTTTTTGTAACTGTTTATTTTCTGAAAAGATCACAAGTACCAAAAAGTCACTTTGCAGGCACATTTGGGGATCAGTAAAGCAACTGTCAGCAGTCATTTGACGTTTCAGTAATATGCTTTACCAAGTGCCTAAGGAAGGCTTTTGTCATTTCTCAGGGTAAATTAAACTTGTGATCCCCAAAATTGTGGCATGTTAATTAATTTTTAATGAACTGTGAAAGCCATATTTGATGATATATACTTATTTAACTTTGTGCACTCACTTAAAATCTGGTTACCCCATTTCATATTTCTTTCTTATTTCATTGTGATTAAAAAACCCTTTTCAGTATATAAACTAATAAACATCCAGGTATTATTGTGATCTTGGCCAGCTAATTTAGAATGAACGAAGTTAAGAGTATCTAAATCGCAGAAACAAGAAACCAAAGACCAAAGATAATATAATTACCTAAAAGTTTTTGGTGAACATCATTAAATCAAACATCTCTTCTTTGGTACTGGGGATATGAATTAATTTGTGCAATGCACAACTTTCAAAAGTGTGAAGAAATTAGAGTTATTCAAGGGTATACTTTCAAATAAATATTTAAGTTGTTCATATATATGAACGATTCTGAGTTAAGGTAAATTTTTAGTTTGCTTTTCTGAATATCCAGGAATTTATATCCAAAAGAAAACGATTGCCCAAAGGCCTGCAATTCTACAAGTTTCAGTGCACTTTGTGTGCAGAAGAGGAGCTCATTTGTCAGTACATCACATTAGGTTTGGGAAAACTGGGTCACAATGAGGCAAAAGACTTGAAAGTGGAAAATGTGCACCTATGCTTATTAAAGCATGCCAAGCATTCTGGTTTGATTGAACTACACGGGGTGTCTGACTTGTGGCACTGAACATTTATATTTTGAGATTTTCAGATAAAGATATTTCACTGAGCATTACATCGATTGCTCGCAGTGAACAGCAATTGCCAAGTGAGAGATTACACCCGTCAAGTGAAGTTTTTGACCAAATATTCCTCGGTGGCGTTGCCTCGCCACTAATAAATCATTCCTTCATTGTTAGGAGAGGATGATAAAAATCATTTTCATGCCGCTGGGGCTTCAGTGTAAACTGTGACCTGGACTGTAAAGCAATCAGACTGCATGTAGCACAGTGGTGAGACCACTTCAACGTGTTTTCTTTTAACTCACAGAGATGTCATTTGTAAGGTAAATGCAGAGGGGTCCTTTTTTCTGATTTTTTTTTTTTATTATCAAATAATCCTTATACAGTAATCATTTGTGTTTCTTTCCTGTGAGGTTATGTCACCTTGACATGAAGGTAGAAACGTCTTGCATTCTCCCTGCCGTTCTGTCTGCAGGCTGACCTGTAGGTCGCAGGAAATTCTCAGTGGGGATGGACTCTAGAGAATCTACCTTTATCTAATTATATGACAGCTTCAAGGGAGGGAGAGCTGCAGCTCTGCGATCCCTTCATGGTGCCTAATATCCCATTCCTTTTCATACTGAATCTTTTTGTTCAAAGCAGCCCTTTAATGCTCACTGCACCCTCATCAGTCAGGCACTGGAAGAGAGGCAAGAGGCACAAGCACGGGGTTTCAACCGGGAAAAAGAGTGAATTGTTAGCTTCTCCAATCACACCAATTGAAGGATATGTCAGATAAATTGCATCACTTCATGTTTAGGCCCTTCCTAAAGTTTTTTATTCCCTGCAAGAGGCCCTCTGTGGCTCAGAGCATCCAATAAAATGCAGGATCTGTGTGTGTGTGTGTGTGTGTGCGTGCGCACATGTGTGTGTTTATTGTTTGCGTGTCTGAGAAACAGATGCAAGGTTTTGAAGTCTTTGATGTTTATCTAAAAGCCCAGTTAGATTTACATCAGAACCACAGAATTTGCTTTATGCATGTCATTACCAAAGCGCCACAGTGAGTAATAAATCATGTTGATGCTACAGAATGATTTCATGTATACTGAAACGCCTTTGGCTTTGTGCTCAATCGTTTGTGAATAAAGAATTCAGGTATTTCATACCGACTTTACTGTATCTTATAAAATTTATCAGGACTGGTTTGGAAGTTCCCCCGGCCTTCACTTCTAACTTGCTTTCATGTTTGTTATGTTGTGTAAAATCATGAAGCTTCACTTATAGACTAAGTGGACCTGTTTAGAAGACATATATTTGATATTAGGAAATATATGAGTGAGGTGAGTGGATTTAAATTTGATTTGTTTGAGGTGATCTTTGAATGCTGTAATTATACACCCACCAGGCCACTTCAAAAGGCTCTGGGTTTGGACCCTGTTTTGCCTTAAGAAATAGCTTAATAAGTCTTCATGGCACAGTTGCTGGAAACATTCCTCAGAGATTTTTGGTCCGTGCTGATATGACCTGTGAATCTCCCACTCCACCACATCCCAAAGGTGCTCTACTGGATTGAAAGCTAGTGGCTGTACAGGCCATTTGAGTACAATGAACTCATTGTCATGTTCAAGAAACCTGTTTGAGGTGATTTGAGCTTTGTGGCATGGTGCGTTATCCTGCTGGAAGCAGCAGATAGCTGCCACTCACTAAATGTTTTCTCTTTTTTATGATCATTCTCTGTAAACCCCAAACATGGTCATGGAGGAAAATCCCAGCAAGATCAGCAGTTTCAGAAATACTCAAACCTGCCCATCTGGCTCAAACAACAATACCGCCTTTACAGTGACTTATATCACCTTTCTTCCACATTCTGATATGCAGTTCGAGCTTCAGTGGGTCATCATGACCATATCTACATGCACCAAGTTGCTGCCATGTGATTTACTGGCAGTCAAACAGGTGTCTTATCTCCCTGTGCTCACCTGTATCTTTATCCTTGGGCAAGATACTAACCCCATGTTTGCCTACTGGTGGTGGTCAGAGGGCCCGGTGGCGCCAGTGTCGGGCAGCCTCACCTCTGTCAGTGCGCCCCAGGGCAGCTGTGGCTACAATGTAGCTTGCCATTGCCAGTGTGTGAATGTGTGTGTGAATGGGTGAATGACTGAATGTAGTGTAAAGCGCTTTGGGGTCCTTAGGGACTGAGTAAAGCGCTATACAAATGCAGGCCATTTACCATTTATCCATTCATCTCATCACACAACTTATGTAATGTTGTAATGTCCATGTGTAAACCTGTTATGTTATCTATTACAGATCAGACAGATCAGTGGCCTATTACATGCCCTAATAGTTGGAACATTATTAGAAACGAGCCTTTTGCTCCATGAATAAGTGCTTTCAAGCCAAAACGAAACTTTTAGTTTAAACAGGTTATACAGTACATGAGATAAAGGCATTTTAACTATTATTGAAAAGAGAGTGCCTAGAAAAACATTTTTAGGATTTGATTGTTTCCTGGTCTCAAAGAAAACGGGAAAACACAGCTTAAATAAGTTATGAAAACCGCAATAAACAAGAGTACTCTGCCAGCAACAGCAACAGTTTTTCCCCTGGCATCAAAATCTCTAAATGTTCCCACTTCTAGTTCAAAAGAGGACTCATACAAGCCATTATTGAGGTCATACTAGCAACAAGTTCTAGTTCAGTAGAGAAGTGAGGGTAATTAGTATTGAACACAACTCAGAACACATCAAAGCAGCAATTCTTCTGCTCTGCCAACTCTAATTTTAAAAATCCCAAATCCACTTTTTCACTGCAGCAAAAGTTGTATGTGTTTTGTTTGAAAAGATTATTTTACAGCGTATACATATTTCTATTCAATCTGTCTTCAATTTCCCCCCCTTTTTTTAACTTCCTATAATAAAATAATAATGCTGTAATATCACTGCTTGTGTCCAGCACACTGCCCTGAGCAAATTACAGACAACTTTGACATCATTTGAGCTAATACTGGCTCTTGGATTTTCCTGAATCCAGTAGCAACACACACACACACACACACACACACACACACACACACACACACAGACGTACACGCACGTATATGCAATGAAACTAAGAGCATCAATGATATCAGTGAGGTGAGGTGTCTGTGCAGAGCCCAGAGGATACTAAAAGATTACCCAGCCAGCACAGCCACAACCTGTTCAACCTGCTGCCATCTGGCAAGACATACAGCAGTATCCTGCTGAAGTATCACGAGACATTGAAGCAGTTTCTTTCTTCAGGCAATGACATTACTGAGCTCATCCTTCACAATTCTGGTCTTTTAATGACCAAACTTCTTTTATGATTTATGCTTTTTGCTAAGCAGTATGGGGAACTACGTCTACAATTTCATCGTTAAACCTTGTGTTAAAAAATGATAACAATTGATCGTGAATCTTGGATATATATTAATGAAGAGCATACACATGATGTATAGCTTCAAACATGCAATCTCTGTTTTCTCTAATGTTTACTTTGTCTCTGCAGTGTCCCAGTATAACACGGTATAACAGATGAGGCAACCATTAATCACAGATGCGGGCTAGAGCTCTGTGAGCCTATGCAGAGAGCCTAACCTAATATTGGTGGTCTGTAAAATCTGTGCTGTTTGACGGCAAAGCACACGCAACACAAGCGTAATACTAACAAATACACACATGAATGTTTTTAGGCAAGGGTATACTCATAAGCACCTGTAGCTGGCTATACGGCAAGTCCAGATTCAACTAAAACAATAACAAAGAATAATTGCCAAAAAAACAACATGAGATGACACAGTAGACTCGATAATGCACACCAGATGGCCGCAATACAAGTTTTTCCTGCATAAAAATCCATCAACCTCACAACGTAGGCGTTCCAACTTATCTACATTAATTGGCTGCTGCAAGTCACTCAAGAAGCCCATTAACGAATGTGTGCAGCAGGTGATTGCAGTCACAACTCTAAAAAACATATGTACACGCTGCACCTCAACAAATAGTTTATTACAGAACGGCACAAGATAAGAAGCATAAGAAGCTGCTTTAGTTGTGTGCATTCAGTTTGGCCACTGAAAACAATGTCATGACTAAAACATGTTTGTCTGTAGTTACTACACCAGCTACAAATTATGAATATTCCACATAAATTTAAATAATATGTCCTATATTTAAATAAGTGCCGCAGAATTTAATACTAAACAGTGTCCCTTTTATCTGTTTTTAGATCATTAATGCAGACCACTGTTGATAAATTATTAGTAGTTATTAATAAATACAAACATAATGCAAGAAAAAAATGGGATGATAAAAGGTTAAATATATACAGCATGTTAGGGATGAGCTGTGGTTTCATTACGTGCACGTAAAGATGTCAGGATGCCACCCTGGCTATTGTACTCTCATTATGATTGTTCAACTTTAGCACTTTTACCACTAATCTTTTGGTTTATGAAGCTGTCAGCAAATACTATCGTCAGATAGCTAGTTTGGTTAGCTGCTGGTGCAAGTGACTTAAAAAAGGCACTAATCTAGCCATGATACATGTTAAGCAACCAATTAAGAAAGAGGGAAGAGGTTGGCTATGGAGAAAAATGCTTTGTTGTTATTTTAACTATGGCATCAAATGTCATGAGCAAGGGGTCTATACGTCAGAGGAACTAAGGACACTGCATCTAAGGTAGTAACGTGTTAATTAGAAGTCCTGAGCACATTCTTCTTCATTTATTTCTTTTATTTGAAATGGAGCATAAATGAAAAGAGCACCATGTTGTACGAAAAAAGACTGAAAACTAGCAAATGATACTGTTGCGCTGACCTAGTAGGTGTGGCTGTTACTCTTCTCTTCCTCCTCCTGCCCGCTACCTATGGAGGACCACAAGAGCCACGCGCATCGAAATAAAAATTTCTGTGCTTTAATAATGAATTGTAGAATAAATTCTGCAATTGTAAATTCATTTTTGAATTCCAATTTAATAAACTGCATTTCAAAATCCTTTTTCCAATTGCAATTTAATAAACTGCATTTTAAAATCCTTTTTTCAGTTGCAATTTAATAAACTGCAGTTCAAAATCCTTTTTCCACTTGCAATTTAATAAACTGCAGTTCAAAATCCTTTTTCCACCTGCAATTTAATAAACTGCAGTTGAAAATCCTTTTTCCACTTGCAATTTAATAAACTGCAGTTGAAAATCCTTTTTCCACCTGCAATTTAATAAACTGCAGTTCAAAATCCTTTTTCCACTTGCAATTTAATAAACTGCAGTTCAAAATCCATTTCCCTTTCCTGTTCGCTCCGGGATTAGCTGCTGGATTAGCTGCTGGATTAGCTCTTCGATTAACAATTTGCTGGAGGCTATTCAAATTAGCCACACCGTGGGATGTAAGGAGCTCTCTGATTGGTTGGTCAGACACAGGCTGTCTGCCAGCCTGGATTTTTCTAGCTCATAGCTTCTCCCTGCTAGGAAGCGTGTGTGCTTGTACAAAGGCCGTTCAGCCTCGGGATTTACACTCGGCTCGACACGGATATGTGAAGAATGAAGGGACCCTGCAGCGAAACGGAGAGCCAACCTCTGACTGAGTGCCTGTCTACACATTCTGACCACCTGTTGAAGGTAAGGTGCTAACGTGGCTAACGCTAGCATCACCGCACGTAGCCCCGTTATTTTAAGATCATCTTAGCTAATGAAAGTTTTACGTCGCAGCTGTACGAGCTCGCTACGTGTTTTGTAAGCTGCTGTGCTCTTCACAAATAAAGCTGGAAGCAGCTCAGACTGTTAGAACCAGCACTGAGCCCTGTTACATTTATACGGTGTTAGAGCAATGGCTGCAACCTACAGCCTTTAAACTAGCGATTACAATGCTGACAGTAAACTCGTCAGTCCAGATGTTACCACATTACTCTATGGTACTTAGAGTTAAAACAACTGAGACAGGCTGATTAAAATAACAGCTGTCAGTTCTCTCATTCAACATATAAAGACTGGAGATCACACTACTGATTTCAGTTCATTTAATATGTGAGTGCACAGATTCATTCTCAACTGGACATAAATGATGATCAAAGGTTGTTTAAATGATGAATTCATCAAATCCCAGCCTCTAACACAGTGCACTGAATCTTAGCTTTAAATGTCCAGTATATTCTAATCAGTGCAATGTAAGCATTCACCGAACCTATAGTATCTACACCTGTGTGGCAAATGTGTGGTAAAGATACAGATAATGAAGTTTAATTATTAATACAATATACATCATGAAAAATGAAAGCTGAAATTGATTCAGTTTAGTACTTTTCTCTGTATGCTCTGTGATTATAAAGGCCTTAAATTCTGTGATATATACTGTAAATGATTTTCACAGAGGTCTTAAAGTACTTAAATCACTGCTGATAGTCTGGTTGTTTATATTTTCACATGTTTTTGTGTCTGTAGGGCTGTTTGATGACGATTTGGACTCCTCTGGGAGATGAGGACACACCCACATCTGTTCCATACTGCAGCCATTGATTGACAGCTCTGAGTCAGCTTTGGGCCATCAGACGCACACACTGGAAAACCAGCACCTGGACTTCATGCAGGAGAGACCGCCTCAGTGATGGACTCTGCATCCTCTACTTTACCTCTAATCTCTTTCTTCTTTAACACACAATTAAAATCACTCCAAAAGAGTGTAAACTTACTGAGGAAGTCTCTAACTTGTACACATTTGTACTTTTACTTGTTTTATGAGTTATTTTTAAGAAGAGTAAAGTTATTCACATAAAGTTGTTATTCTTCTGTATTTATTCTTTTGTATCATGTACCACAGTCATACTGAACTTTACAGACCTGGTGAATTGGAGAAAACAAAGATCACACACACACACACATATCATTCAGCTTCAGCAGTATTTCTATTCATCTTATGAATTCCAGTCTAATGTCAATTCACTGAGTTCAGTTTTGGTCTTAAACTCCAGAGAATACCACCTGGTTCAACAATCTTTTTATCTGATTATTGGCAAAATGTTTTCTTCTTTCAGAAAACATTCTTCTGAAAGAAGAAAACATTTTGGGCTCAATTTCAGCCTCAGGCAAAATTGAGCCCAAAGAAACAACAACAAAGTTTAGTTCCTCTGGATTTTCCACGGAAAATTGTTTTATCACTCATCCAGGTGACTTCTCCAGTGTCACGGATGAGTGATGAATGTATCTCCCACTGGAAACCATTGTGTCCAGTTAAAGTCAATCGACTTTTTTTAAGGAGAGTTGTTAGATGCTGTGGTCTTGAGGACAATGGGTTTTAACTTGCAGCACAACACAAAGCTGCCATACTGGATCAACGATCAAAACACTTAATTGAGCAGAATTAAGGCAAAATGTAATATCCTCATATGATGACACATCACACATGATCCAGCGTTGTTCTAAGAATGCAAACTTTATTATTGGAAGTTTCCACAGCTGCCAGAAAGGGACAGATTTCTGGCTGGTCTTAATGAGTGGTCGTTGCTCTCTCGTTTTCTCTGGAATTGCTGCACAGAGGATGTAACACCCATGATAAGCACTGAGGTTTGTGTCCTTGTCAGAAATCAGCAATACTCAGCTTCCAGGTAAGGAAAAGTGGAACCAGAAGATATTCAAATGCATCTCTCCACAGCTGCTGATGAATTCTACAAAAAACAAAGTTTGTTAAAAACATTTGCAGGTGAATCACCACTGATTTATCACTGACATCCATTTACTCAAAAATTACTGACAAGTGGATAACTAGGATATATAATATATATATATATAGATATAATTTCAAAAATGTCCTGTACAAAATGGAACTGTATATGACAAATGTGGTGTGGTGCTTGTGGAATTTTTAACAAGGACCCTACAAAACTTTACAGTACTCATACTGCCAAACTTTTGACAGGTGTGCAGTAGGGCTGGGTATCGTCACTGATTTCTAGAATCGATTCATTTCCGATTCACAAGGTCCCGAATCGAATCGATCCACGATTCGATTAAATTCGATTTGAATCTGGGAAATTTTGACAGTCAGAAATATTATAATTCAGATTTCATTGACATATTTTTGTATCTATAAAAAGGAAGCTGACACACGCAAGACTTTATCAAAGGTGTGAGCGTCACAGCAGATGCCTTTGTGTCAAAGTAGCTGAAGATAAAACAGAAAAACATGAAGGTGGTTTTCCTGGCCTGGGATTTTATAAAAATATGTATCTGCAGTACATCAAAAACGAAAGAAAACCATTAATCAACATATGAACGTTACCTCTGACGTTACAGCGGTTTTATTAGAGACACGGCTAAGCGTTTTGCATTTTGCATAATTTTAAAAAGTTTAAATTTGTTCAGTATTGAACGGCAGAAATTAGGTTTTCTTTTCGGAAGTATGTAAAACGAAAAAAAGGGAAAAAAACAGCGGCTGACAGCGCTGTAAACAACGGTAGAGTTGCACGTAACACGTACAGAGAGAGAGAGAGAGCTGTGCATGAAGTGTGATTTTATCGTGGATGAAGCAAAACAGTAAAAGTCAGAAGGAATTCATGACGATGTTTACGTGAAGCGTAGTTTGGATCTTCTTTTGCTGCTGGTTCAGTCAATATTGTTTGGAGAGAGATAAAACTAACAGCTTTAGAATCAGCGCAAAAAGGGCGTGAACACAAAGTGCGGACCCGCCGAAACATCAGAATCAGCGTGCTGTCGGCTTTCAGCACCGACCGTGTCCGTGCAGTTGTTGTGCCAGAAAGTGATTGCCGTCCGCGGGAACGCGCGCAGACGCTTAAAGCTGCAGCGCCCGTCGGGTGAGAAAGGCGACATCTCACTGATTCTGATCCGCGGGTCCGCGCTGTGTGTTTACGTCCTTGTGCAGAATCCGTGTACCTGCTCTCATTTACTGTCTTTGCTGTTTGGTGGTTGTTGAAATTTTGTGAGGTTTCACCTGAGATTCTGGCGTTTCGGGCAAAATAAATTTATATTAAAAAATCGATTCAGGATTTTAATTAATTGATTTCACGTTATCCAAGCCAGGCGATTTTAATCGATGAATCGATTATTAAAACCCACCCCTAATGTGCAGTTCCTGCTTTAAATGCATTCAAAATCTAAGTGATAAGAGGCCAGAAATGTTTGAACTCGCTTATGAACCTACATCACTGAGGCCGTCTCTCCTGCATGAAGTCCAGGTGCTGGTTTTCCAGTGTGTGCGTCTGATGGCCCAAAGCTGACTCAGAGCTGTAACACCATCAATGGCTGCAGTATGGAACAGATGTGGGTGTGTCCTCATCTCCCAGAGGAGTCCAAATCGTCATCAAACAGCCCTACAGACACAAAAACATGTGAAAATATAAACAACCAGACTATCAGCAGTGATTTAAGTACTTTAAGACCTCTGTGAAAATCATTTACAGTATATATCACAGAATTTAAGGCCTTTATAATCACAGAGCATACAGAGAAAAGTACTAAACTGAATCAATTTCAGCTTTCATTTTTCATGATGTATATTGTATTAATAATTAAATTTCATTATCTGTATCTTTACCACACATTTGCCACACAGGTGTAGATACTATAGGTTCGGTGAATGCTTACATTGCACTGATTAGAATATACTGGACATTTAAAGCTAAGATTCAGTGCACTGTGTTAGAGGCTGGGATTTGATGAATTCATCATTTAAACAACCTTTGATCATCATTTATGTCCAGTTGAGAATGAATCTGTGCACTCACATATTAAATGAACTGAAATCAGTAGTGTGATCTCCAGTCTTTATATGTTGAATGAGAGAACTGACAGCTGTTATTTTAATCAGCCTGTCTCAGTTGTTTTAACTCTAAGTACCATAGAGTAATGTGGTAACATCTGGACTGACGAGTTTACTGTCAGCATTGTAATCGCTAGTTTAAAGGCTGTAGGTTGCAGCCATTGCTCTAACACCGTATAAATGTAACAGGGCTCAGTGCTGGTTCTAACAGTCTGAGCTGCTTCCAGCTTTATTTGTGAAGAGCACAGCAGCTTACAAAACACGTAGCGAGCTCGTACAGCTGCGACGTAAAACTTTCATTAGCTAAGATGATCTTAAAATAACGGGGCTACGTGCGGTGATGCTAGCGTTAGCCACGTTAGCACCTTACCTTCAACAGGTGGTCAGAATGTGTAGACAGGCACTCAGTCAGAGGTTGGCTCTCCGTTTCGCTGCAGGGTCCCTTCATTCTTCACATATCCGTGTCGAGCCGAGTGTAAATCCCGAGGCTGAACGGCCTTTGTACAAGCACACACGCTTCCTAGCAGGGAGAAGCTATGAGCTAGAAAAATCCAGGCTGGCAGACAGCCTGTGTCTGACCAACCAATCAGAGAGCTCCTTACATCCCACGGTGTGGCTAATTTGAATAGCCTCCAGCAAATTGTTAATCGAAGAGCTAATCCAGCAGCTAATCCAGGAGCTAATCCAGCAGCTAATCCCGGAGCGAACAGGAAAGGGAAATGGATTTTGAACTGCAGTTTATTAAATTGCAAGTGGAAAAAGGATTTTGAACTGCAGTTTATTAAATTGCAGGTGGAAAAAGGATTTTCAACTGCAGTTTATTAAATTGCAAGTGGAAAAAGGATTTTGAACTGCAGTTTATTAAATTGCAGGTGGAAAAAGGATTTTGAACTGCAGTTTATTAAATTGCAAGTGGAAAAAGGATTTTCAACTGCAGTTTATTAAATTGCAGGTGGAAAAAGGATTTTGAACTGCAGTTTATTAAATTGCAAGTGGAAAAAGGATTTTGAACTGCAGTTTATTAAATTGCAACTGAAAAAAGGATTTTAAAATGCAGTTTATTAAAGTGCAATTGGAAAAAGGATTTTGAAATGCAATTGGAAAAAGGATTTTGAAATGCAGTTTATTAAATTGGAATTCAAAAATGAATTTACAATTGCAGAATTTATTCTACAATTCATTATTAAAGCACAGAAATTTTTATTTCGATGCGTGTGGCTCTTGTGGTCCTCCATAGCTACCTGCTCTGTGCTGCTGCTGCTGATTAGACCTTGTGTGCAATCTACATCTAAGCGCGGCCTGGTGCGCGCCGCTCTGCCAGGTGAGCTGAATTAGAGCAATCAAGGGCTGGCATGCCTAGTAGACCTTAAAATGCATGCAGCAGTCGTTTGACCCGTGTGCGACATACTGAGAGGACAGCAAACAAAGCACAATCCACTTTCCACTGTGAGGAAGATTTTGAGCTAGACGGGCTATCGGTAAGCTCTTGGACTCATATTTTCTGCTTATATGTTTGGGAACTTTGGAAGCTCAATTGTGGAAATGTATTTATGCTTTGAGAATTAGTTACTGCATTTAAGTTCAAAAAAACAAAAGAAAAAAACAAATCATATTGATATTAAAATGAATGTAGATAGTGTTTCCCACATATTTATGTTAATTAATACTAAAAACAGCTACCCCAAATCCTTGGTTAAAGTTTCTATTAAAATATTTGCAAACTTTAAAATGTATACTTTAAAAATGTAATTGTTTATAAAAGGTATAAAATGCAAGGTAGGCTTTACTGAAGTGTATATATTTTTGTTATTTTATTTGTATTTTGTATAATGCATTTAATTTATCTGAATGATTAATGGAATGGTCTTTATTCTTTGTGTTTAAAGGTTTTTCACCTACCTATCTAGCAAACAGCTATCTAACTGGCTAACTACCTGATTGACTTAATGAACCTGAAACTGGTCAAAAAATAAATAAATTGAGTGAAATTCAAAGTCTGGTCTTTTTCATGTGTGGGCACCTCACAGACAAAGAACACTTGACAGTGAAAAGCCGGCCTGGCCAGTAAAGAAACCGGCCTTGACCAGTGAAGACTCCACAAGAGCTCACCACAAAGACGGAGAAGACTCCACCTGGTGGCCTGGAGGAAATCGCAACTTGCCATTTGCCTGTCCGACCAATAATCAAGAAAGCAGCATGGCTGAGTCCAAGTCACTCGAAGAGCTGAAAATAGAGCGAACCACTGCAAAAAGACTGTTTTCCAGACTCACCAACCATATAGTAAGGACCCACATGGATATGTCTGTAGAGGAGCTGCAGGATTCCTTCAAGAGACTCACAGCAGAGGGCTCCAAAGTGATTGATGTGAATGAGGAGCTTGAGGCCGCCTACATCACGCAGTGTGAAGCAGAGGGCACACCGGAGCTGATGGGCCAACAGAGAGCAGACGCCGAGAAAACGGAGAAAGAATGTGAGCAGAAGTTGAAGGAGGCGAAGCACACTGTGGGACACTGTGGACATCATATGGTGAAAGAGAATTGACCCTTGCTCTAAAATCAGCAGAAATGGAGTGTGAGAACGTCTCATCCACTCAGCCTAATACGCCCCTGGAGGCATATGATTTTATGCTCCACCATCTAGAAGAACTGGTGAAGAAAGCTAAGCAGGCACACCAGACATGGAACCGCTGGGCTCCACCTGCTGAGAGGCGAGATTGTGATCGTCGACTAATGGAGCTCGAAACCTGCCTTCCAAAGCTGGTGTCAGGGAAGGCAGCCCTGATCAAAGCAGAGAGAATTAAAAGAGATGCCGACCAAGCAGTTGTCACAGTCCGCAATGCAGCCCCGGTCGCAGCCATAAAACTGAAAGCCACAGCCTTACCAAAGTTCACCGGCAGCCAGCGTGAGTTCTACAGATGGTGGAAGGAATGGGAGGCTCTGCAAAAGCAAGGTGAACCAACCAGGTCCATGGAAGTAAAGAAATTCAAACTTCTCGATAGCCTCGATGATAAAGTGGCTAAAGATCTGCGCCTGTCCACATACACCTCGGCAGATGAGATCTTCAGAGTCCTTGAGAACCGCTATGGAAACCAAGCCACCATCGCCATTGAAATCATTGAGGAGCTTCAAGCTATCCCTCCTGTCCATAGCAACCAGCCTAGAAGAATTATAGAGCTTATCCAAGCAGTTGAAAAGGCCCTCTATGATTTGAATGAGCTGGATAGAGCAAATGCCATAAAGAACCTATTAGTAGTAAAGTCTATTGAAAGCAAGCTGCCGGAGTCCCTAAAGAAAGACTGGCTTACCCACGCTGCTGATCCAAAGAATGCTGTGACTCATCAGAACCGAATTGACAAGCTACTCGCCTACCTCCAATCTCAAGAGTCCATCTACGAGCAGTTAGACCAGCTGAGAGACATCAACCCTGCCAAGGAGAGAACAAAGTTCCCAATAAAGTACGCCCGTACCAAGTTAGTTAAATCCAATACCGATCCAGCAGGCTGCATCATCTGTGGGGACCTGAAGCACAAGAGAAAGCTCTACATCTGCAGACGGTTTAGAACCAACACAAAGTCACAGGAGAAAAAAGATGCAGTGCAGCAACTTGGAGGTGCTTCAAGATCCACGACGAACCCTGCAGAAAGATGACTTACCTGTGTGGAAATCCAGAATGCAAAGACCAGCATCATTACCTTCTTTGTCCCTTGCCACGACCCTTATCACAAAGGTCCAAGTCTGGTCCGGTGAGAGCTGAGGGGAGGAGGTACACAGAGGTTCAAGAGTTCATCTCTAAACTATCGCCAGAACTAGCACAGCAGTGTCAGGAAGCTTTCTGCAACGTCTCACGAGCCTTCAACTCCATGGCAGCAGAAAGAGGTCTACTGGAGGAGACTGGTCTAAAAGAGTACCCTGTGATCCTGATGCTCCTTGATGTCATCGCCAATGATGGGCAGAGAATTGGGACACTAATTGATCTAGCATCTGACACAAACTACATAACCCATAAAGCTGCAAGTAAGCTCAACCTTCGTAGTGAAGACATCATGCTTGTCATCCAGGGTGTCAGAGGTATGAAGGTGTCTGTGGCAACCAAGCGCTACCTTCTCAAGATCCGTGTCAACACCTCAAGAGGAACTTTAAAGCCTCACCAGTTAGTCTGCTATGGTCTTGACAAGATTGCTGAAGTGAAAAGACATGTTCCACCTCAGAAGCTACAGGAGATCTTCCCTGACGTCCCTCTCCAAGACCTCATCAGACCCAGGGAGATCCAGCTTCTAATCAGCCATAAAGAAGGCCAGCTGGTGCCCCAAAAGATCCGTTCCATCGGTGACCTGGTGCTCTGGGACGGTCCACTTGGCAAGACAATCGGGGGCACGCATCCAGACCTCTTTGAGGAAGTCACTTTGGTGGCCCACACCTCCAAGACTCACTTCGCAAGATCAATGAGAGCTGCTGCATTCAAGTACCAAGAGTTCACTAAAGACCTAGCTTCCTGTCAGCATCCTGATCACCCTGAGACTCTATCCACCACAGCTACCAGCAGCAGAGACTTTCTGAAGTGGTGGAGGTGGGAAAGCATCTGAGCCGCTTGCCAGCCAAAATGTGGAGGGTGTCGTTGTGGGAACTGCCAGCCAGGGGGTAAAGAAATGACGCTCGCAGAAGAGAGGGAGATGGAGATCGTGAGAAATGGCCTGACTTATTCAGCTGGAGATGACCACAGCAGTGAACCGCATTGGCATGCCAAGTACCCATGGGTAGAAGATCCAGCAACCTTGCCAAATAACAGGAAAGCAGTAGAAGCAACATTCATCAGAACCGAGATGAAGCTATCTAAAGAACCTGAGTGGAAGACGGCCTATGCTGCACAAGTTCATGAGATGGTAAACCGCAGAGCTGCAGTGAAGCTGTCCAAAGAAGTCCTGCAGAGTTGGACTGGGCCAGTATGGTATATAAGCCACCTCATCGCGCCAAATCCACACTCGGTCTCTACCCCAGTGAGGTTGGTGTGGAACAGCAGCCAGAAGTACAGAGGCCTCAGCCTGAATGACATCCTCATCAAAGGTCCTGATGTCCTGAACCCGATAAGAGCTGTTCTGCTGAGGTTCCGAGTCTACGCCGCCCTTGGTGACATCCGCAAGATGTACAACTCTGTCTGGCTGGAAGATCGAGAGGTCCACTTGCACAGATTCTTGTGGCGTGACACAGAAGATGCAGGTATAGAAGACTATGCCATAACAAGAGTCAACATTGGAGACAAACCTGCTGGTTGCGTAGCCCAAGTCGCCATGAGAGAAACTGCAAACCTACCTTCATTCAGTCGCTTCAAAGAAGAGAAACGTGTGCTGGAAGAAGATGCTTATGTCGATGACATCCTGACATCACACAATGACCTCGACCATTTAAGACGCCTAACGGCCAACATCGAGCATATCCTGAGAGCTGGAGGATTCTACATGAAGCCTTGGGTCTACTCCAGTCAAAGTGGGAGGGAGGAGTCAAAGAAAGAGTTGCCTCGATCAGAGCCAAAGACTATGATCCTGCCAAACCAGCTGACGGATGATGACAACAAAGCCCTTGGCCTTGGCTACACCATCAATGATGACAAACTTCATGTCATGGTTGCAGTGAACTTTTCAAAGAAAAGGAGGAAAATGCACCTTGGTCAAGACCTGCTCTGAGAAGAAGTCGGAGAGCAAACACCTGATCCACTCGCCAGGCAAGAACTGCTAAACCAAGTCTCCGGCCTATATGACTCACTCGGTCTTGTGACTCCTGTCAAACAGAAGGGTGCCATTCTGGTAAGGAGAGCTTTCCAAGAAGCAAAAGTAAAGTACTGCCTTGAAGACACATGGGATGTAGCTTTGTCTGAAGGTCTCCGAGAAGACGCCATAAAGCTCATGGAAGAGTATGCTGACCTGAAGCAACTGCATTTCACTAGAGCCCTGACTCCACCAGATCCCTGTGCAGAGCCCAGTGCCATCACATTCTCTGATGGCAGTGAACACGCATATGGCGCAGTGATGTACCTTCGCTGGAGCTGCAGCCATAGTGTCATCGTGAGACTAGTAGAGTCTAAAGCCAAACTGACGCCTCTCAACCATAAAGGCGATCCTGTTAAAGCAGAGATGTGTGGCGCCGTCTTTGCTGCCCGTCTGAAGACCTACTTCCAGAGGCACTGCGGAATCCAGGTCAAAAAATGGTACCACCTCGTCGACAGCCAGACTGTCCTGGATGCAATCCAGCGTGACAGCTATGGTTTCCAGACCTTCGCAAACCGCGTTGGTGAAATCCAGAGTAGCACTGATGTCCAAGATTGGTGGTGGATTCCCGGGTCAGCAAACATTGCAGACATTCTCACCAGAGGGGCCAGTCGAAATGCCCTAACCAAGGACTCCGAGTGGCAGTCGGGTCCAAAGTTTCTCCAACTTCCTGAAGATGAGTGGCTGAAGAAATCTGCCGGAGAAGTCGCTGCCCAAGCTCGAGAAAAGGTCACAAAGCTACAGAAAAAGGCTTTTGTTGCGGTCCTTACCAGAATCCGCACCAAGGCAGCTCAGGACTCAGCACACGTAGAGTCGAGAAGACCACTGGCAGGAGTAGCAACCCAACAGCTAATTGATGAAAGGCGGTTCAGCAACCTGAGAAGGCTGATTGGGACCGTGGCGTGGGTCTGGAGGGTTGCCAGAAAGTTTATGAGATCCAAGACCAGAAACCAAGAAAAGTGGGAAGTAGTACCATCTTCGGGTGTCCTCACAGTCAGCGAGAGATGAGATGCTTTTCAAGACCTTTGCCTAGCAGCACAAGAGGGCGTCAACTTCCCCAAGCACCACAACAGACAGACTAGTCGTTTACAGAGACCAAACAAGTGGACTTCTAGTCTGTGGTGGCAGAATCCAGACCTTCAAAGAAGACCGCAGAGCCGTTCCCCTTCTACCATTCCAAGCCTGGTTATCCACCCTCCTTGCCAGAGAAGCACACAGTGAGGGACATGACGGAGTGGCAGGAACCTTACTGCAGATGAGAACGAAGGCTTGGGTTGTCAGAGGAAGAATTATTGCCCAAAAGGTCGTTGACCAGTGCATCGTCTGCAAGAAGGCAAAGGCAAGAACCTGGAAGCAAGTAATGGGGAAACTTACCTGAAAAGAGGTCAAATCCTGCTGCACCATTCGAATTCACATCTGTCGACCTGTTTGGACCCTATCATGTGAGGGATGATGTCAAGAGAAGAGTGACCATGAAAGTTTGGGGAGTTGTGTTTTGCTGTATGGCAAGCCGAGCCATTCATGTCGAACTAGCGAGCACACTATCAACAGAGAGCTTCCTGCTTGCCTACGAGAGGTTCACTTCTGTCCGAGGCTATCCCCGAAAAATCTGGTCAGATCCTGGCACAAACTTTGTCAGCGCCAAACCTGTATTAGAGGAAATGTATGCTTACCTGAGACAACAAAAACAAGGAGTCGCTTGAAGAATACTCTGCCAAAAATGAGACCACCTGGGCATGGAAGATTCTTCCCGCCGACTCACCTCACCGAAATGGGGCCGCCGAAGCTGCTGTCAGAGTTACCAAGAGAGCACTTCATACTCTTGGCAACGCAGAGGCTCTTACCTTCAGTGAGTTTCTGACAGCACTCCAGCTAGCTGCCAATCTTGCAAATGAGAGACCCATTGATGCCAGAATTCAGAGCCGAGAAGATCGCATTGACTACATCACGCCGAATAATCTGTTGCTTGGTCGAGCCACGCAAAGTGGGGACTTCAAAACTATCGACTTCACAAATTACGCTTTCGAAAGGCTGAAAGAAGTACAAACCATGGTCAACAACTTCTGGAGGTCCTGGAGCCAACTCGCTGGACCAAACCTGTTCATCCGCAGTAAGTGGCATACTGCAGAGAGAAACATTGCTGTTGGAGACATAGTTTGGCTCTGCGACCAAAATGCCCTTAGAGGGCAGTTCAGACTTGTAAAAGTCATCAGCGTGAATCCTGATTCCAGAGGGATCGTTCAAGATGTGCATGTGAGGGTCTCTCCAAGTTCCAGCATTGCAGTCAAGAGTCCAAAATCCGCTACCAGAAGTCCTGAGCTGAGCACCATTTTACATCGGGACATCCGGCGTCTTGTGGTCCTTTTGCCGGTGGAAGATCAAGCCAGGGACCAGCCCACCTGAGTGCAATCTTTCCAGGCAGTGCTGAGCAAAGATTGAGTGGGAGGTGTCGCGCTGACCTAGTAGGTGTGGCTGTTACTCTTCTCTTCCTCCTCCTGCCCGCTACCTGCTCTGTGCTGCTGCTGATTAGACCTTGTGTGCAATCTACAACTAAGCGCAGCCTGGTGCGCGCCGCTCCGCCAGGTGAGCTGAATTAGAGCAATCAAGGGCTGGCGTGCCTAGTAGACCTTAAAATGCATGCAGCAGTCGTTTGACCCGTGTGCGACATACTGAGAGGACAGCAAACAAAGCACAATCCACTTTCCACTGTGAGGAAGATTTTGAGCTAGACGGGCTATCGGTAAGCTCTTGGACTCATATTTTCTGCTTATATGTTTGGGAACTATGGAAGCTCAATTGTGGAAATGTATTTATGCTTTGGGAAATAGTTACTGCATTTAAGTTAAAAAAAAAAAAAAAACCCAAAAAGAAACAAACAAATCATATTGATATTAAAATGAATATAGATATTTATATTCATATTTATGTTAATTAATACTAAAAACAGCTACCCCAAATCCTTGGTTAAAGTTTCTATTAAAATATTTGCAAACTTTAAAATGTATACTTTAAAAATGTAATTGTTTATAAAAGGTATAAAATGCAAGGTAGGCTTTACTGAAGTGTATATATTTTTGTTATTTTATTTGTATTCTGTATAATGCATTTAATTTATCTGAATGATTAATGGAATGGTCTTTATTCTTTGTGTTTAAAGGTTTTTCACCTACCTATCTAGCAAACAGCTATCTAACTGGCTAACTACCTGATTGACTTAATGAACCTGAAACTGGTCAAAAAAAATTAATTGAGTGAAATTCAAAGTCTGGTCTTTTTCATGTGTGGGCACTTCACAGACAAAGAACACTTGACAGATACTTATTGAGGTTATGAATATTGTGTCTTTGAGTCATTTACCCATATACTACCATGCAAAAGATTTCTTTTTGCAACCAGAGAAGTCATTTCCTACTGTTCGCAGTGATTAGATGGACCCGTTTCACATTTTCATCACTTTACATCCATCTTTTATATAACGCCTGTATTTTAGTGCCAGTTTCAAAGAACTCTAGTTTTTAATCATTTCTTTGTTGGTTTCGTTTTACTAATTGATGCTGTCTTACATCTCCTAAGATTTTAATCGTCTTCTGCCCAGAAACAACAACATATAACAATATGTCACAGCTGATTAAATTAATCATGCCAAGATTGTTTGTAGATCCAAGAATAATCAACATGAAGCGATGTGCGTGATGCTGCCAAAAGACCAAGATGGCAGCAATCCTATTAACCAGCGGGGTTAAAGTCAAGTTTTATTCTTCTACAAGACGCAGCATCCAGTAAAAAGGCATATGCAGTCACATTCAAAGCTCTTTTTTTTTCTCCTGATATGCCTGTTGGATGGTAATTTCAGGCTTATATTGCCATTATAATTACTGCATTACAATAGAGTGCATAGAGTTTTTAAGGAATGACTTAGCTACTCTACACCATCCCAGTGTTTAAGTTTAAGCATAAAGTTTGACAGTTTTCACTTAAAAGTGAAGAGTGGTAGGAAGTTAAAAGGTTCAGGAGCCAGCTCAGTAGGATCAACTGTACCACTGTGGATTGGGACAGGTAGTGGCATAGGGAACGAACTTAACAGCCTCCCAACTATTCAGTTTATTATCTGGATGAAAGGCAAAAGTGACATTGAGTAGAAGAGGTTCTTCAAGCGGGTAGTGAAGGATGAAACAGATACTATCTGCAGTGAGGGAGAAAAGCAGGGGGGAAAGCTGCTGCCTCAGCTAAGAATACCAATTGTGTATCTTAAGTTGACCTAAGAAAGCTGTGCAAATTCCTGAAAACCACTGTAGCGACAATGCATGGACAGGCCGAATATTTTACAGCTGTCTGCAGCATTCACACTTGAAAGCTGGCTGTTCTGGAGAAATGGTAGAGGCAACAATGGGGAGGAGAGCCAACTATGAAAACCCAAAGAATGGGAGCTCCAGGCAGTCGTGACTGCAGATGGTCGACAGCCCGACGGTCATCTCTTCAGCACAAAAGCGTGGCGCCATCAAAACTCAAATGCTGCAGTCGTTTTAATGATCAGGAGAGGACTGATCTTTGGACCGTTTGTGACTTAAGCAGAAGCTAGTTGAGCTCGAGGGACTTTCTGATGTTTTTCTATCTAGGGCAGCTGAGCGCCTGACAGGGGAAAAAAACAAAAAACAAGTGATTATAGAAGAAGACACATTGTACTTTTCAGTGCCTAATCTGGTCATTTGTACAGTTTTCTGTACAACGAACTCAACTGAAAAAAAGTTGTGATGTATGACAGCGCAACTTAGTTGAATATGCTCAGGTCAGAACAGTCTTAAGAGAGCACAGTTCTCCGGTGTTCTTTGCCTCTGTCACTATTTTTAGCTCTCCAGACGGACATTGTGTGGCTGACAGGAATGAGGCCATCCGAATGCAGGGAATAAACCTGTGGCAACTGCCAAGAGTCTCACCCCCCTCTGCATATTCATTGTCCAAAACATAACATCTGGGACATTTCTCTGTCAGCTTGATTTCCACACTCACTGTAATGTCCCACTTTAATCAAATGATTTGCCTGTCTCTCTATTCCCGCAAACCATTATTTGAAAGGCAAAATGACAAATTAGGTGACTACTAGAAAGAGTGTGGTATACGACAAGATATGGCTGAAGTATGCGAGTGTCATACTCTGAATATGAATTAGACACATAAATGTGTGTGTCTGCACTTTGAAGATGAGCCTGTAGCAGTCAAGAATCTGGTGGGATGTATCACTTTGTCCAGTGTTTCCCCTGCATGAGTGTCATGATGCTGGAATTCAAATATAGCTTTGATTTTGCTTTTACTGTGTAAAAAAATCATTAGATTCTTAATCAGTAATTGTTACATAGTTCCAGATTTAGAAACAGGAAAACTGTGAGTTATTTTAGTTTCTGTTTTCTGTGTTTCATAGTCTTTGACTCTTTCATAATTATTGTTACATTATAGGTGTTGAGATTGCTCCTGTGAGGCCAACTAACTCATCACATACTATTCACAGAGCGTTGGGGAATGGCTGCAATCACAGCATTGTAGGATGGCGAAAGATGTACCCTTAGGCCCCTTCCTTGATTCACATACTATATTTAAGCTTGATTGGGACCCCTAGCATCCCATTTTTGTGTAGGTATACCATTAGTTTCAATTTCAACATAAAGGGTAGGCCAGTTGACTTCAATATTCCCTAAAAAGACACAATGAGCCCACAGAAAAAATGTCTTCCTGCTAATGTCATTAAAGTTGCAGTGCCACCAGACGGTTAGCACTGTTGTCTCACAGCAAGAAGGTCGTGAGTTCTCTGCATGTTTGTGTGGGTTCTATGCGGGTACACTGGCTTCCTCCCACAGTCCAAAGACTTGCAGTTAGTGGGGATAGGTTAATTGGAAACACTAAATTGGCCATAGGTGTGAATGCGGGAGTGAATGTGAGTGCGACTGGTCGTCTCCTGTCTACGTGTTAGCCCTGCGACAGACTGGCGACCTGTCCAGGGTGTACCCTGCCTCTCACCCTAAGACAGCTGGGATAGGCACCAGCACCCCACCTCCCCCCGCGCGACCCTGAAAAAGATAAGCTGAATGGATGGAAGGATGGATGTCACCAGAAGGAAGATTCTAAGATCTAAAAACTCAGTGGTGGGTTTTATTATGCTTTTAATCCATTTTGTTCTCATCACTTTACATGCATTTATAGTACATATACCTTTATCATGAAAGCATATCATGACTTTCACTGCTTTAATGAATGGGAAAAGATGATATACGCAAAGGTTTTAGTTTTGATGGTAATATTTTCATTTAAATCCTGATGTAATTGTCTTTGAAGCTGCAGATATTCTAATATTACTGAATACTGCATTTGCCACAGATGTGCAGAAAACTGCATTCCAGAGAAACTTTCCTACCCAAAGAAGGAAAAATGAGTTTTTCACTGACTATTCACGTTGCCACATCTGCCAAGTTGGAGGCAAATTTCCACTCAGAAGCTGTAACCTGTGATTAGCTCCAGTTCTGTACATATTCGTATGGGTCTCTGACTTTTTGGTTGAATGTACTTTACCTGGCAAATGAAAAATGAAAAGCAGGTGAACCAGTAGAGACCTTAACTCATTTTGACTGTCACAGTAAATTTTTCCAATGTTACTGTTTTGCATGGCTGGTTGCTGTGAGTGACAGGTAAAGTTCAACTACTTTAGATTTGCATTTGCTGTGCCAAAGAATTTAAGAAATCTCTTTAAATGAGACAATATGATTGAGTTCACAACTTCATTAGAGATTTGGTATGTAAAACAAACAAATGATTATAATAATAAGCACCAGAGCACAAACAATCAATTGATATGTAAGTCAAGCCTCCCAAAATTATCATGAAGTCTGTTTCAGCACATGGATGAGAGAAAGACAGCTACAGAGCACAGTGTCCGTGATGACAGGTAAGATGAAGGGTAAGCATGGGCTGTGTTAAACCAGAGATATGTATATAGCCTAAAACAGTTAATAAATGAAGATTGATGCTTTACTGCAAAACAGCATTAACATCCAGATCAAAGCTGTAAGGTAATCGAAATATTAAAATTTCCATTAGTGGGAAAATTAAAGCATGAATTTTTGTTGAGTGGCAAAGCAGAGACCACTGACCTGATCCATTCCACTGGCTATTTTTAGCTCATGAAGTTGGACTAATATACACCCAAGAAAACTAAACCAGCACTCATCTAATGAGTGACAAGCTGGTAGCCACATAGTAGCAACTCCAGTAACAGATTTTCAGCTCTAATCTGACCAGAAAGTGAACACTTTTCAGTTTTTCTTTGTATGTGTGTGTGTAAATGTGACTTTTCCCATTTATTCATTCATGGCTAAACAGCTAACTGGTGTGGCTCTGCTGCCCAGTTGGTCTAAGTAACTGACAAACCCATCTCATTTTCCATCATGCTCCTACTACTCCTCTTTTATTCCACCACGTTTGACCTTTGGCACTGTCTTGCCACTTATCCTGTCAGAAGAGTGATGACAGCCTCTGTGTGAAGCTGAACACCCAAAGTGAAGTCAAGGGTTGCAGGTTAAGCATCAGATGATGCTAGGATAGCAAAGAGATTGACTGGTGGGTGCAGTCTACCTTCAGAACAGGTGTTTATTCCATCTACTTCACACTGATTTTCAGATATCTCTTGCCCCCCCTGCAAAATCCTACCTTTATTGTTAAAATTATCTGATCTTCTGGAGTGGGATGATGAAGTCTCCTTCTTCTTTTTTTAAACAGCTGTTCCTCGCTCAGACGCTTCTGCAATCATGCCCATATTTTTTTGTTTGTTTGTTTTTTTTGTTTGTTTCTTTTGTTTTCAAGCATCCAAAACTGTAATGTCCATGAAAAAAATATGAGGATAAAAATATAAAAGCTGTTGAAACTTGTGGCCTGATTTACCAGACAGGGCATGATACAGCAATCAAAAACACTCACGGGAGCGGAAAGTGATCCGCTAACAATTAGCTTACTAATATAACAACACAGATGCAGCTTCATTTCATTAGCAATGACTAATGCTATCTACCAACAGCAGCTCAAGTAAGTCAAGTCAGGTCCAAAACAGAGTATGAGTAACAAAAATAACACAGTATAAGTGCAGACTTCACACTTGGCAACTAAGATCAAGAAGTGGCAGCTGAAGAAGAATTGACATGCTCTGAGTGTGAACTCCTTGAAATTATTGGAGATGACTTGAGGTCTGGGAGGTAGGTGCAGCTGTTCTCTTGACAAATCTTAAATGAAGTTCTGTGCTGTTTATAAATCTATAAACCACCTGTGAAGTAGGTAAAAGGACACAAAACATCATCTACTTTCAGAATCAGGCCTATCGACATGTTACTATTCAAGTTCTACTTCAATTTATTGAAGTCAGTGAAAAAAAAATTACACAGCCACCTGTGGGTGTTAAACGATTTCTGACCAATCCATAAAAAAAAAACCTCTCAGTGACATCTGAAAAATATGTATATGCCTTGGGTAACGTCTGAACTGAAATATCTGCAATTTTTCTATACAAAGAGAGACATCTGCCAGATATTATTATCATTAGTAGTAGTTGTAATAGTAGTAGTAGTAGTATTGATTCTCAAAGTTATTCCACCATGCCCATGATCTACCAGAGTTACATCGGCAGCTGTAATTTAGCAGGTATTTCAATATGTAATATATCTAATAACAGAGAAAAATAAAGTTCATTTGTCATGATGCAGAGTGTTGGGAATGTGCTCTGCTGAGTAAAAACACACTGAGACTTTTGTGCCCTCTGCAGATTTTATTATGGAGTGATCTCTGAAGCACTGCAAACCACTCTGCTCACTGCAAAAAATTATTTTGTTGCCTGTGATACCGCCGTGGCTTGTATGGCCTGTTCTCTCTTGCTATTCTCCCCTTCTCTCTGATGCTTGACGTCAAGCTTTGTTCTGTTACATTAAAATTTCAGTATTGAGGACCAGAAATATGCAGGGCGCAGCTCAAAACATACAGGATGAAGAGCTACAGGACTAAGCCAAAATTTTGGCACTGCACTCAGGGCTTTGAGCAATCCACCCACACCGATTATGCACTTATTCCGGCAAATATTGGTAGAATTTGCACTAAAATTGTGGTAAATAAGATTTGTATGATTCATGTAAATACTCCCCTCCCCCCCTTTTTTTTGCTTTTTTTTTTTTTTTTTGCTTTTGTCAATTTTGGGCATGTCAAACACAGGGCAATACAGAGGGTGTGTACAGTCAGAGCTGACGTCCTCCCCCTCTGCCATCACTTTGGGCTCAAACACGCATAATATTTGTCCCTACAGTATAATCCATGTTTTAGTTTTAGCATCAGTCACATTTTCTGCATTCTGGTGACTTTTATTTCACTTTGTGCCTTTCCTGTATTGATTTCACTCTTAAGTCATATAAAGTAAATCAGAAAATGGGACATAATGCAGTAAGGCTCTTGGCATTTCCATATAATGCTTTTAAATATGATTTTACCATAGTAATATTTCACATGTAATTTTACTCAGTAAAATTCATACATCAAAACACACACACAGTCACAAATTCATCTTCCACTCTCTTTCACATCTTTTGCAGTGAGATATTAATAATAACTGTTTCATTAGGGGAAAAAAGTGTTTAAAAAAGATGTGATTGGCATCATGATGAGAGGCCTGTTGGATCACTTAGGTGTGTGTGACCTGAGGAATGAATGCAGTGGCAAGGATGGAAGTGATGTCATCTTGTGTCTCTGATTTTGTTAAACATTTAGCAGCTGAGTTTTGAACAAGCTGGAGGCAGGGGATAGACTTTGGCTGAGACCCAAGTAGAGGGAAATTATAGTAATCTAAGTATGAAGACAAGGAATGCTTGAGTTAAAAAAAAATTAATTTATTGCAACATTTCTTAATTGGAGAAAGCATGAATGTAAAAAATCAGTCATTTCTGAGGAAAACAAAGGTCAGACATTACAAGATTACACTCCAGTTTCAAGAAAAATTCCTAATATGGAGTACAGATTTGCAGCTTTCTTTCCAAATTACTAAATTCTTTCAAGGGGCCCAAAGAAAGAATATTCAGCTTTTAAGGGCTGTGTGATTTGAGATTGTATGCATGTTACTATTTGTTACTGGTACAAATAGGTGCATATCATCCTCAAAACTGTGAAAATTAATGCTGCATTTTCTGCCCCAGCAGAAGCATATACATGGAGAATAAATTGGGACCCACAACTGAGCCCTGGGGACTGCCACATGTCATTACGACAGACAAGAATCTGTCAGATAAATAGGAGAGAGTGTCCTTTCATCAAGTGTCCTTGATGCCAACACAGCATTCATGGTGTTTTATAAGGAAATCACGGCCAACTGTAAATGCAAAACTCGTATTTAGAAATTAGTAAGAACTAAATTAGTAAGAAGTAAATTAGAAAGAAGTAAATTTCTTAAGGAAAGATTTGGAGGAAAAATGGTCTGAGGGTTTAGTAAATATTGTACACACATATATATACATATATACATACATATATATATATATATATATATATATATATATATATATATATATATATATATATATATATATATATATATACTTTAACATGGTTAAGAAACTGTTCATGTACCTCGGTGGATGCTTTCCTTTGCTGGCTGTGGGCTGACCATCATGTTTATTGCCTGGAATAAGTCCCTGGGGCAGTGGCAGGTACTTGAGATTAATTTAGAGAAACATGAATATGACTGCATGATTACGGGCCAACATAAGTTTTTTTTTTTAACACATCATATATCTTTCTTCCATTTAGACTCGGCTCTTCTCCATTGCTTTTTATACCTTTTGCATGATTATTACATCATGTTTCAGGTGATTCAAGCAGGAGATTCGGTAGCTGTCAAGAAGTACTGTGCATTTTTCATATCAAGCTTTGCTGCGCTGTGCCGTGTGCTTGATTTTTTTTTTTTTTTTTTTCAGTTGAAATGTCAAACGTGTTTGAGCTATTTTCAAAGCACATTAAGCCAGAAATAATGGTTAATAAAGATTTTGTTTTTATGTATTTATTTTTTCTTATTTTCTAATATTGCAAATATATTCAGAAAAAGGGACTTTGACATATCAAAGACAGAATTCGTGAGCAAACCTGCAAAATACATAAACTTCCAGAACCACCTACACATGTATGCGAAGAGCAATTGCCTGTGGAGGTGTGTTTCATTGCCTTTTTAGTTGTTTAAGAGAAAAACAGAAGCAGGAGATTATGTGGCATACTTCAGTCTGGCATTTCAGCCTCTTGTTATCTACCTTTGTCTTTCACTATCCCTATTAAGACCTCGGTGCTCCTGTTTGCCTAAAAAGCTATTTGATTAGCAGTATGTATTTATGTTCCTTGAGTGCCCAAATCTTGCCAAATACTGAAAGGTTTCTGATGGTTCAATTTGAAATTGCTGGATTCGAGTATTGGCATCAATTGTAGCATATTTATAAGTCCATATAAAATCATTTTAAGGGCTGGGATTAAAAAACAAAAATCAAAGCATTTGTTTCACTAAATTAACACCATGCAAATTCAAATACAAGCAAAATGCAACTTTCAGTGATCCTAAGGTTGTAGCAGGAACACTTGGAGTGTTTTCACAGCATGTTATCTTATTCACTGGTGTCCTTATTTCACACAGAAAACCATTAGGGTGTTTAATATTTCGCTTTTGCTTCTAGTCTTCGCTTTAAGAGTAGAAAAAGGTGTAAAGAAACAGCTTCATGGTGGTCTGGCACTGGCGGAAAAGAGAGAGAAAGAGAGAAAACCACACAACGGGTGTCAGAGAAGCAGTGATAGAGTGGTGGAGGCTCAGCAGACAAGATGTACTATAGCAGAGTGGCAGAGAAGCAGCTCAAGGGTGGCAGAGTGGCTGCCTGTGCCAGTCCGCAACAAGGTGCTGGAACAAGCTGCCACAGTGTTGACTGTATTTTTTGCTCAATTTTGCAGTGTTCCCAGGGATACATTGTAATTTATTTATACAGTACGTTACAAAGACTGAGGCATTTACAAGCATAATGGTTTGGATTTAGCAGCACTTACTTCTATTTTGAATGACAATGAAGAATGATGAAAGTATAAGTAAGCAGTGTTAGGAATAAATTCACTGAAATGCCACTGTAACACTTTACTTAAAGATTTCAAAAATGTCCTAAAGGTATCCTTTGGAGCTTTTGTGATGGATTTCTGAATGGAACACGCTGCTATGTTCTGGTGCACTTACACACAGGTGATGCAAAACACATTCCCAACTAAGGTGCAGAGATACTCCACGGGTGGGAGAAACCCGCAATGAACCCAGTGAAAATCCCAGTAAGAAGATCACTGTCAACTGTAAATCTACAATGCTGGTTTTCGGTATTTTCAAAAATGTTCTACAACAAAGAAAATTCATTGTAAGTTTACAAAGATGCTGCAAGGACACAACACTGAATGTAAACAGAAACTTTGTTTTCAAGGATGTCCACGTAACTTTTAAAAGTCTTTTGGATGCACTCTAAAAGATACTAACTAACCAAGTCTCCTGAGTGTGACGGCTTTTCCTACACCTGCTTTTGCTGTACATGTTACACTAAACAAGACAACTTAAAGCAAGAATTTTACCTTCATGTATGATTGTAATTTTCATGAGAACATAACTGAAAAACCACAGGTTTCTTTTTTCGAAGACAGTACATGTTTTTATTATTATCATTATTTAATCCTAGTATAGGATTTGCTCACCAGTTGTCAGGAATCTTGTCTTTTTAACTGGCTAAAACTAAACACAGAAGAAGTATGCCGAATAGTCCTCATGACTTTTTCTGGCATGAATCACTTGGAGAAAACTCCCACACTTTCTATCAAAAATTCACATTAAAAAGGCAAAAAGGTCAGGGCAATGGCATCTGAAAACTCTTAGTAATTTTTCTTTTAAGAAAATCATCTTTTTTCAACCAGTTGTTTGCAGCCCACCTCCAGACCTCCAGTGGCTTGGTGTCCCTGCCCCACTGCTTGAGAACAACTACTGTTTAAGGATCTACATTTGATCATTGATAAGCGCCCAGTTACAATATAGAAAGCACAGTTCCACAAAGCAGAGATTAGGTTATGTTTGATACGATAGTTATTTAGTTTCCTTGCACTGTCCGATGAACTACACTACCTAAATGAATCTCGGTGAAAGAACACAAATAATGCAGCATTTTTTATGTTTTAGCCTAATCAAACTTAAGCTATGGCAATGCAGGCAACATATAATGGAAAGAAAATTACAGGGGAATCATTGTTAATGACAAAAAGAAAAGAAAACAGCAGCCCGATCCTTTGCGGAGATGCTCTGCATATTTAAAGAGGTGCTTGTAAAATACTGTCATAACTCCTTTCTTCACTGTCGCTTCTTTTTTTCTTTTCCCTCAAAGACTCTTGTCAGTATCAAATAAATCTTTGTTTACTTGTAGTTTATTGACACTTGGATTCTGATCTGTCTGATCCTCCCTTCTCCGCTGCATTTTTGAGCTGCGTCTCTTTCACACTACAATGGTTCGCTGTCACTTATACCACTTTAATTCTGCTGCCTCGCTGACGCCACCTCTTTGTTTCTGTGAACTCACCTTTTCTTCTCCTGGGTCATACACTGTGTGACATCCTCTGCGTGCTCCATCTTATCGAGTCTCCCATCCTTTCTTTTAGCCAATCTAGCATTGTTTCACAATTCCCCTTCGTGTATAGCCCTAGGCTATTTTACTTTGGCGGTTTCTGCCTGCTGGTCACTTCCTTCTTTGGCTGCTTAAACTTTTGACTCTCCACCCCCATTTTTTTCTTTTTTTCCACTTTTCTTTTCATTTGTATGGACAGTGTGGTTTGCTGTGTGTCACTTTACTTGAATGTATTTTATCTTTGACATCTCACAAGGTGCTGTGATGTGAGGTCTGGATTTGGTCAAGGACTTTAGATTTCCTTCTTTTTTCCAGGTCTTTTCAGGTTGTTGTTTTCTAACAAAGCTAAGGGCAGACGTTTTCTGTTATATTTTTTTCTACTTTTCTTTTACTCCACATTTGTGGTCATTTTCATGTCATTTGCAGTCCTGTAAGTAACCATCAAACTCACAGCTGTCATAGTTTGGATTTAGGTAGCATGTTAAACCAGCCTTGACTACAGGTCTCATGGGTCGCAAACCCATTACAACCTCAGCTGAGCCTTTTCCCTACAATCAGCTACTGCTATTGTTATTGTTTCTGCTTGGTCTTTCAGCAGCTGTCAGCAGTAATATTCACAGAAGTCATTAGATGAATCTCACTGAGACAATTATAGAGCGAGTTCTGAACTGAATAAATTACACGCGTTACACTTCGGGGCAGAAAAATAGCTTTGAGGTTAGAAATTTCAGCTGAGGCCATCCATTAATTTATTGTCTTACTTTCTATGAATAAACTGCTGACTGTAATTTTTCCTTTTTGTTTGCCAAACTGATAAAGTGTCACATTAGGAGAAAAAAAATAAAGACAGTTTAAGGGCAACACTTACAGTTTAAAGCGACAGAGACAAAATGCTGAGTAAAAATGATAGATTTAGTGAGAGGGGAAAAGGAATGGAAAATAGTGCACCATCAGGCTTTCTGTTAAATAAATTTAAAATCCATTGACTTCCCTCTAATGGCAGGCAAGGCCATCCTCAGCATTTTTTCCTCCTGGGATTCAGCCTCATTCTACTTGTGGATGAAAACGTAATTGATGCCATCTGTTCCGAGTCCACCAAAAGCACACTACTTACTGTGATGTCCTCCTCTTCAGGTGATACTCCAGTCCAGCTCTGCCAGGGCAGAAGTACGGACACGGATTTCACAGCTTCTTTTGGTTGGTGAATGTTTGTGATGGACAAATCCATGGCTAACAGCAGTGGAGAGATGCTAAGAGAGCCCTAACAAAATGACAACGATTTTAGCGGTATGGTGAAAACAACAACAACAACAAAAAACCCTTAACAGCATCTCTCAAAATGAGGAAATGGATTTCTTCTTTCTAATGGATCCCCTTTTTGGCAAAGGGTGGGAATATTGCTCATTTCTGGGAATGATGCAACTACAACAAATTCATTTTCAAGAAATTCAATCTACTAGTTTCCTGCAAAATGTATTTGGCAAAACATATTAGAAGCAGTAGCAATATTTAGAGTCATCGGAAAGAGACAGGTTGCAATTATCCAGCTGATCTGTCAGACACAGAGAGTGGCAAAGTCACCGACTTCAGAGAGCATCACGTTTTATGAGGGGAGTATTTTTGACCAGTGTTGCATTGAAAATGGACTTTCAAGGGATCCATAACAGGACAGAGCACCAGGCTGAGATGGGATCTTGCAGTGTTATATGAGGGTTATCTAACAGAAGGGAAAGCATGAAAAAATAATGTTTTTGTCAAAGGGTTGGATATTTTTAAAGCCAGCAGTAAAATCATCCAAGGAAATATATATATATATGTTTTGGTGAGGACAGTGAGGCACAATAGGAAATGTGAGAAGTAAGGTATTTATTAAGGCAAGTGTTATTTCATGCTAAATCCTCATGCTAAATAATGCATGGGCAAGGATACGTAATGGTAAGTGGAATAATTATGCACGGATCAGATTGTACAGAGCAGGTTCCCTCCAGCGGCATAAGAGGTGAAACTGGAAATGACAATACAAACATGACGTCTGAGATTTAAAAGCCATTCCTTATGCAAAAGGTGTTGAAAGTAAACTTAGTAAATATGCAGGGGAAAAAGTAGCAAAAGCTCACCACATAATAAAAGTCATTAAAAGAATACTTCCAAGAAAATTTTATAGAGAGGGAAAAAGTGAGAGTTGAAATTCAACTCACAGTTCCTTTCCCTTCTTAAGTTGCAAAGCTAAACTCTTCCTAGGGGCATAACATGTGAAATACTGCAGTGACAAACTAGTGTGTCATGAAAAGAGGAAACTGGTCCTCCAGTGTGATCCGTGGCAGAATATAAGCACAAGCTGGAATATTATCATGTTCACAACCTGCATACTAATAGAAATAAACTATCAATCAAAGTTTATGGTATATATTTCAAATATTTTATGTTAGTCTTGTGTGTTTATGAAGTAACCTTCACCTAAACAAATATGTCATAACCAAGAGGACTCATATGCAAACCCACAAACCAAGTAATGTTTAAGACAGTTTATTTACAGCAGGGCAGACTCCAGTCCAGCCACCAAAACCGCCAGAGATGCACCACAGGAGTGTAGGAGAAGGAGACGCAGAGGCAGGGTAAGTAATTAAACTTGAACCGTAATCACTTGAAGAAGCGACAACAATCTGGTGAATAGTGGCAGAATGAACCATTGTTTCGATTCACAAGGTTGATGAAGGCACGGTTAGTGAGCGCCTGCAGGCGGAGCAACCTGCGGCTGACTGGAAGGCCCGCCTCGAGCAGGGAAGAGATGGGATAAGGAAAGCTTTTCCACCTGAGTGAAGGTAACAGAGGAGGAGAAGGCGAGCGAGAGAGGAAAAAGAGGAGGAGAGTGCCAGGACAGGGCATATAAAATATGGTGAGCAAAGCTGGAAATGCCAATAGACAGTTTTTTTTTTATAATCTTAAATAATCACATCATTACACAATCCCTGGAGAAAATGAGCTAAGAAACAACTGGTGTTTACGTTGACTGTTCTTTAGATCCATCCTTACAGATCTCTTGCCTATACAGGACATAAACTTAAAACTGGTGTGAACATGCCCTGGCATGTCAAAAGATTGCTGGTCCAGTGCTTGCTGCTTCCTGTTTTGGAAAAGTTTCACAACTGAAAGTAGATGCTAGAAAATTGTGTGCTGGAGTTGGAGTGTTATAACAGGAAGCAGCCTGTATTGAGAGGCCAGTGAACCATTTCTCTTGCAAGTTTAGTTCTTGTAAGTAAAACTCTTCTATTGTGGACAAAGAGCCCCTGCAAAATTAGATGGTGTTGGTGGTTTGGTGGCAATATGCCAGCAACAAAAACATCTTTGTATTCTTTACGTGGCGTATTCTCCTTGTGTGAGAGGTATATATGGAGTAGACCTGCACATTGTCCATGCTTTATACCTCTTGATCATCAAAGACTGCTGGAAAGTTCAGTGGGCTCAAGGTTTACTATGGAATCCTGATACACTGTTTAAATGTCATTATCACCGGCTGTTTTATGTAGCTGTTTGCTTTATTTTTATCTGTCGCCTTGCCGCCAGATTTCATAAAGTCAATGAGTCAGGGCTGAAGGTTTTTAATACAGGGGTTTAGTTTAGAAAGTTTTATTTGGATTTATATATCGCTGTTAGTTTAAATCAAACACCATGCCATTTTTGTGTGTGTCTGGTCTTTTTCTAAATGCCCCTAAGGGACACCATCCATTTCTGTCTTTGATCACAAGTATATTGTTATTTCATTCCTTTTTACAACAGCCATTACACATGATGAGCATGCTGTGTGCTATCACATCTTTAATGAACATCCCACAGAATAGTCTTTCCTTTGTCAGTTTGAGCAGCAAATGGCTCAGTCTCCCCCACAATGAATCTGTTAATGATTTTACCCAGCTGTGCATATTATTGCTCCATCCAGGAAACAATCAGCAATTAGATCATCTGGACCTAAATTAAATTTTTGTGAACTTACCTCTGCAGGTTTTTATTCACTTCCCTTAATCACTTTGTAATCGTTGCCCTGACAGGTGTTCCTGCTGCTCTGAATGTTAACTTAGAGAAATTATTAACCGTGCAATTATCAGCACATCGGTTCCCCCGTTAAAGCTTATTTACTCGAGAGCTCACTTGTTAAGACGCTCATCTTCGATGCCACTGAAAGACCTCGGGTTCCTCCTTCAAAAAGGTCTACTCATCGATCGGAGAAAGATCGGCTGACTCATGGAACACGTTCACGTTCTTTAACTGCATATTCGCGTATTCATGTCATTCATCTTAAGCGGATACATAAATGTATCCGATGAGCATTCCAGAATGATTAGAGACTTGCATGCTCAGAAAATGGCAGCTCAAGGTACAATTAAATTACACTTTAATTACCTGTGCATTTCCCTATATCATCAACGGGACAGGGGAAATTACTTCAGTGGTTTTAGTACACACACTACATGGTCATATCAAATCTGCACAGAGCTGTTAAAGCAATTATCTCATTCCTGAGCAGAGCAAGCGATGAATGATCTTTGCGAGCAAGGGAACGGCTTGAATGAGAGACCATAAAAGTGGTTAATACTTTTTCTTGCTCGTAGTTCATAAATACGTCTCATTTATGTGATCTGGTAGAATTTGAGAGTCACAGGAGGATGAAGACTTACCCTTGTTGCTGTGTAACCTGGGAAAGTCAAGACTGCCACCAACCTTTTGTCAGGTCAGTGGAGATGTGTTTATGATGGTGTAAACAAATGTAGAAGAGTTTTAAAGGGCTGTTAGCCCATTAAAACTGTTTTTCTGAATATAAGCACTTGGAATGAGATGCATAATTAAGCTCTTTGTATTTATCAAAAAATGTTCCGTTCCAAAATATAGAGGTTGAGGAAGAAGAAGAAGAAACATTTTAAGCCCTACAGGACCAAAACCTCCATTCTCTGGGTTATTAATTATCATCTGATTAATGTATACTCCAGTAGGTGCTCAGTGTTAGCGCTACTTGACCTAAGCCCCACCGCACATGTGATTAATCATGCAGTAATTGATAGACTAGGGAATAAAGTTGGTATAACTAGGGCCATGAAAGCCTGGCTCATCTTCTACCCATCAAACAGGAAATGTTTAGTCTCCATCGGTGATTATGCATCTTCACGCTCTGTTCTGGGGCCAAAACTGTTTTGTTTAACCTTCGTCTTGTAGTATTTGTCAGCATGCACTTTCTTTTAACTGCTTCACCAGCACTCCTCAGAGCCAACTTGTAAGTGTGAGTTGGCAGATTGCTCTAAAACTGACAATGTAGTTAACTGCAATAAAGATAACTAAAAAAATGTATTGTATATAGCAGTCTTTGCTAAACGTTTAAATTCATTCATCAAAAACTAAAATGTTTAGAAAATCTTTCAAGCTTAGCAAATCTATTTTCTTTAAGGGGCTGGGTCTGTGACCCAGTGTCTCGAGTTTATTTTGTATCGTTGATTTCTTATGTTAGATTTGTGTGTTATTCTTAGTTAAGGATGTAGTTGAGTTATTTTGTATTTCTGATTACTAATAAGATGACGTTAAGTTCTGGTATTACTATTAGTTTGTCGTAGTTGAGTTTTAGTCTGGTTGATGTTTCCTTTATGTCTCTTTGTCTATGCAGGTTGTGCTTGTGTCTTTCACCTTTATGTCTCTCTACTCTCTCTATGTGTGTGTGTTTTAGGGGCCTCGTCCTCCTTATCTGTTTCCATGTTCTTCTCCCTGTGTTCTTTTCTGTTCCCCCAGTCTATCATGTAATTTATGCCTGTGTGTTCTACGTCCTGTTGTCAAGTTTGGTTGTCATGTCTGTGTCTCTCCATGTTTCCTGTTTTATTTTGTCAGGTCTAGTGTTTTCATGTTCAGTGTGTTTAGTTCTATTTTCTTTGTGGCGTTCAGGGTCATTTGTGTCAGCTGTGTTTCCCTGGGTGTTTCTACTTCCCTCATTACCCTCCTGTGTATTTAAGCCCTCTGTCTTCCTTTGTTCTTTGTTGGGTCGCCTGTTTTCATCATGTCAAGTCACGTCAGGTCACAGTGTTTTGTTACAGCTGTTCAGGTTCAGATTCATGTTCATGCTCATGTTTCGATTATTCCCCGTCTCCCTCGTCTGTTCAGTTTTCTTTAGGTTTCAGTTTAGTTCCGTCTCTTGTTTCACCTTGTGTTTTTGTTTTTTCATATTCAGCCCAATAAAATGGCTCGCTTTTTGTTACACTTCGTCTCCCGTTCTCCCATTTCTGCTTTTAGGGCCGCTCTATAAGCACACCGGCAATCCCGACCATTTTCAAGCACTGTTTCATCTTTCCTCATCTTAAACAATAACTTATTTTTGAATTATTAAACAAAATCAGAATGTGTGCAGAGATATACTATGATGTACTATACTGTAACTCTACGCAGTATGTTTTGAAGTCTTCTGTATTCATTTGTGTTCTACAGCTGCACACTATTAACATCATATAGTGTCACGTCCGGTGTGGCGGACGTGTGGAATTGAAGATAGGACCCAAAATGCGGCAGCTCTGGTGCAGGTGAGTATTTATTGAACCGGAGTAGATACAAACAATAGAGGCGGGTGAACATGAAACTGGAAAACCTAAACAGGGCAAACTAACAAAACAAACCAGAAACGTAGGTGCAGGGGGCCACAGGAAAATCCACACAAGACGGACGGTGAGACGCAGGGAGACCGAGGGGAACAACACAGAATGACGGAAGGGACTAACGCAGACGAACCAGCAACCACTAAGACAGAAGACACGACTTAAAAACACTCAGAGAACAAAGGGAGATTACACACAGGTGGAGGACACAGCTGAGAGTGATTAACGTGACGAGACTAGGGAGGCAAACTGAAAACACTCACATAGGACACAGACCTTTACAATAAAACAGGAACTTACACATGCAAGGACACAGACTAAGAAACGTGGACATGACACAGGAACACACGGGCAGCACAGAGTAACACTAAACAGAGGAAGAACAGAACCAAAATCACAATAATAGAAAACACAAAACGCTGGGTCAAAAGGACCCAGGATCATGACATATAGAGTGGTCATATTATACATAAAACACACATTACACAACATTTCCATTGCTATTTCCTACTAGAACTATTTGGATACCACTTTAATACCAAGTACCCTCTAGTAGCAACTCTCGTTACTTGGCAGACATCTTGAATGTGTGTCCATGTTTCTTCTTACAATCAAAAATCAACATTCAGGAAAAATAAATAAATAAATAAAATTTTATATTATAAACTGAAATATATATCCTGCTACACTGAAAGCTGTTCTTTGTTAATATTCTGTTCTGTATGTGATATTATTATTAGTGTACTCTGTGTGTGTAAATGTATATTTTAAATGTATGTTATTTCACATTACTAGTATGAGTTCAAGGAGCATATGACCACTCTGATTTTTATTGTCTGTAGCAAACTAGTACTAGCTATGATGCAATAACATTGTGTAGCATTGTATTGTAGATTTGTTTGTTTTAAATACATGTTAATCATTGTTTAAATGATTAATATGTAGAAATTTACAAAATTGTAAAAGTATTTTGACCCACTCTTCTTCTTTTTTTACAACATCAGTTGCTTCAGTTCACTGAGGTTTGCAGACACAGCTCTCTTAAAGTTCTACCACAGCATTTCAATCAGGCTGAGGTCTGGACCTGGACTGGGTCATTGCAACACCTTGATTCTTTGCTTTTTCAGCCATTCTGTTGTTGTGCTTGGGGTCACTGTTGTGTTGCCTGACCCAGTCTTGGCAGAGCTTTAGCTGTCAGACAAACGTGTAGCTGTGCATTCTGGCCAAACATCTCCACTTTGCTCCCATCTGTCCAAAGGCCATTGTTTTAGAAGTCCTGCTGGGTTTTCTCAGATGCAACTTTGTAAACCTAAGCTGTACTGTCATGTTCTTTTTAGAGACAAGAGGCTTTCTCCAAACAAGCCAAACCCATTCAGGCAATTTTCTAATTGGGCTGTCATGAACTTCATTTAACATGTGGCTGCAGCTCAGGAGGTGGAGCAGGTCCTCTACTAATCAGAAGGTTGTTGGTTTGATCCCTGGGTGCTCAAGTCTGCATGCCAAGCCCTGAAGTGCTCCAGTCTCCCAAACATCATTAGGCAAGAAACTACTGTGATCTATCCATCAAAGTACAAAAGTGTGTAAATGTTCAAGAGAAAGTACTTAGATAGAAAAAACATATAAAAAGTGCTGGTGTGAATGTTTTGTTTATGTTTTTTTGATGATCAGCTGTACTTGGTTAATAGCACCTGGTGTCTACTTCACCTACTTACTTCCTAAAAGGTCCAGTAAGGGTGTACTTAGTACTTTAACATTACTAATGGTAATTATCATTCATTCAAATAGTTGTTTAGAAATTCCATCTTAGGAATCCCTTTGTTATTTAAACTAGTTCTGATATTAAAATATCAGAACTGGTTTCGTGCTTCAATTTGGGAAAATCAGATTGTAAAAAAGTTCAAATGTATTTTGATATCTATTAAACTCTGTGCTCTAACAAGGGATCAAGGCACTGGGATGTTGTTACCAAGCCCTGAAGTGCTCCAGTCTCCCCGGTATGTCAAGAGATAAGTCATTATATTCACTTCACCTGTATCAAGTTCCTCCACCCTGCTTCTCAAGAGCTACACTAGTCTGCTGCTTTCACTATGATGCCCTGAGGCAATGCTGATGCGGAGAAATGTGCTGTGAAAAAGCTTGGGAGAATCCCCACAACTATCTCGATCAATAGGATTTCTTCCCCCCCTTAGAAGTCTACACTGTGGGGAGTTAACTTTAGCGAATTTTATTATAACGACAAGCAACAGAGTATTTTAAAATCTGCAACACGGATATCAGCTCTGACCTTTACTTTTATCTACCCATCATTCCACAGGCACAGTCTGTCCCTGAATGATCTGCATCTGGGGAATTTGTTAGAGAAAGGTCATGTTTGTTAACTTTTACATATAAGCATTTGACATTATACAAGTTGCTTCATTATTGTGTGAAAGAAAAGACAAAATAAAGAGTTTATTAAAGTGACCCAGACAGAGTCAAAGACATGCCGGGTGGTGAGCTATTCATATATGTCTTCTTATAACCTGGAAGAGTGGAAAGTCACCAAGTTGTTAATATTCAAGTGCAGCTTGTGCACTTTAATTGTGAGGTTTTGCAGGGTATTTTAAATGAGAACAAGTAATCAAGGGTACAGACTGCCAATTCAGCCTTGAATTGTAATGTGTTTTGCGCACAGCTCCAAGATAGGCATGAGTGAATTTAGCCTTTTTCCTCACAGCTAATTTTACTACAGTATCAGGGAGAATTGATAGGAGGAAAAAATGCCAAGTCACTCAAGCTTTTCTCGAAGCTTTGTAGCAGAGACATGACATTTCACAGCAATAAGTGTTGTATACTATCATACAGTCAATGTCTAATATGGGGGCAAACATAGTTTAAGCAGTCTGTGCATCAGTCTAAATAAAACGTTTGCTTCTGTTGTTGCCAGTCATATATATCAATTTTTACTTTATAAATTAGAAATCCTGTCTGTGTAGATAATCTGTCCTTGCAGAATAGCGTCTCCTTTACATATAAAGGAGTGCTATAAAACTATTTTGGGTTATGGTATTATAAATAATGAGTGTAGGTGTTATGATTCACACTATTCATGAGATACAAGCCTGGTATGTTTCAGCATTACAAGAAAAATAGATACTGAAGCTTCTTTTGAAGTCAGTACAGTGTGAAGCTGCTGAAAGGCCACAAATATAAATTTAGCATTGATTGTCACATGAAAATAGTCCCTAATGAATGGAACGAAATGAAGATAATATTTCAGTAGCAATTAGTGTTTGGTGTGACATACCTGGTCAAAAATTACTTGCACTAAAAAGAAGACATTTAATGTAAGTGTCATCAAATTTTCTGTGGTGACATCATCCATTACCACCCCGAGACCAAGAACTGACATTTTAGATTTTAGCTTTATGGTTTTGTCTTAAAAACCTCTGTGAAATCAGATGAATTTAACATAAACATAAGTGTTACAGTACTGCATGTCAATTAATCACTAAGATTAATAACCAATCCTGTGATGAATAAAATAATTTGTTTTTATTTGTTTGTTTGCCAAATAGATGGGCAAGTCTGTTATGTGTAAGTTTTTTAAAAACCAAACCATGAGTAGCCTTTGAAAAATGGAAAGTGATCTGAATCAACATTCAAAGACCATACAGAGCTAATTTGCACCAGGAGCACTGACAGCACATCTCCAATCATCAAATGTTCAAGAACTGGAAATGGAAAATGCCCACAGAGAGACTGGAAGCACAGACGCTGCTTCCAGAAACATGCCCTCAATAGCCGTCCTGTCATCTTAGAGGATATTCCCTCACACTTCAAAATTTCAGTTCAATTTTAGAAATAGAAATGATACATTTGTGGCTGAAATTCTAAGGTTTTTCTTGACAAACTATTGACAGCAGGATAAGATGATGGCAGGCTTGTGCTGTAGCTGTACTGTGATCAAGAGTTCCACCAACAGCTCTCCTTGATCTGCCTGAATAACAGAGTTGTTTGATATTGGCTAAAAGCGATACCATTAAACAGCTAATAAACTAATTTTCCATGTTATTGCATCCCAAACACGTATGTTGCCTGCTATTTTAATCACATCTTACTCTGAATCTGAAAACATTTTCCATTTATCGTACAAAGCTAAATTGCCACAGAACTCCTCTCTTGTCAGAAATTACCATGTATTAGCCGAGGCTCGATGCTGCACCTCGAGAGCAGCTTAACCCTGCAGGAACCAAACACTTTAATGAACTCTGCATACTAATATTGAAATCAGATCTGGGTATCATTTGAAAAATTGTGCAGCAAAGTTCAAAAAGATCCGAGGTCTCTGTTGCTCAGTAATTACTTCTTTATTACAGTGTGCTAGAGTTGTAATGAATTTGATCTGCCTGCATTAAGACGTGCCAGGTAATCCTGTGAAATTTATCTCCCACACCTTTTCATCAGCCAAAGGCTTTCCTCACTATTGCTGTGATACATCAAGATCATAGAAAAACTGCCCACAGTATAATGTGGGCCTAAACTGAATGGACAATAGACATATTTTATTTGAAAATAAAACAAAGTCTTTAACTTGGCCTTTGTATAGCTTAAAGCTTATGTTCTAGGAGAGAGCTGTGGCTAAGCTATGAGAACGAAGGAATTAAAAGCAACGGCAAGAGCTAAAAACATAAAGAAACACAAATGTAATGTAAAAGACATGCACACATGTATTCATCCTGTGTTTATATGCATCCATTTTCTATTTATACTGCAAAAAAACATTTTGGAAGATAAGGAAATTAACCAAACCAATGGCATTCAGCTGTAACATTTGCTAATTATTATCTTTCACTGGGAATTATTATTGCATAAATGGGAAATTTTAATCCTCTATATATTAATTTACTAAAGATTACAAAAAACTCTAGATAACAATGTGTTTACAAATGGATCTTATACTTTGACCTTATGTTTGACTTTAATGTAATATTTATATGAATTTGACCTGTGAAAAGGCTGGGTCACAGCCTCCTTATGGAAGGCAAAAACTTAGATAATGAACTAGTTTGATATTAACATTTCCATCTACATGAAACGGTACACCTATTACATACATTTCTACAGAAATCCAGGTAATAGTAATCATAGGTAAATATCTCTGTTTACCTACTAATATAATGTGAAAAAGATCTGTTGTCACTCTGCTCACAAATGTATTCAGCTACATCTGAATGATGTACAACAGGTATAAAACATGTAAAAACCAAAGGCCCACATGAATCTAAGTCTACGGGCCTCGGGGCACAAAACAACACAATCTAACAGAAAGCAGGTGGAAATGGTTGGAGCAAATGCTGAATGCTGGGGTGACTGGGGAATAGGAAACAGGTGAGCAGGTGATTTACACCACTGGGGAAGTCTGAGGGCATCTGGTGGTCAGGTGTTGAATGGTAGGGACTGAGTGAGTTAGTAGAAATGCAGTTGTGTGTGCAAGGCAGAGCGTTGCTGAATGCAGAGCCAACACAGGCAAATCGATGAGAGCAGAGGTAGCTGCTGTAACACACTGACACGCCACAGAAATAATCCTCAGATTACTCAGAAATACGTCTTCATCTGCAATACTCATCAAGCATGAATAATTATTTTTATTCATATAACATATACATGTATCCACACATTACTTTTGAAGTTAGGAAGACCTTGTATCCAGATGTACTGCTAAACCCTTAAGGCAAACATAACTTACAGTAACAAATCAAATGTATATGCATAAACAAAACATAAACAAAAGTTTTCTTAAGTTTTTTTTAGAGCTGAATCTCAGTGAACTTGGACCAGTCTTTTTTCCCAGTGCAGCTTACTGATAACAACTAGAGATGTGCATCATTAATTCATGAGTGGTGGGGGTGGCAGTTGAAATGTGTTGACGCCTCAGAGGAGGGTAATTAAACAGATAGAGCTGTTTCCATCCAGTAAAGTAGGCTTGCACTGATGTGCCGTGGGAAACGGGATGTGTCTGTTGACGCTCATGAGAGCCCTATAATTTAACACAACCCTGAAATGCACATGTATGTTGATTCAGTCTGCTCTGAGCTTCAAAGAGCACATGAGCTGGAACAGCACCAAGCACATCCTCCTTTTGGGGGGTTTTGACTGAAAAACCCCCCCAGCGCGTGTTATCACATGTGATCCCCTCGATGGTGCTCAACTTTCAAGACCAAAGAGCATATTTAGCCAACTGCTCATTTACTGATTGATGTATATTAATGTGCTAAAGTCAAATAAGAACACTATGCCTTATCTGGAAGATTTAGAAGTTCAGTGTTTTTAACACATTTAAGAATATTTAAGTTTGCACTGTAAGTAGGTTTGGGAGTGAATATTTCATGTTTATTTTGGGGTACATTAAGATAAATGTGAACTACTAACTGCAGTCTTTTATTGTAGTAAAAGCTGAACATCCATCATCTTTAAAAAGGATTGATTCTAAGAGACATGAAGAGGTGAGAATTGTCAAAAAGCAGTTGTAGGAACTGATCCACAATATTGTGCTTCAGAAAATGCATTCGATTAAAGACTATTTGTGATTGGACTACATCAACACGGAGAAGTGCCTGAATAAAGTTAAAAGTACCACATGAACTTTTTGCTATTACCTGAGGGCACATTATCATTCAGATGGATAAAAATTCCAGTAACATTAAAAAGCTCTGAAGAATGACTTTGCTCACATTTTTTGAATGTTGTTACTTTGTAGTCAGTGGTATGAAAATAAAAACCACTGGTTTAAATGTTGTAGTTGCTGAAGGGAGACACTTCAACTCTATTAAATGTACACCTTTTCACTGGATTACTTTGCATAGACATATTCCATTGATTAGGCTGAAGCACTCACACTAATGCAAAGAATTATCAAAATATATCAATAGAGAAACTTATGCATTTCTTATTTTTACAAAATAATGGTGATAAAAAACTCTCAGGTAAGAGTACCAATACTGAACATTTAGTATTGCTTTCTTCTGCTGGTAACCACTGTCTAAATACTTGTTTTTGTTGGTTTGGTTTGGTCCTGGGGTGTTTTTGGTTGAGGCTGAAGGTTTAAAAGAAGTTTCTTATGTTTTTTCTTCTTCTACACCAATTCCTTGTATGCAAATTGGTCCCCGTCTCATCCTCTCACCACCCCTTTTTACCTGTAGCCTCTGAGCACACTGTGCTTCTTCTTCTCTGAACCTACTGAGTCACAAGTTCTGCTACCACACAGAGAGAGGCTCACTGCTGAGATGCATGTTGTTAAGCAGAGGACGAAACCCATCTGCTTTAGAGTACAGTGCAGTTCAATTGCCATATACTTACAGGCAAGGAACACATCTAAATGGTTGAGACTAAACACTTTAAAGACCTGAAACAGGAGCACCACAGCTGACAAAAACATGAATATTTGTTGTGTCAGAGCTGTTACCAGGCCGTTTTGAAGGTTGCAGCATTTCCAGTGGTTTCCTTGACTGCAAAGTTTAATTCCAGCCAATTTGCACAGCTACTGATCTTAACGATGGGTTTCTGTCACCAGGCTAAAGGTGTGTTAGAGAGTGAATTACTGTAGCAATTAAATATTGCAGACTCTTCACCTGCAACGGGACACCATTAACGGGCACAGCAGGAGCAGATTCCCAATTTTCACAAAAAGCTGTAAACTTTGATTGGTTTCATGGTGTGAATTGCGGTTAAGGGGTGGCAGCTGCTCTCACTGCAGACAGGAGAAAAGCTAATGATCAAAATGAGTGGTCATGTGTTCTCTGCAAGCCAAATTGTGAATATAAATTGAATTTGAAGTTAAAGTGTTGCTGATAAGTTGAGCTAAAATGTAATTGACTGGGTCAAACTGCACAGCACATGTTGAGATTTTTTTTTTTGCTGCTCTGCTGATTGATTCTTGCAGGAGCAACCTGGGAAAAAAAAAGCATCACACTTGAAGCTGGAAAAAAGGGGGTGTGGTGGTGCATTGATGAATTAGATGTGCCACAAAGCATTATTTTCCTCTGATGTGTTTCAAAGCAATAGGTTCAGAGGCACTTTGTCATAGCTGTCTTGTGCTGAGAGAAGCTCATAGAAAAATATTTCTTCAGTATGACTCCAAATTTGATAGAGAACAAACTGAAACAAGGTCGAAAGGTTCACACATTTTTTTTTATATCATCAACATCAAAATGAGTTCCACTGGTTTTTAATTCATCTTTGATTTTTGGAAATTACTTAATCAGAGCAGCTTCTAAATAAAAGCACAGATATACCCTTTGTTTGTCTAAGCTGTGACGTAAAAACAAGTTAGAGGGTGTTTTTGTGGAATATATCCTTAAAACTTTCAAAACGTTACGTCAGGATCAAGAGCTTTACTTTCACGACTTACAATTGTCCTTGGAGTCCTGAGGCTCATAAGTAACAAGCACTACTCATACCTAATTGGAAAAACATATCTTGTCAGTTCCCTTGTTATAGAAACCCAGAAGCCACTGAGCTGTTGTTGCACCACCGTCCAAAAGCTTCAAAGCCACACATTTTGTTCACGCAAGCATTTTACTAGACACTTTTTGTATTATGATAATGTTGCACTAAACAATGTTTAAAGAACCTTTAAACATAATGTTGGCCTTTTCACTAACTTCGACCTTCCCAAACAAAATGATAGGTTCTCGTAGTTGCATACATACATACAAAGAGAGAGAAGGCAAAGATAAAGATGACAAAAACAAATCCATCCAAGTGAGATACTGGACATTGAAATAACCATAAGAGAGAAGAATCTCTCCATCACCTCATGACTTACAACTTTGGGAGGATTGCGAAAAATCCCCAGGAACTGCTGTTTAATGAATTATGACATAAAAAAGAAAACTTCAGCATTTATGTGTTGTGAACATTTATCAAGAAGGATATATTCCACTAGACAGGTACTTTGTGAAATACTTTCCTAATTCAATCAGCTGGGCTGCATGTAATGTGCTGAAAAGATTAGGAGAAAGAGGCTCTGTCCTTTTTATCTGTAAATGGAACTATAATTATAAGGTGGACGTCTCTGAATATTTACCTTTTATCATGTGCAGGCAGGCAGGCCGTTGTTATCTTGAGCCAAAGTAATTAAATGATTGCTATATGACTGCTCAATAACTAAGACGGCATGCCAAGTTGTCGTTCAGTTTTTCCGTACTGCCAGTAATCGTCATAATACTCAAAAGTCCACGTTTTATGTATTAAAGCTGGTTTGTTTTATAACACGGCGTGATCATTGAATTCACAATTTAAGGAGGACAAAGTTACTGTTTTTTGGAGTTTGCGAACCAACTATACACACAACTATGTAAGAAATTTCTATTTAACATCCAGTGACTGACAAGAAATTGATTGCTACTTTTCAGAAAACTGCTCACAACAAAGCCAGGACTGCCAGTTTTAAAAAATGTTGTGTGAATGCATCCACAATAGTGATTTTTCTTTCCATTTCTTACGGCTCAGAAGGTTTAAATTAATCAATCAATCCATCCATCCATTTTCTGCCATTTTTCCCGGTCTCCTCTACCTCTCCCCAACCCCACTCCAGTTCTTCTGGAGGGAGGGAGACAAGTTTCCAAGTGTAATTGTTCTATTCCAGGATCTCCTTCCATTAAGACATGCTGAAAATACCTCATCTAGGATCTAGCGTCTAGATGCAGGACCTCAAACAGCTCCTTTTATTCTAGAGGGTCTGAGCACCTCCTGAATATCCATCAGTCATACCCTATCTCTAAGAGATGCCCAGACACCCTTCAGATGAAGCTTGTTTCCTGCACTGTTTTTCTTTTGGTTGATACCCACAGCTAATAGCCATATAGATACACATAGGAACATTATCTGAGTGATTCCCAAAATCTCCATCACACTGGGACGGGGTCACATAGAGAATTTTAATTAAAAGATGACTGGGTCAGTAGTTTATAAGAGCTGGAGACTGGGTCGCTGCCTTTGGCTAGAGCTCTAAAAATTTTATCTGTCCCCATAGTACTATGAAAAGGGCTTTTACAAGCATGTGAAATATAGATTTCAGCTGACTTGGTCTGAAAAATCTTGAGTTATGCTTATAATCTCTCTCTCTCTTCCATGATGTGGAAAACTGGGAAAAATTTTACAGCAAATCAAGACTTAATTTAGGACAGTCATCTGTACTTAAACCAAGTTACCCCTAGTATATTTTCCTACCAACTCAATTCCGGAAATGTTTAAACATTTGAAATATTTTCTGTTATGGTTTTATATTTTATTCACTGTAATTAACAATAAATAAATGACTGCATTCTTTTTTTAAAAATATTTTAAATGTCAACCCAACTTTTTCAGAATTGGGTTAGCATCCCTACCTAAGCTAATTTTATTTATTATACAAGCAGTACTAGAATTCTGTGCCCGCTGAGAAGGTTTTACCACAACTGTAGCTCAGTAACCCCTAATGGTCACACAACCTCATCAGTCCCTCAAGATGTGCTCATTCCTCCTTAGCTGAGAAGGTCATCGGCAACCGCTTTTTGCTTTGTTCATTTAAGATAAAGGGAAAAGTCAGAGCTTCAGTATAATTGGAGTGTTTAGTCGGGTCACTCTGATCACAGTCCATTTGGCAGCCATTAACACCATTTCCTTATCCAGAAAAGCTATCCAGATATAGATTTTCTCTTCATACCACAAGTAAATGTGGCAATCACACGTGAATGACCAATAAAAAGAGAATTGCTTTTAACTGTGGGATGGTACATAAGTGTGCTGCAAAAGAGTGGACTGCTTTCGCCCCTTGTGGATCACCATTACAGCATTGTCTAATCTGTGTTCCATCCAGGCCTGAAACTTTTTAATGGAGTGAACTATTGAACCATGCAGTGAGCACTATAGGTAAGATACACTCTTACAGCCAAGTCTAATTCCTCATGGAGGAAGTGCGATGGGGGTTGGTGCAGGGAGCACGGCAAAGCCCGATTAGGTGGCATTAATGGGTTTTTAATTTAAGTCTGGGCTTATTAGATGTCAAACACAAAAGGGCTGCATGGATTTTAGAGATGAGTTGAGTTAACCTGCTGTCAGGTGAGTATGACACCTGCTCCACTGCTATTCCCTTGCACTGAGGTGCAGCAGATTATATGGGAACATGCACTCTGATCAAAAAGAAACACAAAGCCGAGACTCGCTCAAAAAAGAAAAAAAAAAATTGAATCGCTTGTTGATCCCAGAATAAAAGGGAACCGGTACCTCTGCTGCATGACACGTACCTTCCTCACTTTGAAGTCCTTGTTATCCATTAAAGCTCATGCTTGTTGGTCAGTTCGCCGCTTTTCACATACTTCGCTTTTTCAAGCCCCGTATTCTCTGCTGCGTCTCTCAGAATACAAACGCACTTTGAACTCAATTTGATGCCAGTGCAATGCATATTTAAAGTGCATTGCACTAGACATTGTCATGGCAGCTTGACAATAAATATAGAGAATGAAAGATGGCTGTGAAAGAGCATGTCTGATGACAACCATGCAGGAGTAAAGTGTGCATGTGTGTGTGTGTAGGTATGACAGTAGGATATGTGTGTGTGTGCGTGTGTGGGTATGTGATTGTGTAAAACAGAAGCAGAATGAGTGATGAACAGGTTCTGTCTGCCTACTTCATTTCCCAGTAATACAGATCTACTGTCTGCACTGACATAGCACTAAAATAATAATGTCTTCAAACTAAAGTCATCAGTGACAATTAGCGATGACATTACTGCAATATTAATGTAGGCCGTTTTACATGTTAAGAATTACTCCTGACGTAAAGGAAGAATGCAATAACCTGTCTAAAATATGCTGGAAGATGATGACAGACTTCAAAAGTCTTGTTTTTCATGTATGTACTCATGACTGGTTTGCTTGCACTACACACAGCATTGGCACCACTAAAAACAGAATACTGGTGTATGTAAACATCGTATCCGATCATGTGTTTAGTAGTCACATAGAGAAAACAGCAAAATTGTGGCATATTCTAAAATCTCACTCGGATCAGAAAGTGTCTTTGCTGTTTTGTTGCATTCCTTTACTTTTACATTTTCAACACTATTGTAATTGTGTGTGTGTGGATTTATATGTAATATGCTTGTTGGAATGAAAGAGTCAGTCTGATGAATAAAATATATTGTGGCTAAATCCAGTGGAGTGGCAAATACAGCAATGCCCATGCAACCAGAGACCAAAGTGGGCTCATCCTCAGCTGTGTAAGTCATTTTGTAGAGGCATGACAGTTTTCCTGAATGCGTGGGAGTCAAAGAGAAGACTGTGCAGATGATCAGAAACCCAAATAATATTAGTCTCAGAGTTACAGGGACATGAATACACAGATTTCGCTGTGCTTCTTCTGAAGTGTTGTTTCAAAGATAACCAGAACCTAGTATGCATATGAAAGCGCTGCTTTTCTTTAATGTGCCTTTGTTGGGTGCACATATGTACAGGGAAATGCTCACTCGACCAACAAGTTATTGGTCTCATTTATTAATTAAGTATAGCTTGCATCCGTTTTCACTGCATAATTTTCACAGCTCATGGAACAAATGCTGCTTCAAATGCATCATACAGAGAAATAAAAACAATAAATAGATGTATGAGAAAATCATTTTGCTCTTGGAGTACTGTTGTGAACACTGTTTCATTTTTAAAGACATGTAAAGATCAGTTGGTCACAATTAGTCACAGACTGAGCAATAATGAAGGGTCAAGGTTCAATGTGTGGGTTGTAGAGTCCCGCATGCAGCATTTAGCTAAGCTAAAATTTAATTGAAATATATTGCAGGGTTCGTTATCTGATATTGTCTTAAACCATATATATATATAAAGTCAGCGTTAATCTCAACGCGTTAGCACGGTTAGCTCGTTAACACGTTAGCACCATCCAGCCCCATGCACGGGGCGATCCGCGTTAACTCACTAACAGAGATTTGCAGCGTTAATGCAGTTATGGCGTTAACGTCATTGTAACGAGATTAACGCTGACAGCAATAATATAAAGCAAAGCTCTGGCCAGGGGTGTAATTTCCAGGGTTAGGGGAGTTATGAACCCCCCAATAATCAGACCAACCAATATAACCCCCCCCCAATAAAATTATGAATTATCTTGCATAAATAGGCTGTTGATTTTCTTTACTCGTTGCAGCCTTTACCAGTTATATCTGGCTGATATACATGGGTGTGAGACATAAATTGTAATTTAGGTAAAAAAAACCCCAAAAACCAAAAAGAGATTGTTTATAGATTGAAATTGATTTAAAAAACTGAAGAAGCAGAATAGCAGATGTTTTAGGCCATGTGTGTTTAAATTTTCTTAGACAACCAGCTCTTCACCATTTGCTGTTCATCTGCTTTTGTCAATTAAAGTTTTGGGGGTAAACAACCTCTTGCAGTGTTTTCTATTGTTGTTTTTGTGTGATTCTTGTTTTCCACCCACCACCTGCCTTTCCCTGTCTGTCTCTATATTGGACGCTCTTAAGAACTTTTTGAAAATATATGACAGCTGTTATAATAAAACACACCTTAGGAATGTCGATTCCAGTGAAAATGACTCATTAAATTCTTACACTGCTAAAGAAAAAAACTAATATCCTGTCATGTTTGATAAATATATTGTACTCGTGTTGTTTTCGATGGTGAGAGTCAAAAAGGATTGACTCTCACAGTTCAGTTCAGTTCAGTAACCATCCATCTTTGGTTTTATAAAAGCACCTCTGCGGGCCCATTAGCCTGACTGGACAGCATTTGGTAGAAAACACGAATTTGTTGGTTGCCTCTGCATAATAACAACAGTGCTATGCATTTAAAAAACCTTTTCCATAAACTATATTTCATAGCGAAATTCTCATCAGTCAGATAAAGAAAGAAAACAAGTCTGCTTGGTGTCACATCACACAGGTATTCAGGGATCACTCAAGTATGATATCAACGAAATGGTAAACTGATCAAATAAAAATAGAGACTGTTAGTCTTAAAGCACTCCCTCATTATTGAAACATACTGTAGTTGACATTATTAAGACTGTATTATTATTATTACTGGTAAATTTAAGGTAGTAATAATAAAATTATTATGGTAAGACTTAAAAGTTTGTTTAACTGCGGAATAATAATGCATATAAGAAAAACACCTATTATTTAATATAGCATAATTATTAATGGAAGTAAGGGAAAAGCAAAACAAAATACAATCTTTCCTTGTGACTAAGGACTCACTCGAGCAGCTGATAAAGCTACCGTAAAGTTGACCTGTAGGCCATAGAGTTTAAGAAAACTAATCTGAAAGAGTACATTAAAATGTAATCATCTAAAATTACTCATATTCATTTCAGAGTCAGAAAAATCACTGATCTACTTATAAAGCACGTTTAGAAATATGATTTTGCAACTTTACATCATGAGAGCAAAAGTTACTACCCCTATCATGAACATCAGACATGACTTTTCTTCCTGCACACTTGTGATACAATCAACCGATTCCATATTATTTTTATAGCACAAAAAAGCAAGAGCACAGTGGTGAAATGATACAGCCATCGCTGGATGCATGTCTGAGCACAACAATCCAGCGTATAGGAAGCTCAGCAACAACTTCGTCATCTGGTCTGAACTCAAATATGTTCATCATGGTCAACCTCTGGAGTAAACCAACACGCATCGCACTAATGAACATCTGTGGTTTGGACATCGAGGTGGTTGCCATGTACAAATTCCTGGGTGTTCACCTTAACAATAAACTGGGCTGGTCACACAACACTCTGTACAAAAAGGGCCAAAGTCAGTTTCTTCTGCTGGGCATGCTGAGGCCTTTTGGGGTGTGCAGAACATTACTAACTTCTATGACACTGTGATGGCTTCTGCTAACTTTTATGCAGTTGTCTGCTGGTGAGGTGGCAGCATGGTCAGGGACAGGAAACGGCTTACTAGACTGGTAAACAGAGCAAGCTTATCCTGGACAGTCCCCTAGTCTCCATCTTTACACTTTGCTTAAAAATAATTGTATATTTCTCCTCATTAGAATAAGGATTTCTGTCAGTGTGTGTGACAGTAGCCTTAGTGTTATATAGGTACCAAGTAGAGTAAAAATTTGTGTTAGATTAGTAGTTAAGTAATTAAGCAATTAATTACCCCCCACTCCCCTTTACAATATAAAGACAAAATGTTTAATTTTTTCTCTCTTCTTTCTAAAACTAATTTGAGTGTTAATGTCACAGAATATGTCATACTTTCAATAGCAGAACTAAATAAATGTAATGTTGATGACACAGACACTAAAAAAGCAGCTGATTCTGAGGCTGTCGTTCCATCCACCCAACTGTAAACTCAAAGGGGTAAGCTAACCAGCTATATACCAGTTAACTGGGGTAATGCTAGTCAGCCATAATGGCTCCCAGAGCTTGATTTTCACCCTTCGCTTCAAATGTAATTTTCTTCACCACTGTAAGCTTTTTCATTTGGTTAAAAACAAACAGTTAATAGAAACACTCACTGACTCCTGATGTATCAACAAATTCGCTCTATTTCTCATTCCCACAATAAGGTTACACATCTCATTTAGAAGACGTATTTGTGCAATCGACTTGTGTCTGCAAACAGAGGATTTGGGGGGGTTAAATGAAACTGGACTGTGGAGCATTGCTTATAAGCTTCCTTCATTTTGGGCTCTCAATCTCCTGAAATGTCAGCACTGTCACGATACAGACAGCACTGTCAGTTTGTATTGGTAAAATGTACATTTGAGGATCAAAGTTGACTTGAACTAAATTTGACACCAAACTTTCCTTGACTTCAGTGACATTTTTTAACTGAAGTTGCCCTGAAATGTTGCCGGTTAGATAACACTAGCTCATAATTATCAGAACAGCATACTGGTGTGGCACTGTTAAATTCAACCGCTGGCTGGGGCCTTTCTGTGTGGCATGTGCATGTTTTCCCTGTGCTTGCCTGGTTTCTCTCTGGGTTGTCAGGCAAATGCAAGACCTAGAAGACCAGTGAATCTACATAAACCAGAAGGGAATCAGGATTTGGGTAAGTATACCTCAGGTAAGTGTTGCAGCGCAAAGATTGAAGGATAGGTTAGTGTTGTTTCCAGGTGACTATTGACTATTTCTTTTTCTTTAATTTTTCTTTTTCTCTAATTTTTCTTTTTCTCTAATTTTTCTATGCAACTTTGCACTGTCCATTGCTGTAACAAAACACATTTCCCACGCTTTGGACTAATAAAGGTCATCTTATCTTATCTTATCTTATCCAGAATTATTCTTTACAGATATGACTTTGGTTCATGCTTGCACTTTCTTGTCAACTTAAAGGTGGGCAATAGTTCCAAGAAGCAGTGACAGTCGAGTGTGGACAGGCAGGAATATCACCAGGAAACCGTTTGAGGTAAATCTTTGCTTTTAGACTTTTACTTTTGAAATATTTTCATGGTTAGCAGGTTTCCAGCCACAGCGCACACAGGTGGAAAATACCACATGGGTAACAACAAACTGGAAAAGAGCGGAAGTTACAGCAGCCTTTAGAATCTCAGTGCAATGATTAGATGTGAAGCAACCCCCACCTAAGAGTGGGGCAAGACCAGAGCCCCGCCCAAACCCCACCTGAGAGCAAATGGAAAGTCAAGCAGAGAGGTAAAAAAGGAAGAGAAGAGCCTTTTGAAACCTTGATACCAAAAGCTTTTCATTAAAATTTCAAATAAACTAAAATCTGACATCCATTCTAACATCAAAGTCATCAACTCACTTAACTCCTGCTGGCCTTAAGTGACCTTGGAGGCAAGATATTCATAATCTTGCACTGGAGTACGGAAGAGCTAAATTTAGAAACCTGAAATGAGAACTCGGTTTTTTGTTTTAATTTCTAATACATTTTTTATGTTGTTTTAACGATCCTACTTTGATTAAGTCGTGTTCCCTGCTGTGTGCAAATATCGCTTTTTCAAACATTACTCATTCATAAACTACAGTTTGTTCCATCGTTTTGACATTTAAGCATAGATAACAGAAGATCCCAAACTGCAGTTTGATGTTGCTCATGCATCATTAATCTTTTCCAAACTATAAAAACTGGGAAGCCACTTACCTTAAGTTACTGTTGTATCAAAGATGACACATCTAAAGCATTTTTTTTAAACAAATATAAAAGTGGATGTTTTCTTCGGAGAAAAGGGAAATGGACCAGAAAATACTGTATGCCTTTCTTACGTTTCATTCATACGAAGCCACTGTGTCATCAAGATTATGACTTTTATTAATCTCTGTTGACTTAAAAGTGTTTCAAAAACCAAAGCAACTTTTAATTATTTCAAGTGGTCACCCTTGTCAAAGACAATCGCAGTGCTTCCTCAGTGTCCATTGGAGTGCTTTCCCTAAAAAGCACAGCGATTCAGTGATGCTGTTTCTGCATCACTGAATATTACTGTCTGGCTGTTTTAGTCAGTGTTTTGTTTCAGTGTCTGCAAGATATTTAATTAACCTGCACCCACCACTGTGTTTAAATATGCCTTGCGAAGTGTTCAAACTTTGTAAAGGGAAACAGAATGATCAGATTCAGCAGTGTCTCTTCTTCACAGGTAAAGGTCACACCAGAGGAACATTAATTTGGCGGCCCACTAATCACTGATAGTGGAGGGTACATTTAAAGGTAACAGAGGGCTTTTGAAATGACCGCGAGTGTTTAAATGGATGGTGAGCTGTGTCTAGAAATTACTGCAGTAAATTAACAAACAAAGACAGAACATTAAAGTGCCTTTAATGTGTTTTTCCTTGTGTTGGCTGCTTTTAAAGTTATTTCATCAAAGAGACTTACTAAAGCTTCACTACTGGAAAATATCATACTTGGTATTGGTGTTGGGATTTTAATCTTAATTGGCTCAATAGATCACATCAGTTCTACATTTTCATATCCAGAAACACATTTTATTTTGATTTTCTTATCCTGGTAAAATTTAAGAAAGGTGTCCTTGGTTTACTCAGTCAAGTAGACTCTCCTCGACACCCTAACCTGAAATAGTAACTCAAATAATGACAGTTCAGTTGTTAGGACACGTCGAGCATTACTGCTAGTGTGTATATTCCCATATGGAAAAGAAATAGTAAAAACTTATAAAAGACTTGCATAAGATGTGGCCTACTTCATATAGTGAATCATATAAGGCTTATATGATTTACTCATGAAAGTGGCCACTCTCTCATTACTTTCATATATTGTTTCAGTAAGTATACAAAACATACAAGTTTCATTTATATAATTTTTCAAGGGATCTTATATCTGTTTTTACTCTTGTATGCTTTTCATACAAGTTTGACACAAGACAGATACAAACTTTATAAGATTTATATATCTTTTCCATATGGGTTGATACATTATATACACTTTGTCACAGCAAGTTCTCTACAACAACACCATAGAGAAGTACAAAGAGTGATCTGATCCGAAAAAACTCGTTGTATGTATTTGTCTGTGTATTTCTTTGTCTCTCTCTCTCTCACACACACACACACACACACACACACATTTTTCCGTAAACATGAGCACAAGCCTTTTTTTTGTAGAACAAAATATGAACAAGAATATGCAAGAAGGATGGATTGATGGGCCCAGTGATGTCAGAAAATCCATTTATGATCTAGGAATGAGCAGGACAAAACATGTTCCCACTATAACAACTGTTGTTTCAGGTCCACAGTTCCTGGTAAGGCCCAAGCTGTCTCTCCTCTCAACAGCAAACATGGGAAACAGTAAAAAGAATTATTACCTATGCTAACCTTGTCCTTGTCTTCTATTTTTATTTGATCTTGTTCCTCAAAAGACATCAAAGAAAATGAACGGCTAGTAAGTAATCCACCTCATTCATGCCAATGCACACTACCATCATTCTCACAGTCACTTATAGTATTCCTCCACACCTGGAAACTTTGTATTTTACTGGCTGAGTGTGCTGGCCACCTGCCTATCTTCTCACTCTCTGTCCTAGGCTCCAGCCACCCAACCCAGTGGATGAGCTGTTACTATGTGTATAGATTTCAAGAAAAGCCATCTTGGAGCACTATATTCTTTATTAGAACTATACGTTATTGTAAACTGCCTGCCAGATGGAGGCAATTCTTATAAACAATAAAGAGCCATGAAATTGCAACTCAAATAATATACAGTGTGCTTCAAGTTTCCACATAACATACATACACATATATGAGAGAGAAAGCAAGCCAGAGAGAGATGGTAATGGACAGCTCTACATCTCTGTTATTATTATTATTATTATTATTATTATTATTATGACTAGTAATACCTTACAATAAAAAGCACCTGGATATGACTGCTGTGATTTGGTGCTACTGACTTGAACTGATGAAATGAAACTGGAAAATTAAACGAATTACAAATTATAATACATCTTTTTGAAAAACATCTAGATTTTATGATGTATGTATTTTATGATGTGATGTATGATTTATCCCTTATATCTGAGACATTTGGCAGTGATTAACTTCTTTTATGTGTTATCTGCTGTTTATAAGAGGTTTGTGAAAAAATGTTTCTTTGTTATAAACACTGTTTTTGTTAAATGTGATGTGTGAAGTTGTTGCCACTAAATTATCAGTGCTTTGTTTCCCATCAAAAAATTGCACTAAGATACACAGACGGTGCCAGTGGAGTTGTCTGCACTGAATGATAATGAAGCTACGATTCCAATGGCCTGTCAGCATTTACCTGATTAGAGCAGTCTCATCAGGCACATTGTGAACAGCAAAATTATCAAAACAATGTAAATAGATGCTTCGCAACCACATATGCTCTGGCTTTGTCATTTGTTTCCTTGCTGGAAAGTAAAAACACTGGTGAGCTCAAAATGTTCAAAAGCCCAAAATCGTAATAATTGTTGGTTTGAGTCTCAGCAGGTGCGTCATTGTGATTGTGTGCTATCAGACTTCAATATAAGTAGGCCAGTATTCTGAAAATTATGCACCCTGCATAAATTGAATTTATTACTTTCCTGCCCTTGACTTTGATAAAAACTCAGCTCCACATAGTATTATCTTTTACTCCTAAAGTTATTAATGACTCACTTTTGAGTATTGATGAGACCATTGGGGCCAAGGACTACCCGGTCTCTACACTTTATATCACTTATTCTGGAGACTGTTTTCCATGCTTACTTCCAACTCCACAAGCAAATTATGTGGAGGGGTGGGGGGTCGGAGGGGGATTCTTATTAGCCATTCTTTCATTATGTCAGTGTCTGGGTGTGTGTTGGAGAGAGGACCCAAAAGCAGACATGTGGCAACGGGACTGGACTTCACAAAAAAGCGAGCTGTTTATTTAGGCTGGGAGGAAAAAACAAATAAGGATACAAAACAACAGGCAAAAGGAGACTCACAGTTTACAAACTAAACAGGGCACAACTAAACACTCAGACCCTAGAGCCTAGAACCTGGAACCTGGAGAGAGGTGAACTGATTATCTGGCAAGGGACAAAGGGGATGTCACGGTTTGTGAGGCAAGCCGTGTGGAAGTAATAGAAGGACCCAAGATGCAGGCACTGGCTGTTATGCGAGTGATAGACTTGTAGTCAAGACCGCCTAATCCGAGACCAAGACAAGACCAAGACCAACTCGAGACGAGACCAAGACCGAGACCAAGACGGAGACCAAGTCGAGACGAGACCAAGACGGAGACCAAGACCGAGACCAAGTCGAGACGAGACCAAGACAAAAAAAGTCTTTAAACTGCAGCCAGATGCTGCTTCGTTTACGGGTGTCAGGCATATTTATGTGTTTTTGCTTTCGCACAGCCCTCCTCACCGCTGTCTACTGTCTCACTCACTTACTGAGAGGACAGACGCATGCCCCACTTGACTGTCGCGTCTCTCACCCTCTCTGTTTTTCACATAATGATGTTATCCTATATCCTCGCATGTGATTGGCCACATTATGGAGGGACTGGAGCATAGCTTAGCCACTGTGTGAGAGCTGAGCAGCGAAAGGAAATTAAGTGAGGGTAGAAATGACTGTAAGAGTAATAGGCTCTGTTTTGAGTTTTGTTCAAAAAAGAATGACTTCATATGGGAAAAAAAAATCACATATGCAGGACACCTTAAACTAGTTTTTTAATTAAGCAGCAAGGCAGAACAAAGTCGGGGCTGTATCAAGACACGAGGACTAAACCCCAATTCAACCAGACCCAGAACTGATCCAGAATTAAAACAGGACTACAACAGTTCAAAATCAGGACTACTTAGGACTTAACCAAAACAGAACCAGAATCAAAAGTAGATGATAGTAGCACTAAAAATCATCACAGACCTGCACTACACTTATTTTTTCATTCTACCAAAGTACACTATTTAGATTCAGGAAATTATTATATATAATTATTTAGCCTTGTTGTGCAAACAAGCCTGCATAACTTAATAAATATAGAATTTGAAAAGTAACAAATGGTATCTAAAAAGTTACACTAGGCACTAGATACATGTTCTGATGAGTTTTGGCAAACAACCATTTGACTAACATGTGTGTCTCACCTGCTCTTGTTCCATCTCTGTTCTGTCCTCATTCTCTCTCTCCCTCTCTGTTCCTCTCTCTCCCTCTTTGTGCTGACAATCAAGCCAAACACCAACATCATCAAATATACAGTTGTAACCAGATATTTACATACTCTTCAGCTAAAAACACAAACACTTTTTTAATTGTAACATCAAATCAGAGTAAATGTTTATTTTTTTAGATTGATAAATATAAAAACATATTTGTTAACTTTAAGAGTAAAGAGAAAAACTATATGTATTTCTTAATTGCAAATGGCACCAAATTGTATTCAAAACTGAGCCACACTTATGGAGCTCCACAGTTCTTTTCCTGGTGTTTTGGTTGACATCTCTTGATTTTCCCATTTCAAAGAAACAGGCTCTATGTTTTGCCTTTTATGCATCCACAGGTGTGCCACCAGTTTACTCACATGGACTCTACTAACCTATCAGAAGCTTCTTAAGCTCAGAATGGAATCGTCTGGAGTTTTCTTAATAATTAACAATAAACTTAGTGTATATGTACTCCTAAATTTGATGAAAGTGATTAAAATAGACAGCTCTCTCTTTTTATTCTGACATTTAACTAATTCAAAAGATATTTCAACATTTATTTATCTAAAACAAAACAAGTGTACTCTAAATTGATGTTTAACAGTAACAAAAAAAAAAGTTTTTATGTTTTCTCCCTAAAGTGTATGTAAATATCTGGTTTCAACTGTGAATATACTGCTGTGTATTGAAATTCCTCATTTTGCATAGAAATATACTGAACAACATAAAAAGCATAATATATAAAATAACATCTACCTGAGTTTTTTCTTTGAAAGAAGCTCCTTATGTCCATTGCTGTGTTCATCAGTACACAATTGAAACCGATTTAGAGAGTTTGTTTAGCCGTGGAGGGTAACAACTGAAAATATGAAATGTAAGCTAAGACTCTGTAAAAAACAGCATTGTTGTTCGGCTTTTTATTTATCCATTTGTTGATTCACTCGAAGAGCAAGTGATCAGTTTGATATCAATTTTTTGTGATACACCATCATATTTACATTATTTGTACAGTACGAATGATTTGCTTTGGTACCTGGTCAAACTTAAGCTCTCCTCTGTCTGTGTGATACCCACTAATGTGTGATCACATTTATGTGAATTAATTTAAGTAATTTTACTTTCAATGTAAGAGTATTTTTTGTAATTCTATATCATGTTGGGAAACAGCAGTAGAGCTCGTATTCTGGGTCACACTGTCAGTTACTTCTGTACCACTATTATGACCATCTTCTAAAAACATTGCATTAGTTGGACTCACTTCAACACTGACATCATGAGGCTGAGCATTTGGACATAGATCACATGAACCATTACCAGTGGCAGCCTGTATCTGCAAATCAGAAACATGACCCTGGGTAACAGCATCAACAACATCTTTCAGTGACAATAAGTGTGACATGCCCTGATCTACTGACTCTAATAAAGCCTTACTGCACATGAAAACACTGATGTACTCGAAGCAGCTGTCTTCATCCCCTGACTTAAGGCAAGACTGATCCACTCCTGGCACTGGACCCAGAGACTTGGCATTCTGGAACAGTTCATCAGCAGAGAGGGTGAGGAGGTCTTTCTTGATGGCCCACACCAAGGTCCTCCTCTCACCTTCCGCCATGGTTGTTTCCCTATCCCTTGCAGTGGGTCACACAATGTCAGCTTTCATACAGTTTTTGCCTTGATGAGCGATGATTCGAGCACCAAGCAGCACCAAGCGGTCCTTAGTAGAGGTACCTGTGGGCAACAACACAAAACATAACATCACACTACCAAGGAAAACAGCCCTTGGCAGTATTCATTCTGTTGAGAAGGTGATTACAATGGACTCACCAGGAGAATCTAAGGCCACAGTGGCAGCCAATAGTGCCACCTCTACATCTACTCATACCAACTTACCCCTATGGCAGCCTCCTGTTGACATCAGCCATCTTAATGAGGAACAACAGGCAAAAGTTAACAAAACGCTGGGGCTTTTGCTCGTGACAGTAGTGATATAGGATGCATATCCAGTTTGCCAATGGCAATCAACTTGAAAGATGATATCCCTGTTCAGAAAACCTACTCATCCATCCCTAAGCCACTTTTTAAAGAGGTTAAAGAGTACATACAAGAACTTTTGGTAAAAGGCTGGATAGTAAAGTCTCAGTCCCCGTACGCCGCCCCAGTCGTCTGTGTCAGAAAGAAAGATGGCAGTTTACGCTTATGCATAGACTATCGCCTTCTGAACAAAAAGACTGTTCCCGATCGACACCCACTGCCCAGGATACAGGATCTGATTGATACTCTGGGTGGGTACTCGTGGTTTAGCATCCTAGACCAAGGAAAAGCTTACCACCAGGGTTTTGTAGCTGAGGGCTCTCGCCACCTCACTGCCTTCATAACACCGTGGGGTCTTTATGAATGGATTCGCATCCCATTTGGTCTCACAAATGCCCCAGGTGCTTTTCAGCAGAGCATGGAAGAGATGCTTGGCTCCCTTAGAGATGAATGTTGCATCCCATACCTTGACAATGTACTTTGCTATGCAAAAACATTTGACGACCATGTTGACACCCTCCGCAAGGTTCTCCAGGCACTCCAAGAACATGGAGTAAAATTGAGGCCGGAGAAATGTGACCTCTTCAAACAAGAAGTCAGATATGTGGGTCGACTTGTGTCCGCTGAAGGAGTCAAAATAGACCCGGCAGACCTGGAGGCTGTCAAAACCCTGACATCTAAGACACCTCAAACAGTTGGTGATGTGAGGAAGCTGGCAGGCTTTCTAAGCTACTACCGCTCGTATATCCAGGATTTTTCCCGGATAGCTAAACCAATCTATGAACTCCTTCAGACCAAGCCAGGCAAAATCCAGTGTCCAAAAACTGTGAGAAACAGCAAACACTCACAGCTGCCCTCTCGAGAGCACGTTGATTGGACCCAGAAACACCAGGGAGCGCTAGAACAGTTGGTAACCCTCCTCACCAACACCCCTGTTCTAACATATCCCGATTTTAGCCTGCCTTTCACATTGCATACAGACGCATCTGACCAGGGCTTAGGAGCTGTCCTGTATCAGCGTCAACATGGGAAATTGAGAGTAATTGGCTATGGGTCTAGGACTCTGACACAAGCAGAACGCAACTACCACCTCCATAGTGGAAAATTAGAGTTCCTTGCATTGAAATGGGCTGTATGTGAAAAATTCCGTGACTACCTGTACTATGCCCCACACTTCACAATTTACACAGATAACAACCCCCTAACCTATGTAATGAGTACCGCAAAGCTAAACGCAGTGGGACATAGGTGGGTTGGAGAGCTCTCAGATTTCCGGTTCGACATCAGATACAGGCCAGGAAAGTCAAATGTAGACGCAGACACTCTTTCTCGTCTCCCCTTGGATATAGAGAAATATGTAACTGCTTGTACAGAGGGATTTCCGGATGAGGCAGTGCAGGCAGTCTGGGATGGAAGCCAGGTGGCCAGACAGAAAGATGTTGCTTGGATAGCCATGCTCAATATCTCTTCTCTGGACCCCCATCAGCAGCCCCATATCAACTCGCTGAGCATCAGCCATGATGACCTGGTTAAAGCTCATCCAGCCATTGGCCAAATCCTCAAGCTAAAACTAGATGGAGCAAAACTGACAGATGAAATACGCAAGATGGTAAGAGGACCTGCCCATAAACTCCTCCATGAGTGGGGTAAGTTACATCTTGAAACTGACCTCTTGTATAGATGTACCAGTGACAGAAGACAATTAGTGCTTCCTGCCAAGTACAGGACTTTAGCATTAAGACATTTGCATGACATGATGGGTCATGTTGGGACAGACCGAGTGCTACATCTCGCAAGGGATAGATTCTATTGGCCCTTTATGGCTAAGGACATTGAAGCCTATGTGACGCAGAAGTGTCCCTGTATCATGTCCAAGAAACTAGTAACACACGTTAGGGCTCCTATGGGTAGCATAACATCTGACTACCCTTTAGAACTGGTGTGTATTGACTTTTTGCATTTGGAAGCCAGCCATGGAGGGTATGAGTATATTCTAGTGGTAATTGACCATTTCACTAGATTTGCTCAAGCATACCCAACAAAGAACAAGAGTGGGAAAACAGCTGCTGAACGGATTTTCCAGGATTTCATACCCAGATTTGGATACCCATCCAAACTACATCACGACCAGGGTCGTGAATTTGAGAATGAACTGTTCAGGACACTACAGCAATTATCTGGTGTCGGACATTCCAGAACATCACCCTACCATCCTCAAAGTAACCCTTCAGAACGTCTCAACAGGACAATACTCCAGATGTTGAGAACATTAAAGGAAAAGGAAAAAGTACAGTGGAAAGACCACCTCCCACATCTTGTACATGCGTACAACTGTACTCGACATGAGTCTACCGGTTACTCACCATTCTTTCTCCTATATGGACGACAAACGCGTCTACCAGTTGATCTGCTGTTTGGGTTGAATGAGGAGAATGAAACATACTCACCTACAGGATATGCCAAGAAATGGGCCGAAAGAATGTCAGAAGCTTATCGGATTGCTAGTGAAAATAGCAAGAAGTCTAGTGCAAGAGGCAAAATAACATATGATAAAAAGGCAAAAGCAGTCATGCTTCAGCCAGGAGACAGAGTTCTGGTCAGAAACCTCAGTGAGCGGGGAGGACCTGGCAAGTTGAGATCATATTGGGAGAGGGCTATTTATATAGTTAAAGAGCAGCTAGCAGATAGCCCCGTTTACATAGTCCATCCTGAGGCTGGAGACCCAAAAAGAACCCGAACATTGCACCGCAATCTGCTGTTACTGGTAAATGACTTACCTGTTCAAGTCACTCCCCCCCAGGTAAGGCCTGCTACTGGAAAGACAACACGCAAGAGACGAAGGATGGACAGATCTACAGTTGCACAAAGACAAACAGACATGTGTGATAACTCTGACAGCGGTTCTGAGAGTGATTGCTCGGGGTACTGGCTAAGAGTACCTGTTGAAAGGACTGTGAGTAGGGATCTGGACCATGAGCAACACCCTGCATCTCAGTCATACCAGACCGAAGAACCTATTAGAGTGACAACAAACACAAAAAATGGACATTTACCTGTGCAGACTATGGAAGACACACTGACTATGCCTGAGTATTCACCATCCCTCAGCATTGAACAGACAGAAGAGGAAACTGGGAAAGAATGCTCACCTCTGCCATTTTCTCTGAGAGAGGGGATGAAAGAAATGCAAGTGGGTAGTGGCAATCTATCTGAACCCAGAGGGTCTTGTGAGGATGAGTTTGAAACTCATTCGCAGTCTAACTTACAGGTTCAACCAACGGGACATACTTGTACGGACATTGCACAAGTATGGGTGGCTGTAGCTCAGGTGGAAGAGCAGGTCATCTACTGATCGGAAGGTTGGTGGTTCGATTCCTGGCTTCCCCTAGTCTGCATGCCAAATATCCTTGGGCAAGATACTAACCCCAAATTGCTCTCCGATGCATCCATCGGAGTATGAATGTGTGTGTGAATGTTACTTAGAAAGCACCTAGAAAAATGTGCTTGTGCGAATGGGTGTGAATGGGTGAATGCACAAGTTGTGTAAAGCGCTTTGAGTGCTCAGAAGAGTAGAAAAGCGCTATATAAGAACCAGTCCATTTACCATTTACATTAGAAGGTCTACCCGTCACAGTTTCTGACCTATGGATCATTGGGTAAACCCTCAGTGCAGTCACATGCAGCAGTTAATCTAGTTGGGGAACGCACAGCACCACAGTTACCTGCCACAACCATACCATCACACACTGTATTTCCATACCCACCATTGGCAATTGTGCCACGTGTGTGTATGTCACAGTCACCAGTGTACTGCACCCCAATACCATACTCACCATACCAGTATCACGCATCACTGACCCCATCTGCATACACACCACCCCCACTGTTTGTTTCATAACTAGTTCTTGGACTGAAAAGAGTTAATAAGAGAATTTGAGAAACAAAGGTTAAAAATGTCATGATTTTGTGAATGTCGGGAGCCATTTTATTTTTGTCAGGGAGTGTGTGATCACATTTATGTGAATTAATTTAAGTAATTTTACTTTCAATGTAAGTGATATTTCCATTTTGGAATGCCCTAAATAACTACAGTAATTTTAACAGGAAACTTGGTAACTACTCTGGGAAATTTGTAGTGGACGCTCCATTTTTGTACCAGTAGGTGGCAGTGTGAGACCATGGTTTGGCCTGTTGTTAGCAGCCTGAAGCGCATGCTCCGCGATGTTTTCTCATAATGGCAGAGTATTCAGGAACGGCAAGCCACGTCTTCTTGTCTGATCATTTCTTTCCTGTTTACAGGTTCGTATCGTGCCCGAAATAGAATATAACAGCAATTACATCCATTATATAGCATAGATTAACCATTATGGTTGTAAACTGAAAGCGCACAACGTTGTGTAGTACAATAAATTAGACTTTTGTAAGTATTTGTTTCCAGCTTTAGTAGCATGCTATGGTTAGCATGTTAGTTTGGGTCACACACCTCCTTATGCTCTGTGATGTTAGTGATCGGCTCCACCGTTATTCTGTATTGTTTTAGTCCCTTGTTTAGTGCCATAAAGTGTTTCCGTGAATTCAGTGCACATGTCAAGATGGCGCTGATGACGCCATTCTTTCAAACTATATGAGATTTATAGATTTGTCTTGTTGGGATTCGTTTTGAACAAATTCTTACAAGGATATTGGTCATGTTGATGACGTTGGAATGTGTTAATTCCCTTTTTGTCTAATTGGTAACAGAACACATATGAAGAATGTGTGAGCTATGCTTAGGAATAAGTAAATACACAGTTGTAATACTGTAAAAGTAATAAAAGGAGTGCATAGTTGTGAATTTAAATAAATAATGGCAGAGTAGTCAGGAACGGCAAGCCACGTCTCCTTGTCTGATCAATTCTTTCCTGTTTACAGGACACATATATAGCTGTCTACAGGTGCTGCCACCCGGTACCTGTAACATCTGCAGCAAACTCGCAGTCAGCAACTTCTCTCCCCTCGCTCACATGCGTAAGTGCTGTGCTCAGTCGCCTAGTGCCTGAGCTTGGATCATACCAAAATTAGGGGGAATTTACGACGGTGCGCTCTGTGCTTCGTGTGTTGTTTTTGTTTTATACAGTTGTCAGTCAGGCATCTAACTAACAAATTACACTCCAAAAGACCCCGGACTTCTGAAAAAATGACCCAGGCTTAAGCCCAGTAAGCCACCCCCCCGCTCCGCTGATGGTTGACTCCAAATCTCCCGAACACTATGTCGATTTCAGAACGCAAGACCGAGACCAAGACCGAGACCAAAGTCAGTCGAGACCAAGACAAGACCAAGACAAAAGTCCGTCGAGACCAAGACGAGACCAAGACCATGTAAAAGTAGACCAAGACCGGTCTCGAGACATCCAACTCTAGCGAGTGAGCTTTATTCCAACAGGTGGAAACACAAACAAAAGCGAGGATGGCAAAGACCGAACTAAGAAAACCTAAACCTAAACAAACAAAACCCGAAACCATACACACAAGGAGAAATGTGGGTTGACACGTGGAGAAACACAGGGCATGATAAGCAGGGAGAAACCACAGAGGTAACACAGACAGACCAGTGTTGTGCACAAGAAAACACACACTATAAATACACACAGAGGGAAACGAGGAAGCTACACACATGAGGGAGACACAGATGAACCTAATAAACATGATGAGACAGGGAGGGCGCACACTAACATTAGCCACGGACTTTCAAAGTAAAACAGGAAATACACTGACAGAACACAGAGTACAGAGGGAACACATGAGCAGGGAGGACTAAACACAGGGAGCACAGAACCAAAACCTAAGAACTAGAAAATCTGGACACCATACAAAACCCGAATAAGCTAGAACATAAGATAACAATAATAATAATAATGATAATCACAACAAAACCACTGAGTCCACAGACTCAGGACAATGACAGGGGACCTCACACAATATATACACAAATGTGATTAGGAAAAGTGTTCATGAGAAGACAGGAGGGACAAATCAGGCATAACGAGACAAGGGAAGTAAAACTGAACACAATGGACATGAGATGAGGGACTGTCAAAATAAGGCAGGACCACGCTGAGACGTAGACAAAGACACACAACTTGACGTGGGAAGACAATAGCACACTCGTGGTAGACAGACATGACAGAGAGCCAGAGAGCAAAGGACCGAGAGTGCAAGGGACCGAGAGAACAAACAGACATGAATCTCACAGGAGACACAGGGAAGAGACAAAGATGCACAAAGAACCTAACAAACAACAAACCATGAACCAGAAATATAAATAAACTCAGAGACACTAAAATAACTAAATTCAAGGCTAAACTATACAATGCACCATCTTCATCATGCAAAGTACAAATCATGACTCCAAGCACCATGACAAGGTAGGTTTTTAACTATTCTAAAACAATACAAAAAAAGCTGTCTTTTCTCTACAAAACCAACTTAGTTCAACTGTTCAACTTAGGTGTTTTAGTGATGGCAAATATTTGTGTCCTTATGTGAAAAAAACCCAGAAGCGTCCTTGAAGGCACGCATGCGAATTATGCTGGTGTACCTGCTAGTAACAGCAGAATCCACAGTAGATACACACAATTAACCCCCAAAGTAATTATACAAAAGACCTGAGAGAGTGCTTTACACTAAGATGCTGACACCTCACTTTTGTGTTTTATTCTGCAGCATGTTGTTATAAAGAATATGTTTTTATTCCAAGGACGATAAAGTTCATCCTAATATTACTACCAATTTTCAAAGTTCTAGTCCAAGATGTCCCAAAATTACTCTGAACAATCAAAGAATCTGAAAATTGCACCACTTACTATGAACCCTACTTTTCTATAGCTCTCTTGAAGAAAAATTATTATAATGCATGACACATTATATGTTTAAACCATTTTTTCAGGAAAAATATCCTAACAATATAAACTTCCAAAAGCAGAACAGAAATTCAGAATTTTTTGCAGGGACACTAAATTTAAGTAGGTTTTCTGATGTGGACAAAGAGAACCTGAGAGTGGGGGCACCAAAGAGGAAGCCCTGTTACCCCTTGTCCTGTGTTTGACAGGATAAGAGGTTTGTCAGTGAATGGAGGCTATTGGAAGTAGTGCTGTAGCAGAAAATGTGTGTAGAACAGGGACTGACATATGAAGCACTTTGTAGGTGATGAGATTGAGTTTAAATTGGATGTGTTGTGCGACAGGGAGCCAGTGAAGGTTCTTGAGGTCAGCTGGGGTCATGGGAGCTGAAATGAGTGAGCAGGCAAGCAGCATACAGTATTTCTAGGTATACTAGCATTTATTGAGTTATTGAGGACTAGATCATATACTATAAAGAATGTCGTAGTAGAGTCTGGACGTAATGAAGGTATGGGTTGAAGGTTTCAGCAGAAGTAAAAGAGTGAGGGTTAGAGTTCAGGCAGAGATCACTTATGGTTTTATAAGAGAGGAAAGCAGTTTGGGGGATGACAGCAGGAGGTTGTTCAATTACCCAGTGGATGAAGGTTACTGAAGAGAGAGACTGGTGTTGTCAGTGTTGAGAGAGGCATATATTGTGTTACATCAATTTATCAACTAGGTTGTATTTGTGCTTTAATTTTACTAAAGTAGTTTGTGAGGCTGGATTGAGTTTCAGTTGAATTGAATAATAGTCTAGAGCAAAATATCTCCTTGGTAACAGTAGGAATGGAGATTATGGTGATGGAGGACAGTTGCTAGGGGAGAATCAAAGAAAGAATAAACAAAAGAGGATCTAACACTGAACCCTGAGGGATACCTCATGCAGAAGTTATGGCGCAATTGCTATGAGTTGGAGGTCTTTGGTTACACTAGGAGAAATATTTTGTCAAGTCAACCATAATTAACCACATACAGAAACTACAGGGACACACTTGAATAGTCTTTCAAAAGGCCAACACTTTACCCAGTAATGACTGGTTGAAATGGCTTTTCTGTGAAAGACATAACAGAGTTCACGTTAAAGGCATTAATGAGAACGTTAATGAGACTCTAACAACTGCAGCAGGCAGTTTTATTGTTTTACTTCATTTCACTTATATACAAGGAAGTTTTTGTGCATATTATGACATTTATCTTGTCCACTACAAAGCTAAAAGGCCAACAATAACACAAACATAAAGAGACACCACAGTTTGACATTTTCTGACACTTGCCCAAGTGGCAAACACTGCATAACACCTACTCAACACCAGCGTTCAACCACGATGGAATTTTTAGGACGGAAACGAGTTGGAGAAGGTGCAGTGATTTTAAACAGCCATGTGCTATAGCATTTTAACCAGGAGAGGAAAGTATCTTATTGTATGGTGAGATGCTGAGGAGGAAGAACAGAATAGCTGTTTGATTACATCAAAGGCACCAGTGAGGTCGAGAAAGAGAAGACAGCCAAAGACTGAGGTGATGAGGAGCACTGAGGCGACTTTGAGGAGAGCTTTTTATGTGAAGAATCACAGTCTAAATAATTCAAACACATTGTTGAAGATGAGGTGGGCTCGGTGTAGTGATGCATACCAAAAATCTGGCACAGCTGTTAATTCTATGCCTCCGTTTCATCAAAACTATATAAAATATAGTGAAAAAGCAGAGCTAGCTTTCTGTCAACAGTTTCTCTGTCACACACCAAACGTGTACTGTATAATATTAGATACACAGCCTAATAAAGTATTCATGCCTTCTTCTGTATGTACAGCAAAACCGTCAACATTTGCACATTTGTGTGCAAAAAAATGTGGCAATGTACAATATTTTTTGTACGCTGAAAACGGGGTATTTTAATTTATCTTCCTGATGATTATTAGAACGATCCTTTAATGACAAATTAAAAATGGATCTGATTTAATCTCATTTAGATTACACAAAATGCAGCAATTAGAAAATTAATTTCAGGATTGCTTCATCTGTCACTTCTGTTGTAAACGGGAATAATCTGTTGTTTATGTTATAAAGCTCAATTGCAGTGTTAGATAGACTTACACAGACTTGCTGTGGGAAAAAAAAATGTCAGTAACCCTGGTTTTTCCCTGACAGCTGAGTTTTATCACCATGGAAATTGCCCACATATTGATGGACAGGGCAACAAAGGAGAAAAAAAGTCAAGGTGAGAAGGTAAACTAAATAGTGGTGGTGGTGTGTTAATGAAACAGTTTCTCTCAGTAAGCCCCTTGTGGATTCAAAACATTCAGCTTGGGCTGATATTGAGCCTGTAAACATCACTGGGTAACTCCCACTGAGCGTTATGTGGGCTTGATCTCTCTTTATTTTTGCCTTTCACAACCCACCTAAAGTGCAAAGAAATGGTGCTTCTGTAAAATTCTTTCAGCCATAAAAGTAATGCAGAATGTATTTTTGCATATTTCTGACTTTTTGTGGCAGTTTTCCTTCTTCGCACTACCCTGTTTTCATTGTTCTAATTCCATTGCACCAAAGTGAAATCTGGATCAGGTATTGCACTACATCTTTATTCACATATTTGTTCAAAAGGTCACTGCACACCAAATACCAGAAACCTCTTCGCCAGGATGTCCGTGTTCATGCATTCATCTTTTTTGGAAACAAGAAATTTTGACATGTTGCCAAGTTAGGGGTGTCTGACATCCGTAACAATATACACAAAGCAGACTTAAATCTTTGTGGTGAGGTGTTGCTAGGTTACAAGCACCATTCAGTGAGAGGTTTGTGCCTCTCACTGGAAAGCCTTTTGGCTGATTTTAGTTTATTGTGTGAAACCATCTAATGTACCCTATAAACTGGCAAGCATTTGTAAACTCAGCAGACAGCCTAGAGCATGTTCACCGTACACACACCAAAACAACATGACATCGACAAAGCCATTGCCTTGCAGTAAGGCTGCAAGGTTAATGTATTTCAATTGATAGATAAAATTAAACCCTGCGTAGTGTTTTCTAATTTTTTGTGTCAAAGACACATCACAAAAGACAAAGTAATGTTTGCAGATAATACAGTTTAGCTGCCATCCCATCCTTGCATGCTATCAACCTAGTGCTGTCCTGGTCTGACTTACTGTACTGATTTATTTAGTATTAAAGTGCAACGGCCAACCTGTATGAAATATTTTACCCCTTTTGCTTTCCCTTTGCTGCCATTGTTGTCATCGTATTCCTCTCTTCCTCAGTTTCAGTTTGTTCCAGCTCCACATCAACATCTTACAGTCCCGTTAACACCAAGCAGATTTCATCTGAAGACAAATAAAACACTTGCTACATTCAAAAGTTGATGTCGAGTACTGTTTTCTGGGACAAGAATGGTATGCCAGGTTTACTTAATGGTTCCTTTATAATAATCAGACTGCATCTCTTTTTTTATGACAGCCCTCTGCTCACCACAGGATCTGTATGCATTTATGTTTGTTTGTTTTTTGTAAACTTTACAGAAACAAAAGGAATTTCTGTACATGTGCTTATTTTGTCTGTGTTTCATGACAACTGTTTATGTTACTGTACCTCATGTTAAGGCATGAGTTTGGGTAAGCTTGAAATGTGAGTTTAGTTTAAAAATCTACAGCACTGCTGATGCTGATGTGATTACACACCTGATTCTTTTAAGTAACAAGCTTAAAGAATGTAGCATTCACTCTGTAGCTTTGTATCTTTTCGTTATGAAGGAATGTTTTTGTCAGCACTGTCCACAACTCTTCAGCCATCCCTCATTTATTCATTTGTAATTTTTAAAGTGGTCTTGAGCAGTAGTTCTCCAGGCTTTCATAAAGTCTCAAGGGATGAACCAGTGTTGTGTCAACACATAGAGTAACACACAGCTTAGCAAAGAGTCAATTTTACTTTTGCCTTTGGCACTTTGTTACTAGTACGCTGTCACAAAAGTAGGTAATTAGTTGAATCTATGTAAAAAAAAAAAAAAAAAAAGACTAGGCGGTCCAGCTGCATCTAAAGGACAAAGGTCACTCTTTCGAGGATGCCAGGGTTCACATTTTGGACAGAGAAGACAGATGGTTTGAAAGAAGCCATCTATGTTCACTGTGAACGACCATCTTTGAACAGAGGAGGTGGCTTATGACACCAACTCTCTGCCATCTATAATCCAGTTTTGAGATCCCTTCCAAGACGCCTTAACGCCCACTCACATCCTGGGGCTTTTGGAAATCACATGATAGGGTGGGGCTAGGTTTTACAATGAGTTCACCTGAAACCTTGGCTGATTGTGACCTACCTACACCTGTTTTCACACCTTGGCGTGTGATTAGATAGAGGATCAGTAGGGGGTCCATGTCCCTCGTAGGGGGACACTCCCATAGGGCTTAAATCTGTGACTCTCCACCATTTGACCTTAGAACTGAAGAAGCTTCTCAGATGAGAGGTGACACATCTTCAAGCAATTTAAGGAAGTCCAGACGCTTTTCTTTCCAAGCTACTTAGACTACGATGACCTGGATGACTGACAACCTTCACAGACATATTCCCAAAAAGATATTTGTTGAAAAAGTTTTATATGAAGAACCTAGAGATGCATCTGGTGACACATCTGGCCCTTCAGTTGATCCATTTATGATCCAAAGCCTAAATAGGAAGGGCTGAGGTATGTCAAATTTCAGGACTGGAAGTAATGTGGGCTCCTCCTGACACAGAACAGAACAAAGGGCAGCCGACACCCAAAGAAGAGCTTTGAATGTCCCTCAAGAAGCCTGGAGAACCATTCCCTTTGCTGCCATTGTTGCTAACATCATCTTACATGTGAAGTATTGTTTTTTACAATCTTTTCTTCTGTCATCATAATTCACTCTGTTATCATACAGTGTAGTTTGCCTACAGCACTGAAATACTCAAACCTGTAAATACATAATCCAGCAGACATGGTTAGATTATGTACAGCATTCGATTTGTATATAAATAGTGTATGTGCAACCTTTTACATTTTAAAACATGACCTTTCCAATATATACATATATTCTCTATAATGTATAATGTATGTAATCTATACCATTATGTCAGCTGGAGGATGCACTCCTCCACCTACATATTTAACAGAGGAGAAAACACTGAGACTTTTCCTCAAAAAATGAACTTTTTAAAAAAGCATTTTTATCATTACAAAATGTTTTTAACATCTATATGAAGTAGCTCCCTTCATTTTGCTTGCTATTCAGTCAGCTGATGTCTTCTTCAAGAGGCTCACCTCCCAGGGAGCAGCCTCGGAAGAAAATAATTGCACCTTTCCACTACACCGGCATTCTAATTTTATGACATAATTCGCTTTCCAGCTGTGAAATTCCTTTTGAAGTACCTGAATAAATCAATAGTATGGCTATAACACTAACAACACAGCCTTCCTCAGGCATGCCCCCCTCACAAATTGTAAACAAACTTGTAATTGTTTTTTATTTCTCTAAAATATATTGTGCTGTACAGTGATATGACGATTACATATCACGTACATAAGACTGGTAACTTTTTTTAAAGCATTTAAAATAAGGGAGCAGAAGTACCCGCTATTACTTTGTGTAAGGCTTTTTTTCCTATTTGCCTCAGCAAATGCATAATTTCAGTGTCATTTGTTTGATTGCCCTTCAAACAGCAGTCAATCAGGTTATAAGGCACCACTCGTGGTGACTGAGGTACTGTACTGTATTGTAAGTTTTAGTCATGGTATATCTTCAGTCTGTGTCATTTTATTCAAATGAAATAGCTGCAATTATTCTTCTGTAATGTCAAATTAATTGAAAACGTCCCAAAAGATAAGCTGTGTATCCATACAGCTACAGCAGCTAAGATAAAGTGATGAATTCAGTCATGGTGTCGCTCAGAACTGTTACTGATAGTCAGAAATGTTACTAAAAAGTATTATCATTAGTAAATGTAACATTGTTGTTACGTTATATTATTACGATTCGTCCTAGCTCTGTGACAAAAGGGGATATGATGGACCCTGATAGGGTGACCAAAATGAAAAAGGCTATTACAGTAAATCAATTTACTGATTCCTCTGGGTTTGAACATTGCTGGAAATATTTGGGATAATCAGGCCTTAAAGTGGGCCAGAATGATCTGGAACAGCATGCTGGCACCTGCAGTTACTGGGTAATTCAATCTGATAGGTGGAATTACCCAAAATACTGTCAAGCAACATCATTTTTCATGTGCTGCATCCTGGTGATCCATCCAGCTCATATAATGGAGAGAGTAAAGTTACCATGCGGTTCCTTCCTGTACACATCCATTTTCCTTTCTCATCCCCTGTCCATATCTCCCTGTTATGCGTTCATGCAGAGGTTGTCAAGTTTTTGCAGTACTCGAGCATTTAGCTAGCACTACAGATCCATTGTTTCAAATAAATGTTGCCACAATGTTCCCATGTGGTTTAGATCACATTGTGTCTGCAAGCTATAGGTTGGCCTAGAGAAGCTGTATTTTCTAAAGAGAGAAAAAGAAGTAAGTACTCAGCAAGTGACACTACTAAGAAATGGTTGGTTGGAGGCATCAATTTCACTTTAACCTGATGATTTTCTTAGCACTTGTCTATTTCTACCTTTAGCTTTATAGCTGCGAGAGGTTGAAATACAGTCATGATAGCTCATGTAATGGTTGTTGAATTCATTTGGCTAAATCCACAAGGAGCAGTAAACCCCAGAGCAGCAGCAGCAGGTCAGCTTGCCACAGACTGTCAACAAAGAAAAGCTTCTGAAGCTCACAATAGAAATTATAATGACTTATGGTCCCCCTACCTGCCATATCCCACTTTAAATCCAGGGGATAATGTATGAATGAAGGTTAGGGGAAAACACTCACATATTATACATTCGAAACTGCAGGGCGTTCTCTTTGGTGGAGGCTGATGTGCTTGAGCTAACCTTGTAAATTCACTGTTACAAAATAAAATTGGCTTATAATAGTTTCTGCAATGTTACTGTTGTTAGCAATAAAAAAAAGTCCTATCTAAATGTTATTTAAATAAAGCTTTGTGCAATACCATCAATTTTTTAAGTTTTCCTAAATTGATCATTTTAACTGAACTTGTCTGTTTCCCACCTGCAGTGGATCCATGCCTAACCAGTCGTGCCCATCCCAGTGGTGGTGCTGACTTACACAAACGCCTTTCTCACAAACACAATCCCACCTGTGAGAGCAAATTTAATATATTTTTTTTTATTTCCCTCATCATTTCGTGCTTCTTAGCGCTGATGGATTCCTCGCCAAGATTTTTCTATTAACATTTGCATTTGCTCAACCACTGTAACAGAACACAAAACAACATAAGTAAATATCATGAGACTTTTGCATATTCGGAGTGAGACATGAATTGGCTGAAGGTGTTTAGTTTTCCTCTCCATTACAAGAAAGAAAAGATCTGGAGTCATGAACAGATAGAGTAGAAGACACACGTGTAGTCGAATATCAGGTGTCGCTTTCATTTCGTTCACAGTTTATTAAGCTAATGAAACATCTATATTCAGCTGACAGAGTAGAAATTATTGTGAATGATTCAAGATTGACTGACTTGTAAGTGTCTAACAGAAAAAACCTCATCCTCACCATTAGGAGTAAAGTAGTTGAGACTTCTTTCCTCTTAATAATCCTGCACATGAAGCAACTCCCTCACTTTTGGGGTGCCGGTTGCAGGGTTAAAGACAACTGGATGTTTTTGATTAGATGTTCAAAGTCTCTGATGCACCTGTAAGCTACTCTCGTGGTGGATGACTTCTAAAGCCATTACAGACCGAAATGCGCTCCGTGCAATCACAAGAGCAGGCTCACTTTACTGACGCGTAAAGGAGACTCAGAGCCCACAGCAGGTTTGTAGATAATAAATAGAAAGTCACATCTTATTTCGGCTCCGTGAGGAACAGATTAAGGACTCTGACAATATGAGAACTGTATATAGAACCCACATTTACACCCGATTTTTAAAAAAAAGGAAAGACTTTATTGTTTCCTTTTCAGTAAAATAACTTAATCATAGTAAGACTGAGTATACATTTTTTAAAAATATGAAAATAAAATTGTAATTTTCAATTTTCTGCCTTGAGACAGCAGACGATCTTTTGATTTCCCTTTCTGGAGTTAATGTATTTCTCACCATGATTTATAAATTGAAATTTGAATGTGCTTAACAATTGTGCCAGAACAAAAAAGATACAAACATGATTGTCTGTACTGATGATTTTGTGTTTTCAGTCTCACCTTCATCAGGAAGGTGATTGCAAACTGATGGCACTGATTTGCTAATTAACATTTTTCACAATCCTTTGCCAAACCTTATGCAATTTAAACTTTACACTTTGATTTCTGTCATCGTTTTACAACACAATGTTGTTAAGGTTCTGACTTTAGCGTTTTCAGCTGGCTCTGCATACAGAGCACTGAAGTAGTGGATGTAGCACAATTCACTGGTTTGTCGACTTTGACGCGTCAAGCTTAATTTGTTCTTGAAGTGTGTTGGCAGGGCTTACTTGCATGTCACTGCTGACTGAGTGAAATCCCAGATGTATACTATTTAAACAAAACAAAACAAAAATCTTTTGCAGCTTGTGATTCTACTAAGACTTTCAAATTTAGACGGTGTTCTGGCAATTTGAAGTTTCTTGTTCCTATAATTACAATATACCTGTGAGGTTCAACTTTGTTATTAAAACCTTAAGCTGATCCCTTATTTCCTGCAATCGCTCATCTACATATTTTGTGGCAAAGATGGACAGGGGCATAACTTCCAGGAGGGTTAGGGGGGTTATGACCCCCCCAATAATCAGACCCAACCAATATAACCCCCCCCACCACCACCACCACCACCACCACACACACACAATAAAATTATGAATTATCTTGCATAAATAGTCTGTTGATTTTCTTTACTCATTTCAGGTATTACCAGCAAAATAGCTGCATGTTTAATCATCTGAGAATTTACCCAGATTTATTTATTTATTTATTTAGACGGAGATCTTGACCCCCCGCCAATGTTCAGCACAAAGTTACGCCAATGCAGATGGATCCCACTTTTTCAGTCTAGAGACTATGTTGTTAGATCAGAGTGATAAATCTCAGTGAAGTCAACAACAGTCAGAAGTTGACAAATGTTAAAAAACAATTGAGATATTTTTAATTTTTATCAAAAAATGTTTAAAAAAAAAATACAGTGTAGCCCATAAGAAAAAGCACTTAAAGGCATGTTGTACTCTACTTTAGACTGTTTCAAGGAAAAAAGCTTCTGGGTTTAATGTGACCCTCATTACAGCAACGCATTTCTTTTTGAGGCCCCACAGTGCCACTAGTACACTAATCAGAAAGCACAAATTTGCCTAATTATACCCTTATGAAGTACGGAAACAGGGGCTGGCTTTGTATTTTTTTTTAAAAATACATATATCTATCTATCTATACATATATATATCATATGCGCAACATTTCAGCAGCAGATACATCTCTAATGACCGACTATACAATTTGCGTTGATACAGGTCTGCAGTGTGAAATCATATGCTGATTGCTTGTCAGCTGCAGCTGTGAATGGGATTATTTCATTTATGTAAAAGAGTGTGGGCGTACAGTCCACTCTTCTGCAGTAATATTGCAGATATGAAGGCCAAGGAAAAGAAGACAAGAAAAATACATGACAGTACAGCAGCAGGTAATGAAAGGGCTTGTTTGACTAGGCTATGATTTAAATGTTTCACAGCTGACAAGATGCACGATTTGCCACTGATGCAAAAAAATTAATATTTCCTCACAGGCGACCATAAAAGATTGGAGCAATTATTTTATGGTTCCAACCTTTGCTGACACAAACACATGGAAATGCACATAAATGCACACTTCATGAAATCAGTTCTGTGTCAGCTTGGCTGAATCAGCAAAGAAAAACGGTAATTTTTCCCAGATTTGGGAATATATCTCGTCTCTGTGCCCCCTATAGCCTCCCTTATTTCAAATTATTCAGGATAAATTGCGTGGAATCAGAGGAAGACTTTCAGTGCAAAATGACATAATTTAGGTGAATTTTTTCATTAAAGCATTGATAGATTTAATACTTCAGTGTCCCCTAGTGCTTATTAAATCAGGCCAGTATGAGATAATGGATCTTTAAAATTCTACAAGCAGCTCTAGTAATCTCTTCTCCTTCTCTTTCCTTTACTCCTGCTGGACTCTGTTCCCTCACCCCCAACTTATTACAGGATAACTGAAGTTTAGGGAATGTGAGAAAATTGCATGTGAAAGAGATTTGCAATAGATAACGTGTTTATAATATTATCAAAGAGCCCCGCTGCCACTGAAAAGGAGCTGCAGGAGCTCCGAATGCTGATAATTTCAAAGTGAAGCAAAGAGAGGAGATTGGGGAAAGAATAGCAACTCTGGTTCAAACTGAGTCGACACAGTCGATAATGCTTTACTGGGGTAGGGCACCAAAGAGGAAAAGAAGGCAACTACAGTGAAGTGAACTTTCTTCTTTGAGATCTGGGCGAAGTTGTTAAATCTATAGCTGTCACATTTGATGTCCGTATTGATTTATGAAGTTGGCACACGGAAAGGACTGGCAGCTTCAAGGGATCTCACTGTTTAGCTATGCAAAGCTTGCTTTTAATCCCACAGCAGGCGCTTCCTGCTTTGTGTGCAGTCCTGGCTCTGCACACTAGAGTAGCATAATGTCTAATGATTGGAATATTGAACTACACATAACTAGAAATAACAAGAAAGTTTCCCGCTCTAAAGGAACCTCTCTAGGGTTGGCTTTTCTCACGCAGGGGGAACAGAATATGTCTGGGCAAGTAGTAAATCACAGCCATATTTGTTGTTCAGATGAGTTGCTTTTGAAGGAGTGTTTTTGTGATGCAGCTAGATGAAAAATAAATACAGTTAGTACCTTCAAGCCACAACTGGGCAAACCGAAGATAATACAAATTTCAGGAAAATAAATAAGACCTCAGCATAATAAGACCTTATGCAAAATGCAAATGAAAATCCAGGTGCGAAATTGACATAAACTGCTTCAAGGTCATTCCTCCCAATTTTGTCAAACATTGTTTCAAACTCCCAATCATCTCTAAACTTGCCACGAGCACTCTCTTTTTTCCTGATCTACTTCCATTAATATTTTTACCCTGTCCAGGCTAGTATAACAGTTTTATTATCTGCCTCAATTTCAGTTTTCCCATTCCTGTTAGTCCTTGAGTTAAAAGGCGCATTGGGGAGATGGACCTTCAGGCCAACATTATGTGCAGTAGTGTGTGATAAACACCCACTTCTGCCCAGCAGCATAATTTTACCTTCAAAATAGAATACACACATCTCCTGTTGTCACTGTTGCCAGATAAGGGCTCTACATATTAACACTCACTGGTATAAATATGACAGCTTTGTGTGCTCACGTGGACACGTTGGCACCATGATGGCTACCCTGGAGGGTTCATTATGACTTTCTGTACATTATGTATATTATTCATGTTTCAGGGATACTTTAATCTCTCTGAGCAACGGCGAATCCTGTCACTTCTCTCCTGAGTTCAGTTCTGTGTAGGACTCTGAAGTCAGTGAACGTTTCATATTAAAATTATATTAAATTTAGCATGAGACTAACTTACTGTAGCTTTGGGCAGAGTTGTCAGGTTCCTCTAACTAAGAGAAATGCAGTCTAATGCAAAGTCTCAAATAGATCTTAATATTATGGAGGTAAAAATATTCCGTGTTTGTTTGTTTTATGTGATCATTCTGAAGAATAAAGTTTGTAGTGCTGTTGAGTTGTAGTGTGTTACACTGACAGGGCCATCTATAGTGTAAACTTGTTCATATACACAATGGTGGACAAAAGATTACTCCCACTTCTCTGTTAAATGCAACACAGTGGCCATAAAAGTGAGTCTGCACCTCAGTCCATTCAGTTATGTCTGTAATATTAGACTGCATTTAATTTGACTGTATAAATTTGCAAGTGTGTGTTTGTATATGAACAGTACTGTGTGAAGGTCTTTAGCTACCCCTCATTACTTCATACTTTGCCAGGAAAATGGGATATAGATTTACTGATTTATTGAAATGTGCAAGCATACTTGCAATGTATGTAAGGCAAAAACAGAGTTTGTTCAATTCTAAGAATGTTTAAAGAATTAATTGGTATGATTGCTTTTATTCTTTAACACAGTCTGAACTCTCTTAGGCAAGCTCTATTGTTATTTTTTTAAGTAGTCTTCAGTAGTTCTCCAGGCTTCCTGCAGTATCACAAGATATTATCACAATATTATTGATACTTTGTTTCTATCATCTAAGTTGAGAAAAATGTCTGAACCTTTTTGCGTTGACTGTCAGGTCTATTTTATTTGTAGCTTTTAGAACATTTAAACAACAGAAGCTGAACCTGAGTCCTTGCAGGTCTCCAAAAACAGCCCAGTTTCAAAATACAAAGGAAGATGAAAGATGTTTTTGCTGTGTTAACACATTATTGTGGAAAGCAAAAATCTCAATGATTTAGTTGTCATTCAAATATATTCAAAGTCGTCTCAGAAATCATGACACACTGCTCTCCACTACATAAGCTGCCTTTATAAGTTAAAAATATTGGTGCTGATATCAGAAGCATCAGAGTTATCCTGCACGAAATTTAAAGTTCTTCTTTTGTTGCCTTTTGTTTGGTTCTTTGTCAAGTTGATCCCATGCTGGTCCAGGCTTTGGGACCAGTCCATGACTGATAGTGTCACGGTTTGCGGGTGCAAGCCGTGTGGAAGTTAATTAGGACCGGGCAGCGGCAGCTCAAGTGCAGGTAAGAATTTATTAACAGTAAGGCAAATAAACAGAAATGGCAAGTGACACTAACAGGTAACCTAAACTGGGAAAACTAACAAAGCAAACCAGAAACGAAGATGCAGGGAGGTCCGAGGAAACACACATGGAGAGACGCAGGGACATCGAGGGGAAACAACACAGACGAACCAGCAACTAACAGAGGCAGACATGAGGTTTAAATACACAGAAGGATAACGAGGGAATGAGACACAAAAGGAGGGCACAGCTGGGAGTAATCAGACCTGACGAGACAGGGGAAGAGTAAACTGAACACACTGAGATAAGACAGAGACTTTTAAAGTAAAACAGGAAACACATGCACGTAATGACACCGACTCAAAACGCAGACTAAACACAGGGATACACTGGGAGGAAAGAATGAACACTAACCGAGGAAGAACAGAACCAAAATTACAATAATAGAAAACACAAAACGCTGGGTCAAAAGGACCCAGGATCATGACAGATAGTGTTCTATTGTATGTTTTATGCATATGCTTCTGCTGCACTGGCAGGGTGTGTGGCAGATAGTTGTAGACACTCATTGTTGTATCGCTCTCCTGACCTCCTCTGTATGTACAGATTTAAATAAAAACGCTCAGATTTAGATTTATCACACCATAACGCTCTCTGCCACTGATTTTCTGTCCAGTTCATATGTAATTTCTTTGTTTCACTTCCTTAACAATGGCTTCTACACAGTCACCCTTCCACTAGGACCATTTCTGATTAGGCTTCAGTGAATGCAGATGGATTAATTGCCAGCAAATGCAATTGCAAATGCTGTCCTGTGTTGGGTCTTTTAAGGACATAATTTTCCGATACTTTTCATCTGCTTAGTTTTTAGGCCTGCCACTTCTTCTTTTGTCCTCGTCTTGTCCAGTTTCCTCAGATTTTTTAAGGACAAACTGCACACCATGCTGATATTCAATGTTTTTGGCTAATATTTCTTTGAGAATCACCTTGTTGGTCCAAAAATACTATTTTATGCCCATCAACTTGCATTATCTTTGGCATTTTTCATAGATCCAACTAAAAAAAATGGCAACAAAAGATGTGCTTTCGGATGCTAGCAACTAAGTGCCTAAAAAAAAGCTGTCCGACTCACTGGCTCATTCCTTGTTGGATTATTTCTTGCTTGAATGATTTCTAGGTCAGTATTAAGTGTCTTAACAAAAAACAGACAATCAGTACTATAGTTGTAGTTGTAATTTATTCCTATGTTTCATATATCACGCAGTCTATAAAAAACAATCAAATGATTCATTGCAGAGGATGCTGACCTGACCTGCAGTTTTGAAGGTTACAGGAAAAAAATCATTTCCCATTGAAGTTTGGTGTGTCATTTTGAGAATGTAACAATATCTGGAGGACTATAACACAAACAACCTAAAAGGTAGAAATTTACTGTTTTTGGTTCTGAATATATTTTCCCACATATTCCACCCACGTAGCTGGCTCCTTATACAGTACAACCAAGCTGCTAAGAGCATTTTCACAGAGTGGCCTATCATAAAATGGAGATGTGCAAATAATTGAGGATGATGAGGGACCGAGACTACGTACAGACTGCAAGATTAACAATGTGGTGCATGCAGGCAGAACTATCAAATATTTCACAGCCTTTACGAACAAGATAAAAACAATCAATAAATCATATCCAGCAATACATGATTTGTTGTTTGTACCAGTTGTGTTTACCCTGTGGATGTGTTTATGTGGACAACATTAACTGAAACCTTTTGGAGAAAAATGCTGAATCTGAAGCTGTCAGGATTGTAAATTCCTCAGAAAAGCATTTTTATGTATGATTATTTTAAAGTAGTTTGCACTGATTAGAGCAGGAGATAAACTCAAATAAATAAACAGCTGTATATATATATACAAAGGTTGGCTATTTTGAAGAATCTAAAAACATTTTGTGTTTTATAATAACACAATAATATAAATAATTGAGTTATTTCACACTTTTTTGTTTACTACATAATGGCATATGTGGTCATTCATAGTTCTGATGTCTTCAGTGAGAATCTACAATGTCATATATACATAGCAATAATAAAGAAAAACCATTAAAAGAGAAGTTATGTCCAAACTTTTGAATATACTATATATAGTATAGTCTGTTGTTTTTCAGAGTAAGTGTGCTTTGCTTCCTAGTCTATATCGGGCAGGTTTTTGAAAACTATGCTCCACACAGGTAAAGCTGGAAGGAAAATGCTGCCAGAAGGTCAGTGTAGTTGCACCTACAGACACCTACTTCATTATGACAGCCCTTGCCGGTTAGTGATTCCGGATGCAGACATCCTGAATCCTAAAGTTCAGATTTATGAAACAAATCGCAATGCTGTGCCGTCTCATCGAAGCCAAAATGCCTTCTCTTTGATTGCCTGAGTGATTTCTGTTACACCTTCCTCCATAAACACTTGTAACTCATTTGTGTTGTGTGCTACCTAAGTGTCTGTATTTTTATTCCAATGCTGCGATGAAGGCTAAACATTATTAAATGTTCAGTGTGCATAGGCTTTTTTCTCATTTGCAGTTGTCATTGCCCTTGACTCCAAAGAGCCCCGCTGCGCACGGAGTATGAAAAAACGCAAGCTTTTGTTTATAAAGTACTTTTATTTCCTTCATGTCTTCCAACCTCAAAAGCATCTATCAACATTCATTTATTTCTTTATAGCTAAAAAGACTCCCAGTGATTCTTTTAGATGGGTAATCAGTTGGTTAAAAAAAAAAAAAAAGATTTTCCCCTGCTATTGGTGTTAGGTTATCATTGTGTGGCCATGTATCAGTGAGTGCAAATTGATTTGAAAACCTCTGCTCGGTTACAACACAACAGTAAGTTGTAAAATTGCAAAAGCAGACATGACTTCAACTAGAATGAATTATGCACAGTTATTCCAGCAAGTTTGGAGGTTCTGGAAGCTGATTTTCACACCCCAGAAAAAATGCAAATGAAGTGCAAACCACTGGCTGCCTTGAAGCAGTGGTTTTAAAAAAAAAATCCCAAATCTATACATGATGGATTGTTATGCAAAGAGGTGAACAGTAAGGTAAAGTACATCTGACTTGTAGTTCTTCTACTCTGTGATAAAATCGTCCATGATCAGTTTTTACTGAGCACCGTTGTTCCTGGTAAGTCACAAAATATAAGACAAAACAAAGCGGCAAACTCATGATCTCATGATCACATTATGTGTTACATCATACCCAGCAGTTATGAAATTAATGATTCATGCAGTTCAGTTAAAGTACTTTGAAACTGATAAATTATGAACATACAACAACACTGTAAAGGTAAAATCCAAGTGACAAACACTAAAGCCATTCAACTCCAGTAAAACAAAGAAAACCATCTAAGCAAAGTCAACTTCCAGTTTCTTTGATGAGCAAGAGTAAAATGGTAAATGGCCTGTATTTATATAGCGCTTTCTAGTCCCTAAGGACCCCAAAGCGCTTTACATATCCAGACATCCACACACACATTCACACACTGGTGATGGCAAGCTACGTAGTAGCCACAGCCACCCTGGGGCGCACTGACAGAGGCGAGGCTGCCAAACACTGGTGCCACCGGGCCCTCTGACCACCACCAGTAGGCAACGGGTGAAGTGTCTTGCCCAAGGACACAACGACCAAGACTGTCCAAGCCGAGGCTCGAACCGGCAACCTTCCGATTACAAGGCGAACTCCCAACTCTTGAGCCACGATCGCCCCAGTAAAGAAAGGAATAATATCACTGTTGATATAATAAAGTGTGAAAAAAGTGCATTACCTCAGATGATACACCATGAAGCCTTTGTTTCATTACTAGAATGTTGGTTGACTGCAATGTGTACAGATTAAACACACAGTCATTACTTCAGCTGTTCTATGGTGTCCTGGTTGACACCTGTTAGCACGTCTTTGTTTGTCCTCTCAAACCCGACTGTGAGATATGCCGTGTAGTGCTCGGTATTATATATATCAAACTGATGCACAAAGGCAGAGCTGTGTAATAACTTTGCCACCTTGTTTTTATCTCACCGTAGGAGCCTATAAACCAAACTGAAGAAGAATGTTTATAGGAAACACTGACAGGATGGGACCTTTTTGTTTTTTCAATTTACTTCAGCAAATGAACTTTACATGCTCACAAACATTTTCTCCACAAGAACAAGAAAAGAAAGGCATTTCCACTCTATGAAGTTTGAGTTAGACAAAAGTAGTGGATAAAATTCATATGCACATGCCATGGAGATTCATATAAAATTGTAATTAGTCACTGTGTCAATCTTGTTTAGAAAAAATACTATATGCATGCCTGAGGGCCCTCAGATACCACGAGTGTTTCTCCCAACTTGTCAACAGAATTCTGGATAAAAACATGACCTTTTGTCCCTTCTGGAGTTTCATACAACTCATCCAAGACGGACCAATTTAAATCAGTAAATGCAGAGCATGTTTGCTGGTGCTGACATGACCACAATTTAGCTTACAGCATTTATGAAATGATTTGTTGTCAAGGATGCGATAGCGAGCGATAGCCAAAGGCTGGGATATGCTGAAGTCACAATAAAATGTCAGTTTTTTAGACAGTTGGGCTCCCTTGCTGTTTGATGTATTGGCTGTAAAAGGTAAACTAATGGGATATCTGTTAGGGGAGCCCAGAATCTATTTATGTACGTGCGCTGCCAATGTTCAGTGCCAATGCTGGGTGTGGGTCCTAGCAAAGCAAAAAATAATGGGGCGGAGGCTGGGTGGATGACTGGGTGCTTTATATCAACAAGGGAGACTACAGTTTGCATTCTGTAATGGGTCTGGTTGCATGTGATCTGTAACCTTAGTTTCCTTAACAACAGCATTACATTAGCATATTTTACTAACTTAAATCATATATGAGTTGCAATTTGCAGACTTTGTTGAAATAAACTTAGAATGCATGAATGACAGGTCTGTATAAGGTACCATGTGGAGCTTTTGATTTTTTACTAGAACTCACAGGCAAGTTTGTTTCCCTTTACAACAGAGTGCCATGTTTTGTTTTGTTTGTTTTTTTAATATAACACATGATCTAACACATTGCAATACATTTTTTATGGCAGTGCTTTCATGCACCAACAAGCCAAGTTAAAGGGAAGAAAAGCATGTTACTACAAAAGTGAAAGTGAAAAATACAACATTCAGTGTTTTACGAAGAAAAATCACAGCCTCAAGAATGCATAGAAACAAGACACAGACACAAGAAAACAACCAGATTCCAGTTATTAAAAGTTTTAACTGATTCAATTTACATCTCACTTAAAAAGTTGATGTTTCTTCAATGAATAAGCAATTAAATTTCATCCACAGTGTGTGATTATTCTTAACTTTAGACTGCAGCTATTATGAAAAATAAACTCACAGTTCTCCGAAGTCTTTGTTTAAAAGGCCGTGAGGCAACAATGGTCTCGTGGAGGCATGTTGCTTTAATCTTTTCTTGCTGTAAGCCCAGCTGACACATACTGTAGTACATATGTTTTGTTTGTACTTTGATTCATGGTTGCTATGGAAATAAAGGTTCTTGGATCTCGGAGAAAGTGCGCGCAATCTAGAGGGAGCAGGCTGCATGTTGACAGCAGAGTACCACTGGCTGATTTAGAATAGCACACAAAGAGCTGGATACAGATTTAGAATGGAAAGCATGCGTTGCTGCTATGCTGGCATACACAAGGTGCACAAGAGATGTTGTCTTCTCTGGTCCTCTGAGACAAACACAGACTAGCAGAATGTATCTTTGGCAAAGGGCAGCATATAGGACACATGAGGATCATGAGTGCATACAGAATGTATATGTAGAGAATCACCCTATCAAATATTCTACAATACTCTATACACATTTCTGTAAAGTTTATGGTATACTGAACTTCAGGTTCAAACAACTTGTGGTGGTTCATTGTTTGTGCAGCTGTGTGATCCCTGACTCCTGCAGTCCACATGCTTGAAATGTCCTTGGCCAAAATACTGAGCTCCAAAACTGCACCCCAAAATATAAGTGTATTATGTCTATTTCAGTGTGTGTACATATATATTACAAGGCAAGTTCAGATCCAGAAAATGTGAAATTTCATCTTTTTTCCCCTCTAGTGAGTAATTGCCTTAATACTAAACTGTTAATATACTTTTTATCAGAATAGTTGTACTCTATTTGTCACACTTCAGCAATCTTCTTTACATGTATTTTTATTAACCTCTTAATAGGAAAGTGCAGGTTTTATTTTCTGTTTATATTTAGTGTTTTACTCTTGCTGGACTTTTGGAGAGGTCATAGGAGTCTGACCATCCAGTCTGCAGGGGTTTCATGGACTTACTGCCTGATTTCCTTTGGGATCATGTGCATGCTAGTGTAGGAAAACTGGGGGTTCGTGTAGAAACCAAAGTGAGAGCAAGATGTTCACAGCAGTGATGTGGAATTGTAGACGGGGGCCATTGGAGCCTATCCCAGCTGTTTTAAGGAGAGTAGCAGGGCACACCCTGGACAGGTCACCAGTCTGTCGCAGGGCTAACCATAGACAACCATTCACACTCACATCTACGGGCAATTTAAGGTTTCCAATTAACCTATCCTCACTAAGTGCATGTCTTTGGACTGTGGGAGGACCTGGGGGAACATGCAAACTCCACACAGAAAGACTCCGGTCTGATGGTGGAATTGAACTCAAGACCTTCTTACTGTGAGGAAACAGTGCTAACCACCGTGCTGCCCATAAAAACATATGCACTAAAATTCACCAGGAATAGGTAAACACAATTCTAACAAAACTTATAAAATGTTCATTATGCAGTGAAATCCCCCACAGCCCTGCGATGCCATTGTCCTAAAAAGCCAGGTCGAATGTTCTTAGTGTTTGACAACATGGGAGTAATTTCTCTTTTGAGCGGGGACCAACCCAGCCTTGTTCCAGGAGGGGAAGGGGAAAGCCTCCCATCTCCGTCTCATCTCTCCACCGGGCGCGTCCCATCACAGCCCAGCTTACACTCCGCACTTGAGTCTGTCGCTCGCTGCCACGGTGTCTTCCCTGATGGCATCGCCCTCCAAGCAGACAAATACTGGCCAGAACCATCTTCCAGGAAGCTGGCCTGGCTAATAGCCTCCCCGACATGGCTGCACCTGGTAATTAACAGTGGAGACACGACTCACAAATGCACCTCTGTCCTGCTGTCGATCATGTGTTGTCTCCTGCTGTCACTGTTCCCGCTGTCCGAACTGGGTCGCAGCATTACACCCCTGACAATCGGGGAGCACAATCTTGCACATGGCTTCTCTGCTTTCCTCTTCTTTATATCTGGGCCCCTGCAATACTCAGCCAGCTTCCTTTTAAATGGGCCCTTTCACCGGCTGATAGACCACCTCAGGACACACCCAAGCCTCAGCAGGTGATTGTTATCAGCCAGTTTGTCCCATGGTCAGCCAGTCCACAGTGGATTAAAACAATGTCATATAAAAACACTAAAAAAAAAAACTTGCAATATAAACAGCAGAATAAAATCATGCAAATAAAAAACACGCACAAATAAACACTAAAATCAGAATAAAACCAATTATAAAAGACAAATACAAATTTTCACTGTGTGTCACAATAACACAAATTTCCTTTCCAATCTGATATAAAGTAAAATTCAGGCTGGTATCTGATACTTATTATTAAGAATTATCAAACAAGAAAAAAAAACCCTGAAAAGTCAGTACCTGTATTTCAAAAAGTTCAATTAACAAACATTCAAAACAATGTGACTGACTGAAAATAAAAATACAGCTTGTAAACATTTTACAGATACATGTTATTATCTATCTAGCTTATGTGTGAAATATTTTTGAGTTGCATTTTTATTTTTTAAAGGCTACAATGGTTGTTTTACTGCAAGTACACTGTATACAGTATTTAAAAAAATACCTAGCCTATTTAAATACTTTAAATACTTTACCCTATAACCTTACCTGAGTAAATCTAGGCCAGTAAAACTGATATGAGATGATTTTAGGGAGACACATATTACTCCAAGCTAAACTCATGGAGCTATTTACCGTAGCATGTTTTTTTTTTTCCATGTAAACAAATGGGATTCTGTAGTTTTCAGGATGTTGAATTCTCGTTGTTTAAACATAGACACAAAGACCTGTCTAGATGCAAAGTCACTTTCCAAAATTCAGCAACAGTGCTACATGTTGCCAACAACTCCATATGTTCTCCTTTAATACCTGGTTGGTACCTGCCTGCAGCATCAAAAGACTCCACGAGCGACGTTTGTCTCCCCCTAGCAGCACCTGTCCCCCTCCTCCTCTTCAGTTCGCCTCATCATAAACTCATCATCACATTCTGTGTTATGATTTTTTTTTTCTTTTGACAAGGCTTGTCTTACCACGTTTCACAAATTGCGTCTTGGCCGTTTACGATCAGCCTTTATTATCAACTGAGTGAGTGAGCACACGTAAGCTGTGACACATTTATACAGCCATATTTTGCATTTGACTATGAAAATAGTTCCCACCAATCCTTTATACGGTCCCAATAATATAGTTACTTTCCACTGTGTTCCTGGTAATGATAAACTACAAATGTACTCCAAATTACCAAAATATGTTTAAAATATTTTGATTGGATTTAGGATTAAGGATTTCAATGTACAGCCAAAATGAGGATGATGTCTGTTTGCAAACCTCAGAATTGCACTACTTTTTGCAGATGACTTAGTTCTGTTAACTTCATTGGAGCGGAACCTTCACCACATGCTGGAACAGTTTACAGCCAAGTGTAAAACAGTCAGGTGAGAGTCAGCACCTCCAAGTAGGAGTCCATGGTATCCTGCTGAAAAATGGTAGATTGATCGCTCTGGGTAGGAGAATTATCATCTCAAGCAAGGAATTTCAAGTATTTCAGTATCTTGTTGATGATTGATAGGAAGGTACTGCAACTCCTTTCAGTTTAGCATTCAGTCTGCTTTACAATCCTCTCATGTACTCATGACATGTAGTGAACCAAAGACTGCAAATGCAGGCAGCAAAAAATTGTTTCCTACTGTAGAGTGGCTTGGTGAGGCGTTTTTGTTGCCACTTCTTCATGCTGAAAAGAGCTAATGCTGTTCAGGCATCTGATTTTTGCAGATTTTTCCATGCATGTACAACTGGGAGGAGACCCCAGGTTACACCCAGAATTTGCTGCACCTTGGGAACATTTTGCTGATGAGAAGTGTATCTAGAATACCCTGTGTAATCCTTAGATGCATGAGTGACTGGACCCTACAATCCTCCACAAGTGGGTCAAAACAAACCCACTGTCAATGTGCTTTTTAATGCCACTTTTGTCCTTTTGGCTAAGAATAATAATTTGTATGATATTTTATATTATATACACAAGAATGATTAAATAGCAGTAGAACAATATCAAGATACATTTTGTGAGAGAGTATATGCATGTCTGCTTTTTTCCTGTGGCTGGTAGCCGAGTTATGGCTTTTGTCACCCCACACCTTCCCATTGCTTCAGTGATCGGGGTTTGTAGTTGGGGTCAACCTTCTCATATGTGGTGTAGCAAGCTCCTTTGAGACCTTAGTGAGGATGACCAGTCATACAGTGGTGATACCATTCTTAAATTCAGGGTGCCGAGTAGTGGTAAGGTGTATTCAGGGTGCCAATGTCAAGTTGTACCACAGCACCATGGGCCACCTCTATGTTTTACACTTTGAGGTGTAGTAGAGTAGGTCCCCACAATCTGATTCATAGTATCTACATCTACTTTGGTCTTGTTGTAGAATCTGATCACTTATGTTTATCCACTTTCTGTTTTTTTTTCATCAACAGCCACTGATTCTTTCTGACATAGCTGACCATATTTGATGGGCTTGTTTAGCATGTGATGTAGAAATTTGAACCTACCACTAAACGGCACAAGCTGTTCGTCTAAGAAACTATCACTGGTCCATAAAATTCCTGACAGTTACAGTCACAGTTGATAAGAATCAAAAGTTCCCATGAAATGCCGTAGTAAATGAATGTGGGGTTGTTTTTACCCATTTATGGAGGTTTGAGGTAGTATTACAAAAATTACAATTTGCAAAATGTATAAAGTGTAACTTAAGAATTTAAATTGCATGATTTTAAAACATGGTTTTTTTTAGGAATAGCTGGAACATGAAAATATAATAACTTCATTAATTAGATATTGCAAGAAAACAACCCCACCGGGTCATTTTTGACCCACTTATACATCTAAGGGTTAATCTGCTGCCACTGCACTGAATAAGTGGAAGCAAATGGGTGGATAGACTGATGAAAATGAAGGCAATACACTGTAAAATGTCCATTCCCTTTTGGAAATTACCCTGAACTTCATTATATACTTGTGTGGACTTTCACCCAGAAAAGAGTGGAAACCACTGATGCAGAAGCACAGTTCCTGTTACTCTGGTTTGGCAAAAATTGATCTTTATCTTCTGCACTTCGTCAAACCCACTACATTTACAGCTTGAGTTTTTAATCATTTATTTAAAACTGAGACAATACTGCTTAATTGTGGGCTTTTTAGGATATTTTGGTTCATTGTTTGCATTCAGCATGAAAAATCTTGTCTTATCAAGCTAATTTCGAGCTGCAGCAGGCAGCATGAAAAGGTATCTCACTATAGTGAACGTACATTAGCATTTAGCAGATAAAGTACCAAAAAACTAAGCTCTAAACAATTTGCATTAGATCTTGCAGAGTGAAGATATAGATGTAGAGTTGTGTGACATTTACCCAACACATAATGTTTTACAGAGTTTATAACAAATACCTATTATTTTGCTGTTACTAATACTGTTCTTATTTCAAATTAGAAACTAGCTAAAATACTAAGCTAACATTTTAGCTGCTAATCAGACCAGAGAATACTGAACTTACTTCATTTTGGTGTTTGCAGACATGACTCCAAATGACTGCTAATGTTGCTCCGTGTGTTTAGAGTTTGTTTTGAGTTGCTTCTTATGTTTGCACAGGGCAGCAGGTCAGAAGAAAGCTGCTTAAAGAGAGAGCAAAGGGAGCTACAATGGCCTGTTTCAGACAGTCTAAAAATTGAGGGGCTGCAGCAAAGCTTACTAAAGTCTTGTTTTTGGCAGCAACTTTCTCAAAAGATGTGTACCAAATGCACTTTTTGTTAGTTTCCATCGCTCCCTTTGGCTTTTCTACAAGCCTTTAGTTTTCACACAGTGAACGATCAAATATAGCCTTGTTTATCAGTCTTCCTGTTGAATATCACAGCCAACCAGGTTTTAATTTAGTTCAGCTGAGAGGCATGTAATTAATTCGCCATAAGCAGTAATGAGCTGCATTGTAATGTACCATGTAATCACATCCTGTCTAAAGAAAAACGGCTTTGGTATTTGCCTGTGTCTCCAGATATACCTGACTTAAGTATTCTTCACACCAGAATAGCACCAAAGCTCCCACTTTTAAGTCCATGAAAGACACTGCTCTGTCTCTTCCTTTTATTACCTGAACAGAGTGGGAAGAAAAAAGAAGCAAGAAACTGGCAAAGGACTATCATCCTCTGCATTGCAGGCCCCAAATAACTTTCATAGTCCTCAGTGCATTAGGCTGTGGCAGATTTTAATCAGCTTTTCACCTCAGCTATAGCATGATATGCACCGCGGGAGCAGTGGGACCTAGAGACGCACAGTGACACAGAGGATCTTCGATTGGCACTGAAAGGGGCTAATAATGCACGACATCAATTATCAATGGAGGCATGAGCACCAACTGTTAACTATGCGTCACAGAAAAACCACAAGAGCACTTCAAAGTGCGCATTTATTTCACCACATGCCGGGCAGAGGGTTTTAAAGGACACCGAATCATGCTCGTCACACGATTTGTCTTTGAAACCTGAGCCTGGATACAACAGTGTGATTTTCAAAATAAAACAATCAAACACTAATTACCTGCAACAGCTCATGTGATATTCCCACTGCTGGTGATATGTGGCCACACTAGGGGCCATCATGCTCATCTCACGGTGTCAGCAATTGCTGCAGTGGCTGCTTTGCAATCAGCTCAGACTGTCGCATGTACAGTACAGGCATTTCCCGCACAGCACCAGCTTTCAGCGCTCACATGATAAATGCTGGCACGAGGCTGCTTGTCTCACAAAGAACAATCACAAAGCGTTTTGAGCCACAGTAAAAGCTGTGCAAATCAAGTTCCGCAGGAGTGAGAAAAGGCAGCTTCTGCTTGGTGTGCTCTGACTTTGAGGAAATTGGCCCTTTCCATTTTCATAGATCCTGTTAATCTGTGGTTGTGTTTTGTTTTTTTCTTTAACTAAGAAATGCAACACCACCCTTCTTTATTCTTTAACCTCTGGCTTTGTCTTGCTTTCCTCATCCTCATACATTACATTTATATAAACATTGCTGCGGTGACGGGATTCTCTGGGCTCCAGTTATTTCAACCAGTGGAATATGGGACAAAAATCACTGCTTTTTGCTGGAACTGCCACTATCAGTTCATTTGCTGAAATGTATTCACACAGTGTTGATCTTTGACACACAAATCCAGTTTGCAGGATCCACAGCAAACTGTCTTAGAAGTGTTGACCTTTGAGGGAAAAGAGAGTATAAAATTAAGGACTTTAAATTAGCTGTGTATACTAAATCTTTATGGACCTATCTGCCAGACTATAAGCTTCCCCACAAAAGAGATGTAGGATGGGGACATATGAGGAATGATGCTAATGGTGTCCACGCAGTAGATATATTTCCCTGTATTAACTTACTGTCGTGTTGATGACTGGATAATTAGCCAGTATGTGACCTTCAGCTTCCAGAAGCTCTTACTTCACGAGATTGAAGGAAAAAATGCATCCCTCTCTCCTGGGATGAAAATATATATAAAACCAAAGCAACAAATTAATAATATAACAAAGGAAAATTTAGAAAGGTCCCTGATGCTCTAAAAGTGGATATTTGGAATTTATTCTCAGTAGCTTCCACGCAGTCAATGACCTGCTTTAATTATATGTATTCATTTGGAGCAGTCTCAAAGTGAAAACAGACTGATTGATGCAGTTTTGACCATAATTTTTTATTATTTTTTTTGTGAAATCACATTAGAGCTGAAAGCACCGAAGTCTCAATGTCATAAAGTTTCTGAGCACAACTAATTAAAACTAAAAAATGTTTGCAGCAGTCAGAAAAGTGTGTCAGCTGAAAGTTATTTGCATTAAAATACCTTTATACCTTTTCCCATACATGTCCTACTTAGGCACAGGATCGTGTACTTTATGATTAACAAAGTTACGCTCCCAAAAATATCAGTCACTAATATTGTCTCCTCCGCATATTGTTTTTACCAAGTTTCACTGTGAACACATTGCATTTCATCTTCACTGCCTTTGTAATAATATTATTATTTATTTATTTTTGTGAATTTTTATACCCACGACTAAAAAACAGCAAACCAGAGATGCTGTGAGATTTTATCCACAGGGCTCAAACTGGCAGCAGCTCGGCTGGACACATAATGGGATCTTCTGAGGGGAACAGAGTCTTTGCATGAAGCCATTGTTGCAGACTGTTCAGCAACAACACTTGTGTAAAGCACAATGTATCCTTTTAATGACTAAACTCCATGGCTGGCTGCTCTGGCGTGAATGTAGACATCCTGCATGATAATGGTGATAATGAACTGGGAGCATGCGGAGACTCGGCTCGGCGTACACTTCACTGCAGCAGTCTGGCATATGGCTTGAGATTTCCATACCTCCTTAACATTTGTTGACCTTGATTTGAGCTAGCCTGACTCCCATACATAATTAGTACCTGTTAATTTCTACATTCCTCCCCAGCCATCTAAAGTCAGATGCCAAGTGGGAAGTGGCAAGTGCCTAACCAGGCTCCCTCTGCTTCAGCTGTCTGAAGAGTAGCAGAGGGGTGTATTTGCCAGCCTTGTTGCTGACCGGCGAGACAGCTGGTGGCTTTCCCGCTGACTCACTTAGCTGATCGATAGCTAATTCCCTTAAATAATCAAGGGACCCCTGCAATGGGAATGGGAGGTGTGATAATTGATTACTTTTGCTCTACATTTTCCCCAATGAGTTCACTCTGTACGATACGTTGCCGCATTTTTCATTGAGCTGTTCAATGGGATGCTGAGGTATGCGCCTTCCATGCATCACATTTGATTAGGGCAAATTCAAAGATATAGTTCCACTTTGCAAAGAAATTTACTTTGGTGCAAATCTGACCCGGCAACTGCTTGGTTTGCTCTATTTGAGTTTGTTTTTAAGACATAATAGAAATATAGTAAAGGCACCAGGCTTCAGGATCAGTGTGTGTGGTCTCCTATTCTGAACAAACATACAGATTGAATTTGAAGGTACCATACAAATGTGTCACACTCAACAAATTTGCTTTTGATTTGACCTAAAATAAACACTCACTTTGCTCATTTTCATTATTAATTCAATTTAGATTATTTTGCAAATATTGTACTTAAAGTTTGTTAAAAGGTTTTGTGTATACATTACAGTAGCTCAGATGTGGGATTCAGCTGTGCTGCTGAGGAGAGGACTTGAAGATGAAGAGGACTGGGGGCGAATTTTTTTTGCTTGCCTTGCAGTTCTTATGCCTCAGATCTTCTGTCAGCCTGTTTTCTGTGTGTGTGTGTGTGTGTGTGTGTGTGTGTGTGTGTGTGCATGTGCACGCATGTGTGATCTATGCTGGGAGGGCTAGAATAGAGGGTGAAGCAGAGAAATAACATTTTACTGTTGAAGAGGTACTTTGAGTGGCACAAAGCATCTGTTGTTTTATTCTGTATTCTGCTGGCTGCTTATCTGCCGAAACCACAAACATTGTCAGGAGGACCAGGCATAAAAGAAGAAAAGTGCATAAGCACAGAGCCAGCAGCGAGTCAACACAATGAAGAGCTACAATCTCACAAGTGAACTTACATTGATTCATTTCAAGGTGCAAATTAGTTGGTTCAACACATTTTCAGTGGCAGGGGATGCCTGCAGCCTCTGTCTTGCACCCCGTTTGGAAAAAGAAAGGTTGCTTTTATCTCCTGTTTAAAATGTATTTGGACTCAGTGATGTGTCATCAAAAATGTGCATGTATCAACGGATTTTGACACAAGAAAAAAAAAGAAAAAAAATAAGCCCGACCTCACTGGGAAACAACAAACGCAGCTTAAGCAGCGTTAAAACACTTGCTGTTTATATCAGTGACTTCTCGTGGACGTGTGAATAAAAGTGAATGAAAAATGTAAAGTATTGGTGATCACCACTGCCATGAGAGCAAGAGTTTTACCTCCTATGAGTTTACTAATGCAAATAAGCTTGATAAACAAGATGATATTCTTGCATGTGATGTACATGCGTAGAGTCATGACTGTATGCAGGCCTGTGAAAAAGTACACCCTGTGATTTAAGTGGGTACATCAAGTTGTTGTTCAAAGCAATAACCTGAAGTAATAGATCTCTGTATGACTTTATCAGGCTCTCACATCACTGTGGAGGAATTTTAATGCACTCCTCTTTACAATGTTGCTTCAGTTCTTTGAGGTTTGAAGGCATTAATTTATGCACAGCTCTCTTGAGGTTCAGGTTAAGGTCTAGGTCATTGCAACACCGTGATTCTTGTCTTTTTCAGTCATTCTGTTGTAGATATGTTGTCGTGCATGGTATCTTTGCCCTGCCATGTCCATCTTAAGCCACAGTTTAGCTGTCAAACAGACTAAAAATCTTTAGTGTACAGAGCAGTCGATGGCTGACTCAATGACGTCACATGTTGAAGAGGTATGGCCCCAAGCTATTTCCAAAACAAGCTAAAATCATCACCATTAACCAGCTGGTACATGGTTTACATGAGGCATGGTTCTGTTCATTGTGGCCAAACATCTCCACTTTGTCTGCCCAAGGGACATTGTACCAAAAGTCCTCCTCAGATGCAACCTTCCAATACTAAGCCATATTGGCATGTTCTTTTTAGAGAGAATAGGCAACCCTTCCAAACAAGCCATGCCTGTCAAGTCTTTTTCTAATGGTACTGTCATGAGCTTTCACATTTACCATGTTAACTGAGGCCTGAGATGTCGCTGGTCTGACCTTGAGGTGAATTTACTGGGATAGCCACTCCTGGAACAATTGTGTGAACACACATCTGAATGCTCCAGATCAGCAAATTTCCAAAACTCCTGTTTTTGTAGCGGTGCTCACACTTGCTGATGATCAGTTTAGACCTGTTCATTTGATTAACAGCACCTGGCTGCTAATGTGGAAAAATATATGTTATGTGATGCATTTTGGACTGACAATCAGTTTATTCTTGTTTAGATGTGTGGATGTGTAATGGAACAGATAAGCAAACAATTCACAAACTCAGATCTTGGACACTTTACGATATCACAGAATTTTCATAAGAAGATGGAGCTTGTGCAGTTGTCTTTTGTACCTTCTTACCTTTCAGAAATTGCCAGATGTTCGAATGGTTCGTGGTTATCAGAGACCTGTTTTCACATTAAATTGCATTCTCTTTGTTAAATGTCCTATTGCTCACTGTTGTATGATAACTGTATAGATAATGTAGGTGTAATAGTAAAATCTATGCACTTTAAATAGCCTCTGTTTTATTAATCTGAATAATTTTTAATGAATCCCAGTAAGTTCAAAGAAATGGGGAAATTGTTTCATTTTATTATATTTTTCTCTTTTTTTCTTTTTGTTATTGTTGTTGATGAGGTTAAAACAACATTTAAATCTACTTATTTTAATTTTTTTTATGAGGAATGAGAAATAATAACAATAACTATTCACTTTCTTTAAAAAACTAACAGACAGCTGTTACAGCTAAATAAATGGACTGGACATTTTCTCATAACTGAGACTGTAATGAAATAAGGTTATCTGTGGTCATATCCTTCCAGAAAGGCTGATTGCATGCAACAAACTAAACATGGTGGATGATAATTATTCATCTATTTTTTATTATCTATAAAATTAGATTTTAAACCCTTTTAAATTAATTCTGTAGCTGGCTTTTCATTTAACGTGTCGCAAATTGGTATTTTTTCAATGTTTATATTTCCAAAATGCACCTTTTCCAGTCGATTTGAGAATAACTCAAACAGCTAGAAAAGAATTAGTCTTGATTGGCTCTCCTAGCCGTCAAATTACTTTCTCTAATCTGCACGTTTTGCAGCATTTGAGCTGGAAAGCCTCCAAAACAGCAGGTTTGCCCCAATTTAAATACACCGAGCTGTTGCTGTCGACCTGTGACCACTCTGCCTGTGAATGCTGCCTTAAAATCCATCCAATTAAATGCTGAATTAATTCACTTGTCTTTGTTCATTAGCAGTTTACTTGCTGACATCCTGACTCTACATATCACCATATCTCTAATATCGTTATTTCTCTCTTGCAAAGTAAATATGCAGTAATAGACAACGAGTCAAAGCGGTAATTTTGTGTCAAGTGCATTTTTAAATATATATATATAAACCGATATAAAGGTGGCTAATCAGCAGCTGCTTTAATCTTGACCCTGTCAAGATCCATGAAACGAGGACTAAGCACTCCTCTCATTAAAGCTCAGCAAAATCATTGGTCGAAAAGATTCATGTCCTTCAAGTCAAGTGGTTACAGAAGAAACTAGATTTCTGCATCTCTGGGCTCTGTTTTCAGACTTTAGCAAATCTAGCACTTAATGGTTAAAGTGTGTAATGGGTTAGTTCAGAGTAGGACCGAAATTGCTCTAATGTGACAAAAAATAATACACACAAAAACCAACATTTGGACAGTAAAGTATAGTGGAGCAATGACTCAGGCAGAGGCCTCTCGCCAGTGAGAACTGGGCTAAAATGCTCCTATGCAGAGTCAATAAATCCAAGTGGAATATTTGTTTTCTTTCTTATTTTAAAAAGTACATATAGTGACTGTGATGAGACACCACCATGACCACACTGTGCTGTTTTTATGTGAGATTACCACCTGTTTTCTCAAGCCTCCCTGAAATGATCTTCTGTAAACAATCCTACGATTTCTTCCAGATTGTTGTTGGCAGTGAGTTAAAGATCTTTAGCGAGGAAAATCCAGGCAATAATGATGCAAATATTGGACATTTAAGTCCACGGCGCAAACATCTGCCCACCAAAAAAACACAAGCTGCTCGGAAGAACATCATAATCTAAAATTTGCCATTTTTCAAGTTATTCTGAAAAAGCACAAGAGACTGCAGTGAAACTGCAAGCTTACTTTGTTTTATGGGCAAGCGTTATTCGGATTGTTCACTTTAACCATGTGGACACATCGCTTGGGATGTACACAGGAGCATCACATTTTAGGATGACATCGCAAACTAATCAACAACTATGTAACTATTTAACATCATTATAACAAAGATCATTGTTCTGTTATCTGGCAAACTATATCATTTCTAATAAAGTGTCTCTCTTTTTTAGCTGTCTTTCTGTTTAGATCAGTTCCAAAGGGACATAAAAACAATGATCCACTTATTTAGTATAAAAGATAGAGAGTGTAGTGACCCGGGCCAAGTTATTCTTTTTAAGAGATCAAACTCTAAGTAGAATATCTTGTCCTATGCTGACCTCAGTAGAGTGACTTCCTGCATTCATCGCTGATTTCCAAAGTGAACAACAAGACAAGGTTTAGCTTTTATTTGTTGAGAATTCAAAGTTTTAAAAACTGCACAATATTGGAAAAACATTGGAACTGGACACTTTATCCTGCTTTCTGTTGATTTTTAGAGGTGGGCTTGGAAAATCGGAACATTTTTTTCAGTTTATTCAGAGCCTTAGACGCTCTTTTATTCAGCTAAAAACATGCTAGGTCCTTAATGAGGACTGTGTTCAGAAAGCTAAAAGACACAGCTGGCTTATAAAAGTTTGATTTGCATATTTCACAAAGCACTTGAACAAAACACTTCATGTTTTTAATGTTAAAATTTTGTACCTCTGAGAATTCAGTCCACACCAGCTCATCCCCACAACAGGGGAACATGTATATTACAACTGCATCCTGCTTCTCGGATGCAACAAGCTGGCATTTGCCTTAAAGTACCTACTGAAACCTCTTTCAGCTAGCCGTTGACCCCATTAATATTCTATTCTGTGAAATCTGACCCAACCTTTCGCTGAAAGCAGGTAAAACTAACATAATGATGCACTGACAGCCTGGAAAAAAGAACAGCACCTCTTTTTATAAGCAGCAGACTGTTAAGGTTTGATATCTTTGGCTTCTCGATGCTATGATAATGGGGCCTTACAGCTTTTAACTAGATTTTAACACATTTATTGCTGTAACTTTAATGACAATGTTGGCTGGCTCTTCCTGTAGAAGAGCCAGCCATGCATATCTCTGCAAATCCACCTTTCCAAGGCTCATTTCTGTTATCTGGTTGTTTTAAGTCCATGTGCTGTTTATTAGTTGCAGACACACCCACTTTTTTAGTTTAGTCCCAGCAAAGTCAAAATGACTTTTCTGTCACCTTTGATGGCAGATGGCTGCAACTCCCTGAGCCTCCCTGAGTTTTTCCTTCCTATGAATGCCTAGTGCTTGCTCATAGGGGATCGTCTGATTTTGGGGTTTTCTCTTTAATGTAGTAGTCTTTAAATTACAATATGTAGTACTTTGAGATGGCTGCTGTCATGTTTTGGGGCTATATAAATAAACTTGAATTGAACCCTAAGTTGCTCTCTGGTGCATTCATAGGTGTATAAATGTTAGACAGAAAACACTTCAGCACAGAAAAAAGTGCCTGTATTAATGGGTGAAGGAGCAAAGTTGTATTTGCACTGCATAAAAAACAGTCTATTTGAATTCATTCAGTTGTTGTAACATCTTATTCCACCAGTTTAAAAACACACTTTAGGACTGCCCTCTAGAAAATGATTGTGACACTTATTTGTTCATGCTTCAGTGACAAACTTCTCTAATAGTAACAGAAATTATAGCTTTTGTTGGTCTGAAGCAAAGAGTGGAAGCACATTGCACGTTGTTTCAAAGCCACAGTTATGATCCCGGGGTCTTGGGTCTCTGTGGGTTTTGTGATTCCTTTTAGTTTTAAGGATTACTTGTGTTTAAATTTGGCATTTACTATATTGTGTTAGTAGCCTGAATTGCATTATAGTCGATCTCCTTGGATATGTAATATCAATATCAATATCAATATCAATATCAACACAGAAGATCTCTGTGTTGATCTTCTGTCCCTGTATCAAGTTTGCATGCAGGGGCGTAATTTCCAGGGGGGTTATGCACCCCACCCCCACCCCCACCCCCCCAATAATCAGGCCCAACCAATATAACCCCCCCAATAAAATTATGAATTACATAAATAGGCTGCTGATTTTCTTTACTCATTTCAGGTATTACCAGCAAAATAGTTGCATGTTTAATCACCTGGGAATTTACCCAGATTTATTTATTTATTTAGACAGAGATCTTGACACACACACACACACACACACACACACACACACCCCGTTTTGTTGTGATAGCCTCTTGTCTCGTGTATGTTGTTTTGAGTTTAACTCCTCTCGTCTTATTATTCTTGATTTGCAACTACTGTGTTTTCCACCCCTTGCCTCTTTCCTCACTCATTACCTGCATGTAAATATTGTTTCAGTCTCTCTTGTCGTGTGTCTTGAAAGTTCCATGACTCACATGTAGTTTCTTAGTTAGCAAATTCCTGGTATCTTCCCAGTTTAAGTTCTTTTATATTTTCGATCCCTCTGAGTCCCGGAATAAAGCTGTATTTTGAGTTCAGTGCCAGTTTGGAGTCCTGCATATTGGGTCCTAATCTTTCCAGCCACACCATAACATATGTCAGCCTCCAAGGCCACACTGGATGAAAATGAGGATGGAGGGATGGGTCAACAAAAAGTCAGTTACTATTTTGGTCACCACCTTTCAAAAATAATTTCTTTTACCCTTGTAGACCCTGCACACATCGATATATATTGAGTTGCAGTATGTTGTTTGAGTTGATATTTTCTCTTTTATTTATAGTTTTTTGTCATTTTTACCAGTTCCCACACTCACATAATCGCCAGCACAACCATACCCGAATGTGACCTCAGAAGGTCAGTTCACCCTGAATAATGTGTATCTTCCTAAGCCTCTTTGCCCCATGAGGGCCATAAGCCATTGATGATTCCCCACGAGCACACATGGCTCTGGGCAGTCTTTTCCATGCATGTCAGTTTCTCTACGTTTCTGTGTCACTGTACCTGTGCCATGTGTTCCTGCAGTGTCCTCTCTTTGTCTTTCCCATTAGATTCCAGGTCAGAGCTTGTCTAGTGATGTTATGTGTAGGCTTCCTTAGAAACCCCATTTCCTACTCAGGAATTGTACGGATACTGGTTCCTAGTTTGTTCTTCAGTAGAGTTCTAACAAGTCTTGGACATTGTTTTGGGGGCTTTTCTGGCTGGGAAGTGTTAGCTCTATCCCAACCCCTTAACCTTGGGGAGAAGTGGTTCCAATTTTGACCTGTCTAGCATGGATGTCTCAACCAGGGGCTTATGCGCTCGCTGTCATAGCTTTCTGGATCATTAAAGCAGCCACCACACCACAACAAGGAGTGGACTGAGTGGTATGCATAATGTTTATGTCTAACATGAGTGTATAGGTGTTTAGTAGTCATTTATATAAGAACTATGACATAAATAGGTGTATTAATCAATATATTTCTAAAAAATAACTGTAATTCCTGGAGCTTTACTCTTATTTATTATGTTATTTTTACAGTAATAACTGGCAACAGATCAGAAAACACTACATTGCTGTCCAGATATACTTTTGGTACTCTGTTGTATTACATCAGCCAGAATTCTTACTCCAGCTGTTCTACACCAGAGTAAGGATGCTGTCAATGAAATTCAACTTCTCCTCTGTATTGGATTGTACGGACCCTCATTTTGTTTATATTTACCATCTTTTTGTGTGATAAGTTTGCAGGAAATGTTCTGTTTTATTGAAAAAAAATGTAAAAAGGCAGTTCACTGGTGACAGACAATAACAGAAAACTTCTCATGCAAAGGAACTGACTTTATTGCCAAGATTTAGCATCTGAAATGATTAAATTAGGTACCTTATGAACAGTCACAGTGAGCTGCTTGTTGTTCCTTCGCCCTTGATGTTTATCTGAGACTCCACTACAATTTTAATCTTGCATTCACAGGAGGAAAAATACTGTCTCTGCACTCTCGGCTTATTTTTTGTGTGTTTGCCTACTCCCAGTAAATGTAAGTTTAATGTCAGTAAGGCTCAGTGAAGTGAAGGCTAAGTGAAAGTCAAGCGTTTCTGTACCTAGCGGCAGTGCCTGTATGTTGTCCAAAAATGTATTGGCTTTGAATACCACCGCACTGTTCCAACAATTCCCAGGCGTCTTAGTTTGCATAAGTGAAATAAAAATCCTTCTTGTTTTTCATGGTGCTCCTCAATATTCATTGCCTGTCTGGGCAAATATCACTCCCCTGTCTCATCTGTATATTTGGAAACGCTCTCGTATTTGTTTAAAGGCAGATGCTGACCTTTCAGATCCACCCCAGTGACCCAACAGCAGTGGCGACCGGTGTGGAAAGATCACTGACAGACAGTACCCTGTTAGACACATGGGTAATGTATAAGCTACAGAGAGCAACCGACCTGTGCAGGAAGACAGCGACAGAGGCAGAATGTTAACCTGCTGTTTGGCCTCATTTCTCTGTGTGTGTCATAAGCTGTTGAGTTAGCTTTCATATACACCCCAGGAATCTCTTTCATAGCACAACAGTCTGAGGAGTAGGTGTACCTTTAAAATGCAAAACATACAAACGCATATGCATGTATACAGTATGTTGTTATAACATACCTCTGGGGATATTATACTCACAATGATAATTCCCCATGGATTTGCTGTAAACATGGTTTGATATGACATGATATGATATGATATGATATGATATACCTTTATTAGTCCCACAAGGGGAAATTTCATAAGGCTGCCGACCTATTGCACGAAATGGCGGCGCCATCTTACCCTCCGACCATACATACATTACACAAAAACATCACATGGGGAAGACAGGTCAGAGAGGTATAACAATGGAAAATGCACCACATGAGGAAGGATAAGGAGAAAAAAAAATAGCTCCTCCCAGACTGAGCTCCAACAGGGAGATCAGTTTGAGAACAGAAAAAAACACCTCTGCACATAGCACATGAAAAAAACTCTTAATACACCAAAGAAACACATGACAAGCAACAGGGGTGGGTAAAGGGTGAGAGACAGCCGATTTGGACAGTACATCCGGGCCTGCAGCCTATGCGCTGGTCTTCTTGATCCACCGTCAGCATCGGAAGGGAATAAGCGTCGAAGGCGTTTGGAGGGGGGAGGGGGGATGAGTGTATGTCTGCATGTGTATATATGTCTGTGTGCGTGTGTGTGTATGTGTCCAGAATAGACACAAGTACATTTTTTTTTTACTCATAATCAGATATTTTTCATAATAACAGCAGTTTGCTCATCAGCATGCTCACGCTATCATCAGTGATTGTCCATAACATCAGGTCTGAGGTCTGTACTATTAAGGAAGATTTTTTCTTATTCAGCTAATTTCAGGGCTGACGATAGGTTTTCTGTACCGTGATATATCGCCTTGGTAACTTATTCTGCAAAGCTTACCTGCTCTGAAGCAGGAAATAACACCTGCTTTGAAATACTGATCTACCGATCAATCACTTATCTGCAAAATAGCATCACCATTAATGAAAAATCCCTCTGACCTCTGTGCACATATTCTAGTGAAAGTTTTTAAATAATGATTATGCATGATTATGCATTAGAAAAAGAAAGGAAAAGAAGATAGATAGATAGATAGATAGATAGATAGATAGATAGATAGATAGATAGATAGATAGATAGATAATTAATATATCCTAAAATAGCTCACTTATACTGTACTTGCTGACCTCATCCTTTGTTTTTATATTTAATGCTTACCCTTGAACACTCCTTGAAGGGAGTAAAAACTGTCCTTTAAACAATAATTTAATGAAATACTCGATTATAATCCTTCAGATTCTCCTCCTCTTAATGACAGAGCTGTGATATTGATTCAAGTCTGTTAACTCATACAGTCTGCATTTTACCTGCATTTTGCCGGCTTTCTTTCTTTCTTAGTTTCAAATGTATTAATACATCATCTCTTACTGACCAAAGCCTTTAGAGTGTCTGTTTTCAATACTATATTACTCTACGGTGCTTTTCCTCTGACACACTCACACTGCTGCTTTGCCCTTTGCAGCTGTGTTGCTTTCAATCTGTATTCTGTGTTTAATGTCTTCATATTTTTCCTATAACATTGTTTCATCTTTCTTTGAAGAATCTGCTGCTCTGCTGTAAGTACACTTATCAATAATTCTTTCATGTGAACATGCTCATACCAAGATCGGGAAAGCTGATAACCAGCTTTATGTGACCAGTTATCCTGATTGCCAAAGTTAGGGTAAGTGAATCCTGATCTGCTAGTAAATAATAGACGAAAATTTCCATTAGCTTGTTCAAATAAGTGTTGCATAATGTTTGTGTGCTTTGCTTGTTGCTAAATAACAGATTTGCTGGGACTTGTGTTAAAGAGCAAAACCTTTTATGGCGGATACATGTACTGCTCTCAACTCACACATATCGTTTCTGCACCACATGAGTGCCAACATATAAAATATTCCTATTGCTATGCCAGGTTTGTGGGAGGATTTTTGGCACAAGGACTGAAAACACAGGACTTTTTTTGCCACACCACCACCACCTGGTTTGGCTCCCTACGACTTTGTCCTCTTCTCCCAAATAAAACTCAAGTTGAAAGGTTGGTGCTTTGATGCAAGGGAAGGAAATTCAGCAAAATTGCATAAGTGCAATTAGAAGGAACATGGAGCACAGGAAGCAGTTTAGAAAAGTGTATAGAAACAGTCTTAAAGTGGTCAGTGATCAAAATATAATCGGGCAAGATTGTTGCTTTTATGAGGAGAGTTTTTATGATTTTGTGGTTGCAGCTCATGCAGAATTTAAAGCCACACAGTATTTTCCAGCCCTAAACACAGAAGATGGAATCAGCATTGTGGTGACTTTACTTAGTGTACAGGGTGTGTTAAAAAGAATCATCCAATTTCAAAAGACTCATATTTTTAAAGTAATGGACATAGAAGCAAATTTTAAAATACATGGCTGAATAAAAGGATTTATAAACCAAACTTGATGATCACGAGTGTTCAATGTGTCCCACTGTGGATGCACAGCATATGTGCACAGGTTACCCAAATGTCCTATACTTTTGCGAGCATGTCTGGAGTCTCTGTAGCCACTGCTGTTGTTGTCCTGCCTACCAGGAACCACATGAAAGTCACAAATCCGTGAATGGATTGTTAAAGGGTGCAGAATTAAAGCGCTTTGAAATCGGACGATTCTGTTTGATACACCCTGTATTTCATATCGTCAACCTTATGGGGTAAAGGCATTTTCACCGCTCCCAGTTTTCTTTTTGTTTTGTCTTTTGTGACATGGATGTATTAATGCCCATAGCATGTATTAGCAAAACATATATAGAAAGAAAAAGAAGAATAATCAATTAATACATGCAGTAGTGCAACATGATTATATATGCAAAGAACAAGACTGGAGCTGGAAGCACACATTTCTATTGTTTATTTCAATGAAAGTATTTCGAGGGCTAATGAATTAAATTTTTTTTAATCTTGCTCTCAAATTTTCCAAATGAAGATAACACGATTTCCTGAGAGTGGCAGGTACTGTAGCTTCAGGTGTTTGAATATTTTGTCAGACTAGAGTTTCAGCTGTTCCTTCTTTCTCCAGGATTTGTCTCTGAGGATTCATGAGGCAAGTTTGGCAACTCAGACGGAAACAACAGCTGCACATCAGCCTCCATATGCCACCTCTCCCTGCCATTCTTTCGAGCTACTAAGTAAAACTGGGAATAGGAAATCTGTTTGGATATGCTGATGCTCCAAATAATGGTATGCCTTCACCCTCATGTGTGGTACACGAGGATCTGTGTGGCTTATTATAAAGAAAGAAATAACAAACCTGTAATAGCTTCTTGCATAAATGACATAAAAGTAAAACTAAAATTCAGATCCTGCTTACTTTTTATGTGAGGAAATGTCTTACATAAACAGTAAACTGACTCACTTTTCAAAGTAAATAACACACTTCCTGAATAGTGGTGAAACCTGTCTAAGCTTAATGTCACTGCTGGGTAATTTCACATTGGCAGCAACTTACTAAAGTGATGTAAAGTTGCAAGGATGGTACAACAAGTCCTTTTGGAACATGTTTATGCTTGTCTCACAAAGCAGGTAGGTTTTGAAAAGGCCACTGAATTATAGAGCCGGATATTTCTGTCATTTTATGATCCATCTTTTAAAAAGCATCTTGCATCTCAAGCTATCAGAATATACAAACCTTAGGTCATCTGTCCCCTCAGTGTTTAAATTTCAGCGGTGAATATCAAACATCACTATTTCAAGTCTGCATTCCACCTAAGAGTTGGAGGTAGTTAGATTTATAGGCTTGCAAATATTACACTTGTTTCTCAACACATTTTTAAATTTATATTCATATTACTTAATCACATTTTTGGGTATTGTTTCTGGGACTTATGCAGTTTTGGTCCCAACATGCCTGTCCATTTGTTTGCTGTATGATCAGTGTTACCAAAACTCGAGAAAGCAGCAGTTAATCTGGGTACTCTTTATGTTACCCCATCATTTGAATCATAACATGGAGTACATAAGAAGTGCCTAAGCCATGGACTAATTCTGCATTGGGCCCCGTATAAATAATTAACAGGGTTCACCTCAGAAACATGACTTTTTATGAGAGGCAGAATTTTCAGTGTCAGCAGAGTGTAACAGGATAAATCAAAGAAACAGGGGAAGATAGAATATGATTATGCTAACTTTATATAATCTATTTTGTATGCTCACTTCTGTGGATCAAAGCCACACTGAATGAATTCAGAGCTTGTTTGTTTTCCTGGCTTCAGGAACATAGGTTTCATCCGCCTGTGCCGATGCTGGAATGTACACTATATAGGCAAAAGTGTTAGGCCACACAGTCTCTTAATCTTTGAATTTAAGTGTTTTTGTCACGCCTAGTCTGCTTTTACAAACATTTGTGAAAGCTGTAAGGAACTCACTGAATTCAGCCATGATACTGTAATACTGTTGGCACTATTTCAACAAGTCAAAATCTCTTCCCTCAAAGACATTCTACAATGAGCTGTCAGCGGTAATATTGTAAAGCGGAGGCATTTAGGAACCACAGGAAGTGGTTTCATGTGAGATACTTGAAAGTGGCCAACGTTCTGATGACTCAGTAACTGCAAACCTCCCCCAGCATTGCAGCATCAGCACCACATCTGTATGCCAGGAGCTTCATGGCATGGGTGTCCCTGGCCAAGCTGCTCCTACAGGTGTAATGAATAATGTAGCCTAGTACCTTTGTATATGAAATAATTATTTAAAAGTAAGGTCATGAAATGAGTACAGTAATATCTTTTTTTAAAATATAGTGGAGTAGAAGTATCAGAACATAGAAATACTTGGTAAAGGTACGCCAAAGCTGTACTTCAGTACAGGATTTCAATTCAATTCAATTTTATTTATACAGCGCCAAATCACAACATAAGTCACCTCAAGGCGCTTATATTGTAAGGTAGACCTTACAATAATACATACAGAGAAAAACCCAACAGTCATATGACCCCCTATGAGCACTTTGGCGACACAGGAAAAAACCTGGAAAAAACAGGCTCAGGGAGCGGCGGCCAACTGCTGTGACCAGTTGGGGTGATAAAGGGAAGACAGGATAAAAGACATGCTGTGGAAGAAAGCCAGAGATTAATAACAAGTATGATTCAATGCAGAGAGGTCTATTAACACATAGTGAGTGAGAAAGGTGACTAAAGAAAAATGCATCATGGGAATCCTCCAGCAGCCTACACCTATTGCAGCATAACTAAGGGAGGATTCAGGGTCACCAGCCCTAACTATATGCTTTAGCAAAAAGGAAAGTTTTAAGCCTAATCTTAAAAGTAGAGATACTGTCTGTCTCCCGAATCCAAACTGGAAGCCGGTTCCATAGAAGAGGGGCCTGAAAACTGAAGGCTCTGCCTCCCATTCTACTTTTATATACTCTAAGAACAACAAGTAAGCCTGCAGTGTGAGAAATATGCTCTTTCCTTCTAGTCCCTGTCAGTACTCTTGCTGCAGCATTTTGGATTAATTGAAGGCTTTTCAGGGAGTTTTTAGGACATCCTGATAATAATGAATTGCAAATGGAAGAAAGCAGTCCTACATATAGGACAGTTTAATATGTGCATTGGAGGACATGTCCTGGTCAAAAATGACTCCAAGGTTCCTCACAGCGTTACTGGAGGCCAAGGTAATGCCATCCAGAGTAAGAATCTGGTTAGATACCATATTTCTAAAAATTTTCAGGGCCGAGTGCAATAACCTCAGTTTTATCTGAATTTAGAAGTAGAAAATTAGAGGTCATCCAGGTCTTTATGTCTTTAAGGCATTCCTGTAATTTAACTAATTGGTGTGTGATACCTGGCTTCATGGATAGATAGAGCTGGGTGTCATCTGCATAGCAGTGAAAATGTATGCTATGCTTTCTGATGATACTGCCTAAGGGAAGCATGTATAATGTAAACAGAATTGGTCTTAGCACTGAACCCTGTGGAACACCATAATTAACCTCAGTGTATGAAGAAGACTGCATTTACACAAACAAATTGGAGTCTATTAGATAGATATGATACAAACTACTGCAGCGCAGTACCTGTAACACCTACAGGATGCTCTAATCGCTCTAATAGGATATTACGGTCGACAGTATCACACTAACCTAAAGCTGGTTAGGTTGCAGGATAAGCACAGAGATGTTTCCACAGTCAGAGGACAATAGAAGATCATTTTTAACCTTCACTAAAGCTGTTTCTGTGCTGTGATGAGCTCTGAAACCTGACTGAAACTCTTCAGATAAGCCATTCCTCTGCAGATGAGCAGTTAGCTGTTTGACAACTACTCTTTCAAAAAATTTTGAAATGAAAGGAAGGTTGGAGCCTATAATTAGCTAAGACAGCTGGGTCAAGAGATGGCTTTTTAAGTAACGGTTTAAGTACTGCCAGTTTGAAGGCCTGTGGTACATAGCCGATTATTAGAGATAGGTTGATCATATGTAAGATTGAAGCACTAATTAATGGCAGGACTTCTTTGAGCAGCTTTGTATGAACACGGTCTAAAAGACACGTCGATGGTTTGGAGGAAGAAATTACTGAAGTTATCTCAGAAAGATCAATTGGAGAAAAAGACTCTAAATGAATATCAATAGTACTGAAAGTAGCTGTAGATGATGTTACATCTGTGAGATGATTATGAATAATTTTTTCTCTAATGGTTAAAATTTTATTTGTGAAGAAAATCAAGAATTCATTACTAGTTAACGTTAAAGGAATAGTTGGCTCAACAGTGCTCTGACATTTTGTCAGCCTGGCTACAGTGATGAAGAGAAACCTGGGGTTGTTCTTATTTTCTTCAATCAGTGTGAGTAGTAAGAGTTCTAGTTTTATGGAGGGCTTTCTTATAAAGCTACAAACTATTTCTCCAGGCTTACGAGTTATCTGCTTTAAGCCACGTGTTTGAGAATTATACCACAGAGTCAAGTACTTCAGGTTTGAGGCTGTATTTTTCACAGGAGCTACAGTATCCAGACTCATACATAGTGAGGAGGTACAATTATTAACAAGATAATCAACCTCTGTTGGAGTAGCGTTCAGGTAGCTGCTCTGCTCTGTGTTGGTACAGGGCATTGAAGATGATAACAGTGGGTGGATTATATTCTTAAACGTAGCTACAGCGCTTTCAGAAAGACATCTACTGTGATGAAGTCTACTACCCACTGCTGTGTAATCAATTATTGTAAATGTGAATGTTATCAGGAAATGATCAGACAGCAGAGGGTTTTCAGGAAATACTGTTAAATGTTCAGTTTCTATGCCATATGTTAAAACAAGATCTAGAGTGTGATTAAAGTGGTGGGTGGGTTCTTTTACATTTTGAGAGAAGCCGATTGAGTCTAATAACAGATTAAATGCTGTGCTGAGGCTGTCATTTTCAGCATCTACATGAATGTTAAAATCACCCACAATAATTATTTTATCTGAGCTGAGCACTAAACCAGATAAAAAATCTGAAAAATCAGACAGAAACTCAGTGTAAGGCCCAGGTGGACGATAGAGGATAACAAATAAGACTGGTTTTTGACTTTTCCAGCTAGGGTGGACAAGGCTAAGCATCAGGCTTTCAAATGAATTAAAAGTCTGTCTTGGCCTTTGGTTGATTAATAGGCTGGTGTGGATAATTGCTGCCACACCGCCCTTCGCTTGTGCTTCGAGGTTTCTGATGGTTAGAGTGACTCGGGGGTGTTGAGTCATTTAAACTAACATAATCATCCTGCTGTAACCAGGTTTCTATAAGGCAGAGTAAATCGATTTGTTGATCAATTATTGACTCATGTACTAACAGAAACTTGGAAGAGAGAGACCTAATATTTAATAATCCACATTTCAGTCTTTCACTCCCTCCATCCAAAGTCACTAATGGTCTGACTGGGGAGGGGACCAGAGAAAACTACAGACTCCGAAATTGTTTTGGCAAAGTTACACACCAATTCAATATTGATTTTAGTGACCTCCGATTGGCGTAACCGGGTGTCATTACTGCCGATTATAATTTTACTGAATTTACGTTTACCCTTAGTCAGCAATTTTAAATTTCCCTCAAAGTCGTCTGCTCTGGCCCCTGGAAGACAATTGACTATGGTTGCTGGTGTCTCTAGCTTCACATGTCCCAGAATCACCAATTCCCAGTTTGATCCCCGGCAGGTGTGTCGCCGAGTGGGGAAAAGTGGTTAGACACATGAGCAGGTTGGTGGTGTACCTGGGGCTTCTGTTTAGGACTATGCTTTCTCCTCACCGTCACCCAGCCATCCTGTTTCCCCAGCTGCTCGAGACAGTCTAGCAGGGGCTACACTACCTTCGGCTGCCCCGGCTACAGGGGCCTGGCTAGCTACAGGTTTTTTAAGGGTGCAAAGCCGAGTCTCCAATTCAATGATCCTGGCCTCCAGAGCTGAAAATAAGCTATATTTACTGCTAAAGGAGCCCTAGGAGTAACTAAACATCTGACACAATGAGCAGGAAAGTGCAGGGGGCACAGGTGAAGAGGCCATGCTGCTAAGCTAAGCTAGCAAAACCCTAAAGAAACAGTAAGTGAATAGTGTGACTATAAATTAGTGAGTGAATACACAGAGAGTGTGCTTCGGATGAAGCATGTGAAGATTACACTATGAAAGAAGAAGTTATCTATAAGTTTTTAATTAAATTGCTACGCAGATAAGCTGCACAAAAACACCACTGTGTGTTGGAACAGGAACAGGAAGTGATACTCTACCGCAGAGAGCGCGAACATCAAGTGACCTTGACTGATTTCAGTAAAATAATTACATTCTATCAGTGTTGAACTAATGAGGTACACTGAAGTGAAATTAATTAAATACTTAAAAGTCCCAGATCAAGACCTCAAGTGGTAGAGTGTATTGTCCACTAATCAGAGGGTAGTTCAATCACCCTACGCCTCCTGTCAACACTGAAGTGCTCTTGGACAAGATGCTGAACTGCAAATTGCTCCTGATAGAAGACAAGCACCTCACATGTCCTTGAATGCAGTCCATTAACCATTTACCACTAGAAATAAATATGATGTCTTTGTGAAATACAGGAGTGAACACATTTTCAGCTTGGAAGTATATAAATATTTGTATTTGGTCCTGACACATCTGCTCTGATTTTGTCTTTCCAACCCTGTGGTCAATGACTGTGCTAAATAAAAATAACAGGACTTTAGCGTAATGCACCACTGACGATTAACCTGTTGTAGAAGGCTCATCTGATAAGAAGACACTGATTTGAGTTATTACAACAGGCCTGGCTTGTAGGTTAAACTCATTTCCTGCAAGTTAATTTGAAAAAAAAAAAAGAATTTCAGTTTAGCCAATAAAACAAAAAACATGGCCTCAATTTAGATAGCAATCATTTCATTTCATTTGAATTAATTTGGCTCAGCTGGAGGTATAAATTAACCTGTCAATACCACCCAAAGAAATATGTACACATTCTTTATCAAGGACTTAGCCTCAGTTAATTGATTTGAGCACCCTGCCAAACAATCACATCCTAAACTGTTGCTGTTAATTAAAAGAGACCGAGCAAGTTTTGTGATGAAAGAAGGACGCCTTTGTTTGTCCAACATTCTCAATACTGACTCTTATGTGTGTGCGTGCATGGAATGGCTTGTTTGATAATAAAAGGAAACACAATTTGTATGTTTTTTACACACATTTGAAGGCAATTATGCAAACTCACAAAACAAAGACGGTTTTGGGAAGGTTGTTTATTTAGTAAAGCATCATTCAGTTCCGTAAAATTTACAAGCAATCGCAACCCATGTAGAATTCTCCCATAATCCACCTGCATTGCCTTGTTTAATACTGCAATGCTAAACTCGCTTCTCTGACTCAGGAAAAATGTTTCATGCACTGATTGATGTGTAAAATTAGAGAGGAAGGAAGCAGACCCAACATGTCTGCTGAACTAACCACTGTATATATGTGTGTGTGTGTGTGTGTGTGCGACAGTTGTCTATTGACTATTAAGGCAAAGCTGAGGTACATATCAATCATAGAAAGGAAGCATATTGATTGAGTGTTGGTGTCACTCAGGTAATGATGAGTGAAAGGACTGGGCGAGCTGAAGGATGTGTATATATCTGGGTTTATTTTCTTTAAAAAAGCCAAAAACATGTCTGTTAACAGAACCAGTGTAGAAATAAGCAATATTGTTAGATTTTCTTGTACAGTTGCATTAGATACATCCAGAATGGAGTTAATCCCTACCTATTGTCCAACCACAGTGGAACAGTTATATAAGAGATGCTTTTTTCTGAAGCAAAATTACAGAAGAATAAAAAAATAATAACAATGACGATAGCTTTTTTTCTAAATTTGCTGTGGTTATGCTGCAGGTAAACAGTATATACCGATGTGCACACAGTCACTACGAGAAAGTCAAATCTGTGTTTGGACACCTGGAGGTCAGAAGATTTAAGCAGTATATTATGTTGATATAGTTGTTGCTTCTGAGTAGTGCGAAGACCAAATACACAGCTCCCTTCCAGAATACCAAAATCTCAGCCTATGAATAACAACGCAGCACCCAGCCTCCCTCCACCTCAGTCACTAGTGTGTAGAAAACAAACTCAAGTCTTTGGCTTTGACGCTTCAATTCTCTGACTCTGACTGTGACTGCCAGTTGTGGAATATCTGAAAAGCACAGTTTGAATTTAACTGCTTATTGCCTACCTTATGCTGTAACAGCATGTGATTGTTGATATGGATAATGTTATTGTTCACCACGGCTTCTGAATTTTGTTGCAAAGGCCTCGACAGGCCAGCTGTGTCGTCTGCTATTTAGACGGCAGGACATCAGTGCTATTTTTTTTTTCAAACATTTTGCATCAGCTGGAACCTCGTTGTGTCTTGATGTGCTTTTATACTAATGTTTCTGTTTTTCTTGTCATTAACTGAATGGTGTTGGTGCCATTCACACAAATATGTTTAAAAGTAAAGCAAAAAGTTTTGATTTTTGACATTGTTCACTGACTGCAAAGCAAATTCTTCATTAGGAAAGACTATCTTTGATTCCCTTTGGCAACACACATAAATGGCTAACAGCTCATTTTGGCTTTCTCAGTGTACTCAGATGGATTGCCTTCAGTGATTCCTAGTTAAATACAGCAAATCTGATTAACGTAATACATAATCTGACATAAGTATCATCTGTGGCTGACAAGAGACCTACATAATTCACTTTGTAATTCCCATCCACAAATGCCACTCTCAGACCATCTTATTTACAAAAATCCACACATTAGACAGTAAGTTGTCTACTGAATGCCAAAAATCATAGGTGGCAAACTTTTTTTGAAAGGGAGTTCATGACTTTGTAGTTTCAACGGCGTCCTGGAAGGTTGGTCATTTGAATGGTGTCCCCTTGTACTCCTGGGTTGTAGTAGGCACCAAACTTCAAGTCCATAGGCTCACTGTTGTCTAATCTGAGAACTGGAAAGTAGACAATATTAAATATTTATAGTATACACCTTGTCTTTTGCAAAAAGAAAAGTACTCTAATTAACTTGTTTAGTTGGAAGATTAAAGAGTAGACCGCTGTCAGTAGTCCGATCCTATGCTTTCGACTCCTAGGTTTTCTGTTTTAATGCTTTTATTTCCAACATAAGATAACCAAGTACACAAAAAGGAGCGGTCTACTGATATATTAACACACTAGCATTACACAGTGGCTTTGACGGTAAAAACATACCCTAGAAACAAAGAGCCAGCGCTCTCTTCTCGAGGCCCCATTTTGAAAAAACCTTAACAAAAATCAATAACACAAAGCTCTTTTCCTGAATGTGCTGCTATTGTCCCTGCTGAATAATAGTTTTCCTCTGCACCTACAAGTACTATGGAGCGTTATATAGGAAATCACTGCGCCTAACTCCGATTAATAAATAAGATAGATCGAAGGTAAGTGGACACACCTAAGACATAAATTACACTTAACCTGAAAATAACTGCATCACAGAGATAATGTCGCCAGCCCTTAAGGATCTGCTGTGAAAATATACTCAGTGTAGCAAGAAGGACAGGTAATAAATCCTAAACAATCTTATGTTGGGTTTATATTACTTGTGTTGTTTTCTGGAGTTGTTTTGCTTGTGCAAACGAAGGGTCTAAGAAGAGAAGGAGCGATTGTAAAGGCCAGGGCTAAAGTGACATTTGTGTTGTGTAAGCGGTTCTAAAAATCACCAGTTCCATTTTTTTAATCTCTTGTACCCCCACAGACCTGTCAGACCGACTTGAAAACCCTTTCATCAATAGCACAAATAATGGTCAACTTTTTGTTTTTTGGTGGACGGGTTGTTGCAATTTTGCTTTTGCTGGGGATTAAATGGTCTGACCTGGAGATGAGTTTGCTGGCCTGTCCACTCCTGGGAAGATTGTGGCAATGTGTTACCACACAAATTATCTAAGTTTTTGTAGGTAAGCAAGACTACTTTGGTATTAAAAATTTCCCAGTTATGGTTAGCTCTTTTAACCATTTATCCATAACATTAGCTGCTATTTTAAATCTACTGTGTCATTTAACAGACGCTTGTTGTTAAAAACATTCCGATATTTTGACCTTTGCCTGGTGCCTGTATGAGCCAATGGCACTGACATCAATGACAACACTGAGATCAGTTGAGCACTTGATGTTTCTATCACTGAAATAAATCCCGGGGAAGAAAAACAGTCTTTGCAAGGTCAAAAACGCTTCTTCAGCCTGAGAGTCTCTGGCTCACATGTACAATTGATGACAGTTTACCGCACACAGATAGAGACACTACATGCAGAAAACAACTCTTGCTTTAGCTTTCAAGCACAGGGTTGCAGTACTAGCAAGGTTATTGGATGATAACAGCCATAAAGGAACAAGCACACAGACCCACAGTGTCTGGCTACCTCTTGCCTCTCGCAAGCTTTTTTAATCATTCATTTCTGCACATGAAGCCTGTGGGCTTGTTTGCATTAAGCGCATAATTTACATACATGGGTTGCAAGTAGGCAGTCGTATCACGTCACTTTACTGGTGAGCAGTTTATCAAGTGCTCTACACTCTTCGAGTTATACTGCACAATACTGAGCGACTGCATTACCAAAGAGGCTTTCTTCCTTTCCATTTTGTAACTCTGCATTTGTTACCTGAGGAGTTTCTTTTAACAATGTTGGGTGTTGTCAACATACTTGTTAAGAGTATATGTTTATAAGTTGCCACCCTGTTTCTCTTACATTGTAGTGGGTGTATGGCTTAAGATGGAATGTGACTCATCTGGAAAGCACAGGTACATTTTCAAGCCGGCCTTCACTGGATGCACTTTGCCAGCTAATCACCCGTGCAGTCACGAGTCCCACGTGCATATCTGTGTGCACTTTAATGAATTTAACTGGAGATGAAGGAAGGTTATGTATGAGGGCGTGTAGGGGAACTGTGACAACAAAGTGCTGTTTCCCTCTAAGTTCATGGCAGGAAAGCAACAGATTAGAAACTATCATAGTACATGATCCTATTTTGCATGGTGAGGTTACCTTATAATGGGAGGGTTGCCTTATTAAAACAGGATTAGCTATGCACTTGTGTGTGTATGTGAAAGGGAGAGAGAGTACGAGAGAGCAGCACCTCTCTCTTTTGTCACTATGTTAAACAGCCAACTTTTTGTAAAGGGGACTGCAGCACTATCCAGCAGCCAGTTACCTTAAATACGAGGGGATAAGTGAGTTATAGTGGCTCATTATGAAGCACTGACAAAGGCATATTTAGCGCAGTTTTATCTCAGCACTACATTTCTCGGCATAATTTAATAGTCTGCTGGCAGACGTTTTATTAAATATGAGAGTCTTTCGATAGCTATCAAGTCAGCAACCCTGATTAAAGCGAACGATCTGTTACTTTATAGCGCGAAGGAACACACATACCTGGCTCGGAAGGATACTCCTCAACCAGCTTCCTGTGAGAGAAGGCCTTCTGTTGCTTCTTCTTCAGGATCACGAAGGCCACCAGTCCCACAAATGCCACAACCACGGCTGTTCCCAGCACAGCTCCCCAGGCGTCGCGTCGTTTACTGATCTGGGGATCTGTTGCGAAACCTTCGTCTGAGAAGTGAAGGGTTGTGGGGGTGGGAGAGAGTCACAGATAATTTGTCAACAAGAAATTATTTACATCGTTTGGCATCTTTGAGGGATAATTGTCGACTAATTATGGCTAGAATGTGTTTTTCAAATTGCGTTCGGAGCGGTAACGCATTGCATGGTGATACATCACAATTATTCAGAATTGTACAATTTACGCTGTGATAATTAATGCAATTAACATGCCAAATTCATGATAATTTCTGGAATTCATTTGAATATTTTAAGGCAGCAGGTTGTGATCGTAATCTAAATATGGTGAAATGTGGCTGAATACTTTATGAATAGCATTCAAGTTGTCATTAAATTATACATAACAACTGTTTAAATGGAAACAGAGAAACAATAACTAGCCTATTGACTTTTTTTTTTTCAAAAAATTGGGTTTTATTTATATATAACATAAAGTTTTGCTGCTGTTCTATTTTAATTTATGTGTCCAAGGCAACAGCAGAGGAAAATAATTGTTTTTGAAAGTGATAGAGCTGTCCTCAATATCCTTTGACAGAGAAATACTCGAGTGGTATTTTGTCAGGACTCACACATAAATAATTCAGTGACTTTGTTCATCTAGAAACGGCTCAATTGACAGACTTGCTAGGATCAATTTACCCCTAATCCAAGGCAGGCTGAACCAAAAGACTTGTTTCATTAAGTGTTTTTCTATTCTTGTCATCTTTAGCAGCGTGTTTTTTTTATTTCACTTTAAAGTAAACTTAATGAAACGTGGGTGGAAATACAGATTTTAGCAATTGTTGCTCTTGCTGGGAAATTATTTTTAGTTAGCTCACCTTTTAAGGTTGGCTAACATATTGAACTGCAAGTTATCAGTTTTTTCTTAAATTTTCATCTCACGATGACAAAAATGTACAAACAAATGCAAATAAAGTTCGTCTAAAATTGTGTATAGAGTTGTTCACGGTGTTACTGAATGGACGGTATTGTAGATCAACGACTACGAACTGGACTGCTCTGAAATTTGGCACAGATACACGTCATGTTCTCTGTAGGATGAATCTGGAAACCTTGAAAAAGCTTAATATTTATCTAGGATATCCTTAAAAGCTATACCCGTGTCATCTACACCATTATTAGGTAATTCCCACAGGCATTTCCCACACAGAGTTACTAACAGGTCTGTATGGATTGTAGCTGAGTAAGTGAGGTGATTAGCTAATTGTCAGTTAGTGTCAGAGAAGGCTAAGTTGCCTTGTGGGATCTTACATATAGACTGTTTATCTGTACTCTGTGCTTTTCTACAGTTTCTGTGCTCATGCTGTTCCTGTCATGATAACTATGGAGCTTTTTTGTATCATTCCGTGCTGCCCACAGTTTCACATCTGTTTTCCTGCTGTCTATTGCCATCATCTGTTAGTGTTATGTCCTACTGTCCCATCTGTCCACGAGCTGTGTCATTTTAATCCCCACTGCACCAGCTCTGTAAAGGTTTTGTTTTTTGTACCGTGGTCTTCTATTAGCTTACGCACTGATTAAGGAATATAAATTTCCTTTCCAGTCTTATCTTCCTGATCTGGTGGTCGACACCAAAGTCTAGTCTCACGCCCTTGCACCGAGACAGCACAAGTATCTCTGACCTTAGTCCCTCACTCTGTCTTTCAAGTTTTTCCCCCCTAAAACAGGGTTTCATTGTCCGGCTGAGAAGGTGGTTGTAATAGAGTCCTTTGCTCATAGCAGCCACCTCTTTAGGACTTGAAACCCAATCCAGCCTTTGCTATTGAAAAAAGGGGTATTTGTCCTCTTCCAGTGGGAAAATAGATGCTGGCAAATATGAGCCAGGAAAAGGATGTAAAAAAGCAATTTGTTAAACATATGACATGATAATATTTTCCTCATGAGCACTGAGCGTAGAGTAAGTATTTTTCTAACTTCCTTTGCCGCCCCATGGATCTTATTCTGATGTGTCAAACCACATTACCCAAGTCATGTCAAAATCTTCTAAAACTTTCGCACAAACAGTATATTCTCCAATTTTCCATCTGCCTTTTGCCTTCAGGATCAGACACACAAATGTGGACCAGATCCTGTTACACAGACTGCATCAGTACCTGTATCGGAGCTGCCTGCTAAGCTGGCGCTTTTGTCTGTCTTGTTGACCTTCTCAGGCGTGTTTGGAGCAGCAGCAGTTGTAGTCTCCGGGACGTCGGGAAGAAACACCGTTGTAGGTGAAGATGTGGTTGTTGTCGTGTTTATTCCTGGTACCAGAGTTGTGGTCAGAGTTGTTGTGTGCTCTTCTGTAGTGTTGGTCTCTGGAACCGAGGTTTTCGAGTCTAAATCGGTGCGATTAGAGTAATCAGGGAAGCTGGTGGAGTTTCGCGGGCTCACCGTTTTATTAAATTCCCCTTCAGTTTCCGTCATGTTGATCTGGCTTGAGTTTGTGGGATCTGCGGTTGTGGTCGGCGGCAGCTCGGTTGGCTCGATCGTACCGTTTTGAACTCCAGGACTCAGCGTCGTGGTGGTAACATTCTGATCCTCCCATTTCTCATTTCCACTAATTTCCTCTTCTCCTGAATATGTTCCCATTGAGCCAGATGATGTCCCACTGTAGTCATTATTTGACTCTGTAACATTAACTCCCTCATCCTTTCCTTTAGTAAACGTAGCATTCTCACTTCCTTCTGGAATTTTGCCTCGTGCACGCAACCAACTCTTATCAATCGTTCTCCCTGGAGAGTCTGTTGTATATTGGAGTGATGCCAGGTGGAATGCCTGGACAAGCAGGAGAAGGAGGAGAAGTCTCATTTTCCCTTTTGTTGTTACTCTGAAACACATGAGAAAAAAATATGCATTATTTCACTTCTTAAAATACAAATTGTTAATTTAAAAACTAGCGCTGTCATCGTTAATCTCATTAAAATGTCACGAACGACATAACCACATTAACGCAGAAAATCTCAGTTAGCTGGTTAGCGCGGATCACCCCGAGCGCGGGGCTGGACGGCGCTAACGCGTTAACAAGCTAACCGCGCTAACGCGTTGATGCCGTCCAGCCTCACACACGGGGTGATCCACGCTAACTCGCCAACGGAGATTTGTCGTGTTAATGCAGTTATGGTGTTAACGTCATTTTAAGGAGATTAATGCTGCCAGCACTATTAAAAACATAAATGATGATATAACAATAATAATAATAATAATAATAATCGTGCTGTAATGATCGTAGCATATGCATGTACAAGAAAACTAATCAGAGATTATTCTTAACAGGATGTTAAGGGCCTTTGGAGTTAGCCACAACTAACTATGTCAGCTTAATTGAAAGCATTATTAATAACTACTCAGTAACTCTAATACCATATGATATGACAACCTGCCTGTGGCAAAAGGAGGAGGCTGAACAGAGTGTCTGGAAAAAGTATTGGTCAATAAGAAATTTCATTGGATGAGCTGTATCGACAGGCTGTCTTAAGGAAAGCCCAGTCTGTTGTTGTTGTTGTCCAAAAACAATGAGGACAACTTCAATATTTCTACATTTGGTTGAGAGTATACCTTAATACTGACACTAACTTCAGCTCACTCCATCATGTGATGTCACTGCCAAGCTCAGTGTTTTGTTTGTTTGTTTGTTTGTTTGTTTTTAGAGGGCTGCTTAACTTCTGTTACAAGACTTGTTTTGCTCATCTATTTTTGGAATTTTTATTTTTTGCCTGGAAAATCATTTTCATTTTCATTTGGTCACAGATTTGTTCATCGAGGTCACCTTCATGCAAGTTGCTTCTTTTAGGTCATCTTGCTCACTTCTTTGAAAGCTGCTGATTGCATCATGTGACCGTGACCACCTCCAGCAGATAAATATCCATCGTCAAGAAACATTCAAACCTGACTTTTAAAGTTAAAGTTACTTTGCAATCTGCTTTTTCCAAGATCAAAACTCAGTTGCAACATTTATCCATTTTACATCATAAAACTTCCCAAAAGGGCATCAAAGCTAATAATAGCCAAGCATACCTGCCCCTCTAACAAAGTGTGTGAATGTGATGTAGCATTGAGTGTTATGTCACTCATGTATATGCCATACGGCAGTAAACACTGATTTTATACATTTCAGTCTAACTCAGCGTTCGACTACTATCCCGACTGTACTCTAGGAAGATAACATTTCAGTATCAGTTGAAAGAAGGAGCTGTCATCGACTCGCTACTTAGAAACTGAAATAACACATGATGAAGAAGACTCATTCAGAATAATAAGTAAAATGTGTTACTCATTAATATAGCACGGGCTATTTTTATAATTAGAAAAAGATGCATGACATGTACGTTGCATTGCTCCTAACCAGTGACAATGTTAATAATATTGTGGATTATAACAACTACAAGTCCTCCTTTTCCCAGTTCTACACTTGTACTTTATCAGAGTTTTGTTGAATTGCACATTGACTGACATTTTCTCGACTGGCTGTTTATTTTTGGCTATTTCTTTTTGTTGCTTTAATGTGTTTTTTTTTTTTTTTTCAAAACATAAGGAGATTGGAGGTTGGACACAAAATGCATTTTTGATTCAAATAAAAGCTAAAGGAAGAAAAACAGCTTTTCTGTTATTTCCTTTTTTCCCCCCCGTTTTTGTCTGAAAAGTCTGTTTACCGCCTGCTGAGTATAAGCACCATCAGGAAGGACCCACAGGTGCTAAATGTGTGTTCATCACAGCCTTCAAAGTCCGCCTGGCCACGCTGAAAGACTCAACAACAACAAAACATCTCTAGCCTGATTTTTTCTTCCCCCCATTTTCCAAAAGCTACCAAAACACCTGCTTAAGGGGTGCAGGTCAGCTTCACTGACATGAGTCATAATGAAAATCCTTGAATTCCGCGCCACCTCCTGACTTTTGGAGAGCCGCTCAGCGGACAGTTGACAGCATTGTGAAGACGGCACATTCGGGAGCTTGTTGGCGAATTTCTATGCAGTCATCCCCTACGATGTCTGCATAGCCCCGACACAATCTCTGGTGAGATCTGTGGCTTTTTGACAGTGTGAATTGTGCAAGTGCCCTGTGAGCTATGTGTTCTCCCCTCGGCTTCACTCCAGTACACAAATGACTGCAAATCCCTACAGGGCACTCTTGCTGTGAGTCACTTTGTTGATCAGTTGCTCTGTTCTAAAGTCATGCTTGTTATAATCAGTGCGAGAGGCTCAGTGTACAGTGTGTAACGTCGGCGCCTGCAGCAACAGAGGCTTCACTTGCAAATCTGGGAATTTCATATTTCCGGTTTTACCTGTTTTGACATGATCTCATTTTAACAATTCAACAAAGGTGCTAAAAACATCAAGGAAGTGCTTTGTTTTTAGCTCATCGGGACAGATAATCTGGCAAAAAGGAAAACCCAAGCGTGTATATTCCTTATGTTTTGAATACAGTTTGTATTTCCTTGAAACTGCTGATGTTAGCTTTAAAACACAACCACTCAGTTGTTTTGACTGACAGCTCACAATCAGCCAGGGATTGTTCAATCGGTGGTTAGCTTTTCAACAAGCTTGTTATCATCCGACGACTTTGTTTTCGTGCTGGTCTTTTTTGTTTTCCGAGAAACAAATGGGGAAAAAAATCGTGTGTGTTTTTGCTTTTTCAGCCTGCCGCTGGATCAATCGGGCTTGTTCGTGTCTCAGTCCAGCAGCATGGCGGGAACAAGTTAGAGCTCATAACACTGCAGCGGTGGAAAATAACAAAGTGGCGCTTTTAAATGACACGCTAATGCGCCTCCTGCCTTTCCCGTCGCTTGATGGATTTTGGAATACTGTGTGAACTTTTCATCCTTCCTCTTTCTCCCCACATTTCCCGTCTCACGTCTTCACAGTACACCATCAATTTTAAGACAACAGCTCTCAACTGAGCACTCTGCGGAGGATAAAAGTGTAATTACACTGCAGGCATCTTGAGGAGCCTGTGTAAAAGAAACCAGTTAATGTGGAACCAGTTTTGCAAGCAGCTCAGCAGCGTCACTGTTTTCTTTTGTTTTTTTGTTTGATTGTCACTGTTCAAATGAGCACACAATCAGTGTGGAAGTGGGTTCACTATAATGCAAAGACCAGAGTGTAATTGGTGTTTGTCAACTCGCTTTAAAAAAACATAGAAAAACATTGTGCAGCTGACCTGTTCAGACAGAGACTCTACCACTATTGTGTCTTTGGATGGCACATCTGGGCAGTGCAATTTCAAACCAGCTATGCCCACTTTGATGCCGTGACACTGAGCATAGCTGTGAACAACAACTACTCTGAACCATTAAAAAAAAAGAAATTACAGTGGCGAGCTACCCAGAGAGTATTTTGACCCGCCGACGAGTCTTCGCACAGCAGCAAGTTCACGGCAACGGGGAGAGAATTTTGCTTCTGACCCTTCGCACTCAGAGAAGCCATCTGTTGAAAAGAGCTCCCACTATGCCAGTCTGTCAGCGCGCAAGCTATCATCTCAACAGCTCAGTCAGCCGTGCCTTCATCAACATCACACAGACACACTCACGCAGGCTGAAAGGGACACTAATGTGATTCCTGTAAACACCTGGCGACGGCATATCCTTCTTAATTATCTGACATTTGAGCTGTCTGAAGTTATTATCACCCCTCAATATACTGTAATTTATTTTACATTCATGTGGAACACAACCTCTACGTACAGCAAAAGTTTCAGGCTGTGTTTTTCCTCCTTTATACTCCTGGTTAAGAGTAGTTGAGCTCTTAACCAACTCTCAGCTCTACCCAACAGTGTATGAAGAAAAGAAAATTCTCTTTGTTGACTCTGCTTATCAATGCATTCGTGTGGTTAGGCCATATTTTGATTGATTTTTTTATCTTAAAGTGTGTGTACTCTGGATTCAAAGATCTCAATAGTTCATCCATCCCAGTTTTTAAATGTACAAAACATCGCTCTAAGGCTCTTAAGTGTAAAAACTGGCAACCACTTATTCCCCTGCCTAGGTTATATAAAGTCTTAAAGTATGTATGTCACTCGTTGTGACGTTGTGGCACCTAGCAACCAACTTGTTTTCTTACTTTCATGTTGAAAACAAAAGCTCTTCAGTTTTTGAATCTTCTATTTTTACACTTTCAAAATAAGAAGCAGTGACAAAACCTGCGGGGTACGGCCAATTGTTAAGTGTAACTGTAAAACTGTAAATGTTACAGCTACCAAATCAAAATATCATTAAACACAATGCCGCTGTGAAAAGAAAAAGTGGAATGAAGATAGGGGGTTTGTGAATATTCATAAAAAATAACAGTAAATATCGTCCTGTAAAGCATATTCCCGGCAGCTTTTAGCCTCACACGTTTGCTGTGAAAAGGAAAGACAAAAAAATAAATAAATAAATAAAACCCTCCCTCAGTAAATCCTTACCTTATTCTTAGGCTATATCAGATGAGAACAGGTGCACAGGCAACAAAATCTCTTCACTCAGCTGCCAACATGTGAGAGTGAATCAGCAGTCGGCTTGGAGAGAGAAGGAAGAGAAGGAGGGAGGGAGGAGGGCCCAACAGAGTGGCATTCAGGGAAGAACCTGTTCAACCTGCTTCTTCACCTGCCAGCAGCAGAAACACGCCCTGAACCGCATCCAGTTGCATGCCGTGAAAAGGCCACGGAGGACGGGGATGAAAATGAATTGGTGTACGAGTAAAGAGGGTTGGGGGAATGTCAATTTGCTACCACCTCATTATTTCATCTTGCCATCTAAATAACTCGATTATATTAATTTTTGGTTGCCAGGTTTCCAGGTTGCCAGGTTAGATCTGTCAATTCCCCCCCAGTGGGCGGAGCCTTTTGCCAAAGGTCCTCTGAGCCTTTTTTTTCCCCTCCTGCTGCGGTCGTCATGGTAACAGAAAAGAGGCTGGTAAGCTCGGGTTTCATCCATGCTTTTGTCTCTGGTCTATATCAGGCTACCAGGTGACGTGTGACTTTGTGAACTCGCAGGTACCGTGCGTCAAATGAGCCAGGATTGCTTTTTTGTCCCGTTCCTCGATTAAGTGAGTCACGCAGAGGCTGAATTCATTTAGTGCGAACGAGCGAGGCTGGTGAAGTGGCACTCAAAGCTGGCGTGTTTTGGTGAGTTAAGAAGAGGGAGTGGCTGTGCTTGTTTTGCTAATGAAATTGAAAACTACAGGTTTCCATCAAATAGTCTGAAAGCCCATCTAGTTCTCCAAAAGAGAAAACCCTGAGTACGCCCAATCAGCATGAGCATTATACAGAATACCTAGCAGCCATTAATAGTCCAAAATCAAGTCCTTTAAGTCAGTTATTTTTACAGCTTCAGCCACTGCAGACTCGCCTCAGTCAAGCAGCTACATAACACAACCAACCTTCATCAGGTCATGTCAAAAATCTCTTTAAAATATGAATAAAACGAGATGAAAAAAGCAGCAGAGCTGTCTGTTCAGGTCTCGATTATTACTTCCTACCTGTTTTACATGTTATAAGCCAGCAATCAAACACATTAACATTCACAAACAGTACTCGTGTTTTGCTATCATAACCACGTGGCTTTTATTTATCATCTTGCACTGAAGATACCATTGTTTAGCTGCTGATATACTGCCATAGATGAGGTTTAACAGTGGCCCACTGTTCCGAGCACACAGAGTTCCTCACAGACAGCTTGTCGCTGCCACCTCATGTGGCCTGCCAGTGTTTGAAGCTAATGGGATCATGTAGCCTCATCAGGGATGTGAATAATAGAAATGCCTAAATCTTGAACAGAGGATAAACAGCCTTCAAACTTGAGTGCAAAACAAAAGTGTGCAAAAGTCATGAAAGGTTAAAGAAAAAGCAAATTAGGGTGCTATGAAACCTGGAGAATGCATTATGAAGAAGGGTGCATTTGTGAATACTGAAGTTTAATGCCAAGTTTCACCCACTGCCCAAAGATCTGTAGCTTTATGGATAGATAAAAGGACTGAAGCAAAGTCTCTGTTTCTTTGATCTTTGGCAGTAGAATTTAGACAATAAGAACAGCAAACAGTCATGCCAGTTTTCAGGATTACAGTAAGGGAGGAATGCAAATAAACATACATGCAATTCATAACTGGAGCCGCTTGGAGAGAAATGCCCTCAGTGCCTAGCTCTCAGACATTTGCATCGCAAATAGATACGCCTGTATGTGCAGGATTGGGCCATTTGACTCGCGTGACTGTGCTATCACATAGACTAACCTTGGCACAGAGAGGCAACACATAGAAAACATAAAAATAAATTATAAAAATAATATCTAATGTGTTTTAACACTGACTTAAAAACACAATCTGAACAAAAAAGAGGCTTTGGCATTAACTAGATTCCAAATGTAGCGTAGCTTCACACATTTTTTCACTCATTTCTGTAATATGTTACATATAGTCAGCTGACACTTTGTCAGTACCGGGTTCGACCCCCTTGTGCCCTCAGACCTGCCTTAATTCTTCATGGCACAGGTTCAACAGGGTGCTGGAAACATTTCTCGGAGACGTTGGCATGATAGCGTCACACAGTTGCTGCAGATTTCTCAGCTGCACATCCATGATGGAAATATCCTGTTACATCGCATCCCAAAGATGCTCTATTGGATTGAGATGAGGTGACTGTACACTGAGTACACTGAACTCCCTGACATGTTCAAGAAACCATGATTTGAGCTTTGTGACATGGCATGGAGCCTGCTAGAAGCAGCCATCAGAAGAAGGGTACACTGTGGGATGATAAAGGGATGGACAGAGTCCACAGCAATACTCAGGTAGGCTGTAGCATTTAAATGATGCTCAAGTGACCCAAAGTGGGCCTCCACACCATTATGGCACATCCACAAGCCTGAAGCATTGATAGAGGGCTTAGATTTGACCCTACCATTTTAATATTCCAGCAGAAATTCAGCAGACCAAACAGCATTTATCCAGTCTTCTACAGCAGTGTTGTTCTGGTGCTGTAACCCATCTGTGCATTCTTCTCCTATTTTGAAAATAACAAGTGGTCATTTGGGTTACTGTTGCTTTACTATTTGCCCAAAGCAGTCTGACCATTCTCCATTGACCTCTTAAACCATGAAGGCATTTTCTATAACCCTAGAAAGTCCTGGTAGATCATCAGTTTTAGAAATAGAAATGTGCATTTGGCACAAACAACTATGCCACATTCAAAGTCACTTAAATCACCTTTCTTCCCTATTTTGACGCTCGGTTTGAACATCAGCAGGTTGTTTTGACCATGTCTGCATGTACCTAATGAAGCGGTGAGCCTGTATCTGATTGATAATATAATTTGGAGTCACTTGCAAGTTCCAAAAATACCATGTTAAATTTCAAGCTGATTCTTGAAATTGAGTCTCAACTGGATGAAGAAGTAACTGTATTACTCTGGCTCGCACATGGACAATTCAGCAAACACCAACACAATCCTGCTCGGTGTGATAATAGCAGGAGCATAACAAACTACTCCCAGGGCTGTGCAGGAGAGCTGATCTAATTAGCATTGCTTTGTAAATATTGCTTCATGTCTGTCGGTGCTCCACACTGTCTATCAAATTATAATTGATCAGATATGTGCAAGAAACGGAGGGAAGGGCGATCGTAAGCAGCAGATGTCAGCGTGACACATTCTTTCCTCGGGTTTCAAGGGAAGGCCAGCCCGAAGTTCTTCCCTTTTGCTGAAACCCATATGCTCGGTAGCCCCGGAAAACAATACGTGACAAGTTTTGATCACAGGAAAAAGACTCAAGTTGGTGTTTTCTCATGATGCACTCACTGGCATATCTGGTTTTGTTCATTTTTGATGCTATCAAATGTTGTGACACCATATAAAATGGTCTTAAATGTTGAATCAATGTGATTTATCTGATAAACTTCAACACTGCATCACAACACTCAACTTAAGGCTCTTTACATTATAAAGTAAAGAATCTACAATAATACAGAGAAAACCCCAACAATCAGACGGGTCCCTTTAGTAAGCACTTGGTGACAGCGGGAAGGAAAAACTCCCATTTAACAGGAAGAAGCCTCCAGTAGAACTAGGCTCAGGGATGGGGCAGCCATCTCCCATTACTGGTTGGGGGTGAGTAGACAGTAGATAGGACAAATGTCAAAGACAGGTAGAGATGAATAATAACTAAAGATTAAATCCAGAGTGGTGTACAAGCACATATAAATACATTCATACATTGGACTGTACCATGTCTCTTATCCCAAAGGATGGAGTGCCTGCCTGGATAAGTGAAACAGAGTATAGGGGCTCCTATTTCTGGATGATTCAGACAGCTCTTATCTCGCTGTAGATACATCTAGTTATATAAATTAAGCTGGAATCCTTCTTCATTAAAAAGTCTTGTCAAACACCTCCATAGTAGAATGAGTAATGAGGGCAGAGAAAGGATTTTCAACTTTAATTTGAATAAATCTGGCACTTTCATGTATTCATTCATATGTATGGCTCATTCATTTACCAGATCCTCCTAACATACACCACTGAATATATTCATTCAACCAGGCTTCTGTGCAGGCCCCACATGTTTCTGCATACGTTCCGGTCCGTATTGAATAGGGAAATGTGTTGCCATTCGTCATCGTAATATATGCTGCAGAGCACACATCGTTTGATGGTAAAATCAAAGACTGAATGTAAATTTACAGTTATGTACAGCACACCGACAGCCCAAGCACCCAGAAATTCATAAATGTGGAAATTTAGATGATGCTCCCTGAAATATATCTCCCAGACTCAAGATAGACAAAAGCGCTACGGACATAAAAACAGTGAAATCGCCCAACAACAGCAACATGCTCACTTTGAGAATTCAGAGATATAATTTCCCAGTGTCGGATTAATAATTTAGTTACATAAAGATGTGCTCGCAGCGGTATCGTGTGAATTATCTATCAGCAGTATTAGGACGTAGGAAAATAAGCCTTAATATGTGAACACGGACAAGCTTGTTCAGAGATCTGAGGCTGCTTTTGCTGTACTGGAGAGACTCATTCAGGGAAATGGCTGCAAGAGGGATATAACAGCCAAACTGCCATAATGGGTCTGCACTTATCTGAGTCTTTGAAGCATCCTTCGAGCTATTATTGCATTTGAGGTTAATTCGCTCTGATTAGGCAAGCAGAAAAACAGATCAAACCGTGGATGTTTGTCAGTGTCTTGTTTCAGATTAGCTTTGCTGAAAAGGTGTGTTCGTCTTTTTCACTTTTACGATCCATTGCTGTTTGTTTTACGTTACAGTTTCACATGTGTGCTTCTGAATTAAAGTTTCATGTGTGTAGTTTAAACGATAGTCTTGTTTCCAGTACGTTCTCCGAAATGGCGCTCTCAGATCCGCCTGTTAAGCATTAGATTTGATGAGTGTTTTCCCTGTGTGCTAAAGATTCTGTGGCTCAGTCTGAACAAAAACACTTTGCAAATCTTTGGAGAGGCATAATGAAAAAGCCAAACTGTGCACGCTCTCACTTATTTCCTCAGTTGATTATAAAAAGCGCATAATTTCCACCAAGTCGAATCCTGCGCGGCTTCCTCGTGAGGATTTTATGGTTTTCGACTGTGTTCATGAAAATGAAATTTTTACAGTAAATTGCCTTCTATGTGAGCTAAACAAAGGACATGTAATCACAAGATATGTTTGTGGCGTTGCAGTAACTGCTGCCTAGCACTTTCCTGCTACATCGATGAGTCCTCACAGTTTTAACTGCAAAGCCATTGCTTCTAGTTCTGCTTAGCCTTTAAAACAAATGTGGGAAAGCTGTTTTTTTCTGACGGATCCAGAGTGTATGCCCTGTTATACTGCAGTGAACTCACAAAAGGCATTAATGATACCCTCTTAAAACCCACAACGAGCAGGTGATTTGTGTGTGTGCGAGTGTGAGTGCAGGGCTGCATTTGTGCGGCACTGGGGATACCTCGCTGTCAGACTTGAATTATCTCCTTCAGGTTTGTGTCTGGCAGAAAACAGTAAGACCCAGAAGGCAGGGAGGGAAAGCTGAATGGCTCTGCCTTGACATCTTTTAGGTTTACACCTAGATATACACCGTACACAGCCGAACGTTTCCTATTTTTATACCACCTCAGGAATAGCTGTATTCCACTATATTGTGAATTCAACACATGTGAGCCTCATGGCCTTCATTAGGGAGTCAGGGCCCAAAATACACTGGCTGAATAATGAACAGCCAATAAAGGCTTTATGGGCCTATTTTGGAGTTTTCTGGATCTCTTTTCTTCCTCGCAACTATCTTTAACAACAGAAAAGCAGCTCACAAGCTTTCTGTGATTGTCAGGATCTCAATAAAAAGTGCATTTTAATAGTGCCAGTGAAATGCAGTGAGGAGGCAGAAGAGTGCAGCATGTGCTGTAATCCTTCATGCAAAAATCTGGTAATATAAAACAAGGTCACCGTGACATACAGACATCCTGGACTCCTCAAATATAATTTCCTTAATGTGTGCAAAATGTCTTCCAAGATAAATTACCATGTTGGATAATATAATTTTTTTTTCAAATTGCAGAGCTGGCTGCGTGTTCTTCTCCCTTGTTTTCTGTTGAAGTGCTGTGTTTGTGGGCAAGTGCACACCTCAGGTGGCACAAGAATAATCTGGTTTATTAATGGACGTTGAGAGACTCAGTTACAGGGTGTCGAAGGTACATGTAAACAGCCAAGCTGGAATGCAGCCAATTGCAAGGTTATTCTCTGCGTGGAGCCAAAGGACAGCTTTGTATAAGCATCAATTATTCATGCTAAAAAATACAAAAGAAACGATTGCTTAAACACTTCAGCCCAATCTTATTTTCAAACCAGAACTGAATCTACAGCTTCATTTACGTTTTTTTGTTACTAAACATGCTTCATACATATTATATAATGGCAATTTAAAGGTTCTGTTGCATATCGACAAGTAGTAAACACATGTCTTGGTTTACAGCTCAGTTGTTTATTCTGTTCTGCGTTTCTCTCTTGTCGTTTTAGATCAGTCACTCCCACCTCCCCTTCCTACCAGACACATCTCATCTCCTGATCTTCTCCGCCTCTCCACTCACCTGCTTCCACTTCACCAATTAGTCACCTCAATAAATAAAGCTGGCTCACAATACTTCCTCTGTCAGTTCGGGTTTTTTGCACTGTAACTTCGCAGCACTCCATCGCCTGTTTTATAGCTGCCTAGCTTTTGCTTTCTACCTGTAAACCTGAAACCCTGCTCTGACCGGCTGTCTTGTAAGTGAACCCAGTCCAGTCTTACTTTTCTATGTGTCAGGCAGTTGGGTTATTTTGTCCATAGCCAGTAGGTGTCGTCCTAAATGACAGTTTTTAACCAAGATTTTATTTATAATATGATAATAATAGTAAGAAGCTAGCTATTCCTAACCCCAAAAACAAATCGTGGCAAGGAAGATTCCCTTGTAACAAACAGAAACCTTGCGATTGCTCTGTGTCCTGTTTTGAAGTCTTGATTTTGTATTTATTTATTTATTTAGCATTTTAGCATCACCATCTTTACTTTTTGATCCCAGAAGTAACCTTGTTTGGGTGAGCGCTTGGAGTGCTAAGTTATGAGCTAATGCTAGCAAAACTGGTTAGCATGCACAAACTGTATAAGTGTAATGCACAGACACAGATTTTATCTTATCTACTGATAAGTGCTGTGTAACGAACTACAACAGAGACTTCCTCAACAGGTTGTACCACACAGCAAGTTGTATTATTTGTAGCCAAACTTGATTAAAAATGTTCCCAAAAAAAGTACTGACTTGAAGTAGCTTAGCCTAGCAAACAGCTTGTGCAAGGGTAGCCATTTAATTTTCCCAAGGCGCCATATGAGAAACTGGGACTGTTATGGAAGGCTAAACCAATGAACTCTATAGTGTTCAATATTAATTTTATCTCTTTGTTGCAGCCGTCCACAATAGTCCCAGTTTTTCATGTGGTTCCTTGGGAAAATTAATTGCCCACCCCCAGGGGGAGGCTAAGCCCCAAATCATAATGTCATGCATACAGTGCCTTGCAATTAACATTAATGGAATATGCTTTTAAATGTAGTCAACGCTTCTCACATTTTCATACCTCATTTCATTTCAACTGGGTCCTCATTACAGTCTTACCTTCAAAAGCAACCTAATTAGTTGGATGACCTATTGTAGTGAATAATTTATAATGAATAATCAATGATTCCAATATAAAATACCAGTTTTAGGTGTATTAAGTTTAAGTTTAAGGTTTAGTTATCAAATCCGAAGCAAAGGCTTGGTCAAGTTGACCAGAACTTTGCAAAAATAAATTAACGAACAATTTTCAGCCAAGCAGACAAAAGGACAAACATGTTCTTAACCACACAAAGGCAATCCACCAACTCATCAAGCACTATTCAGTACAGATATGGAAAATCACCCTGTCACTCCAGTTTACAAGACCTAAACTGGTAAGAGTTGAATTCACATTTAAGTTTTTTTGCTCACCTGGTTTTTCCTGCTCTTGTATTGCTCTCCATGCTCCTCACTTCTTCTTTGCCCCGACAATCACACACAAATATAAAAATGTAATTTTATAAAAACTTATTATAAGAGCAGGTTAGGGATCTACACTTGATAATAGTAAAAAACAATGCTTAGTTATGTGACATTATCATCAGTGAATGTGGGCAAAACAGAAGCAGTCTTGACTTTATAGCTTTTTTTGACTACACGTCCACTCTGAGCTGTTTCCTTTTGCTCCCTCTCGATTTGCTGTCTAACCCAGCTCTTTGCGTTTCTTTCCCTCTAGCCTCCTCTCTCAGCCTTTGTCAACAAGAACTTCAATGTATCAGTGACAGTTTACAACCTAATAAAAGGCATAAACCAATCCATATGAATTTATAACAACATTCAGACCAATTATGGGCTGCTGCTGCTGACCATTGACAGGTAACATCCCTTTGACTTCCTGTCACCTGGAGCTGGGCTATAGACAAACAATGAAGCCCAATTGGACCCGAATAGGAACAGAAACCTTTAACAAACGAAAATAGTAAAGTACATCAGCTCATTGCCAAAACACATGGTGTTATTTCAACAAATAACAGACTGCTTTGGCAGGTTAACTCAATGTTTTTCAATGAGTCAGTTCACCATTTAGTTTCTTACCAATTTGCCAGACATAACGTTTTTAAGTAAATCAATTTGAAATTTCTTAAATGAGTGTGTAAGAATTTCAAATCTTTTTATAGAATGTAACGTAAATTGCAAAAATACCACCCTCACTTCCTAAGAGGTAAATTACTTGTTGTACAAGGCTATACTTGCTATAAACATATTATTTCATTTAATATCCATAGCCGGAAGCAGTGAGTTTTGGCTATGAAACTATAGTTTTTGGCACTTCTGCAGTGGCAACCTTTTTTTTTTTTGTATGTTTGTTTGTTTTCCATCAGCCTTGAAGATTTCTGCTTGAGGCAAACCCAGCTCATGGGTGCGGCACCTGTTTTTGAAACTGGCCGCTGGGGTTGGGCAGAAAAAAAAAAGGAAAGAGGAAAGCTGACGTATATATGAAGGTATATATACCTTTCAGTACTAATTATAAAACAGATTTCTCACTATACATTGTGCTGATCTGGTTAGTACTGCAAAGGCAACGCTAAGTGAGCACTGAGGGCTCGATAATAATTTTCGTTTAAATCATAAGTGACCGGCAGGCGTCGTGTTTAAATATATGACGTCATATAAACAGAGCAGATTAGCGTGAGGGCAATCAGTGCAGGGCAGCAACCACAAAGAAGAAACATGCTGCTCCAGAGTCAGAGCACAAACCACAGGCGAGAGTTAATAACGTACAAAGGGAATCCAATAAGCAACAGCCACTAAAACAACCACATATAGTAAATATATATGACATAATCAGTAAAAAAGCAGGTTTTAAAATAAAGATGTGCATTTCTCTGATCTCCAACAGGTAATTCCACACCTGGCTTGCGTATAACAAAGGCAATTTAGTTTTAAGGTTTATGACCTATTCTGAGACCTGTTGAGGGCAACTTTTTCTATACATTTAGAGAAAGGAAGGACTGACCCATTTGCTATGGATGACAGCATTTGTAATGAAAGAACTTACCCATTGTGTCTACAGCAATTGGTTATCAGGTGACTGATTTGTCATTAATACACCTACACCTGCCATTTTGTGGTGGACACTAAGTGCACAGAAGGTTTAATAAACCTTTTTTTTCTTGCTGTTTGATACAATTGTGTTTCATGGCAACAGTAAAATGTCACAATCTGCTCACAGTCCAGTTTTTTTTCCTTCTGCTTCTTCCACCCACCAGAGTCCTTCAGCCTTTTCATCTCATTCTCATCCCAGGATGTCAAACACTGTCGGTTTGTCAGATTCCGTTGGCATCGCCTGATACGTACAAGATGTCATTTGGCGTAAGTGCCTTGACGCACCGGACACAGCGGTGTTGGGTGCCTAGAGATAATAGTCCTGTCTAAAAGGGTAACAATGAGGCAGTATGGGTGGTGGTTGCGTTCCCTGTTTGTCTGCAGTATGTGTCACGATTTTGGAGCGCTGGATTTAGCATCTACTTCACCGACACATTCTCATCTCCGGCCATAAAATGATTCTATTTTGTCATATACCGTCTACTAGCTCACAGCGTGTTAGTTGGCACTGGTCTCTTAATGCATTCACTTTGCTCCCACTCCGAGTGACACTATATAAGGCACGTTTCTGAGGAGCCAGTGGCTTGGACAAAATGACAATATTTGATGGCTCAAGAATGAAAACAGACACATCTTTCATTCTGCACCCACTCAACTTTTAGCCACTCCCTACCCGGTCCATCCTGTCTGTTTGAGTCAGTCCCGGATCTCGGGCTGCTATTGTCTGACAACCAGCAGGGTAAGCTTATTTTGCAATAACAACAATAATAATAAGACTTCGGCACTGCTTATGTTTCCCTGATCTTGTCTGCATTTGCATCCTTTATGCTTTACTGTCACCGGTTTAGAGTCCACTGATCCAAGTGTTTAGTGAGACTTTTAAAAGCAATTCTCACATGGCACTAAGGAATAGATGAATGCCTATTAATAATTCAGGAAAGATATTATGGAAAAGGTCAAGTAAGCAACTCTAATTCTCATGTGTGTTGCCTTAAATATTGTTTTACGTACTACATGAAACGTGCGCTCTTCATGTTTATTTATAGGCATGACCTGTGACAGGTGCCAGTAGTGGTTCCTTCCAGCTAATGACTTAATACAAAATGAGCTACAGTGGCAAAGCTTACATCTCTTTCTTCCAGGCTGGCACATCATTGTTGTTGTTGAGTTTGTAGGGATTGTTGGCTGCAGGTTGTATTCAGTGTGATTTATCCTATGTTTTGTTTGGTTTTTTGGCATGAAAGGAAAGGTCGTTGTGATTTGAATAGATTTAATTTAGTGCTGTCAATGTTAATCTTGTTAAAATAACTGCATTAACACGGCAAATCACGCGGTTAGCTCGTTAATGTGTTCGCACTGTCCAGCCCCACGCGCGCGATCCGTGCTAACTCACTAATGTTAATGTGTTAATGCAGTTATCCGTTGACGCGTTAATGCAGTTATGCATTAACGTCATTTTAACGAGATTAACGCTGACAGCACTAATTTAATTATATACGTAGCTTGCCTTTTGGGTCTGTTTTGAACTGGAAATATAGCACAATTGTCTTAGTTTGTGTACTGAAAGCAGACAAGTACTGGTGGAAAATGTAGTTCGGAGGGCAGTCAGACTTAACCGCAAATTTAATTGGCTGTAAAAATACAACAATGAGCTAAGAGAGTCTAAATAGCTAGAAATGCATGATAATTCTCAGTGGGCACGTTAGAAGTAATATCTCTATATTGATCCAGTGCTGATGTGATGTTTGTGTTTGTAAATGTGTCACAGCAGATGATTTACTGCACAAGTTTCTTTTTGCACTTTTAGTCCACTTAAAGAAGAAAATTCCAACTTAACATATGTGGCTGAGTGTGAGAGGAAGCAGGACTAATGGCAAAGAAATAGCACACGATGACGATGTATTCTTTCTAACATGTTCTTTGGATAAGATCAGTGCATTGTAGATGAGTAGAGATACTGGATACCAAAACAATGACTAAGTATCTCCATATTTTCATATGCTAAAAAAACCCCAACCCTCTCAGGCAAACAAGACACACCTTTATGAGGTCATGATATTTATACTGAAATTAAACAGTAAACCTTCCGTATTATAATCAGATGTGTTTGTTTATCATTTCTTCTTTTTTTAGGACACTGATAAATTTGAATAAGCAAACTAATGTTGAATTGTTCTTCTTAGCACTATTTTTAAAGGACATTCTTCTCAAGCATCCTTTATTGAACCATCATTCACAAGATAAGGTATCAGGAAGACATCCAAGGCAGTTAAAAGATCCTTTTTTTAAATCCATCCTGAAAACAATCTGATGTTCAAAAGCAAAGAACTGGAATGATTTATGTCATGTTTATGGGCTTGATGTGACATAAAAAGCCTGAAATATTGGGATAAAGCAGCATATCACAGAATCCAGCAGCTTCCAGATTATTTACACATGACAAAGAGAGCATTGAGCCAAGAATGGAAAGTCTTTAGGTACGACTTTGAAATTATTTTCAATATTATCCAGTTATTACTTCTGTATATCCTTTACTACCTCATGCTTTTGTTTGATCCAGTGTACCTGGGGTGTTGTGCTCACAGTACAAACTTTAATCCATCTTCAAGGTTAGCACTTTATTCTGGTTTGTTTTGACATGGCACTTAATTAAATCATTAGAGCACTACACTGAAGTGCTACATTTAACCCCTGTTTGTAAGACTGTAGAACAGTAATGAGATGACCCTAAAATTGCAAACTTAACCAAGGTTACTGAACATTCAACGTAAGAGATGAGCCTCCATGAAGCAACCTTTAGTCCTTCTATTCTTGGTTTCCAGATAATAAATAAACAGAATGGGGGAAACAAAGAGCAGCCCCAACTTTTTTTATGGCTCGTGTTTTTTATGCATATATAATGAATTCCTGCTGTCTTCCCCTGCAGCAGTGATAAGATATTGATGATGTGTTGTCGACCACTAGATGTCAGCATCAACCAGCAACTTCACCTGTGATCACATGCAGTAGATCCCCGACAGTGACAGACTGACCTCTCCTCGTGCCCAGTGCTTTGCTCAGGCTGTCGTCTTGACAGTAACCTAGAACAGTTTGAAACACTGCTTGAAGCAGCCCCTTGAAATATTACTAGCCTTTAGATGGGTCCAGAAAGGGATTCAATCTTCCAAGATAGGCAGGTGTAGAAAGCAGCCAAGAGAAGTAGTAGTACAGCCAAATACACAAAGAACACATTACCAAAGTATCGTGAACCATTGACGAGTGTTTGTATAATGTCAGAAAGTGTTTTGCTCCCATAATCTGTGTTGGAGCAGCTAAGCTAAACAAACTTTCATCAAATGTTGAATCCTTTGATTTTTTACTGGAGGCATTTATGAAACTGCAACAACCAGATCAAACAGTGGTAGCAACACTTTTCACACAACCTCAGCACAGAAAAAATGGCATTAATAAAAAGGTTGCTTAAAAAGATAAGATTAAAATCAAGAATTAAAGACTTACTGCCTTTAATTCTTGATTTTAATCTTATCGAGTCAGACTGTCAGTGAACCGATGCAGCCGGAGCTTACGCAACCAGAGGAGCGGCTCTACTGGAGCTTCCAGTTCACGACCTGGTGTGAGGAGTGGCTGTGTTCAAAAACCTGCAACTAGAGCACTGACCACAAAACAAAGGGTCAGACTAACCTTTATATGCTGTTCTTTATCTAAAAAGAAAGCAAGAAATGCTAACGTGTAGCATAAGTTTACTTTTTGTGTTGTTTTTCTGACATTTCATTTTTGTATTTATTTTACTGTCTACTTACCATTTGTATACAGCACTTTGTGACCGCTCGCCTGTGAAAGGCGCTTCATAAATAAACATTGCTTACTTACTGTTATTCAGTTCAAAGTTTTGAAATTAAGTAAACACTTCTCAAATATAACATATGTTGAACAAGTCAGATTGCCTTTATATTGTACTTTTTTATTGCATTTCATTCTCTTATTTTACTGTGTACTTACTATTTGTGACCACTTCTCTGTTAAGGGTGCTTATAAATAAACTTATGTACTTACATTCAGTTTAAAGTGAAAGTTCAACGTTTAAAATTAAGTAAACTCTTATACCACTTATATCCACTCTTGAAGAATGAATTATTCAATTTGAAACCCTTTTGAGGGCCTAATGCAGAGAGAGGCACAAATAGTACGAAACCGAAAAATCACTAGGGCTGCAATTCATGTTTTAAACCTTAAATAGGTTTAAAACATGAAAACAAAGTCCATAGCATTGTTAAAATGTTTGCTTCAAACACACTGAAATACATTAATAATCAAATATTTCTGCAGCCGCTTCATAAGTTGCATAGAGAAAACAGTAGTATATCAAATAACGTCTACGGTCAACAATCCCACTGCTGTGTGATAAGAAAGGCTCTGTTTGTTGGGGCTGGAGACGACAGAGCTCAGTGTAGAAATTCTATGAATGACTCCAAGAAAATTACAGTGTGTTCAGTTTACCCCAATGACCTGCAAAGTCCCACTTCCCCATTTAATAAAAGACATTTGACATACTGTAAGGTGGGACAGGATGCCTGCAGCGTGAGGTTTTGAAATATCACTGCTTTGTGTGTTTCTTCAGCTAAAACTGATCTGAAACGGTTTTGAAGGTTCTTACACTCTTATAATCTATTTTCAAGCTGACTGTTCTCCGGTTATTTATACCTCAAAATAACTCTTATAGTATATCTTGTCCCTTTTTTTTAAAATGCTAATCAATTTAATGCTACATCTTGCATCCATCAGATCCTTTTCAAATGCTTTTACAGTGTTTCACTGACAAATTAGGAATAAAGCATCGCTGTGTCGCTTAAACGGAAGATTAACTACAACTCAAAATACATCTGGCATCTTCAGCGTTGCTGCTCAGTCCTCCTCGGACCAAAACAGAAGAATTAAGTTCTTCACCAGCAATGACATCACCATCCAGTCATGAGCTAAAACATCTGCCGCCCTAAAATCCAGACTCGCAAAGACAGGGAGACAGATAGGGGAAGCAGGCACAGAAAATGGGATAATACATCACAGGCGAGCTGCTTTTGACCTATGAGAAAATATCTTGAAAGACGCACTAAGAAAAATTCATTCGGCTGAATTCCATTGTTCCTTTGACATTTTGTGGACGTTCAGTGTGTCCAATCTGTGCTGGAAATGGTTTACTTGGATGAAGTCCTTGATGTAATCCGTGAGATTTTTCACTCTTTTCACACACGTCACTGTCTGTTCTTCTCTGTGCAATAAAGCATTTAAAGTCAAGCAGAATAAACCGTTTTTCTTCCCTGTAGGTGTCAAATAAGTATAAACAACCTGCAATCCATTATTGTGACTTTTTTCTTTTGCTTTTATCGTCTTAAGAACTCCTGCTTTGTCTGCTTCTTTTTTGTGGTCAGTATGTGTGCACTGTTTTCTATGAGATGAGACTGTTTGTCTTGGCTACACAACTTCTTGGAAAGCCTGACTTCTTTATTCTCACATTTGTTTGGCTCACAAAAAGGGAAAACTCTGATGCAATGTTATATTGCAACACATCAGGTATGTGATAATTGCTGTTTGTTTGTTCGCCTTCTTGTCTCTCAACAAGATTATAGGCCAAAACTCGCACTCTGAATTTCACTACACTTGGCTTAGATGTGTAGCATGCATGGGCAACACACAGGAAGCCATTAAATGTTGAGATGGTGCTGCTGGATCGCATTCTTTAAAACTACCTTGGCACTGGCCCCTGGCAGAGGAAGTGCTCTCCAAGTGCCCTTTGAGTTCAGCACATGCAACGCAGAGAAAAGTGCCAAATGCGATCTCTATTAGAGTGTCTGTGTGGACCAAAGCACGTTTCCTACTAATAAGACGAAACGAGCTTGTCACCGGTTGAAAAACATGGCACCAACTTAAAACGTAAGAGGTATAAAAGCACTTTATGCAAGTGGAAACAACGAATGGCGGTTGAATTCATGTGTGGTGAAACAAAGTAACATATGTAACCTAACATTGTGAAAATGCTACAAGCAGTTACATCAGTAATATCAAGCAACGTCAGGATTCGGCCAAATGCAGATGAAAAGCTGGCACGACCCGTTTTTAATAGAAATTATAATCCAAAAATTATACATGCAACCCAAAGTAGACTTATAATGACTTATAATGTGTGACAGCTAAAAAGAGTCTAGTTTTAGCCTTTTTTTAAAATGTAATTATCAGTTTAATGTGTTTATTTTAAAAAAAAACTTTAATATTTAACCAGACTGTTAAAGCATTCTGTGGTTCAGGATGTTTGCCCACATTAAAATTGACTTCTCTGGGTAATGGGAAAATCTTCTACTTGCCTCCCAGCAGCATTAGAGATGTTCACGATTTTTTTTTTTCTAAGTTTGAGCCTACATCAGCATTTTAATAGGTGTTATAAGCCAGAGAGGATTAACTCTTTTGCCAGTTTTTTGGAGATTTACAGTGATGTGGAACAAAAAAGGCCACTGGCTAACCTCCTCGCAATCTTTGATCTTCTTCTACAATACCTCAGTGTTCATGTCAAGGGATATTTGCACACTGATTAGCTCATTCTCCATAAATGTTCTTTTGACTCGCCAGGTTATAACCTAATGTGCCTAGGAAATGTCTCAGCGGCTCAGTTTCATTTGAGAATCTGGAGTCACTCTGACTTACAGTGACAAATGGAAAGAGTTGCGTATGTGGCACCTCTTCATTGTGGTAGAACAGAACTGGAAAAGCTTTGTTTCATGACACCAAAACCACACGCATACTTACCTCATACGCTCCTTTTTATACTTGCATTGGAAACTATGGTCTCTGCTGTGTGTCACCAAAATGTGTTTACAGTCAAGGTAAAAAAAGGCGTTTTTCTGTTATATGTTTATTTTTTCAATATCATAGAAATAACCCACTCAGGCAAAACAGACATAGGAAAAAAATTAAATGCATGACCAAAGTCAGAAACCACAATATCAATAAAGTAAAACATACTATATAAAATGGTAACTTCCAAAGTATATAAAAGAACCGATAAAATAAAAAAATAAGATTACTCAAATGACCATTCCATATAACTTGGTTCATTAAGCTGTGGGCACAGTGGGAACGTTCTGACAAAACTCTGGGGAGCTGCAACACAGATGTTAAAGTCCGAGTTGAACACTAAATGGCCAAACGCCCAGATGGAACTAAAATGTAGGAAACAATATTAATGTATTGTCCCATACCAATCTTACGTAACTAGATTAAACAATAGTCAGCACTTAGGATGTAATAACTCATGCAACATAAGCTGTAGGTTAGCACTGAGGGTAATAGCCATTACCTACGATGGAACCTGATCATTTGGCTAGTTGTTAAGTTATGGATTTTTTTTGTTCTAGTAGACTTTTAGCCCACCGACAAACTTCAGTTCCAATATGTTGGTGCGTTTCCTTTACACGAATTACATGATTCAGGGCATTCAGAAACATTTCTATTGAATTAAGCTCAGAACTTTGACTTTGCCATTAAGATCCTTATTTCTCCCACCATCCTTTTGTTGAAGGACTTTTCTCTGATTGTTTTTCTTCCTCCAGAATTTGCTGGTTTAATTGAAAACTGGTATTTTTAATAATGGCAAACATCCTAACTGCGATGCAGAAAAACTGGCCCAAGCCATGACATAACCACCACCGTGTTTTGCAAATAAGATAAGATTCACATGCTTAAATGCAGCTTCCTCTTTTGTCTCCACATCATGCTTCTCCTTTAACAAAAATAACTTTTTTTTTTTTCATTAGTCAGTTGTTCAGAAGTCTTCAGGCTTGTCCACATGATCTTTGGCAAACAGCAGCACAGTTGTTTTTGGAGACCTTGCAATCATGCAATGCACTCATGAAAATTACATTTGCCTATGTGAACGAGGCCTTTAGTTGTCCAGAAGTTACACAGCGCCTTTGTGACCTCACAGATTATTACATTTGCTGATCTTGAAGCAATATTTATTGGGTGATCTGTCCTTGGGGAGAGAAACAATTTTCTTGAGTTTCTTCCATTTGTACACAGTTTTCCTAACTGTGGATTGGCAACGTCCAAAGAAAAGATTGTTGTCTAAACTCTGTCAGCCTGATGAGGATCAGCAACTCTTTTGTTTTGTTTTTCAAAGTCCTAACAGATAAAGAGAGTGCATATTATGATACACTTTCTAATCATGGATTGTGAAGATCATACTTTGATAGGACCCTGTTTTTAAATAAAAAACACATCTGATTTTTGGTCGGATAAAAACCCAAATCTGTTTTTACCTTCAAATTTTTTGCTAACCCTAGAGACTTACAAATATTTTCCCTCACTGGATCATTAACTGAGTTCTCTTTATCTACTTTTAGTAATCTTAGGGAATTTAGGGCATATTCAGGAAGGAATATGGCAGGAGAAAAGGTTCACAAAACTTTTTCCTGCAACTGTTTTTATTGGATAAACTAGCCCTATACAATAAATAACGTCTTTATCATCAGCCAACTAATTCAGCAAAGTAATAGCTTAATTAGTTGCTCAATAGCTGATGAAATCTCCTAATGACTAGTACAGGCAGTCAGACTGGACGCAAGGAATGCAGTTCCTGTTTTTGCCATCTGCTGAGATTAAATATGCATACTGTTGAAAAATGGTAAGAATTTTGAAGGTAAATAGATAAGTTGGTTTAACATGCATGTAAAGTAATTAAGGAGTACTGTAATTAGTGCGGGCTAAAGTAACTGGCCTAATATTAATAGCATCTCAAATGGCAATGGAATATCAGAAAACACCTCCTGTACTCATTTTGGGCTGTCATTTGAAGCACGTCTTCCAAAGCTTAATTTATATTCTAAAGGGAAAAAGTACACTGTGAGCATTAATAGTGTCATTCACAGGCAGACAGTGGCGCAAATGGATTCATTCCTGTGGCCTGGCGCTCAGGCAGACAGTCAGGATACTCACAGAGCCCCAGCCACCATTCATGTAGCAGCACGATCCAAAGATTACCGCACTGGCTCAGCTGTCTTGCCAACTACCACACAAACTGCTTACAGCATGTGGAAAGCATGCACCCACACTAAAGTAAGGGCCCATGGGGCATGAGTTTCAAGGGGGACTCAACAACTCCTTTGTGCTGTGAAAGTTTTAAAAGTCTGCTCGCAGCACAAGCAGCTCTAATCAGCAGCAGCGTTTTATTAGCAGCTCAGCAATGATCCCCACTCACACCTGCTGAAGTGCATCTTAAAAGAACCGGGCCCTTTCTAAATGTCCTCTGACCTTTACAGAAGCACTTTGTTTGTTAACAACAAAAGAAATCTAGAGGAGAATATGCGGAGGTAATTAAAAAAAGTATTTTCTCTTAATCTTTCCGATCACGCCTAATGATTCTTTGACTGTAATTTTCAGGATTTATAACAATTAGCACCACAAACTGCAAATGCACTCCCTCGAGTTAAATAGTCAGAGGTACAAAAGCTAAGTTTAAGATTTTCACGCAGACTCCCACCATCTGTGACCTTTTCCTGAGGCTAATAAGTCGTCTTGTGTAATTACATGCCGTGAAACCTTGCACCATGGCAGTAAAGGCATAAGCTTCATTAAGGCGCACTCATGGTTTCTATTAGATTTTTCAACGCTAACTTCACTTTTACCTTCTTTTTTCTAAAACTGACCAAACAATAATTCCTTTGAATATATCCAGAGGTGTGCTTTTTGACACCTGTGTGGGAGACTACCAGTCATTTTTGCCATGGCTCTCTGCAAATAAATTCTGTTTAATTCATAAATGTATTATTTACTTTTTTCGTCTATTTTTTTTTTTTAAAGGGACGCACGTGTATTTGTTATCATTTAGCCAGTGTGCAATCAATCTATAAGGCAGGCTTTATTTATACAGCACCTTTCATGCAGGTTGGTGCAGTTCAAAGTGCTCCAAAGATGACACACAAGCTGATAATAAGAGAGAACACATGTTGAATAACGAAGTAATAAAAATGGCTTAAAGACAGATCCAATAAGCTAAGGAGAAAAATATCATAAAATGAAATGGAGCAAATTTACATCATAACTAAACTAAAAGTAAGTGTATATATTACAATAAAAGAATTTTTCAAAACTAAAACCATAAACCCAGGCAGAATGAATCTTTAAAAAAATCCTTTTTCCTAACATTAGTGTTAGAGTTGGCAGTGGACTGGATTGTAACTAAAACCGAGTGCTGTTAAAGCTCTGGAGAGGTAATAAATAGGAAGACTGCTTTTAAATCTGTCATTGTTTCCATGGTGAAGAATAACAATTCATGTCTCTGTAAGAACAATAGCAAAGTCCAGAGGCCAGGCTTGCAGTTCAGCACCTGTTGGCACCTTGACCCTGCAGCATGGCTGTACAAAGCTCATAAAATCTAAACTACAGCGCTGCTTCGTGAGGTCACTGCCTGAAATCGGAAGGACACAGTCTGGTACAATCCCTGTCAGAGCAGAGCAGGATCAAGTATCAAGCAAACATGGAAAATAACCTCCCCGAGGTGAGAGAAACATGCACGGTTCAGGAGGTTGAAAAATACCAACCAGACGTTGTTCAGCTGTCCTGCAAACCCTGTCCACTCACGATGTGAACAGCTATGTTGAGACACTCCAATGCAGGTATTGATGGGAAACCCCAACCAGCTGGGGCCTTCCTGTGTGGAGTTTACATGTTTCCTCTGTGCCTGAGTGGGGTTCCCTCCTGACACTTCCTCCCACATCCAAACAACATGCATATTAGGTTAAGTGGTGATTCTAAATTAGCTGTGAGTTTGAGCATGAATAGCTGTCTGTCTTAACATGTTAGCCATGCAACAGACTGATGAGCTGTCGAGGGTGTAACCCGCCTCTCGCCCTCTGTGACAGCTGAGATAAACTCCAGCCACACTAATGCCAAGCAGAAGAAAAGTGTTAATAATCAGGTGCATTTTTATTTGTCACCTCAGAACCCAAATATTCTCTTGTGCCCATTCAGGAACACTTTGTCTCTGAGCCTACAGTCATCGGCTCCATAGCTAATGCAAAGACAATAAAGTTCAACTGCACATATGGAGAAGAAATTGAAAAAAACTTTCAAGAGGGAATTTCCCATTACCTCAAACAGTAAATGTTTATGTTGCATGTCTTATGAAGCTTGATTTCTCATGGAAGGGGCCCCGTTTCCATTCCCTTCTAATGCTTGCCCCAGTAAATAATAGTATGAGATAAAGCACAAACATGTTTAAGCTTTTTTTTTTTTTGTATGCACATGGCAGATCTTAAATAATGATAATTATAGCATAAAAAAGAAAAAGAAAAACCCTTTTTCTGAAAAATGAAGAATGAATGAAGAAATCTTCTGTCGGCCCACCTTTGATCTATGTTACTACTTAATGGGTCTTATAGCAGTAGTTCAAATGGCGAGTGAATTTCATTTTACAAAGATCAAATCTAACCTTCACAACTTCCAGTTATTTCTAAGTGACCGAGTTCATTTTGTTGGTTCAGGCATCATTAACCTATATCTACAGCAGCTGCTGTGCTAACAGCTTGAGTGTGTGCATTTTTACAGTAGGTGCTTAAATAAAAAAAATTTAAAAGAGCTGCAGGCTAGATGTGGAATACAGATGTATCCTTCTGCACTACAGAAAGCTGGTCTGTAGCTATTTCTTATGCTACAGCTGCAGCTAGCTTCTTAATCTCAAGCCAAAGAGTGACACACGTCTTCATTGATCTAAACTGGACTTTTTACTCATCTACAAACATGGTTTGTATTCAAAACCCAAGAAAATTGTCACCGATGTGTGAATTTTATTTATTTTTTTTTTTTTGATAGCCATACTGTAGATGTGGAGATCTTAATGCCTTTCCCCATCACAGCCTCAGATTTACAGCCGGTATGCTATGCAATATTGCGTGAGTCATTTCCGTTAGTGTCCGAGCAATTACATGGTTCATATCAACTCTCCTAACACACAGCCAGGCTGATTCACTGCGGCTGAATGAATCACGTCTCATTTAAACCGATTTCTTATTCGAATCTGCAAAAATTTCAAACTGTGCTTTTGTTTAGATTCTGACTCATCTCTTCATTTTCGCCTAATGCATCATGAAAAATGTCCATCTGCCCAGCATGCTGGATTAATCCTATTGTTTGCAAAGATGGCTGACTGGTGTTCAAAATCAGTCACTTCCAATCAGTGCTTTATACTAATCTGCATGAGTGTACGGATCAAATTCCGTGTGACAATGGGACTGATTTCATTCTGAAGCTTCGCTCAGTTTCTCTTTCATTTCTCGTCTTCCCCCTTACTGTAAGCAAATACAGTAGAGTTTCATTTGTTTTTCTCAACAAAACGGGTTTGTTTGTCATCACCGCTGTGTATTCCAAACCTCATGCAAACATTCATCCATGCTTGGCCATTGTTTAAAAGATGACTCAACACTACTACGTGGTTTTTCTGCATTTCTACCCAGATTTCTCCCAAATTGGAACAGCCAATTCCCCGAGCACTGCGGTCTTCCCTACTGCTAACTCCTACAGTGAGCCTGGTGGAAAAGTTGGTATCCCAACAGTTATATACAGTTGGCTTACTGTAACTGTAATAGTTTGTCTTTCTTTTTAATTTTTTTTTTTTATCAGTTTCTTGGAGATTTGGTAAATCTTGGGTTTACCAAATCTTAATCTGATTTGGGAAGCAATACAGAGAAGAAATCGGATGAATCGTTGCCTTTTTTAAGACTGCTATGATTTAATATCAGCGAGAAGGTCATTTGGTCAATGGAGTTTCGACACAAGGTCAGTCTAGAAAAGATGGCCAACACTGCAGGGACTTCAACCCCCTTATAATTTCAGTGGTAATCAAATTTGCAATTCATCACAAACCAGCTGACCTATGTAGCACCTTTGAGATCCCCCGGGGTCTGAATCCTGGGGGCAAGTAATGTGACCTTGGCTGAGCCCGGAAAAAACACATGACTAAAAGAAACGATTTTACTTTCATTTCCTAACCTCTTGGGGCAGGTTGAAGAAATTACTCTAAGTCCTATTACAAAGTTTGCTGCTTTGGTGTGTTTACTCACTTTCTGTACAGTGAGCATAGGGACTCAGAGAAGGCAAGTCAACCCAAATCATTTCAAGGCAATTGCATTTTATACCACAGATGACTAAAAGGGAGGCAGAGTGTAGCTGCTAAGGTCTGATAGATGGTTTATAATACAATGACGTGATAAGATCAAAGAGTCTAAACTCTAAGGGGTTGGAGACGGTGCTGACACTGTTTGATCACTGAATTCTAAAGTGTATTTAATGGCAACAGGGTGTGTATTTCCATTCTTTAAAAAAAGAGGTTCAAAGAACAAAGAATAGAGTGTCTATCTTGATGTTCTCCATCAGGCAGAGGCCATCACATTTTGAGTGGGAGGAAGCACTGCAGATGTTAACTGAAATGTTCTCAGGTTAAACACAGAAGGCTTCTTTGGGAAATGATAATGACACGCTATGCTATAAACCTAGTGCTGTTCTGCCAGCAGCTAGTGAAGAGTGCTGAAATTATAGTTTTTAAAGCACATCCACTCACGCAAAGATTCAGGCCTCAAGGATTTGTCTTTTCACTCCACCAACTGACGTTTTAAACTCAAGGCTGTTTGGGGACATGCTGCTGAATATGCTGCTGTCCTTCATACGTTCTTACACTCTCACAATGAAATAAAGAACAAAGGCAACATAAGGTTGTGTATTGTATTAGTCAGTGGAGGGTTTTTTGTTAATTGTTTTGCATATCATTGAGTGAAATAAGTATTTGATCCCTTGTAACCCAGGCAGAATTCTGGCTCACACAGACTGACTGTGTGCCCAAGTGTCACACAGATAATAAACAATCAATCAGTAACAAATATTCCTGATCTCAACTCTTTATGTTTGTAGAGCACACCTGTCCATAGATTCAACCTCCCCACCACTATGGGAAAGACCAAAGAGCTGTCAAAGGGCGTCAGGGACAAGACTGTAGACATGCACGAAGCTGGAATGGGCTACAAGACCATCAGCAAGAATTCTGGTGAAAAGGTGACAACGGCTGGTGCAATCGATTGGAAATTGGAAAAATATAAAATGACCATCAATCAGTATTTGGTCTGGAGCTCTGTGCAAGCTCTTATCTCACAGGGTGAGGATTATCGTGAGAAAGGTGGAGGGTCTGCACAAAACTACATAGAAGGAGTTGTTAATCATCTCAAGACGGCTGGGACCACAGTCACCAGGAACACCGCCGGTAACACACCACATCATAACAGATTGAAGTCTTGCAGTGTTCGTAAGGTCCAACATCTCAAAAAGGCACATGCACAGGACCATCTTAAGTGTGCTAATTAACATCTAAGCAGACACCATCCCCACACTTAGGCATGGAGGTGAAAACATTATGGTTTAGGGCTTTTTTTTATGCCAACAGTACAGCACAAGTTCACTGTGTTGGAAAGGCACATGTATAGTACTATAACATCTTGGATGAGAACGTCCTTACATGAGTCAGAACACTGAAGATGAGTCAGATGGGTCTTCTTGCATGTCAATGACCTCGAATATACTGCCAAGGAAACAAAAGGAGTGGTTAAAGAAGAAGCACATTAAGGTCATGGAGTGGCCTAGCCAGTCTTTAGACCTCGATCTGATAGAAAATCTGTGGGCAGAGCTGACATTTAAGTTGCCAGGCAACAGCCAAGAAACCTAAAGGGTTTAATTTAGAATGACCAGTTAACCTAACTCTAATACCTGCATGATTTTTGACTGTGGGAGGAAACTAGAGTACCCAGAACCCACTGCAAACTAGCCAGATTGTGGATTTGAACCTAGGACTTTCTTGCTGTGAGGCAATAGCACTAACCACCACGCCACCGAGCTGTCGAGTGAGGCGCAACAAAAGTAGAAAAGTTATGATTACAAGGCTTGATGTAGAATTTTCTGTACGTTTTTGTCCTTGGCGGGTTAAACCACAATAAATAGCGATAGCATACACGTGGTGTGTATGCAGTCTCGTGTGAGCTTGTGAATTTTGTGAGTCCAGCAACTAACCACTCTTACTAGATTGTATCAGGTCATCTCAACAAGAACAAATTAAGTTGTTGAATTTCATACAGATCCTTTTGTTCAAATTACAAGTTAGACTTTTGTAAATGTTTCCATTTTTTGAGTGTGGCCCAAATACATATTTCCCCACTTTATAGATATATTTAAGATGGGAAACAGTTTCAGACTTTGCTGAAAAAGTTTGCAATTCTCTTTTAAATGCGTGCATAGTGGTCAAAATGTTCCAGTACCTTGAAAAGATTGGCAATAATTTATAATAAAAAATAAAAAACTACAAATATGTTGTGCTCAGCTGTACAAAAAGATAAGCCAGGGTGAGCTTTTATTGTGCAGCCTCTTTCACCTGGCAGAAGGCTACACACCCAAACAAATAAATAATATATAGAGCCAGTACTTTTACAACAATAGCAGCAGTCCAGTCATCATCGATGCTGCCTAATACTTGATAAAAGCACCTGCCTTTCCACCTTTAGTGCAGAATAGTGAGTGCCATTTGTTGGCTACCATCACTGACATAATGAATATAATGCAAAATTAATGCTATTGAATTTTCAGGGAATGTATTTCACAGCTTCTAGATATATTTGTTGTGCCTGAAAAACTGTGGTATATCCCTGTCTTCAATTCAATGAGGAGCCGCACACTGACAGTAAAATCTCTGCTGACTCCACAGATGCGAACCCACAGTGTGGAATAAAGGTTCTATATCTGCAGAAGTCTGACACGATTATTAATCAACAATAACTTTTAACCCTCCGTGACAGGCAGAGTCATCACACACCACAAAACGACTGCAAACGCTTATACAACTGACGTCAGTTTCGAGCACACACCCTTCAAAAGCGAATGAGAAACTGCCCTAGTAACTTTTGCTACATTAAACCTTTGCCAGTCCTGCCGGTGAGCATAAAACCGCTACCAGGAACTTCGGCTCTTAACACTAACTGTTTTCATCAGCGCTGCATCATAAAAATGAGCAGAAGTTACTGGCTTCCTTCTATGTTTATGTTTCCAAATTTCCTGTGCTGTGAACCAAGCAGTGCATTATTTATGCTTCCCAAGTTCATATACCGCAGAGTCCCTGAAGTCATTATCCATCGAATGAGACGTGCACCAAATGACGCCACCCCTGACTGCGTATGCAAGGTATTATCGTTTTATGATCATAGTTCTCCTCACGTTACAGCCTGCAGGCATGAAACAGAAAGACGTCACATCTCAGGTCTCACGGATATTTTGATCAAATGTTGTCTTTATGATTATTTAACTATTTTTACTACCTTTGCATATGTTCATTTTGGATACACGTTTGTGTTTCATTTGCTGATAGAGCAAAATTGTCTATATATGAGAGATTTGTTCATAGAAATGTGGTGCTTATCTTTAGAATAATAAGAATTATTAGATAAAGCGAGGACATGATGCTATTATGACACTATCTCAAAAGGAATTTACCATAAAAGGTTTTTTTCTCATGCAAAGTCTCTGCAAAGGTCCTTTCAGTCATTTTGTATCTTTTATAGCAGTAACTGTGTGGTGAAATGTGGTGAAGTCACCGCTGGACAGAGTACAAGGAGCATTATGCTGTGTTCACTCAGAGGAAGGCGAGTGACGCAGGATTCCTCTGACAGTGGCCAAGTTTTAAAATCTCTTAATCAAAGGGGGTTGTGGAGTTTGTGCTCTGAAACGCTCTGATATTTATTTCATGGCTCTGTTTAATTCAGCAGATTTATCTTGAAATTATCCGGTGAAATTTACTTGTCTGATTAAATTTAGTTTGCTATGCACGGTGGAAAAAAAATCAAAAGCATTCATTTTCCATTTTTTTGCTGCTTGGTTTAATTTTTTTTTTTTTAGCATGGTTTCTCTGGTATATACATCATAGGAAAAAAGACCCAGCATCACCCGGCAGATAAAGCAGGCTGCTCTGCTGAAGTGCGGATTGGGATGTAATGAAAATGCAAATGAAATTAATTATTTTTGTAATAATTGTTCGTCATGTAACCGGAGATAAGGTACAAATTATGTGTTATGTCTTGTAATTGACTTTAAATTGGTTTTGTTTCTGGACTTGGAAAATTAGTAAGTAGTGGTAAAACAAAATGAGTAGCATAAAAAAAATAAAACATGTCATCTAAAAACTGATATCTAAAAAAAAATGTCATTGCACAATGTCTTTTATTGGAGGCTTAAGGGATGCTGATTGTCAGGCTGATGTTAATGCCTCAATATTTACAGATTGTTCAATTTGACATTGAAACTGACACAAGAAGAAGAATGCTGTTTCACAGCATATAGAGTAACTGTAGGTTTAGTAATAGTTTAATGTTTTAGGAAACATTTTTGTTTACTATGTAATTTAAATACCTCGAACTCCATAGCATTTTTCTGTGTGCCTACACTGTATGCCCAAAATGTTGACTTTAAGTAGTTTAATTGCATGTCAATGTCCCGTGTAATTTTGTTTAATAAGTACAATGTGAAACATTTAATTTAATGGAATCTGGTGAAATGAAATTTACTTGATTGATATACATTCAGTTTATTCCAAAGATGTCTCCCTCAATAATGAATTATTTGGATATATATTTATATATATTTTAGCTGCATTTTCCTCAAAATGATTGAAAAATCAAATCCATCACTACAACCTGTCTAAAAGATGTCTTTCATTTCTGTATGAAAGTGCCTTACACTTGCCTAGCTAATGTCCAGCAGAGACAAGTCAATTAAAAGCATTTGCTAGCGACTTGATTATACACATTTTCCTAGTAGCTGGTTGATGATCTTTCACCTTCAGAACTGCCATACTACTTTGTGACATAGTTTGAAACATTCCTTTGAAAATTTGTTCCATATTGACATGATATGCTGTGGACGTCTTGCTGCAAATCCATGATTTGAATCTCCACTTCGAGGCCGTTTGAGTCTATCTGATTGGTTCGTGGTCATAATAGTTTTTTGTCTTGCTGAATACAGCGTGATATTAATTTTTAAAGTTATGGTCCGAATTAGCAACAGAAAGTATAATGAAACAGGTTGTGCTTTAGACCACAGGTCACAGTGACTTGTATTATACATGTACAGTACATTGTGGAAACTCACCAAAGCTCATTGGCTCATTGACACAGATTCTGATTGTGTCAGCCTTCTTGGCTAGTATCTAGCAACTTTCTCGGATTGCCTAGCGAGCAATCAAGACACAAGGAATAGCAAATCAGTAAATTGGTATTTTTACATTTCATCTGGATATATTGTAGCAGATTTTGGTGCAATTTGGAGAGAGCCAAGTAAGCTGGTTCCCTTGCTTTCAAACTACATGCTAAGCTAACCAGCTGCTCAATGAAGCTTCATCATTGTTACAAGCATGAGAATGGGATTCATTTTCTTATCTACGTCACTGCCAGAAAGCAATTTTACCCAGATTTTCAAAATGTTTTGATTTAATACTAAGCTACCTACTGCGAGTGAAAAGAAACATCTTTATTTACTTGTGTTAAAAAACAAACTGTGCTACTTTGTGCTCAGACTGAGGTCAATGATCCCAAGGAGCATGAAGTCCAGTGACTGTTTGACTGCCTGTTTTATTTGTGGTGAATCATTTTTGGCATCAAATAGTTTGCCAGTGAATGTTATATAGCACTTGGAAAAGAAATCACCACAAACAGAAACCTTCATGTTTCTCTGGAAATGCTGAAATCTGAAGGCATTTAATTTCTTATTAGTCTCCACAGAAATAATGACGAAACACCCAGTGTCCTAAATCCAGCTGTTTTCTGGCGTGAAAGACCAGTTCACACGAGGTTCAGTGTGGTTAAGTACTCCCTGTTTCTAAAAGATCAATCAAGCCACACATGTGCATGAACATAGTGCCAGTACAAGTCTGTGCTTTGCTGCCTATTAGTCACAACTGTCTTCATTTTACATAGTGAGTCAAAGGATATGAGCTAGCCTGAAAAGCAACAGCTGCACTCTGCCAATGGCTGTAGGGAAGAAGACCATGATTTGAAACAGACAAGAGCTTGGAAACTTTTTAGGCGAAAGCACTCGTGGGCTATCATTTTTTTTTAATACTTCAAATAAACATCCAAATATCTGACATCAAGAAAAATGACCATGAAAAGCAAGAAGGAACACTTTTCATCCTGTGATTCATAAAATGCTTCAGAAGTTGCACATTGATTTTAGGTTGGTAAGAATTGTAGTGAGTCCAGATATCAGAATGCTAAAGAGAACATTACAATAAAGAAATCAAAATACATTCAACAAATGGAGATGGCACCACATCATGCAAGAGGAACCTTCACAGATGTCAGATACATCCAATTACCAATCACAAATCGTGTTAGGACTAATTATGTTGTGCTCAAAATTAATGAACACCAAAACAAAATGACATACCGAGAAGCATCTTATTTTAATCCTGCACATCTCTCAGAGACACTAATTAATGTAATCTTCCTCTGTCTGTCTGTCTGTCTGTCTGTCTGTCTGTCTGCGTGCCTGTACATTTTTTTGCCCGTGGGTAGGGTTCAGCCTCATCTCTTTGCCCGTGTGGATAGAGCTTATAAACCTCACTGAGGATGGCATCAAAAGCAAATCCATGTTACCCTTTCTCTCTCACACAAACACCACAATTCACAGCAAAAAGAATGCATTACATATATTATGGAATTTAACAAAGAAAAACTGAATTACCAGCCATTTTGAGACGTCTTTTGTAATGACACAGACACTGAGTGTGCAGAGAAACGAATTTGTTCTCGGGCCATTATCTCAGACTGAGAAGAAATAACTTCATTAGGGTTGGAGACGGAAGGTGCAACGAGGCTGCTGGAGCAGGAAGTGACAGGGGAAAAAAGGGAGAGGAAAGGAAAGAAAAAAGGAAGAACAAATAAATTGGAGCGAAATAAATTAGGCGAGAATAAACTTAATGCAAACAGCAGTTACAAAAACAGCAAAAGTTACCCAACAAATGGGAACTGCTGTATACTGCTGTATTCTCTGTCCAACTCAATAAGAGCAAATAATGGAGACAAAGACAGTATGCATATATATCTTTGGCTTACTACTAATTACAGAAAACCGCAAGCGTGAATGGTTGTCTCTATGTTTTAGTCCTTAGATAGACTGCTGTTCTGTTCTGTCCTTTTACCCTACTTCCACACTTCTACTCTGAATATACCAAGTGGTTATGAAGATGGATGGATGGGCAAAAAAAAAAACATGGGACTGATGGGCAAGTTATATACTCAACAAGTATTTAGTAGTAAACCAAAGTTGACTTAAAGATGAGGCAACGTGTTTTTGGAATCAATGAATAAAACAAATCCATAACAACCATTCAGCTCACGTCCTGCACCGATTCTAAATCTAAGATCAGTTTACAGATCTTAGACCTCGGAAAAAAGTGGTCTGTAACCAGAGATCGGCAATGCGTTACTGTAATCTGATTACTTTTTTCAAGTCACGAGTAAAGTAAGGGAGTAATGTTGCAAAAAAGTAATTATATTACTGTTACTTTCCCGTAAGCACGCTGTGTTTTGTTTGTGAGTGTGTCTCATGACAGTGACGGATGAGCGTGTGACGCCTGTCGCAGCAACAGACGTGTGTAGATCATCAATGGATAGTATGGAGTGTGGGAGAGAGTACGACCGTGCAGCGTTTAAGCCTGGAAGTACTGACATTACTTTGAGTTTGATTCCGTAAAATGTGACAAAAACATTAGCGTCCGCTGTACACTCTGTGTGGGAAGAAAACTTCTTTCTACAGCAAAAAATTAAACTTCAAATGTGAGCAAGCACCTAGCAAGCCGGCATGGGAACGTGAAATTCACAGAGAAACAACTGGATCCCCCCACTGACATGACCGCTGCGGCACCGGGCAAATCTCCCCACTCCTGCTAAACAGCTGAAAATAGATTTTTTGCTGTGTTTTACTTGCGGTTATTTGAAAGAGTGAGTGTAAACACAAAAGATCATTTTATTTTATATGCAATTTGTAAAAAGAGACTTGATGAAATATGCAGAAAAAACAGAAGTGGGCTGAAAGGTCTATTATTACTTTATTACGTATACAGGTTATATCTCATGTTTTTAAAAAGTAATAAAGTAACTAATTACTTTTGAAAATAAGTCATCAGTAAAGTAACTGGATAACTTTCTTGGAGAAGTAATCAGTAATTAGTAACTAATTACTATTTTCAAGTAACTTGACCAACACTGCCTGTAACAGGAGAGTGTTGCCAATCACGGGTTTTTTCAGGCCATGTCATGATACAGCAACTTGTCAGGCCCAACCTGGAGTATATTCTGTGTTATTGGTTTTCTGGCCTCTAATGGGGGCTTTAATGTACAAAATAAACACCATGTTGTATTTAATAAGACTTCAAACTAGTGATTCAAGCCATAATCACATCAGACAAATCAGAGGACCCTAAATAGTCATTTTCCGATATACACCTCATATATAACTAGACTGCTTTTTTTTTATTAATACCAAAGGAATCACCCCTGCCAGCTACTAGGCACAAAGCAGTTTTACTGCAGTGGATTCACTTTTCCAATCCAGAAGATAGATCCATCAGTTACATATATAGTCTCTTGGAGACAGGAGAGCTGCAGGTTGTGTGTCTATTTTCAAATTCTGGCTTGTTAAATTTTTTACTCAATTTCTGCCAGTTGCAACTTTACCAAAAACAAAATAGTCAGGGCCTCAATCTATTAGTGAAGTTTGGGAACCTTGAATCTTTCCACCATGTTAGTGGCATTACGACCTGTTGCTGTTAAAAATTTCATAGAGATCCCAGACCAATGTGCTGGACAGAAAGATAATCCACAGAACTGTGGAGGGTTCATAAAAACAGCAGTTTGGTTGCATTTTACAGTCTCTGCATTTACAGTTGTTGCCTTTCTGAAATGTCTAACTGCTTCTGTCTGAATCTCTGTGCCAACACATCTGTTCATATGGAAATAAAGATCATGACATGTTCTGCATATTGTAAAAACATGTGTCTGGTGTGCACGTTGGACAGAGTCCAGAGAATCCATTAAACCCATGTAAAAGACTGGCAAATGTTTTACAGCTGTAAGGAGACGTAACATCACACTTACCGTGTGCATTAGCTCCATCTCACCAGAACAGAGAGAACCCAAAAAGCGACTTTACAGATACTGGGGACTTTTTGCTTTACAGATACTGAGTTTGAGGCTTCTTAGACAAGGCCATGCATCTTCAAGCTCAGCTGTCTCCCTGCTGTACTATCTAAATCCTCCATGGCCCACTATCTGTCAGAAAACACAATAGATTTGCTGACTAGTAGAAACAGCTGATAATGAAAACGGATAAGAATGAATATTGGAATTACCCTTTGTGGAATGTTTTACAGAGACTGAGTTGCTGCACAAACAGACCTTTTAAAGGCCCCATAATGTATGATATGAGTGCCACCATCCTGTAGTCACTGGATATGCTGGGTCATTATTTCTCTGGCTCGTGGATGTACAAGCCAAAGACAGAAGAATGCCACGGGGTTCGGTTTCTGGATATAATTTGAAACAAACTATGGCATAAGGGCTCAAAGTAAGCAAGGTTGTAACAAGTGCAGCCAAGAACAATTTCATGGGAGACTTTCAGTTGTGTCTAATTGGAGGAGACTGAGTATGGCAGAATTTCGTTGCAGCATTATACACAATTTTTAAACAAGTGAGCTACTGTGTGAAAAGGTTTAGGTCAGGAGTTGCATGAATGGTCCAAATGTGTGTTGTGCTCAGATCAAATGCTGGAAAAATGTGCCACAGTTTAAGACGTGGCCTTTTGCCAGATCTTTAAACTGTTCAGATGTCTGATATCAGAATTACCACAAATTCGCCAAGCTGCATTTCCTGCATTTTACCTGCTATTTTATGTACATGTATTTTATTTGCACTTTTACAAGATTCAAATATCTAACTAAAGATATCACAGCATCCATTTGTGGTCAAAAGAAGATTATATCTACAGATCAGTCAGATGACCCACATTTGAAAGGATTTATTTTAGCATGAGAATAGAGTTAGATTTGGCTTCTAGGCTCCACATTCAGCACAAACAGGTTACAAAGACAAACTAAGAGTCTGGAGGGGCTAAAAAGCAGATAACCTCCTTAGTCTACATGTGGATCCTGGGTTAAAACATCAGGCAAAGATGCAGGACAGAAGCAGCACTGACAGGTCAGAGAGAAAGAAGAGAAATTTTGTAGATTAAATAAACCACAAAATGTGGAGGATGCATTTGATATATGATGTGAGGTATTTTAAGTTTATTTCTGCCTCAATTATCACATTGACTTGTCTTCATGATATAAAGCAGAAGATCTGAAATAAAAAATGTTGAGCAAAAGTCTTGAGCCACCCTTTGTTTCAGGTTTTCTGAAGATTGTTCAAAGTCTTTCTTTGAACACTGGCTGGTTTTTCACTCATTTCTACTCCAGACCTTGTACCTGACCTATGAATCATTCAAGCAAGTTAGTAAAGAAAAAAATTGATCTTTAGGCACTTTGTTACTAGAAGCCTGTAGCAAAAACACATAATTTCTTCCAATTTGCAGTTTGTTATCATTGGCATTTTTTATAGATTTAACTCAGTTTGACAGACCTAAAATAGTACTTTTTTCCAATAAGCTGATTCCTAAAGAGCCAATTTTTGAAAACTTGAAATATCCCCCAAAAAATCTGAGAAGAAGCAGGCCTGAAAAAAAATATCCATAGCAGATGAACATAAACTCAAAGTCATGTCCTTAAGAGACAGGGAAAAAACTCCAAAGAAAACCTGACACAGGACCTGAGAGGTGCTTCTGGCCCTTCAGTGGATCCATCTGCTTTTCACCAAAGTGTCATCAGAAGTGGTCTCAGTGGAACGGTGGCTGTCCAGAAGCCATTCTAAAGAAAGGAAAACAGGGAGAGAAAGCTGAGGTGCCATCTGGAAAGCATCTGATTATCACTGCTTTGTTTTCAGCATGGCAAAAATCCCAAACACACTGCCAATATACCAAAAGTATACCTGGATAGAAAAATACAGAATGGACCTCAACATTACTGAAGAATTGTGGAATGATCTTGACAAAGAACAGAACAAAAGGCAGAAACATCCAAAGAAGAGCTTTGAATGACCTTCAAGAACTCTGAAGAACTATTCCTGAAGACTACATATAGAAACTATTTAAGAGAGTTCCAGCTGTGTTAAAGAATAAAGTTGTTGATACCAAATAAAGCGCCAAGAGGCAACTGTTGTTGTGATTTGTTGCTATCTAAATAATGCTTATATAAATTGAACCATATACTTGTTTCAAATATTCTTAGAATTATACAAACTCTGTTTTTGCCTAATTTCCATTTATGTTTACAATGTTTCAACAAATCTCTAATAGGATAGCTCAATGCTTTTTTCACAGTATTGTAACTTAGTAAATATATATTTTTATAATAAAAAGACAAGTGGACAAAAGATTGCAGACAACAAAGAAGCTCCCAGACAATTAAAGAAAACCTATACAAGTGATATTTTAATGCAAGTTATTACAAGGTTGGTTGAATCAGTGGAGATTTGTATAGACTTTGGAAGCCTTTAACTGTGCAGCAAGCAAGCTGTTCCTTTTTAGCAGAAAACTTCCATAAAAGGCCAGTTAAGACAATTCAGCCATTGTCTAACTCATCTACCTATTTTCCCTTATCAGACATATAGTTTATATTATGTATACCTACCCACAAACCCTAGGTCTTTGCCAAATTGCTCAGTGTCGCTTTTGTCTTTGAGCCATCTGCTCCTGTTCTGCCTGCTGTGTCTCATCTGCCATCCAGCTCCTTTTTGCACTTTTTCCTTTCTTTATACTCTTCTGAACCATGATCAAACGCCCATAATTTAATTTGCTCTGCTCTTGATGGTATTCATTTTTACCTACAGGAACTTAGGTAAGAAAGAAGTCAATCCAATAACCACCCATAACATGGTCTCCAATAACATCAATGAATTTAGAGCAAAAGTAAGTCTTACCCGGTGCCATTTTCTTTAAAATAAGCCCTATTTGCAATCATACGAAACACTCCGAGCCTGATTGTTGAATCACCCCGAGTCAAGCTCAGTTTGGGAAGCAGCTTGCCAAGCTGGGATCTAATCCCAGTTCGGTCAATTTAACTTAAAGTTGGAGGCACTTTATCACAAATAAGGTTGTTAAATGCTGTTATGTATTGTTAAATTCAATTTTCATTCAATATCCACAATAAAATGGAGAAAAACAGACTGCAGCAGCTCATGCTGCAGAGAACTGGGAGGACAGAAATATCTGGCTTGTGTTTTGTGTCGCAGCTTTAGTGCTGAAAGAGGGAGGTCACTAAAACCTCCTCACTGTTTTTTTTTCCCCTTATTTTATTAGATTGTCCTATGTGAGTAGGTGGCGTTTTCACCTCTTGAAAATGATTTAATGTAGATGCATGCCACAAAAGGCTTTGAACCAAAACAGCATCACACCCCGAGCCCATAATGTGACTTCATTTTCCATTTCTTTTCTTCCTGACACCATAGAGAAAGCCCTTCTGCAGAATGATGTCACAGGATGGGCGCTGTTAAGCGTCTCAAGGCCTGTCTGGTCTTTGACAGCACATTGAGTTGACACTGCAGGTTTTCTCATAAAAGTGAAGGTTGCACTTACTGCTGTCACGACCCAGATGCAATGAGCAGCAGAGAGGATGGAAATAGCTTTACACTAGCACATTCAAACCTAAAACAAAAGCAGTAGAGGCAAATCTGTAAGTAAGCAGGCACTGTATTGTTAAAATAAAGTATTCTTAGTAGGGGGGGAGGCTAAATGATGATTGCTGGAGAGTACGACAGAATGCCCAAACACCAAAAACAATAGGTTAAATAGCTGAGCCAATGCTAGCTAAAAGAAAAAATACAGGACATTAGTGAGACCATTGACAGTCAGGAGCTGTCACAGTGTCTTATTAATGCCGGTGTGGGGGGATACAATTTATAATGGAAAACCTGGAAGCAAAGACTGGGTGGGAGAAAACATCAAATTCTCTCTTTTCTCAGTTCCTCGTGTCAGCGAGGGTAGATCCAGACAGGATGAGGAGTGAGGTATTTGTCCACATCATAAATCTGACTGATTCACATTGCAGACCTTGGTTTATGTAAGGCTTATGTAACAAAGCCATTGACTTTCCTTTTTTATAAATATATTTCACACGATGTTTTTATTCAACCAAGCGAAAAAGAAATAAACTTTTTAACATTGTGTTTACCGCACAAAACGTGTCATTCTTGAGCTTAAGTCATGCAGGTCGCAACCCGGAATAATCGCTCATGTGGCAAAGAACAAAATTCCTCTGAGGTTGGTGACGGTGTAACGTTCACTGTTTCAACAGGAAAGATATCCACACACTGAGCGGAATTGTGGGTTTGACAAATTAGTTGACTCTTAAGATGTTGCTCTTTGAGATATAGCATTACATATAAAAACAAAATTATCCTTCCCTTGGTGCGTTGCTTTTGTGACTAAAGCCGCTAACAAATCACTACATTTTCAATTTAATAGCAACTCTTGGATTTCCAGCCCTGGCAGAGTGTTTTAATACAGGAACATATTTCACAGCTGCGGTTTTATTCACAATCAGTAGTTACGAGCATGAGAATTGTAAAAATCTAAACAAATTACATGTCAAAGCTTCACAAAGTTTTCTCTACTCATTCACTATCTTGTGCATTTTCACTCCCTTAGCTTGAACTAGACTCGGCCTGTCATTTGACACCAGTAAGTGACCCAAAAACAGGTGGCTACTGTGTTAAAGGCTGCTTAGCAAACATGTTTTTACACTCCTTGGATTCGACTTCTCTATGTCCTGCCAGCTCTACAGATCTGAGTTTTCTACATTAATGTGGACTCCATTAGCCAAATACAGTACATTTCTAGCCTTATCATCCTCTTAGAGGGCTTTAAACTACAAGCCACATTTAACCCGGTCACACAAGTCTCTTTTTATAGAGCAGCAATCATCCTATCACACACACTGGCTGATGGATCAGGGGCATATTTTGAGGGTTCAGTATCTTACCCGAGGCCACACTTTGGTTCGAGGAGCCAAGGATCAAACCACCCTACTATATTAAACAAATAATGCAATATTTGGCAGAAGTAAAGTGAAGGTTAAAATGGCCAATAAAGGTAGTTTTCTTTTACAATGACGATTCTACATTATCAGGTTGGTGGAAGAAGTACAACCCAAGTCCAAAAAAAGTTCACGCCGTGCAAAATGTAAATACAAACTGACTGCAATGGATTGCAAATCTTATAAAACTGTGTTTTATTCATAGTAGAACACAGAAAGCACATCAATGTTTAAACTGAGAAAATTTACCATTTTAAGAAAATGATGAGCCCGTATTTAAATTTGATGGTAGAAGCACATCTCAAAAAGGTTGGGACAAGGCAGTGCTTAGCCCAGGTAGCCTTCATTATTGCATTTTTTGTTTTATGATGTGCCGGGGGGGGGTGTTCAATCAGTGAAAGGTCTGGACTGCAGGCAAACCATTTTTTGCACCTGGACACTTCTCTTACAAAGTCATGGTGTTGTAGTAATATTTGGTTTATCATTGTCTTGCTGAAATTTACAAGGTCTTTCTCTGAAAAAGACATATGGATGGGAGCATATGTAAAATTCTAAATCTAAAACTGGTCTTTCACTGATGGTGCATTTCCAGATGTGCAAGAAGAACATATGAACATATGCAGGTTTTTGAACTGAGTGCTGATAGCAAGCTAGACGGTCCCTCTCCTCTTTAGTTCAGGAGCTACAGCATCCGTTTTCCCAAAAACACTTTAAAATTTCAATTTGTCTGACCACAGGACAATGTCAGTCCTTTTTAAATGAGCTTTGACCCAGAGAAGACAGCAACATATTTACATTTAGCTTAATTTGCTTTAGTGGATAGGAGGACGAACAAAGACAAAGACTTCTGGAAGTGTTTTTACTTACATTTTACACACCATTCCAGCTTTTCTGAATTGGAGTTGTTTGGGAAATGGAAATAGCATACTGTAAAAAGAAAAACAAACTTCAGTCATCTATCAATTTTTTTAAATTCTAACTTTAAAATGGCATTCCCACTATTGTTTGCAAACTGCAGAACTTGAGTAAAAGTCCACAGCAGCAGAAAGACCATTATCTCACCGTTAACCCTAGCAAATCAATAATGATGCCTAAGCCCTTAAGGACCGTTTTAATGTAGCGTATTTATGGGGAACAAATTGCAGGAACCTTGGATAGCATTGGGTCTATTACAGTTTATGACATAATTTATGAGAATATTTAATGTTTTGCATATGAAAAAAGTAACTAGTAACCATGGCTTAAAGGCAAATGTATCGATTTAAAATGTATGTACAGTAACTTTAAAAATTAAGCTACACGAATTACTATGACTGTTCATAGGCAGCATATCAATCTCTATTTATTCCAGACTCACAGTTCAGAGAAACAAAACATCAGACAACACAAAAACTTTAAAAAACTGAAAAACTGAAAAAAGAAATGCACCCACAATGAGACAGCTATACCAGCATCTCCACATAGACTGGAGCCAATGCACTATTCTACTATGAAATGCAGTGACTGGATGTAAGGTGTAAGAAAACAATCCTGCAAACTGTAATGAAATCAGATACATTTTTCCTGTGCTACAGGCAAACGTAATGCTGTTTGTGTCCACATCATCTTTATATTATGCAATACTACCACAGAAATTACATTTCTGCCACACTACACATCGTCAGGTATTAAAAAACATAGATTTTATAAAAGGGCCACTACCTGGTTATATTCACTATAATTATAGGACCGACTGCATTTCATGTTTACATGTGGTCTTGTGTAGCCTATATTTCTCGGTAGGGTAATAACTTGTTGAACCTTTCCTGCCAGCTGGTCACGGTTATGTGAATTCACACAAACTTGGTCTTTCCTGGTTTCGATGGGGCTTTAACAGCTTTGGCCTTGCTGGTAGCAGCCTGGTGCAGACTGAATGCAGCCTTTTAAGTGACGGAGGGGCTGTAATTTGAGAGTAGCACAGAGGTATTATTAGCCATAAACCGAAGCGCGGCACTTGAGACTTCCAGATGTTGCGTTTGAGGCACCAGGCTAAAGCCGCGAGTACAACTGCTGAAACAAACTTCCATACATCGCCTTCGTGCTCGCCGACAGTGATGGGAGTTGGCAGGCTCCGTTAAAGGACGAGAGGTGGAAAACAACTTACGCCACTTCATCTGCTCGGACCCAGAAGGATATCAGAGAGGGCTGCGAGAAAGTTTCAACCAACTGCGCACTTTGGACTTTAAAACTAACTGAAATGTTTGTGGTTTTCTGCCGGTTTGGGATTTAATAGACAACCGGGCTCATATTTTTTCGACTACATCGTTTTTAAACTTATTTATTTCCTATTTGTGAGTATATTTGGGACAAGTGGGCATCATGGCTCTTTTTCACTTGCTCCTCTTTGCCGGGTTATCGCTGTCGGTGTATGGAGGCTTTTACCAGGGACCTTTACATCCGGAGATGTCTAATGGCACTTTCCATCATTATTTCGTGCCGGACGGCGACTACGAGGACAACGACGACCCGGAGAAGTGCCAGATGCTTTTTAAAATGAAAGACGAGCGAAAGTGCAGCCTCGGCGAGGACCAGGACGCCCTCATACGGGATGATTTCACTATCATCAAGAGGCAGATCGAGGACTCTGCCAGGGTGCTGGAGGGGATCGGGAAAAGCATCTCGTACGACCTGGACGGAGAGGACAGCTACGGGAAGTATTTGCGGAGGGAGACAACCCAGATAAACGAGGCGTTTACAAACTCGGAGAAATCTCTGCTGGAGCTCGAGGTGAAATTCAAACAGAGCCAGGAGAGTGAGCTGAAGGAGGAGCACCGGCTCAATGACGACTTTCTTAACATGATAGTGCACACGCGGGACGTCCTGAAGGAGACGTTGGACATTTCTCTGGGCCTGAAGGACAAGCACGAGCTCCTGTCTTTGATCATCCGCAGCCACGGCACGAGACTGAGCAGACTGAAGAACGAGTACCTCAAGTTCTGAGTGAAAATAGTCCCTAATCATCTCATTAATGCAGCACCACATTTTTCTTTTATTATTATTTTTGTTGTTATTATTATTATAGTTGCGCGTGACCAAGAGACAGAGGCAGAGAGAAAATTACATACCGGGGGCATAAAGCCAGAGCATAAAGGATCAGTTCTCCTGAACTAACAAATATTTTCCTCACTAAAATGTTCTGTGGATGAAGATAGTTTTGGGTGCGTGCGCCCGGGGTTTTTATTTGTATTTGTATTTTTAATATATCTCTAAAGATTTCAAGCCAACAAATTAATAATGAAAAAGTGCAATATCATAATTGGCATTGCAAAATCTCAGGGAGGAACCAAATGTGTTTTAGGGGGGAACTTTTACTTTTTTTTTTCTTTTCTTTTTTAATGTTTGCTTCATATTCCAATAAAGTCGGTTCGAAACTAAAACCGCAGTATGGGGGACATTCACTTGGCACTGCATACACTGCAGTAATGGTAGAAATTTTTTGAAGGAATATTAAAAAAAAGAACCTGGGAATATAAAATGTAGCTATCTCCATTTGTAAGGTACAGATAGAGTTAATCTGTTCTTTTTATTATTATTATTTTAGAAAAAGTCTTTTGGACTGTCTCTGGCACAGTAAACCTTTTGTTAAAATAAACAAGAAATACGAGGAGTAGGAAACAATCTTTAAATATTGTTATGCAAAAAGGAATAACCTTTTTCATCTTATGCAACATAATCCAACAATACTGTGATACAATCCTGGGTGGGGGGGACAGTGAGGAAATTCCTAAATTTAGTCTATTTATCTCAGATTCATCCGAATAAATACCGAACAAATCAAAGTGCTTCATCCAATTGATGTAAAAACATGATGTTAAAAATAAAAAAATTCCAGATATTAATAGGATAAACAGGATGGTGACAATTCTGTGTGCACTGTTGTACTGCCCACTCTTTGATAACTTTGTATACTCTATCCTTACAATACAAAATGTTAGTAGAAAATGATTCAATATGAAGTAATGTTTTACAGTAGATAATACATCGCCTTAATGTTACTCCAATACTGTCTCTCTGCAAGTGAGTGTACCAGAAATGCCTCTTTTTGTCTTTTTATTAGTTAGTGATCTGAGTTTACCTGTCACGGCTTTCTGCATGTGTGTATGTGTGGGGTTATGCGTGTGAAACAATGGCTTTGTATAAGAGTCAGCCAATCAAAAGAGTGACAACAGGAAAAATCCTTTTTCAAAACACAGGCCTTAGTTTGAGTTTTCCAACACTCGTTCGGTTCTCTCTTAAGACAAAAGAGTGAGTTTTGGAGCAGAATCCTTACCCTGCGCTCAATGCCATCTATTTGGTTTGACTTTGACACCAAAATTTAAATAGATTAGCAGCAACGTTACAAAGTTATGTGTTTATGTCGCTCTTAGTTTGTGCTTCAGACGAGTGTTTCTTTGCCAAAACCAAAAATAATGTTTACATATGTATCTGATGTATGTTTTTGTTTATAGGCTAGCAGACTTTGCACAATTCTTTGCTGTCACGGTGCTAAAGGTTGTGACATGGTTAAAAATGCAAAGCCTCCTATAGTCTTGGAAAATGTACAGTGTATTATTAGAGGTAAGTAAATACTGTGAGTGCCAATATCTTTATTACTGAACATCTATTATGTATTCATTGTTTATATAAATAGAGCAGCAAAAAATCTATTCTTGTATATCTTTAAGATATGTGGCCAGATGTAATACTTTGATGGATAAGACTGCAGGCAGCACTAGTAGACTTCTGTGTCAAATACTAATCTGTAAAACAACATACTTAATGGATTGCGTTGAGTCTTCTTAAATAAAGAAGTTGTGTTTGAAGTACAGTGTTGCTGCAACAGCTGGTCCTTTGAGCACTGGGTCCCTCCCATTGTTGTTGTTTTCTTCTAGTAGTTACTGACATGAAAGTGAGATTACACCATTCATTATGTTGCAGGGGATCCCCATGGATCCGCATCTAGGAGGTCCTGAGAGTTTGTGGTGTTTAGCACACCCTACAATGTTGCAGTAGCAGTATAACAATGGGGAAATGCACAATATATTGCCACGTGCTTCAAAACAAAGTTGCCTTCCATGTTTGCTTTACAAGGTTTTGAAGTCTGCTGTGAATTATACACACAGGCAATGCCCCCTAATTATGAATGCTTTGAAGGATGAAGCTGCTTGCTGGTATTTACAAGAAACAGACATGTAAGGATGTTGTGTAACTGGTGTTTTAAGCGGTGTGGTGGACCTTACAGACAACTTTGTTTGTTCCTGAGTTCTGTTTCAGTAAGCTGAAAATCTTTTTTTCCCTTTGGCCCTTTAAGACCACAAATAAGGCTGAATAAAGACGGTGAGGCTTTGAGTTGGAGAAACTGAGAAATCATGAGTCAATAATATTGATTCAAAACCATATTTAAAAGTGCCAGCTTGTGCGCATTATGTAACACTGGAAAGTACAGCTTTACTTGCAGATACTTTGAGCCTGCTGATTAGGATGAGCCAACATTAAAAAGAAGACACAGTATAGGCCCAGCAGCAAACATAAAAGCTGGGAACACTATAGCTTACACTGTGTTTCCACAAGAGGGTAAAAATTTGGGGGGGTTTTTGTTGTTGTTTTTTTAGCTAAAATACAATGATTATTAGCAGCATGCAGAGGAATAAAAAAGCCACTGACACTGAATCCAAGTTCTCTAAAGTCACTTATCCCAACCATTGACAGGCTACTTCAGGGTTTCCAGCAGGTTTTCCTGCTTTCTCCAATGTGTACATGCAAAACAGCTTGAAAAAGCCAAAAAATTCCAATTATAAAAGTAAATATCTGCAGTGATTCATGAAACCTGGGAAGCAAGTTACCAGAAGTATTTTTTAGCTTAAAATTAGGTAGCTAAAAAGATAGCTCAGCTGAAATATGTGAATTAAATCACTAAAAGTACTAAATAGCCAACTAAAATTAATGGATAAGTGATGAAAAATATGCTGCTGAATATCAGATAAATTGTTAGTTTTTGCTAAAAAAAAAAAAAAAAAAAAAAAAAAAAAAATTAATGGAGGATGTCTTTAATGGACAAAATTAAATAGTTTTACCATCAAGTATTTTTTAAAATAATAAAAAATTGCAAGCCAAACTTATTTTAACCAAATAGTTAACTTAAAATATCGATGAATTAAGAATCTACATGGTTGATGCAAGATTAATAAGGATATTCAGTTATGTCTAATCAGTGTTCTGTTACTAAATGGTATATATGAATGCCAGGTTTACTCAAATGAGCCAAACACAGGCTGCTCAAATGTATGGAAAGGATTTTCTTCTTTCAGTGGCACTTTTAGAGGTTGCCACAGTGAATCATCTGCCTCTGTCTCACCCTGTCGCTAGCATCTTCTTCTGTCACAGTAACCGTCTGCATGTCCTCCTGCACTACATCCATGAATCTTCTCTATGGTAGTAGTTCAAAATCAAATTAACACACTAAACCACAAAGGGTTTTATCAATAAACAGGGAAGTGAAGCTCATCTGACAGGTATGTGTGAGTATGCACACCAAAAAGGCTAGGAATCACTTATATGCACTCAGTGGCCAAGTTAGTAGGTACACTTTGTTAGTACCAGATTGGACCCTTTTGCCTTCAGAACTGTTTAAATTCTTCGTGGAACAGATTCACAAATGTGCTGTAATCATTCCTCTGAGATTCTGGTCCATAGTCACATGACACCATCTCACAGTTACAGCTTACATCAACAAAGGTGCACCACATCCAAAAGGTGCTTTATTAGACCAAGATCTTGTGACTGTAGAGGCCATTTCAGCATACTGAACTCACTGTCATGTTCAAGAAACCAGTTTGATCTGAGCTTTGTGACATGGTGCATTATCCTGCTGGAAGCAGCCATCAGAAGATCGATACACTGAGCCCATAAAGGAATGAACATGGTCAGCAAATACTGTGTGCCAAGAAAATATCCCCTACACCATTACAGCAGCAGCAGCAGCCTGAACCGTAAGTTAGAATGGATCCATGCTTTCATGGTGTTTACAGAAAATCCTGACCCCTCATCCAAATCACAACAGAAATCGAGCCTCATCAGACCAAGTAATGCTTTTCCAGTATTCAATAGGAGTCCCACCCAGTGTGGTCTTCTGGTGCTGTAACCCATTTGCTCCAGGGTTTTGCATTAGAGATGCTCTTCTGCTTCTGTTCTGATTTTAACAAGTGGTTATTTGAGTTACTGCTCCCTCCCTGTTAGCTCAAAGCAGTCTGGTCATTCTCCTCTGATTTCTTTTAGTAAAAAGGCATTTCTTCACCAGTAATTGGTGCACTCTGGATATTTTTTCTGTTCCAGGCCATTCTCTGTAAACCCTAAAGATGGTTGCACAGCGAAATCCCAGCAGATCAGCAGTTTCTGAAATATTTAGACCAGCCGGTCTGGCACTATCAACCACATCACATTCAAAGTAATTTAAATCACCTTTCTTTCGCATTCTGATGCTCAGTTTAAACTTTAGCATGTAGTGTTGATGCCACGTAATTGGCTGACTACATGTTGCTTTAATGAGCAAATGAACAGGTGTACCTAACAAAGTGGCTAGTGAGTGATAGCAGAGCTGCTTTAACTATCATTCTTACTGGTAAGTCATCATTTCACCTTTGGTTTTATATGAATTCCAGTGTTACATAATGAACATTGTTCAGCTGTGGCTAGCACTTTGTCCATTTGGTTCAATCATTTCAGAAAAATTATGATACAGATTTAACGGCATGTGTACTTTCTATAACACAGAGAGTATACTTGAACCATTCGCACAAAGTCCAGTGCCTGAGTAGAAATTATTGCTTACCCTTTGAAACGCACATCTATTAAGTTATAAACTAGGTGACCATGTGTCTGACCATGTGTCTCTTCCTGGGTTAATCATTTCAAAATGATGCTTTTTAAAATAAAACTCTGGGATTAGCAGGTGCCACTTGGATTAAAACTTGCACTCCTCCTCTGCTGTGTACTGGTCATCCTCGCCTGAAACCTACAAAGAAGGCATCAAAACTGAGTGAAAAAGGTATGAATGGACACAAGAAGTTCTGTGCGTTATTCACTCATCTGCTTATCAGTTTTACAGTTTTCAACATGCATTTTTTTAATTACTTCCCAACCACTGGTCTAAAAGAAAAAAGCAGCAAGTGGCTGGAAACAGTTTATATTCGGACCTTCCTTCCAGATAAATGTAAAAGATTTATTGATATCAGAATGATAAATATTTGATCTAGTGCCTCCACTGGCATCCTCAAAAGCACAGAGACATATAAACTTAGAATTTATGTAATTTCTGTGGACATTTATAGGCTCTGGGGATTGGCTGTCATCCATTCACTTTTCTCTAGACTGAAGTATAAATACATAACAGATATTGGATGGCTTCCCATCAACTTTTGTACTCATTTCATACTCCTCAGGAGACTTTGGGGATTACAGGACTTTTTTCTTATGTGCTACCATCAAGCTAACATGGTTCAGACTGAAATTTGTTGACAAGCAGTAGAGGCAGATGAGATTTATGAAAGGAAATGTGTTGTAATTTTTCTGCAGAATTTGATTTACAGCAGTCATTTTTAGGATCCTTTATACTGTAAAGTGCAGGCCTGGTATCTGCCTAATAGTAGCACAATATGATCGACACTTTGTTTATATCCTCTAAGGTTCTGTATGAAGCCCACTGAATTGTGTTATTTATTTTATTTAATTTTTTGGAAATGAAAAAATATATACCTCAGTGAGGCACTATGAAAAATGTCTGAACCTTATTGTGTTGACTGTCAAGTCTATTTCAATTATAACCTATACCACATTTAAACAGCAGAAGCTGACCCACACTGCTTTAAAGACAGGCTCATTCTCATTCCAGGTCTCCAAAAAACCCAGTTTTAAAATACATGAAAAGCTGAAAGTGAAAGGTTTAAATGCTGGTGTAGATTTGGCTCATTTACTTTAAAATTGGGGATTGTGGCACTGGCCATTTTTCTCCAAGTGCTCCTTTAAGTTTCGTTCCCAAGTTAAACAAACAACGCTGATCCTAGCATTTGTCTCAAACCGATGAGTTCTAGGCAGAGCGGGCATATTTCGCACATATTGGCTTCCTGTTAAATCCAGAATCAAATTTTAACTCCTTCTTATCACATACAAGGCCCCATCTTATCTTAAAGACATCATAGTACCATATCACCCCAATAGAGCACTTTGCTTTCAGAGTTCTGCTTTACTTGTGGGTACCTAGGATACTTAATAGTAGAATGGGAGGCAGAGCTTGAAGTGCACTGAATGTTTCTTCTTTACTCACCTTTTTTCATTGACTGTGTGTTTATACACCACTTTACATTTAATCATCAGTTGTTATTATGCCCAGGCATCTCTTCCACAGCGTGTCTTTTGTCCTGTCTTCCTTCCCTCGCCCTCAGTGGGTCATACCAGATGGCTTCCCTCCCTGAGCCTGGTTCTGTGGAGGTTTCTTCCTTTTAAAAGGGAGTTTTTCCTTTCCACTGTTGCCAAAGTGTTTGTTCATAGGGAGTTGTTTTTTCTGTGTTATTATAGGGTCTTTATCTTTAATATTTGACTGTAGGGTAAACACAGATATAATTAATAACTTTTATTACGGCTCTTTGTATGATAGCTAACTGGATTGAATGCAGTACACCAAACAAATGGGACTGTAATTCATTTTCGTAATTACACCTGCGTTTAACCTGCTATGACAACCTAGTGGACCTCCAAACCGCGCACATATTTGCCCCTAATCACCCAAAACTTATCAGACTGAAACTGTGACCCACCTACTATTAGAATGAGAATAATGGTGTTATATTAACTGGTAGCTGTGTAGCGTGTGTCTACTGTACTTCCCACTACTGTTTCTAAAAACACATCCACCCTGTCCTTATCAGATTGTATCGTGGCTGTATTATGGCTGGGATAAGAAAGTAGAGCAAAGTTTACGCGCGTGTAGTGATTGTGTCATCCTGTTCAATGCTGCCGCCGATCAACCTTTCACCTACTTTCTCTCGCACGCTGACAGCCGGCGGTTGTGTTGTGACGTCCGCAGCGCTCGTGGGAACAACACACCGACCGTCACCTAATTGATCCAGGTAAATTCTATTGATGGTGAAAACGCGGACTTCTTTTTTCTTCCTGCCACTTTAATACACAAACTTGACACAGGTGTCCTGCTGGGTAAGCAGCTCCACTGTTTAGTCTCGCTATTAGCTTTGAAGCTGAATTCAGGATGTCGCTGTACTGGATGAACGAGTGCGTTGACAGTAACTAGCCTGCTAACAGTCGAGGGTTAGCTCGTTCTTCAAACCCAGCGGCTACCGGCTAAATGCTGTCATTTTAGACCTTACGGAGTTAGACCGAGGATAAGTCACTCTGTCAGGAGCTGGTCACCAACTCATTTCTGATTCAGTCAATATATGTTGTATGCTTATCAAAACCAGCTGTCAGTGCCACAGCCGTGTTCAACAACAATAGAATCGGGAAGCTTGAAGTCAGCAGTATTAAAGGAATAGAAGCTAATCTCGCACTGAGTTATATATATAAATGAACTGAAAACAAAACAAGCACCCACAGCTGTCAAATGAGGGGGTACGAATCAAAAGGCTAAACCTAACCCTGTTCAGCACAGACAGTTACACCCACGAAAGGTTTTACAGCTATTGTTTGAATCTGTGAAAGTGGAATGATGCATTAGTTAGTTGGGTGGCAAAATTACCCAGCTGTCTTTTATTTTTTAAAGCACATTCCGAACATTTCACAGTTATAGGTTCCCAACTGTGAGTTTGCTGTCTCCAGTCGTTTTTGTGGTTGGTGGTCAGACATTAGAGGTAGGCGGATCAGGCCAAATATCGATAGTATACCAAAGCTGGTATTGGTATCAGATTGATACTAACACAATAGGATTGATACTTTGTTTCCATCCAAGTTCAGTATGTAACCCACTGAATTGTAATTGTCTAAATCATTTTTTAATGAAAAATGTCTAAACGCTGTTGTCTATTTTGTTTATAGCCTATAACACGTTTAAACAACAGAAGCTGACCCAGAGTGCTTTAAAGACAGTTTAAACCCAATTTTAAAATACACGAAAAGCTGAAAGCTGTGTTTTCTTGTATTAACTCATTACTGTTGAAAATACAAATCACAGTTATTTACTGGTCAATGAAATCTTAAAAGAATTTCAAAATTAATGATGGTTTATCTCATAAATCAAAACGAGCTGCTCTCCCCTACATAAACTGGCTTTATAGCTTAACGGTATCTGTATTGTATCGGCACATCACCAATTAAACGGTGAAGGATCATATGTGAATATCATCATCATATTCAATTTCAGATTGCTAGTGTGTCTTGTGCATGCAAACTGTTCAGCATTTTGTACAAAAGAAAAATTGTATGGTTTCTAAACTACAGTTTTTTCTTATCAACACACAGTCAGCAGAGTGTGGCATAGCAACAAACCACATTGCCAAAAGCTGCAAGGAAACAAGAAAAAAAAAATCTTGCTTTTTAATATTGTCTAAAGTCACTAACTTTTTCTCTGCAGAGTGTTAGCCCTTTTTGATCTGGGGATAAAGCTGCCGGGGGCAAAACCCTTCCGAAATGTGGATGAGCACTGTTGCACGTTTGGCCCTGCCTGCTCTGCAGAGGAGCACCTCTGCCATGACCCGCCAGGCTCTGAGGGCTTGTCGTAGGCCGGGGCCAACCGCTGCTCCTCTGCCTCCTTGCCTGGTTTCATTACATCTTCGTGGGCGGCACACACTGGAGTCAGCCTCCCTTCCTGTCTCTCGCCACCTAGTGAGGCATGTCCGAGCTCTGGACGATGACAGGCAGATGGAGGTAGAGTGGGAGGATGGAGGCCACAGTCTGTACCCATTCACCTGGCTGAGAGACAACTGCCAGTGTCCACTGTGTACCCTGCAATCTGCTCAAGCCCGAACGCTCTTGCTGGCCGATCTCGATATCCACACAGGAGTAGATGTTGTGGAAGTCACCAATGACAACAAGGTGGGCTGCTGCCAAACCTGGCTTGTGGTTTTCAGAGTTCCACACAGACACACAAGATGGATGTTTTATGTTTAGAGAAAAGGATGGAAGTTTAAATTATGACCCAAGTTGGCTGCGTGTGGATTTCCAGAGCTACTCTCCGGTTCAACAGTAATTTCTTTCCAGTCTTGTGGTTGTGCTTGCACATTATTTTGAAATACCAAATCTTTTGCTATGTGCTCCTTATCACTTTCACCTGTAAGATCAACAGCAGATGAGTCTGCCCTCTTTTAAGTTAATCAGTATCCAAAATAATATCCAAAAGCTCACTTAAACTCAAGGATGAACTGATTAGATTTTGGTGGTCAAAGGTCACTGGTGTTATCTCACAATTTCTTTATTTCTTTATTTTTGGCCATAATGCAAGATCTTTTCACCAAATATCAAACAGGATAAAAGGTCAACTTAACTGATATTATGATGTTCTGCACTTTCTTGCCCATTATTCAGAACATTAACTCGGAAACAGAAGGAGGAGATGTGATTAGATTTCAGGTTGGTGTGATACTGAAATGTTAAATTCCTTTAGCCTTTACTGCATACATCATGAGCCAGCACAGATGTGCATGAAAGCTGCACCTTGGCTAGTTTGCTGGGCGTGCAGGCACTAGGTAGGGATTCTAGTTTTTACTGTTCTTTAGGGGGAAAAGTGGTGTCACCTCAGGCCCTGGAAAATATATAGTGATTACTTGCTTTTATCTGATGTTTTTAGGCCAAACAAATAATTAAACATGAATTCAGCAGAAGAACTGATATTTCAAATGTTTTACAAAGATTCAAACATGATATCTCCACAACTCTATTCTCGTTGCTCTGTTTTAAGCAGTTTGTTTGGGTGCGTTTGTGTCGTTGTCGTGTTTAAAATTTTAAACGCATCTCATTATACTTGGTTGTCATGAAACTTGTTCCAGTTCGGGAATGACATTTCCACTTTGCTTATTGTTACTGAGAAACTGCCTGGTGATGAACTGAGGAGGTCGATGAGGTCAGACAGTCTAATTTTGGCGCATTCAGCCTGACCTTTAAGTCCTCCAAAGAAATCTCCCCAGTGAACTGTGTCCTTCAGAGGATCCAGGCCCTGAAGTAGGACACGGCTATAAACAGATTCCTTTGACGTGACAGCACTGCCAAGCTACCGTGTGCATCCTGTTTCCTGTGCCAAGATTTACTGGATAGCCATTATGCATTATAGCAAACATGTGTCTTTAAAAATACCAAAAGGTTTGAGGACGTGGTTGGATTGGCTAAAAGCCTCCACAGGTATTTGGAAAGAGGGGAGTAAGTTTGGGGTTTTTTTAACCTTATGAAGCAAAAAAAATCACCTTCAAAGATCAGCATTCAAAGGGCAGACCCATCGTTTTTTTCTATCCTAGTCATGTGTTACTAAAAAAACAGAATACCCACTAAATACACAAGTCATGGATTGTTCATTTGACACAAACTTTACTTCAGTTGATTAGCAATCACTACAAAATATTAGGTGAACACTTAAAAAGAAAAAGAACCTCAAAACACTTTGACAAACCAGTTCAATAAGCTTTCATCTCTCCACAGGTCTCCATCGTATGGCCCGACCAGCACGTCAGTGTCTTTGATGCAGAGTGGCTGAAGAAACGCTGTTTCTCTCCTGCTGCCCGACTGGCAATGCAGGAAGAGCTTTTCCTCAATCGTGAGTCCAGCTTTCATAATTTTCACTCAATTTAAAGTCTGTACTTTTAGGATGTCATGTACTTGATAGGAGCAGTGGCCTCGCCCTCTACCCAGGTTTTTCCTGTGCCGAGCTGTGCTGTGATCTTTTGAATTGCATGTGTTTCATCATGGGCTAAGCTTTCTCACCTGAAAGAAGGTAGATGGTATTATCAGATTGCAACAGTGTTGCAAAAAATCTTTCCACCAAGAGAATGTTTTATGTACATTTGGGGAGTTTCATTTAATATCTCTGCTTTAGTTTGTGATGTTCTTGTAAAGTAGAATTTACTCTCTTTTTTTTATCTTCTACTGTATTGTATTTACTTATGTGGAGTTTAACTGATAAGGCCACAAAATTAATCAATTAAAATGGTGACAAAAAGGGCCGCAGTTATTGGGGCTGCTGTAGTCTTAAACCAGTGATTACTTTCTAATTATTGTTGATGTAATGGTAAAATAGATTATCTTTAAAGGAGGCCATAAATCACGCCGCAGCTGTCTCAAAATTAACAGGATGAACAAACACTGTCATGAATAACTGCATTTTCAAAGCGGTATCTGAAAACGGCAATTTATCAGCTTGCCAAGCAGCAGGTGTTACCAGCTTGTACATAAATGGTAAAGCAGCAAGTCCAACGAAGCTCGTCACAGATCACATTTTCCATACTGTGACCACAGAACGTCATATTTCACATTAGATGCGACTCGCAGCCCGAACAGAAAGAAAAGAAGTTAAGTGCAGCCGCTTTTATTTCAGCACACAGTGATTAATTTGACTTCTTTTTTTGTCCAACACAGAAAAAGTTCAGTCAGCGATGAGTTTGTATCAAACTCGGAGTAATGCATTCACAGTAATTTACTGCAAAATACAAGATGATTTAATTTTCGTCTTTCAGCGCAGGCACGTTGGAAGTGGGTAATTATGTATCCTCCTGTGTGGACGGTGTAAATGAAACATTTTCTGCTTTAGCGCTGTTGGACATAAACTGAGTAATTTCTGTAGGCCTATTCCACTGTGTCACAATTATATTTGGAAGCTGTTTGTGTGTATCCCTGTAGTCTGTTAATGAGACTGTCAAGGTTGCTCAGTTGAAATAAATTTCTTGCTGGGATTACTGTAGAGTTCGAACAATTGCAGACTGGTATTTCATACTTCATGTAGTTGTTGTTTTTGTTCCATCGTCGCTTTTTAGTTTAAAGTGTTTTCCAATCAGTTTTTATCTGACAGTAGTGTGTCTGAACTAGACGGGTTTATCTGCAGGGAAATATATGAATGAACGTGTAGTAGAAAATGTAATAGCACTTGGCATGCGACGTGAATACAGTAAGTGTGAGCGGCGCTTGACTGTGTAGCTGCTAAAATGAAAATTTGTGTAAATTCCGAGCTAAGCTTTTCCCAGGGAACAAAAAGATGCCCCCGATTTAAACTCGTCTTTGCAGACATTGTTTTTTTTTTTTTCGCTTTGTAACATTACAGGGTTGCTAAGGAAAGACTTTTTTTTCTAAAGACTAGAAGAGAACTCATTTTACAGTACATTTACAATGGCCCAGTACGCTTTACAGTCTGCCAGACAGCAGAGGAGAAAGTTCAGCTGTGGAACAAGGTAGCAGCACTTCAGTGGAGCGGGGGATGGACTGTAGTTGGTTTGTGTACACACACGTGGTCCTGAAGGACCCACAGGGCTGAGCGGCTCCTGCTCTGTTCCAGACTGATTAAGGGTCTGTACGTGTGTGTCTTGTGTTGCAGAACTCCTCTATTCATGTGGAGGTGTAAGTAGATCGCCCTCGTAGCAATTTACAGACAGTCATTTTGTTGTTTAGGGTTTTGTTTTGTTTTTTTCAGAAGCGCTCAGCTCAGAGCCAGGAGCGCTCCTGGAAGGCACTGCTAAGCTCATGCATCAAAACACAATAAAAGATGACGTACACACACACACGCACTCACTGGGTTTAATTATTTCCTCCTGAGCGCCAGCATGAAATTCCTTGAACTGAAAAATACCGGAAAGGTCTACATTCTCAAAAGATGGATGATGCGCAGCGTTCACCTCTGAGGTTTTTCTCGTATTCTCACTCACTTACTTGTTTGTGACTAAAGTGAAGTCCACAGTTTGAACTTCTGTGTGCTTTTTCATGCAGCGCGCCTTGATTTTACAGGCCCAAGTGGGCTTGTGAAAGTGAAAGTGTAGCACACTTGAGACGCAGTGAGGTCAATGTGATAATTTGAGCTTTGGGGTTTTTATTCATCATGTTTTAAAACTTCACTTTTTGTCTAAAGTAGGGCTTTTTTCTTGCTTTCTTTTACTGTGTGTGCCTTTCAAATCACAAGTGTGTAGCTCATCAGAAAGCTATTGGTGAAATGCTATTAGAGATCAATCAAGGACAGTTACTGGATTGATACCATCAGTCACCGATGAATTTGTGTTCCTCGCAAATATTAGGAAAGCTTTTATTTGGACAGGCAGTTACAGTTAAATATACTTGAGAAAAATCAGTTTTAGACTTAAAATATACATAAGAATCCTTTTGTCTGAGCTCATGAGTATCACTGAAGAATGCCTTTTTTTTTGCCTTTTGTTTTGTCTACAGCAGGGACAAAGTGCTTAACCATGTGTCGCACTGCATCCGCCATGTTTCACAGGGAATGTTGTATGCATCAGATCACGAGCCTTTCCAAGCCTCCTCCGTACTTTTCCCTTCTCCTTGTTCTGGTACAGACTGATCTGTCTCATCTGTCCAGAGAATACTGTTCCAGAGCTGGGCTGACTTTTTTTGGGGGGGTTTAAACAGAATTCCTTGGCTTAATTCGGTAAAGTTTAATCGTTATCATGGAAATGATTCTGTGATCATCTACCAGTGCTGTTTTTGTTGTGGAAGTCCAGTCTGCATGTTAAGCCCATATTCTTCATAACTTTACCTGGAAAAAATAAAATAACAAAGATGTGTCAGTTTCCAAAAATGTATAAACTTAAATATATTAGATACGTGTGTAATATGTCAGAATTTCAAGTTTATTATCCTGAAAAACACACTCAGTAAAAAATGAAGCTAATGTAAAACCCTGTAAGGAAGTGGGCTGTGTAAAAAAAAAAAAAAAAAAAAAAAAAAAAAAAAAGCTAACGTCAGTGTAACCGAGTCTCACGCAGACCCCCGTCTGTCTGTGCCATATGGAAAATGGATTCAGACTGAGGGTCAAGAACACAGCAGCATGTTCTTAGCAAATACAAGCTCACCGTTGTATTTCCTTCCTTTCGGAACAAACCAATCGCTGAGCCTGCAGATAACGTTCGACCACAGATTTAAACTCGCGCTGCTCGGTTTCTGCAAGTGGGGATTTCTTACCAACTGTACCTTTTTATTTTAAAATGTTTTGGTTCTGACAGCCTTATATGCTCTCATGTTTTACTGCATTTGTGCAGAAATTGTTTGATTACTTGATATTTAGAAAGAACTTATCTAAAACTGGGATTTGATATAATGACCAAGAGTCCACTGCGAGTTAAAAAAGCTTTGATGTGTGATGTGGATCTATGAACGGCAGTGCTTTCTTGCTGTTCGATCCACTGCTTTCCCGATCAGGATTATTCGTTGAGCAAAGCCTGGACAGGAAGTACCAACTGGATTTGAGAGTTTATGCTTTATTGCAGCATTACAAGTTTAAACAAGTGTTGTTAGTTTAAGTCTGTTGCGTTAGAAATGCTGCTGTAAATAAACATAGCTGTGAAATCCTTGTGCACATACATATTAGAAAATATTACAGCAGATGTGTTGGCATGCTCAGATACTGAGCTCAACGCACAGTCGGCACGGATTGACGCATTTAATAGACTTAGCTATTCTGTGTGGATCGAGTATTTACATCTCCTTTGTAGATATGTTCGGGACCTTTGGAATGCACTCATGCCATTATCTTACAGGCACTTTGAACCCTTTACATCGTTTAAAGGAGAGTGACGATGTTGCAGTGCTCTCGGGAACACTAAAAGCAGATGTCACTCACATCCTTATCTGCAATGAGTCTTCCTTTCATAATAAATCTGTCAGTGATTTACTTAAAGCCTGCCAGATGCTTTCAGTATTTGAGCCATGTAATCATCTCGGGCCTCCCACTTGGTGCTTGTCATGTTTATTTAGCCGGGGTTGATTTCATGACTAATTTTATGTCACTGGTATTTAAAAGGCAGAAATAAAACAGGTTAAGTGGGGTTTTAAAAAAAGTAAAAATAAGCCCGAATGCGTGGCTTTGAGCTTTTTTCCTCACACTTATCCACCACTTCACATATGTAGTTTCTTCTTTTTCTAAATTGCAGTTATGAGTATTCTCTAATTTAGCCAACTGTTCATCCTCAACTGGGGCATAATGGCATGTCATTACTCCTGTAACAAGTTGAGTCTTTAAATGTGATTTCGCAGAATTTCAGGATCAGGTTTTATTAGTAAAAGCACACTTTCTTCTTTGAAGCACATCCATTCACATTTAGAGAGATTTTGAATATCAAAACAGTGCTTCACTGATAAATGGCAAAGTCACAACAAAAGACTTATGCCTGTGTTAACAGTAATTTTTGGTCCCCTGGTTTATTGTTAATCATATTTGATAAAAGAGCAGGGTTTATTTTACAATCATTTTGCGATTTTTCTTGAGTCGCACAGCGTTTTCTTTCCATACTGACTCATTCTTTGGGTTTTGTTCCTTCAACACAAGCATTACTCAATACTGCTGCTGTTGATCAGTTTAGATAAAAATGAATCACAAAGTGTGTTTAAAATCTGAAGCAATACATGAAGTAGTATGCTGGACATTTTTTTTTTTTTAAATTTTGGAAAAGCGCTGAGATTTCTTTTTGCTTTTACAGCTGTCCCTTCTCTGGCCTGCCCAAAAAACTTCTAGTAACTTATCACAGCCAAAAAAGTATTTCTGCTGTCAAAAGTCTGACAAAAGCTGACCTAAACAGAAAAAGGGGGGAAATATTTCCCTACAGTACGTACTGCACCAGACTCTGACACTTTCATAGTACTTGCTAATACATTTTAAAAACAACCACAGAGATAATCCCTAGCAGACTCGACAAACTGTAATGTCGTCTTGTCGAATTAAAATCTGTTGCTGCTCGATTTTGTACCGATTCCACTAACTAGAGAATCCCAGGCTAAAATGAAGCTGCCCAAAGGTGTCGGGGAAATGATCATTTTCGCATCAGTGCAGCCATAAAGTCCAGAAGTTCAGGTTCAGTTTCTCTTTCTGGAAGATACTTTGATAAAAATGTCTAAATATATGCAGTTTGCACACATCTGTGTTGGCACCCATGTCCTGTATACAGATACGTGTTGGTTTGTTTTGGTTTGGTTTTTTTCGATCAACTTTTACCTGGTTGGCTTTTTCAGTTATCCTTTTCCCCTCTAAAGAGAAAATGTGTCAGTTTTCTTTCCTCTCCGTAGCATTAAAAATGTCTTTTTTGCCCTAATTTCCTGCTTTGAATACTTACATTATAAATCAATTAGTGTTCCATTTGAACTGGACATATATCGTAAACGTACTGACTGACTGGTGGATTTTTCTTCATTAAGTCTGCTGATGGATTCCATAGCTTAGCCAAATAGCAGCTGATTTGTCAGTTCCCAGTTTCAATGATGTTTTTCCCCTTTGCCATCTGGTCTGAGTTTAGCCTTCTGTGTCACCAATCATCAGTCGACCGAGCGGCTTCCCTGGAAACAGCCGTGGAAGTCCAACAGCGGAAAAACGCATACGTTCTTCCAAACTGGATCATCACTTCACACGCCGTTTACAGTTTCAGCAAAACCAACTTTCCAAACACATGCGCTCTCACAGGCTGTATTACCAACCTGACATGAGAAACTGGTGTATACTTTAACTTTGGGTGTTTTTAATTTGTCATAAATGGTTTTTATTTATTTACTGTGTACTCTGCAATAATGGAGTCTTGAGGGGTTTAGCAACTTCAGACGTGTCAGAAATATGATTGGTCCACCAAGCCTTTCATATATCAGGTGTCTCTTTCAAGCGACCTCAAAATTGGCCCCCTTTCAACAGATTTCACCATTTTTCACCCGCAACACAGTTTATTTCTCACGGTGTATTCCTATAATTCCTCACGGATCAGTTATATTTGGGTTAAATCCCTTTTCTTTGTCATCTCGTTTGAAATTTCAACACCTTTGCATCAGACTCCACGGGAAGCTTAATGACTATAATGATTGGATTTTTCATTTCTTTGGCAAGCCGGGCGTCCCGCTTGGCACTTGAAATAATGCTGAAAGCGTTGCGTATAAGTTGCCAAAAAAAGACATGATTTTGACAAACTAGCACAGTGTTCAGTTGAGTTTCGGGAAACTAAATTTGCAGATGGAGAAAGTTTGGATTAGCGTGCAGAGGGGACTGCTGCTGCTCGGTGAGAAAACACTGCTCACACTGTGTCTTCCGAAGTGGTAATGCACAAGTTGGCTGCTCCGTAATCTGCGTCTGTTTCATTAATAAAGGTGTGTTTGTTGCACTAGTGGAAAGGTGGCGTGACGGTCTTGCAGTGCCATTGATAAACGCACACTCCGGTACGTATGCTAGGAAAATGCAAATGTGCTTGGTAATTGTTGAGTGGAATATGACTGTGAGTACATTTTTTTTCCAGGTGTCTTTTTAGAAAAGGATTATATTGGAAGATTTCATAGTTTAAAACATTGATAAAAGCCTGTTGTGACCGTTTCCACTCTTTCTTCTTACCTTGAAAAGCTTCTTTTAGGCCTTCGTAGAGAGACAAAGCAAAATCTACTGGGGCAAAAAAAATAAAATAAAACTGATTTGACTGATTGTAGATGCTTAACCAATAAGAGTACAGTGGATTCCACCATAGTTTATATTGATGCATCACTAAAATCAAATAAAAGGTACAGATAGAGGGGTCATTTTTCCACTTTAAAAAAAAAACAAAAAAACCCAAAGGAGATTGCATATATCTATACTCAGTAAAACTTCTAAAATCTGCTTCCAGTATAAACAGCAGTTTGAATTGAATTTCCTAAAGACTGCTCTTCTTTAAAAAAATAGATTGTTTATGCCCATCTGGCCGTGCACCCTCCACTGTGCATTCCACAGACGGACGATTGAAGTGAGCTGATCTGAGCTCTGTGATAAAACTTAACCAAGTCAAAACAAAAGTTCTCTGGATAACTGCAGTGATTCAAGTAGAGCTTTGAAGGCGCTCCCAGTTGCAGAGGAGAGCGACCCCGGGCCCGCGAGCTTAAATCACACAGCCCAGCGAGAGCAGAGCCAAACTGCCATGAGCTGCCTGACAGCCACGGGAACCACGGCTTCAGGTTTCCTCATCTGGAAAAGCCACTGTAGCAGACCAGGACTGGGGGGTGGGGGCACAGTGGAGGGGATTATGCACATATCTTGTCAGGCTGTCGGAGGGTGTCCCTTCAAGCACATGGCAGCACAGTCCTGTGTGTGAAACCCACAGTGATTTTACACAAATGAACACAGTGCAGACTCGAGGCTGTCTCGGTTTGACACTGCTCTGCTGTTTTATTATTTTTTTCTTTTGCATACTGATATTTAAAAACACACACATGCTAATTCTGACATCGGACCACCGGTAACCACAGCTGGAAACTATGCAAAAGAGAGTGGTGGTTCTTATTGCCTGTGTGGATGCCTTTCCAGAAGAACACTCAAAAAAGTTTGGTGAATAAGAGCTTTGAGTGGTTTGTACTTATAGGACAGGAATATTGTGTACTGGACTTGATTTGGACCTGCAAGCCCAGGTTTACTGCTGCAGGACACGTAGAGCTTACATGACGGCATGTTGAGCCTATTTTCCCACTGAGCTTGTGTTCACTTCATTAATAGAACTACAGCATTCACTTCACTAAGCTTTGATTTTGGTCACCCCCACCTCCTACAAATCTGTCTCTTTAGCTACCAGCACTCCTCAGTGTTCACCAGCATCTTGGCAGCTGTGTTTTTTAACTGTTAAGTGCAGAGCAGGTAAAAAGGACTTTGTGTTTTATTGCCAAAAACCCACTTCCAGCTACTTGGGAAAACAAGCTACGAGAGCAGTGAAAAGTAGAGGCTCCATTAAGCTGAGGCAAGCTGACGACTGAAAATTGTCTGCCGTCGTTCACATTCACATGCTGCTTTTAATCCATTGTTGATGCAGACAAGTTGTTTTATAACAGCTTTAAATCAAAGAATATCTTTTAAATAAAACTGCACTGAGTGTAACAGCAGCTGCAGAGAAACAGGTTAGCAAAAGCTGTTCGGGTGAAAAAACCTTTATTTGTTTCATAATGTGTGATCAGTGTGACGGGGGAAGATCCTCCTTTATGATTCCTCCCATGCAAGAGTTGTGATTAGCCTTGCCGGTTAAAAACAAGCTAATGTTAGGTGCTGATTACTTGATTAGAAAGCAGATACTCTGCAAAGTTCTCGTCTTTTGTTCAGCCCAGCAGCCACGCTGTGAATTCCCCTGATAGCGGCGAACGTGATGCGTTTCCACAATGAGATGGGAGCTGAACTAGAGCCAGGACTGCTCAGCTGATGTATACGCACACTGCAGCTAACGCTGTAGCCCCTTTGTCATGAGTGACACCCTAAACTGCAGAGCTGAAACGCCGCCATGCCTGTACAAGACAGTTCCAGTTTCACAAGAGTAATTGTAACATTGGGGCTTGACCTTTGCCCTAGTTCCTCGTTCCCCGTCTCTGTTGCCCACCGCCCTCTTGACAAGTTTTAACAAGCAGCAGGTTCCTGACCCTTTGAATTGTGCAGCCAGAAACTGATTGTTTGTGACAACAGCCTGGAGGGAGGTCTGCAAGTCACGATCGCTGTGTTTCTGACTGATGCTGCATCTCTGCCTCAGTGGCTCTGAAACTCCGCATCACCAGTTAAAGTCTTTTTGTTGTACCTCTAAATCTTTGTGGCCTTCAGAGCAAACAGTCGCATTTTGTTTTGCGGTTTGAGACACTTTAGATGATGATAAATTATGCATTAGGTTCAGCGCGCTCGCCCTGTGTGTCCATCTCCTGCAAGCTTTAGCCTTGTAATCTGCTTATGATGCAGCCATTTGGAAAGTTGTTTGGAAGTCGGTGGACAAAGGAAAAAAAGACACGAAAAGGAGCCACAAACATCAGACAGGTACAAAATCTCCTCAGTTTAAACCTTCCTCTTCCTCCTCCCTCCACAAATGCACTTAGCAGCTGTTTCTTTGGAAGTCACTGGAGGGAGGCTGCATGGAAAAAGAAGTCGAGCCAGTTGGGTGGAGAGCAGTGGGAGGATTTTTTGGGGGGGGTTTCCCCCCCACTTCTGTCTGTCTGATGGAGACGTGCTGATTTTTCTCAGCAAGCTATTCTTCTTCAAGCGCACACACGATGGCATGCAGTGGAGAGCTGCAGTGTTTATAGATTTAATTGGAACTAATAAGCAGGGGGCAGTAATGGACTTTAAATGAATTGTTTCCTTTTTTGCAATAAAACAAACATCAAATCAGTCATACTGCTAGCTGCTACTTAATATAGTTGGGTTTTTTTTTAAACAAAGGAAATCCAACTACTCATTGTGTTTTATTTGATAATAAAAAGTGTGTGTGGTCATATTTCCATGTTGACTTGATTTCCTTCACCTGCAGCATACCAGGATGAGAAGAGGATGGGGCGGGGGGGATCTTGAAGGTCAAATGTGTGCTGATGGAAAGTCTGAGAGAGCGGACGTGCCCTATATCTGATTGCAGCTGCACATCTGGCTGATTCTAGTCTTTTTCCATCAGCTGAAGTCAACAGGCTCAGATTCATTCTTTGAATTTTTACGCCTTTTATTGGAGGAGGGCGGCGGCGGAGGAAAAGATCTCAGAGGAAAGAAGTGAGATGACTTGCAGGGACTGGTTCAACCACCTGAGGATCCAACTGGGGGGCACGCAGCTCAGAACGTTTTGTGGTGTGGGCCCTTGCCACCCAGTTTATTGGGTTGACCTCCTTCAGAGAGTGCAAAGACCTCCAAATATCTGCAGGTTATATAAAACTGTCTGTGCAACCTGCAGTCTCTCAGTCAGCTAGAAGCTAACTCGGGTTTATACCAGCACGCTGACAAAGAAGGACGAAACAAGAGTGTAACATCTGATAAAATGCTTTGCTGCAGAGCACTTCTGCTCTCGCTGTACAGCATTTGTTTGTTTAACGGAGCCGTTATTGCACAGAGGCTGTTGCTATAGAAAGCTTCGTGTTCCTGTGTCGCACAACCAGCTTTAATTCTTGACAGAGAGAAACCAGAAATAAACAGCTCCACGTACGTAAGAAGTGACCTTTCTGCCGCTTCCTCGTTTCAGGGCGTTATTATTGGGACTCGACACTGCGCATCCCCTCAGCAGACTTTGACGAAGTCCTCCGTGACGATAAGGCCGCGCTCGCTTGGCTCCTGGCCCTGCGTCGTGTTGGCATGGTCTACCTGAAGGGGGCTCCTGCAGAGCAAGGCCAAGTGGCCAGACTGGCTGAGAGGATTGGCTATCTCAGGCTGACATTTTACGGGTAAGACTCTGTGATCTTCCTCCATTTTTGCTCCAGTGATCCTCAGCCAAGCCATTGTTTAATAATCTGACTCCCCTCTAAATCCCGAGCTGTTGAATTTTCCACCGATCATATATTAGCTGGAGCAGAGCCCAGGAGTGTTATTAGTAAGAATTTAAATACAAAAGACCCTTTAAAAAAATGCATGTCTTTTTCCAGTGAATCAGAAAGACAGCTCGATATTTTGCTGAAAGAAGGGCTCAGATTCTGACTTTGGTACATTAAGGAAATATGTCCAATAGTGAATAATCCATAGCTTTGATTCATTTCGGTTTCATGGAGGAGCTTAGCGAACGGCCGTCGGGGCCCCTTTCACCACACCAGAGTTCATCATTTTGACTTATTGCTGTACTGATTACTTGAGGACAGAGACGGGGAAAACAACCTAAAAGCATTCCAGCTTTTTTTTTTTTTTTAAGCCAGAGGAATTACCTGGTGCACTCAGTCAGAACAGAGGTTTGGAGCGTAAAGCTTTGCCTCTGCCAGCGGATGAGCTCATGCCGCTGGAAGTAAGAGAGTCTGCAGACTAACGCTGAAGGCCTGCCATCACAGAAACGAGACAGTTTTACGACTCCCGCATCATCCGAACGAGACATGCAAACAGAACATGGAAGATAACTTTACCTCATTAGTGCTTGACTCTTGCTGCATCTCAATGAAGTGCCTGCTTAAGAGGCTACAGGCTGAGCATTCCTGTGAAGCTGCCTGCTTTCCCCCCTCAGGGAACCCTCCGAACTTCATCTCATCTCATCCTTTTTCCTCCACGCGGCCTAATTGTCGCCACTGATCTTCTAAAGCTAAAGTTAAATAATTAAAGTGGAGTATATTAATGAATGTTATCTTTGTCCTCAGGCACACATGGCAGGTCCAGGACAAACCCATGGCAAACAATGTAGCCTACACTTCAGGAAAGCTCAGTCTGCATACAGACTACCCGGCGTTACACTTTGCACCTGGAGTGAGTAAAATCTTACATGTACGTTCTGTTTGGAAGATGAAATAACAGCAGACAGATACGGTATCACTCCTGAGTTACGGCTGCGTTCGGCTTTTATGTTGTCAGAGTTGTAAAACGAGCATTTGTGGAGCACGTGTGTGTGTCTGTGTCGGGCTGGCGTAGGTGCAGTTTCTGCACTGCATCAACCAGGCTAAGGAAGGAGGAGAGAGCGAAGTGGTGGACGGCTTCCACATGGCTGAGCAGCTGCAGAGAGAAGACCCAGAGGCCTTCCAGACGCTCACCTCGCTGCGCGTGGACTTCACCGACACCGGGACAGATTACTGCGACTTCATGCTGCAGTCCAAGAACTGCATCATTGAGTAAGTGGAGATGATCAGGCAGATCATCAGTTTGTGTTTTGTTCAGGTTTTTTCCCCCGGCATACACACACATTTACTCATTTTATATGAAGCAGAGATTCAGACTTTTAGAGAAACTACGCAGTGACATTTCTGTACACTTATATACACTTAGGTGTGTATTTTTGTGATTTGAAATGGGACACTGCCATCTGCTGTTCACAGTTCATACATGAACTGTACAGATCATAAGAGCTTAGCTTCGTATTAATTGTATGCTAATTAGATGGTCAGTCACGTGTGTCTGTTCAAGTGTAACTGAAAAAAGCTGGATTTATGTCAAATTAATCAATGTGCGGTAACTACTGTCACAGTGATAAGGTGGGAGAAGAGAGCAAAGATGAATGAGTAGAAAAATGATCTGCAGTGAATTTCATAATCAATCGCTGGAGTTACTTCTAAGATATTAAACTGACTAATTCAATTCAGTTGTACTATTAGACTCAGTGAATTGGTAGTGAGTTGCATGCTTGCTTAATACCTGACTAAAATACCTAATCATGAAATGCTTTCTAATTCATTCTTGTGGAGCATCTAATGAGGTAATGGACTGGTTGTCTCATCTCTAAAAGTCCAGATTCACTTTAGTTTGACTTTGAGCTTTGTCCTCTCGGTGCAGCGTCGATGCAGACGGCCGAGTCGTGAAGATCAACTACAATAACGCCACCCGAGACTCAGTGCTGGACCTGCCCTTACATCAGGTCCAACCCTTCTACAGAGCACTGAAGGCCTACGTGGACATCATGAACCGACCGGAGAACGTGGTCACCTATAGGATGGAGCCAGGTCAGCGTGCACCTCTTTCCATTTAAAATGAGAAGAATAGGAAAATGTGTGTGTAAAAGGCCCCCATTCATGCTTCTGTATACCAAACAGTGTGAGTTAGTGGAAGAAAGAAATGAAAATGAGTGAGAGGCGCGAGGAAAGAGAGTGCAAATTAAATGGATGCGGCGAGGGAGATGGGCGCAGTCTGCAGGATAATGCTTGTGTTAAACAGAAAACGAACTGGGACAGCGATGGGCAACAACAGCTTTGTCCTCGTCAGGGTCGCGATGACATGTGACGTGCCAGTGCCGCTACTGCAGAGCAAAGCAAACGACCAGAGTGTAATGCAACACCCTCTGGAAAAAAACAGCGTGCTAAGAGTCTGCAGCATCAAGTAACGGAGATGAACTTATTTAAAGGACCTCAGAGTGGGGCTCGAAGGCACAATGGTGTTAGCAGAGAGGCAGTGGAAGCCTGAGCATTCCTCAGGCTTCCATCCTGATGACCTGACTTTAAAGCTGCTTTTGTCTTGTGCTGAATTCTGCCCACAGCACAATGAGACTTTGGCTCGTGCTGTTTGAAGTGGTAGTGCCAGCTTTGGGAAGTTAGGACTGTCGCCCAACGGTTTCCAAGACTGCGATGTCAGAGGTTTCAGATTTTTATTTGAAGCGTAATGACGCCTGTGAGCTATTATAAGCTGTTCTGCAGCCAACTCTGACCTCTCTGAACGAGGTGGGGCAAATAAGAAAATTAAATTCTGTGCTGAAGTAAATCTAGGATCAATGACGTGCCCCACAGCTTCACATCTGATCTCTGGTGGTTGTTCTATTTCAGGTGACATCGTAACCTTTGATAACTGGCGTCTGCTTCACGGCCGAAAGAGCTACATCAGCAGGCCGGAGAGGCTCCGGCACCTCGAGGGTTGTTACCTGGACTGGGACGAAGTCATGTCCCGTCTCCGGATTCTCCGCAAGGCGGTGCACGAGGACTTGTGAGCTCCAGACGTACGGCCATATTGAAATAAGTAGCTTTAGAGCCTTTGCAGAAGAAGTCAAGCTTAACATGTGTTTTAAAAATGCTGAGAGGGCAGAGTGCAAACATGTTGACCTACCAGGCAACAGGTCAAGAGCTGAATCGCTGCCTCTGTAATCAAACTGTTAAACTATAAATGTTAAAATATATATATATATAGTGATTTACAAAAATCTGCAAAGTTTAGAGGATGACAGGAGCTCTGCAGATGTGTCGCACAGTGCAACGCAACAATGCAAGAATTAAGAGAAACACCTTACTCCTAAATTTCAAGGTGCTTTAAAGCCGACAAAGATTTTTATAAATGAGTTTTTACATGCTTAACTATGAGATTTTATATTCTGTCCTGATACTTCTTAATTTATACATTTTCTACACTTGTCTATCTTTACCCATTCTCTGGTGGGAATATTTGGCTCAGCAAGCCCCGTTTCTGAAATCTCTCATTTGTTCTGTCTGAAGACGACGATTCACGAGTCTGAAATCAAACTTGTTGTTCATTATATTATTGTGTACAAGGAACAGGGAGTGGTTTCAGGTGGAACCTGTTTGAATCCAAGTTTCTTTTCTTCCCCTTTTCAGTTTTTCACTACCTGCTACAGTATCTTTCTACCTCTACTGTTTGATCCTGTGCCGACGTGAAGGATGTGCTGTCCTTCACTTTGCTTTCATTTCTGTAGAGTTGCAGTTTCTGAATTGCCTTATGCTACAGCACAGCGGCTGTGTTAGCTGTGGCCTTATGAAATACCAGCAGCAGCTCAGTTATGCTTCTGCTGCTGTCCAGGGGTATTTCTACATCTGGTGACTTGAAAATGAATTTTTCTGCTTCTGATGGTAAATAAACTTCAAAACTCATCGAAAATCATGTTGCTTTTTTTCTTTTTGTTGACTGTGTGAAATTTTAGAGAGAGATCATTGAGATGCCCAGCATCAGTAAAGTCACTTACACTAACCAGACGCTTCATTAGGTACACCTATTCAGCTGCTTGTTAGTGCAAATATCTAATCAGCCAGTAAATGCATGTAGGTGTGTAGACACGGTCAAGATGACCTGTTGCAGTTCAAACTGAGCATCAAAATAACAGGAAAAAGGTGATTTAAGTGACTTTGACCGTGCCATGGTTGTTGGTTTGATCTGAGCAAACATCTCTAGGGTTTACAGAGGATGGTTGTAAAAACAAAGTAGCAGTGAGCAGCAGTTCTCTGGATGAAAATGTCTTGTTGATGACAGAAGAATGGACCGACTGCTTCAGAGTGATAGAGGCAATAGTGACTTAAACTAGTACCCTTCATAACCAAAGAATGCACAAAACAGCACTGAAGACCACACCAGGTACCAATTTTCTCAGCTGACAGGAAACCGAGGCTACAACTTGCACCACTTGAAGACTGGGAAAGAGTTGCAATATTCAACATGGATGAGAAGCTGACAAATCTGCAGCAACTGAGTGATGCCATCAGGTCAACATGAACCAGAATCTCTGATGAGCGTTTCCAGCACCTTGTTGATTCTGTGAAGGCAGCTCTGAAGGAATAAGGGGGGTCCACCCCGTAGTAGTAAGCTGTACCTAACAAATTGTCCAATGAGTATTCTCTTGCTTTTCTCCTTCATTCACACACACAGAGCTTTTCCTGTCTTTGAGCACCTATCACACACACTCCAATGGATGTATCAGGAGCACTATGGGGTTCAGTATCTTGACTAAGCACTTTTTGACACAGCCTTTAGGAGCTAAAGATCAAACCACTAACCTTCCAAATTGGTGGACAACCCACTTTACTTCCTGAACAGCTGTCATGGCAACCACCACTCTGATTAGGTTACTTTGAGCAGCAGTTCTTTGGTGCTTTTTGTGATGAATATAAACCGATCGAGTCCCCATAAGCAGTTTGAGATTTATTCAGTAGCTGCCCCGCTCACCCGCTGCTGTTAGTAGAAAAAGATCTGTACTGTGATGAGACATGCGTACAGGTGATGGTTCGTTCTCTGGCAGCCCAGATGGGATGTTTTGCATTCTCCTGCAGACTTTATGCTGGCATTTTTGTGGCGTTCGCATCTTTGTTACTCAGCCACTGTTTGCAGCTCTGTGGACCCATCACACGCACAATGTAGAAGAAAAATCAATCATAATCAATGGATGAAAACACTTCTTTTGCTTCTGTTTTAAAGAAGCAAAGGTCTTCATTTGCTTCTTTAAAACAGTATGAACTTATTTTTTTAAGAAAAGGTTTCAGCAACTAGCGCCACCTGTTGGCACTTCCCTTGTTCACAGGATGACGAGCACACAGAGCTTCGTTTGGGACATCTTTATTATATTGCCAAAGCTGTACATATTTTATAAATACTTTTTGAATACTGGAATAGTTACACCTTCCATCTCATTTCATTTTTCCTTCTCTTTACAGCTATCAGATTTCACAGCAACAGAGATGAGTTGTAATAATCCAGTTTAAAAAAAAAAAAAAAGTTAACTCAAGCAGAAAATTCTCAGATCAGTTTTGCAGATGCTTCAGATCAAGTTCTGTCATTTATTAACAGCATCTTCTCCACACTCGGATTTCCTTTTGCACAGTTAAATTCCTTAAAAATACAAGCATGTCAGGATCAAAATAACATCTTCCAGCCTTACAGCTGTACTGATATATTGCTGATCTGGAGAAAAGTGTTCACCACATTCACACACGCGAACCACAAAAACACTCACACGCACTCTCACTGTGAAAGTAAACGAGCCAGCGATGGGACCAGACACGACATTAAGACTCGATCGTCTCCTTGGAGATCAGGTGACCACAGATGGCATCTTCAGCGCGTCTGAAGGGTCAGTCGCAGGAGGAAGAACTGCTGCTGTGGGTTTGGTGGCTTATTTCTCATTTCTCCACACCCCATCAGTCGGTTATGCAGCTCCTACACTGGTTTCGGCTTCTCTAGTGAATGTTTGTGTTTTCAGTCGCGCAGGAATAATTCCAGCATGGATGTTACACTGTTACTAAAAATTCCTTGTTTTCCCCACTACTTTTTATTGGTGTTTCATTAAGTACCAGCGTGTAGCTCCAGTGTTTGTACCACAAATATGGGAATATCTACAATTATATCTCTAAATTATCACCGAACACTGAATGTTTTAATGACTCACATACTTATATTTATGGTCATGTGAAGAAAAAAAATAGCAGGAAGTTTTGAAACATCCGTTGTTTAAAGTGGGCACACAAACAGCTCACATGTGTACCATCAAAGACATTTTGCACTGCCTCTAGTAGCTCATTATCCATGCAGCCTTTGCCTACAATTAAAAGCTGTGAGAAGACGGTGACATTTACCGCGGCATCCCCGCCGCCTGCTGTGACATCACTGATTGGGGTGGGGTTTGCAACACCCACAGAGAGTGACACAGCAGCAGTCCTTTGCACCGACTGACCTGTGATCACCTTTTAAAACTAAATGCTCGTGTCACACTGAAGTCGTAATATTCAATCGATCGATGTGTACTATAGAAAAACAAACTCGTTCTTACATTCGTCACCCTGTGAAAGCCAGTTCACTCGAGAAAACCTGGCTCTGGCAATGGCTAACTACTTATTAAGTATTGCACATCTAGCAAATTAACATTTGTAACATTTTGTTTTCCAGAAATGTACAGTCAATATATGTATATATTAAATAAATACTATATATAGAAATATATATAATATTTATTTGTCATCCTTATAGTAACATGCAGTTGATAACAGCAGACCACAGACGAGAAATTTTACAGTAGAACTAGAACAGTAATTGAGCCGGGTGGGCCGGGCTAGGGCAAGAGTACACATCTGAGAACACTCACAGTATTTTAGGGTTCAAACACCATAACGAAGCGTTTACATGCGGTGCTCTGGTGCAGTATACAGTAGCATTTTCAGCATGGAACATCCCGCACTACACGATGGTCTCTGGTTGCTGGACCAACTTGGACAGACTGGACCTTTACAGTAACCACATATCACAGAATAAGTCATACAGTCATATGGAGACGGGCAGGAGAGGGGAGGAAGCTATGCTGTACGTCGAGGCTGTGCGCGGGACCTGCAAGCACTCAATGCCTCGGGGTTGGGGGGGGGGGGGGGGGGGGGGGGGGGGGGGGTGATGGGTGGTGGAGCCCTCACATCATATACGAGTAAAAACTGTTGGATCCTGCTAGCAGGAACAAGGAGCAAAACTTTCACCGGGAGCAGAAGAGCTCTGGGGGGAGCAACCTTTCCAGAGTAATGGAGCGGGCAAACATTTAGCTAGTTAGGAAAGAACATCTGGGCAACAGCGGTGAAGAGCTGGAAGTATTTACATGACATCACAGACCAAACATGTCTACACAATTGGATCTAAAAAGGGTCTCGGGTTTGTATATACACAGGAGGAGAGCGCGGGAGTTGTGTGCTTAGAGTGAAGTTGGGGATTGTCGAGTCTGTGGTTTTAGGAGCCGAGATGCCATTTTCAAGTAGAGAGAGGCACGCCGGGGATGAGGGAGAGAGGGAAGGGGAGGAGAGCGTGAGGTGTAGACTAGCTAGGAAGGGGTCTCGGTGACAGCATCTTGGGTTTTCCTTCCGCCTCCTTCCCCTTCACTGCCGCCACGTACGAGAAAAGGCAGAGGACCGAGTAACAGATCTGATGTGCCTGCAGAGGAGGAACAAACATGAGGAAGTGAGAGGGAACCACCTGCGTGCAGTTATTAATAATACAAGGAACAAAGCTGGATAAGAGGCTCCTCTCAGTCTATATACTGTGGGGTATTTCAAGGCACTCTGTCAATCATTTGCCACTAATGATGGTACGATGCGCTTTCTACAAATACTTCAGTTTTATTTGTGCTACGGGAGCTGGCATCGTGACACACGTTCCTGCCGCTGGCTGATGGCAGGAAACCACTAATCAGTGTAGCAACTTAATGAGCAGTTCAAAAAAAAAAGAAGTACAAAATCTTTAAATGTCCTGCACTTCTTTAATAAGAAGCACTATCTGACCTGAAGGCTCATCATCCTATAGTCTTACTTGAGTTGTGGGGAAATGTGTCACTTTTTTACTAACTAGCAAAGCAAAATTGACACATTATCAAGAAATGTCATCGTGTGATTTTACAACTGCTAAAACATCGTTATGAGGTGATGTCACTCTGCTGTTTACCTCTTGAACAGTGGTTAAAATGTAATTTTCTTATGTTAAAATAACCTGTCCCATACTATAAAATTAAGAAAAACTCTAATCAACACAGAGCCACCAAGGCAGGTCTTTCACTTGTGTCAGCATACTGTCAAAGTGAAATGGAAACCAAAGGCGTTTTCAGACCAGAGCTCTACAGACGCCCTGAGGGTAAGTGCCCCCTGGGGAGCTCGCCCTGAGAACTACGTTCACCTTCAGGGCTTTTTCCTCTTTGCATTTGCACCACCAGAGTGCACACTGATATGATGTAACGTCCAACTGCATGCCACAATTCCTGATATATTCACTGTGAAAACTCTGAACCTCATGGTACTTTCTTCTCTCACATATAACTTTAATAAAGGCTGGATTTTACTGTCAGCCCATTTCTCTCTATTTTGTTCCATTTTTAGAGTTAACTGTTCTGCTCTGAGACCAATCACCGTACATTCACATCACTCAAAGGCCGCTCTTGTGCTGGAGAGTACATACCCTGCAGCGGAAACTCGAGTCCACAAAAAATCTTCTATAAACTTTGAGAGTTCCTGCTTCATGTGGTGCAGACGCACAGAAAAAAGTCAGTTCTTTGACTCCAAGAGTTCTAAGAACTATGAAATGAACTCTGGTCTGAAAGCAGCTTAAGTTAGGCGCCTTTATTTAAGGAACATTTCTGCTGTGTCCATCTTTTCACTGGCATTCAACAGTCACATGAATATATGTATTCATGATTTGAGATAAAGGAAGAGAGGACTCACCATCGGGGTCTTGTACTTGTGGATCACCACTTCTTTAGTTTCAGGAACTACGCCGGTGCAAGAGACAAAACAGAGAATTCAAAGGCAGCAGAAACCTCAATGAGTTCATGTTTGAGAGCTTTTGGGAGGGGGGCGGGTGGGTGGTTATAGGGTTGGACTTTCAACAAGGTGTAAAATGAGATGTGGGCCAAGAAAAGTTCACCATAAAGGTCAATTAAAGCTCAGATTGAGGGGCAGAAGGGGCTGTCTACTTTAAGCTTAGATAAAATTCAATTGTGAAATCCTGCTCATGTTGTGTTTCCTTATTGTGACTAATGAACTGATCAAATGTTCTCTTTGTCTTCAAATAAGAAAGCAAAATGTTAAATTTGAGCTTGGGTTGGTTGGTGAGACATTCATGGCCCACATGATGAACAAATACGAGCACAAATGTCATAACAAGAGGGTTTGTGACCAAGAAGGCCGCAAAGTTCATATATGAAAAAACAAACAATAAAAAGGACGACCTCCCCAACCCCTTCCAGCCAGTGAACTCAAAGTTAAACATCACAGAAGAGTCAATACAAGAGGCCAAAATCCTTCGACCCAGGACCACGTCGCTGTCCATGGGGCAGGCTGACTTTTCATTAGTAACTGAACCCATAGCAGAGATGGAAAGGCTGAGATCTGGACAGGTGAAGGGGCTGGGAAATCCTCAACCCCCACAAACTAACTGTCCCACCTAAGATCTCCGCTTGCTGAGATACAGATGGTCAGAGAGTGATGACCACGTGAGTGATGGAGTCTGGGGTGATCTCCGAAATGAATCAGAAGCAAGTGATGGAAGAAGCAGAGGAAAAATTAGCAGTACAGAAAAGGGGAAAGAGAGGAGGGGGGGGAGAAAAAAAATCTATGAAAAGGACGGAGTGAGGAAATATTCTGCACAGGTTTAGTTTCAATAAGAAAGGAGAAAGGTGACGACACTTTACCTGCTGGAGAATGAAGGTTTTCATAGTGGCAAAGATGAGGGCAACATTACAAAAGCAGCACAGAGACACGACAGTAACCCAGCCAGGCGCTCGACGTCTGAGCAAGTTTGAGAGCTACAGCTACTGCTCACCTTTCAGTCAGACATTTGCATTTTCCATGAAACTTAACAGGAACTCACTAACTGTGTGACGCATCTCAGTTCTGACACAATCCTCATACTTGAGCTGTACTTTCAGCTGCTCCCTGAAGTAGGGGGTCGCACAGCGGATGGATCAGCGTGACTGATTTGGCACAGAGTTTAGACCAGATGCCCTTCGTGACGCAACCCTCCCATTCATCTGGCACTACGAGTACACTAGCTTGTGACCCCCTGAGGCTGGGTCTGTGTCTCCTCCGTAGGCAAACGTGTTAGCCACTACACCATCCTACTAATGAGGCTAAACGTCTTCCTCTTCATGTATCAGGCACGATGCAGTATTGACCGCTTTTAAAGACATTCAGACTCTGCTGCTCTCTTCCCTCAGGCTGACTCAACATGGAACAGTTTAAACCAGGCCAAACAAATAAATGGTTTAAGATCTGAAAAAGGTTAAAGTCTTATTGAAAAGGTGGCAGCTTGAACTCTAGTAACAACTTATCCAATTCAGGGCTAGAACACATCACTGTTGTCATGGAGGACAGGCTGCCATTTAGCTACGAGGGGACTAGTGTTACTTGAGAGATTTTATTCTATTTATGGCTTTTGTCAACAAATGAAAACCATAATATGAGCAAAATGCCCTTCATGCTTACCCATTTTCAAGCATTATAAGCTTTGATTCTTTCGTTTCTGGAAAATCAGTTAATATGATGCTTTCATTTCTAATATTCGAGTGGCACCATTAAAGGGGACCTTGTCCTTATTTTCTGCTGTGTGTGTATATATGTTAATACTACAGTGGTGGATTCTCATTTGAAATATGTGCAATATTTTAAATATATAGAGCCAAAATCACATGATTCAGACTAGTTTGAGAGCAAATATCTTTATACTGTGAGCAGAGCCACTCTACTCCCACGCTGTCCAAACCTTCTGTTTGTGGGTAGCAGCAAATCACAGAAAGCTGGCTTAAAGTAAATAGGAAGTGTGCTAAAATGAGACTAAAGTACTTGCATCATAATCTAGTATAAGATCAATGAGGATTACAAAATGTTTGAAAGCTGCTCTATTAGACTGCAAACATAAAAATATGGAATTGGAAACAAGCAGAACAGGTGCCCTTTGAGTCACACATCTACACAAACTGGTACAGCTATTTATGACACACATTTCAGCCTTCCTTCTCTACACTGTGCACACCATTTCTCACAAACTTTGTCCTTTTATTACCTTGCTCTAAACCTCAACACTTGCATGTGACTAAGCGCAAACCACACCCTCGAAATAATACATGACTCACTTAATCGCCTGCAGACGTCAGTGTCTCAATGCTCCCGAGGAGAGCGGCTATCCAATTTAGTGAACCCTTATTAGCTTTCATCAATACGTTTGCCGTGAAGCTGAGTTACTGCCGTGCCGAGTACAGGCCTAGAATCAATAGATGGTGTAATTACCAAATTCCTCCAGGACAAAGACTCCCTTCACTGTATTGCACTTTTTAATGTGACTCAGCTCTATGAAAACCTAAAAACAAACAAAAAACAAAACAAAACAAGACAGAACATTATTAACTCAACAACACTGGATGGTGAACACGTCATATTTAAAGAATTAGCCATGTTTAAACTTGTTTTATTCAGTGTGAAAGGTCAAAATAAAACGGCTACACATGGAATGCAAGCTTTGAACGGCTAAGAAAGGAAAAGAAAAAGCACACTATGAGAAGTTTCCATGATCAAACGCATACATGGGCAATGAGGAGAAGCTCAACGCTGATTCAACGTGGCTCATCAATGAAATGAATCAGAACTGGGACAGTTTTGTCATATTTGGTGTAAACAGCAAAGATACTTAAAAAAAAATGTTTTCTTTATGCTCAAAGATGGAATATGGCCCATATGATGCATACATGGAAGTTCCATATAAAATGTAGACAAGGACACAAAATTAGAGTTGCCATACAGCTACAACAGGAAAGAAAAGAAAAGGTAGAGAAAACAAAAGGAACCGAATAAGATGTAACTGCTAATAAGCAAACACAGCAGAGGTTGTGTACCTTCCGCTCCTTGCAGGGGGAGAGAGCATGGGAGAGAAATGGTTTGGATTATTATCGGACAGAAGAGCACAAACACTCGACGACACTCTGAGAGGGCACTGTCCACAGGAGCCTCGCACAGATTCAAATCAAAAATCTAGCTAAGTGGTTACAAGAGCCAATATGATCTGAAGAAAAAAAAATCCATCACCAGAGGACTCAGCCCCCAAAAAACTGCTAGGAAATAGTAAAGAAAAAAAAGAAGACGACAAAAAAGAAAAGAAAAAAAAGAGAAGACTAGAGGTTTGACTAAGGTATTAAGAACTGGATTCACCTCTGTTTTCCTGGACTTTAAACATCTCAGTTCCCCCCCAGAGCCCTCCATGCCTCCTCCTCCAGCAACAAGGGCTGGCACCAACGCCACTTGCTCACACAGCAGAACAAATAAATGAGGGTAGTTACTGATGGACAATAAATCCCACTATGTGCCTCCTCTGATACATCTCACTGCAGAGGGACCCAACAAGGCGGACGCTCGCTACACTGCTGCACTTAGTTTTCAGTTAGTCTGTTTGACCCCAACATGATCTATGAGGACGTTTATTGAGCTGATGCAAATACTGTGCATGGAAATTTTTAATATCATGTTGTATTAGGGATTAGTAATAGTGGTCTGTTGAAATATGACAGAGCTACTGGAATTATATACTACTAGTTTGATATTTTCAGTCATATTAGTTGGAAAAACAAAAAAAACAAAAAAACAAAACCAAAACAAAACTATGAAAATAGACATGATTGTTAGTTTTGACAATGGACTGTATTTAAAAGATGGAAGAAGCCTTTAGGCTTTAAAATACCAAGATGGTCATTTTGATTTCCTGGCATTTCAAAAGTCATGTGGCTCTGTTTAAAAACAAAAAAAACTCCAAAACTATCAAGTTTTCCAAAAATAGGGTTACTCAGCATATAGATTTTTTTGCACAATGTACTGAATAATATGAGGGGAGTACATATATATTAAAAACTACCACTTATACCCAGAATCTGAGTAATTTTGAACCCCACAGCTCAATATTAGCACACCTGGCTGTGTAGCAAAACAAAGTTTACACACATTTTGATGTGAAAGCTGCTACACCATGAGCCAAAGCTAGCTAGATGTGATTGATGGATAAAAATCACTATCCCTATAAACACATACAGACTGAAGAAGATGAATAATTACTGCAGGACTGAATGGGTCGTTGATGGGATGTTGAGCAGAGGTACTGCAAGTCAGAGCAGGGTAGTGTACGACTGTGCAGAGCACGGGGGAACCGTAGCTGAACTGAGTCAGGAGTGTGGAGAACGGGTAATTGGAAGGGTTTCAGGCCTGAGAAGGAGAGTTGGGGAGGTGAAGGGTGGCAGACTGATGTGGAGCAGTGTGGACGATGAAGGAGGTTAATTAGGTTCTAGTGTCAAACCTGCAGTCTTTCTAATGGCCACCAGGGGCTGTTTCCTCTGGCTGCAAAACCAAGTCTGATTATGTAAAAGTTAAGTGGAAAACAGTCCCATTTCTCACTTGATCTATGATCTCATATATTTTCTGATTACTTTATCGTCTCAATTGTTCGTTTCAGTTCTTATTTAACACAAAATTAAACTTATTTTGCTCATTAGTGTCCCATAAAGTATTAAAGCAGGCTATGATTTAAGGTGCCTGTCAGTTCCTTGGTTGGATCTACTCGTCATGTCTGGTTTCAAAGAAATCAAGATGGCAAGGGCCAAAATGTTCAAGTCGACACTTCATAAACAGGGTCTACAATATCACAGTGGCTATATCCGTCTTTAATATACAGTCTATGATTGCTGACCAGCCAAACATTTACACATATATATGTATCTACAGTCAATAGTTTGGATACACTAGGTTGTTTCTTTATTTTTGGTTATTTTCCACATTTTATCTCTACTGTGATTTGTGAATAATTACTGTATAGTTATTCACTGACCTACAGTAAGTTGAGCTCGTGTTGCTATGGTACTATGCTGTCCACCAAATATGTGTATCTTGGGTATACCTTACTTTTCTACTACATCATTGTTTAAGATCAATCATCAATAGGTCACTGAGAGGAAAACTAAATCATAATCTTTTTTCTTGTTTAGACTAAATTTTAAGATATTTACATTTTCCAAAACACTTGGGAGTTTCAAAGAGTTTAATGTTGTGTAATTTTGCATCAGTTTTTTATTATATTCTGTTAATGAGAAATATGCATGCCCTCACTATGTCCAAAATTTTGACTGGTATTGTATTGGGCACCATCATGAATTAAAACTAAATAGATCAAAGTTCCTCACTTTGAGTACTGATATACAGTATTATCCCAAAAACTTGGGTTTGGGCATTTTGATTCCAATTATTCACAACATCCATTTTTCCAACAAAATATAACAAGGTACAATTAAGACTTTTGCATAATACTGCAGTGCATGTAATTAAAATGGGAGAAATTTATGCGGTAACAGAAAAATTATAAGCGCCAAGTTTCATTTCAGTTTTTTGGGGGAGAAAGTGGGTCCAATTACACGTCTCTGCAGTGTGATGGACCGTCCAAATTACCCAGAACACGGTTGCTGCAGAATTTTTTAAAAGGAGAAAAAAAAACAAAAAAAAAAACAAAAAAAAAAAAACGCAGGACCTTTGGTGAACTGATGTCAGTTTAAAGATAGTGGGTATCTAATGATGAACACTTCTTCCCCTAATTTGTATTATTCAGCATAGTTCAATCAGAGCTACACATTTTAAATGAACCTGTGGAAACACAGCACCCAACTATTGCTACTGCTCAGACATGAAGACAACACATGAAGATGTTCAAGGGGTCCAAACTTAAAATCAAAGGTTGCTATAAAATAGCCAATTATTAATGAAAAGTCTTTTCTCAAGGTCATCCGTCTTACCACTGTTGAACGTCTCTCTTACACACACACACACGAACAGATTAACATCTCCTCCCACACAGTAACTCAACATGAAGTCTGAGCACCACAGATGTCAAAAGAAACTTGTGTGGAAGGACGGGTTCATTTTTTGGCAAAGGCATGCACACAAATAAACTCTCTCACACACACACAAACAAAAACAAAACAAAACAAAACAGTGAAACTGAGGGGGGGAGCAAATCCAAAAAAAGCAAAAGCACAAACAGGAATTCTTCCTCTATGGGAAAAACAACAGGTATGAGTAGATGCCAATCAAATGTGTTGTAAAGATTTTCTTAGTGATAGAGGAAGACGTCACACGATGAAAGGAAATGATTCAGAGGCAAACACGAGAGACGAGCGGAGTGTGGACAGAAGGACGATGAAGTCTGAACCATCATGAGTGATTCTACATTCTCATGCCCTTCTGTGAGATGAGACACAGTTTCTTTGCAGTAGAACTGGTCTCTTACCTGGCTGTGCATGAATTTAAGGTTGATTCCCTCCAGTGTGACCTGCAGTAGTCCACCTTCACCAGTCTTCATGTCCTGGACGGGGAACTCTCCGCCCAGTTCGGGACCTGAAGGATGGACACAGGAACAGGAATGTCTGAAAGCTTGTCACGTTCTTCTTACCTTACACAGACTGAAAGTACTTGGAAATTTCAATACTGCAGCAGTGCTTTATTAAACTTTAGGTCTGTCCATGTTTTATGTTATTATCAACATATATAGGTAATAATATCTATGCAATACTGACTGCTCTAAAATATTTAATTATTGAAAATAAAATACTATTTCTGCAATACTCTTAACACTCCTACTCAACAATCAAACTCTCAAAAGAAACAATGTCCATGTTAAAGAGAATAATGAATGAAATAAAATGCAAAAAGGAGCCCGTGGTTGCTCTAGCTCACTCCATACCTGGTTTAATGCTTTGCTGTCTTGCTGCAGCTCTTTCCATACTGTCTTTAACACAGTAGTAGAGTTCACGACACTGGAAAGCAATCAGAAAGTTATTTGATTTCAGGATCTTCTTAAGTCAATTTAACACAAGAGATGCAGACACAAGAAGCCTCTGACCTTTTTGGTATAGAACTTATTCAGCTGCGTCTCTTGGCCGTTGCGTCTCCAGAGACACAGCACCTTGGTCTTGGGGCAGTAGGTCATGTTGATGAGTTTCTCATACCACCAGCGTTCATAAACGGTACCAATGTTGCTGCGCAGGACTATGCAGTCATCGCAAACCTGGAACAATAAAGCACAAGTAAAATAAGCACACTCGTTCTATGTTCAGGAAAGTTTCAGACACTCAGACCATTTGATATTTTACAAAAAATATCCTTTGCTACAACCTTTGCGTTATGCTACAGGCACACTGGTGAAAACAGTGGTTTAAGACCACAGCATGACCTAAAATTACTGCGACTGTGTGTAATGTGGCTCCAATCTCATCTATGAGATGGTTACTTCAAAGACAGGGACTAAGTCTGCAACCACTCATGGTTGCCATCTTCAAAGCAACTTTAGTGCGCCAATTTGGCAATGAGATGGACTCAATCTGCTATTGGTTGGAGGCCAAGTCGGCAGTTACACGAACTCCATTTATAATAATGTGAAAATTACAATTCTTTTGCTGTTTGCATACACAGAAATGCACATCATCTACTTACATTTAGAGTCTAGCCAGAACCTCAGCCATCAGAAATTACTTCACAAATAGTGACACAGTTGCTGCAGTACAGCACTTTAACTGCAAAATAACATAGGCACTCTGCAAACTTGCTTTTATCTAGGACTATAACTAGAATACAACCAGTGTGACAGTTGAGTCCCCTGCTGGAAAGAGATACACAATCTGTCTGAGTTTGATACAATCAGACCAAGTCAGAAAATGATTGTTTGGAGATCAGTTGTTCCCAACAGGCAACCTGCGCAATTGCCTTGGGATTGAAAGTGCTTGTCCGGAGGTTGAAAGCAGTTACGTGCTCAACCTGTGAGCAAAAAGTTACAACTAGTAATCAATCTGATAATCTGGATAACCACAAATTCTTCCTAGTCACAAGCAGATTGCCCTCCTATTTTTACTCTAGTGTGACCGAGTCATAAAATGAAGACTTTGCATACCTCCATGAAAAAGATGTCTCCTGTAGTATCAGTGCCAGCATGAACAACAAATGTTTGTTTCTTGATGTGACGGCTTCCGCTGGGCCTGATGGACAGCTCTCGGCCGTTCTGCAAATGTAGTTCAGCACATATTTCATCAAAAAAATGAACTAAAGTTGAACTGGGTGAAATAAAACGAATACAAATTTTTACCATTTGAGCCAGTTTGTCAAGTATCTCGTTGATCTCTTGGCTATACGTGAGGCCGATGTGGGACTTGCCCATCAGGCGCCTCACTTTCTTCCTGATGTCATTTTTGTTCACCTACATGAAAACAAACAAACAAACACAAAAATCAAAGGTTGAGATATTCACAGGGAAACAAAAATTTGTGTATATTAACAAACAGTTTTACTGTGCTTTGAATGAACTGACAAACAGCACTCCGTACTTTCATCATTAGCATGTATGCAATCATGTTGTGCAGCAGGGTGGACAAAAGTCTGTCTTCATCATCCTCCAGGCGCTTACGGTCATGTTCTCCCAGTGACAGGTATCTATGTTGACATGCAACACAGAAGAACTTATTCACTGTCCACGATGAGTTTCATGGAGTACATATGAAAAAGGTGATGCAGCATAGTGAAAAAACCAAGACCGAGAAAAGAAAAAAAAAAAAGCATATGAAAATTAACATAAATCACAATGGCTGAACTAAAACAATGGCCATGTGGAACCTTTCGATCATCTCCTGAGGTCCTTGGTCCATGCCCATGCCCTCACGCTCCAACATAACAGCATCTAAGAAGGCATCCTCCCAGAACTGCACCTGGTCCCAAAGTGTGGAGCGCTCCTTACCTAGAAACATCAAGAAGACCGATGAAGCTCCCAAAATTTGAAAATCTTCTTTGTCTGCACCTGGGCTGGTAACATATTAACACAAACTACACCACATGCAGCCACAAGTGCAAGCTCTTTCAAAGACTTACATACATTTCTATAACCGGAAAAAATATGCGTGTATCAGGGTCTGATACATGCTGGTCGTTAACACCACTTACACACAATAAGGTTTATTGGAACATTTGGATGATCATAATTAAGCGCACATCAAAACAGGTCCAATGAAAACTAAACCAAAATGGTTTAGTTAAAACACACACACACACACAGCAGGTACAGTGTTGTCTGCTGCGGCTTTTAAGTGCCGTTTTTGTAACCTTTCCAAAATAACAAGTTAGTGGAGCTTCCCCCCCCCCTTTAGCCTCAAATTAGTTGCTTTCACTTTCCATTACATCATTTTTTCTCATCCCTATTACAATGTGGTAATTGGTCACTAGGAATCTTGACATTTAACAGTATCACTCACCAGCTGGTTGTTTGAGTGTGTTCAGCTGGTAATTACATCTCTAACAGCACTTAAAGGTAACACTCATCCAGTGTGCAAACCCATGAAATGTTAGGCTGTTAGGTTAAAATGAAAGTTAGAGGGAAAATGTTTGTGAAGAGAAAAATCAAAGAAACATTAACTAAAAGCTCCTAGTTTAACTGTGATCTTCCTGTGAGACATCTTCCTATTGCTCACATGCTCTACCCCTCTGTATGTTTAACACAGATGTGCAAGGAAAAAAGAAAACCCCACAGAGATTAAACACAGAGCTAGCTGGGGTGAACCGTGGATACGCTCCACAAACACAAAGGAATTAAAGGGCAAAGGCAAGAGATCAGCCCTACTTAGTGAAAAGGTTTCCATGGCAGCATCCTCTAGTTGATCCCAAACGGAGCTCTTATCACGGCCTGGAAGAATTCCCCATGAGGAGCAGCAGGAGGGAAAAAAAGCAGCAAAAGCAGGAGGGGGTTAGGTGAAGAGGTGAGTAGGTTTAATGGCAACAACAAGAGCGGAGCGAGTCGAAACCCACACGAGAGGAACAAAAACAAGGAGAAACGGACAAAGCAAGCCCAGATATTCACAGAACAGAGCTTGGCTTGTTATTTTATAAACAGCACTCAAGGAGATGAGCCACTGTCTTAAGTTCTTACTTTAGTTTGACATTCTGTTTTGTTACACAGAGTCACAGTTAGATGCTATTTTTTCTGCTGTTGCAAATTATAGTCATTCAGAAAAAGTCAGACTCACTCAGGGGTGTTAATTCATCAGCAAAGAAAATTAGTCATTTGCACAGGTTAGGAAGGAGTGACATATTAAAGGAAAAACCTGGCAGAGAATAAAGCATTTCTATCTTATTAATGGGAGCGATCAAAGATGACAATTGTTCCAGCTATAAGGCCTATAGCTGGCCTCACAATTAGAAATATCTGTATATGCTTTGATATAAAGTCACCAAAATCTTAACCAAATGTATATCTATGGAGTTTTTGGACTCCATTGAGTCCAAAGTCAACAGCACTCTGAACCACTCTGAAAGCATCAAATGAGGGAATGTTTTTTGGAGCAGTGATGTCTGGGCCTTCAGTAGAGTTTCAGACACATGGAGAATCAATGGAGAACACTGAAACTGTTATGCTGGCATGTAGTGGGCTACTACTATTATTACAGTTATCTTTACAGTTTATTTTATTTTTTAGACAAAACAGCTTTTAACCTTTAGCTGTAGTTTACTGGTTTGTAGCATTTAACATTGCATAATCCTAAGTCATCACATGTCTGACTTCTGCTTTGCTCTATTATAAGCAACTCCCAAATTAGTGAAAGTTCATTGTGATTACATTAACTGGCAAACCAAATTAGGAAGTTGCGTAAGTTAAAGCAAGTAAGGGGTAACTGAAAGTGCTGCCGTCTTTACTTTAGTGGAAGCACCAATTTTAAGTTGTTAGCACAGCAACAAAGAACAATCTGCGGAAGCAGAAGAGAAGAAATCCAAGTTTGTTTGTTTGGTTCTTTTAGAAACATAGGAAAGAAAGTTTTTACCAAGCATCAGCTGTTGGAGCAAACTGTAAGAGAAAGCCTTAGAACAAGAGAGCAGGAGCCTACCCAGCAGGCCTTCGAAAAGGTAAATCCTCATACTGGTGTCCTCAATGGGCTGTGCAGGCAGCCCCTTTGCCAAGACAGGTAAATGATCTTTTACACCAGGTTTCAGAGTGTGGGTCTTCCCCTTTGGAAACAAGACAAAGTGAACCAGAAGCTATTGCAATCACCCGAAATATGTACACAAATGTGCAAATATAGAAAACTAGCTTAAATTAATTTACATTCTTTGACACCATTTGAGCTTTAATGCAACACAAACACTGAAGTGCTGGAAGGCGTAGGTTTCCTTTGTTTAATCTTAGTTAAAGAAACAAAACAAACTATTTTCCACTTCAACTTTTTCAGGTTTTAACCTCTACTGGTAAAGTAACTGAACTGCAACTGAACCTTGAAATCCCACCAAGGTCCAGTACCTTTTGTGAAGCTTTCACTTATTTTAACTTGTGAAGTCATTAACACATTTCCCCAACAGTGAGTCCTTTACTTACAAACACTGAGCTGGTGGCTGGGTTGGTTTCAATCTCGCTGTCAGACAGAGTCCCCCTGGACTGAGTTAAATGAGGGGCGGTTCTCCCGCCAAGGCCATCGCCTGCTGTGCTGCTCAGATCACTGTCAGCTCCAAGAGTCTCTCCAGAGCTATTGCTTATCTACAAAGTAAAAACCAAGGTGTAAGAACAATACAGAAGTGGGGAAAGTTTATTCTTGGGAGTATTTACTTACTAAAAAACATTAAAAAAAAAAAAAAAGAAGCACAGTATAACTGCTTAAACAGTTATACAGCATATTCCTCATCTTAACCCAGCACTACACCACATTCAGTCATGAAGTTCATCCAATGATTCAGTAGTTTTAAAAACCACCTTTAGCAGATATACCTTGAAATAATGTTTTTTTTTTCTGTGTAATTTTATCAACCTCTCACACTGTGGAAGAATTTTGGCCACAACACACTTCTTTACTCTGATACTGCTGTTTCTGTTCATTGAGGTTTATGTGCATTTCTCCTATGCACAGCTCTCATAAGGACCCACCACATCATTTCAATCATAGTCAGGTGTGGGCTTCAACTGGTCCATTGCAACGTCTTAATTCTTTTCTTTTTCAGCTGTTCTGCTGTAGATTCACTGCTGTGCTTGGGATCATTGTCCTGCTGCCCTACAAGATTTAGCTGTAGAAACAATAGCCTCAGATTTGACTCTATGGTATTCAGTGACTGTGAGGTGCCCATTTTTATTCTTCTTAACATCACTGATGACTACATGTTTTTAAATGGTTGCACTCTTTGAGAATGACATCTGCATCATTTTTATATAATTACTTTTCTTCATGGAGAGGCTGAAAACTCATCATCTAAAGACATTTGGCATTTTCAGTCTTCACTAAATCTATAACCTAGCAACAGCAACGTCACAGCCCTCAGAGGACTGGTTTGTTTGATTACAGCTAACAATATGCTAACACATACCACCCACAATTCTTGCTTTTTTTTTAAATTACTTTGTAGGTGGAATAAACAGAAATTTAGTGACTAATATCTGAGTTGGCCATGCCCTACCACTGTGCTGGCCTCTGAGTCCTGGCTGGTGCTCCTTGTCAGGATCGGTGGCTCTGAGCTTGCTACAGATTCGGTGTCACTCTTCTGTAACCCAGAAGAAAAAAAACAATACAGTGGTATTTTTATATGTAATGGTATTTTTAAGGGAAGCAGTTTTATGACATTTAAGGAGCAACATCAAAAATTGAATACTGCAAGAATTACAGGCTCTAGCAAAAACATAGACAAAGACTGGGGAATTAGATTGAACTATTAAGCTTTTATTTTTTAAACCTAGTTTAATCTTCTCTCTGCTTCACACAGGTTTTCGCACAGTGCTGCATATACAAACCTGAGATCCAGATGTTACACTCAGGCCACTATCAGCACTGATTTGGGATTTCTTCTCCTCTGCATCTGTCACCTGGGGGCGCTGCTGCTTTGCTCCTTCTGACCCTGCAAAATAGGCATGATTATAAGCACATTTTCATGAAGACAACTACTCTGCCTTCTTACCTTATTCAGAGCCGCCTCACTCAAAGCCAGCACAGCACAGCGACACTGACGCTACATCCATCTGAAGTGCCAAAGCCTCAATTTAAACACTGCGTTGCACTTGTGCACAGCAAAGCATACAGTATAACACTAGCTTATCAAATACGTTTGGTATCAAAGACTTGGTGCCTTAACCTGACTCTAGCTGAAAAATACAGTAAGAATCAAAAAATTAATAATTACTGAATCTTAAAAAAAAGTTCTCTAATTATTTTATTTTTATCTTTCCATATAAAATACTGGTGTTATAATGAAAAAAAAAAAAAAAAACAGCTTAAGTTGTTCAAGACCAGACAGAGAAAAGACAGAAGGGGCAAGCAGAGTGCAGTAAAATTGGGAAAAAGTTACAAATGAAAACAAAACTGCCAGAGCGTGTGACATTACGTCTCAGTCAATGCTGCAAATGTGGCCCAAGTTACACCAAAAACAGACACAGGCAGTTAGGCATGCAGACAAACTGATGGACGGTAAAGGAGACATTTTCTGTTTCAAGTGTGATTTGCAATTTGTTCCGTCACCTCCACAGGTGCAGATGGTGACAAGTACATCCTGACCCTTCTTTGTTCCTTTTCCTTTTTCCCCCCTGGGATTTTGTGACATTTAACTTTTCTAACATTTCATAAGGCTTTTAAGTGTACCTGTGAAATACTGGCTGCAAATACACAGTTTACAGCAAGCCACTTGAAACTGGAAAGAATACAGTTAAAAGAGGAGGACAGGGCAGCAGGTATTCATATCTGTTCATCGTAATGCATGTTTGCAAGGAAAAGAAACACACTGGTAAAACAAAATTACATATTGCTGGAGCTAAAGCCAGTAACTAAAATGAAATTCCCATTTTTTTAAAATTTTTTTTTTTAAATGTCAAGTAAGTTCCACAAGATTTTGGAAACAGCCTCTATTAAACACAGCATGGCATATTTGAAAATAAAAGTCTTTCTTTTCCCTAACAGTATTATATTTGTGTAAAATGCTTTAACCTTAATTATGTTATAGGAAAAAAAAGAAACAGCCTGATACATATCTTATTTGTAATTTAGAATAAAAGTAAGAGTAAAATCAAGACCTGTGTGACTATATTTCTTGGGTTATTCTCCTTCATTTCTTTTTTATTTATTCATGTATAAAAGATCCTGGTAAGTTTGAAAAGGTAGACAGAAGGTGGCAGGAAAAAAAGGTCAGCAGCTGAACACCCTAATCTTTTTCTTGTTGGTTTTTTTTTGGTGTGTGAAAAGTCTCTTACTCTGTTGTTTTTCCATAGCTTTTTGCTTATCCTGGTGCTTGCTCCACAATTCTACCCAAGATGCATTGCAAGCAAGGAGAGAAAGACAGAGAGAGAGTCAGAGAGCTGGTTGAAAAGGCATGTATGGTGGATGAGCATTAAAATCAAAAGCAAAACAAAGTAAGCATTGAGAATCTGTCACTATTGACGGGAGGTATTTTGTAATGTTTGCATGTAGCTCTGCTTAAATCTGGAAAATTTTAAAAAAATAGAAAAAGAACTGCTATTTTGTTACATTAAATCCATCGTGTGTAACAGCTACTAAGGGAACATTACAACACACCCGTAGTTCCTGGCACAAAGTCCTGGAGAGCCACACAGTGACGTCAGAATGAGCTTTTGCTCTAATTACAGGCCACTGATTTGCATTTATTGCATTTGTCTGGCTCTCCAGAGCACAAGTAAGACAGCGAGAGAGAGAGATCAGGAGATAGAAAGAGAGCGAGTGAGAGAGAGATGGTTGATTTGGAAAAGAGCATGGGATGGGGTTGAGAGGCCGATTAGCCAGCATGTGAAATGGAGCAGTTGCAGAAGCCAGGATGCAAGTCTCACAGCTTTCTGTAGAATTGAAGGTGCAGCTTCTAACAAGAAGAGAAGGGGGTGCGGGTAGGAGAGGCGTCAGGGTGGTTTAGCTGAGAAAGTCCCCTGTATACAGACCCAGAATAACTTTTGGAAATTGAAATCCTAAAGAGATTATTAAGGATTTTTCCAATTACTTCCATCTGGACCAATAGAAAAGCTTCTTAGGTGACATTTGCATTCTTACTGGGACTGTTTACTGGGGAGTGATTCTTCCACCCTCCATGCTGAGAGCAAAGGGAGCTGCTATTTTCTACAGCACGCCTTGCAGAAAACCTGCAGTGAGGGCAGTCTCGACTACTGATGCGCATACCTCTGGTTTCCCTCATCCACTACTGCAGATTTACGTATTGGAAGACCAAAACAATGACATGCATTCAAGGTGCCGAGAGGCTAACGACAGAACTCTGGGAAGGAGGCAAACAGGGGCACAGATGTTTAAGGGAAGGGAGACAAGCACACGCAGTCCAGGCTGAAAGACAGGGACATATTCCAGACACTTTGCAAGGCTTTCATCATGTCTGCAACCAAGGCCTCGTTCTGAATTTGAATTTTGAAAATCATTTAAGCAGAAGATTATTGTTATTATTGTTGTTTTGTTTTTTAGTTTGGCTGCCCACTCCTGCGATTATTTTTAGTCAAAATGTGTGGAATATTATTGCCCTGCAAGAATCGGAGTCTGGGACAAGTGAGGGGATCTTTCTTTGAGACGGCTGGAGGAGGGGAGGGAGACTGGTATTAAGGGTGATGAGCTTGTAGGGGGAGGGGATTTTTACAGTGCACATGCAACCGGGCTGGAGTGGTGTACACACCAATCGAGGCAATAAAGTTCTCCTCATTCAGACTCCGGGTATCAAAATGGCGGGCTCCTTTGCCCGTTGTGTGGTGTGGCAGCTGCAGGTGGGGAATATTCAGAAGGCCCTGAGGTCTGGCAGTCTCCATACGACCAGAAGGACTCTCTTTACTCCCTGGGCTGCCAGCACTGTCTGTGGGGCTTCGCTTGCGCTTTTCTGGGTCTACCGAGTTACGGAAATTAAGGGGCCAAAAACAGAGGTCATCAAAATTACAGAAAAACAAAATAAGCGGAGGGTTAAACTGGGAATTGATTAAAAGTAAGAAAAATCACACTTTTAGTGCTTCGAAGTCTAACATGCAACACAAAGCTTAATATAAACAGTGCAAAGACGGACAAGTGTTAGTAGCACAGGCTCGCTGCCGTTACACTCCTCAGCACAAAGAATCTTAAACAAGCTGAGAAAAGTTAAAAAAAAAAAAAAAAAAAAATCCTCTAACTCACTCATTTCCACTCTTCCGTGTTAAACGCATGAGACATACCTTTGGTTTGATAATGTGTACGTGCTATTTCCAGCAGGCTGAATACACTGGCCATTCCCCCGAGGCCTGCATTAGTGTAGGAGTGCTCCAGACTGGAAACGGTGCACTTCAAGATGTCCAACATGCCTTTGTACACCTTCCTGTTCACCTCCTGGAAACAAATCACAGTAACATGGTTTCTACTGAAAAACTGAATAGAAAAATACAAACAAGCTTCCATAGTCAAAGACTATTATATCATTTCAAAACCTTAGACAAGTCTCAGTTATTAAAGGCAAACAATACTTTGAGCAAGTCCCATATTGAAACACTTCATATATAATCATATATAATCTCATGGAATTATTATTCCAATAGTTATATTCTGAAAATTAAAAAAACCCAAAAGTTCACTGTTCTTCTAAGTGTTTATCCACAACAAAAAGATGCAGGATAAGTTGCTCTCGAAAATCTTGTGTGATGGAAGCAGCTGCAGGAAGCCAACAGTGTGACCATCACTCAAACTCAAAGAGTACCAACCAGGGATGGGAGGAGAGGGCAGAAAGTATACCATAACGTTATACATTAATGTATTTATACATTATGGGGGGCTAGGACTCTTATTGAAAAGCTGTTCTTTTGTCACTTTTTGCAGTGATTATGTTTCAAACGAAATAACGACCGCTAGTGAAAAAGGAGAAGAAATCCTACAGCCAAGCACTTTTACCAGATAAGTGCTTTGACATGCTGCAGAGTGGTGGAACTGTGGTTAGCTTATTTTGTTGCATCTGTATATGCAAAAGCCTGGCAGGTTGACATCAAACACAGCAGAGCCTTAGAATACTGTTTCGGAACTTCCTTCTATATTGTTCTGGCTCAATACTGGACCAATTCCAAATGTTTCTGTCCAGATTAATCATTTAGACCAAACAAAATGGGAAAATATAGCCCAGGTTTAAAAATACTCGTGGTACAGGCAAGCGCTGTCATGGAGTAATGAATAAGAACAAAGATCTCACCACATCCCGAATGATCTCCTGCCTGGCATCTTCCTCCGACTGGACGGCTCTGTTCAGCTTACTCAGCACAAACACACGAAGCTGCTCGTTCTCCAACAGGCGGCGCACCTTTTTCATATTGAGCCAGCCGACTCCCTGACCATCCAGAACACTCTGCACTACTTCCTTAAGGAACTGCTGGTTCTCACTGAATGGACATAACACAGGTTCAGTCACACTAAACACAGCAATTACACAACAATTAAAATGCATCCAATCTGTAGCCTTTAGCTTAACAAATACAAAAGAATTAAGAAATACTTGCAAATCTAAGCTTTAATCTAAAATAGTTTACTACCTCGTGTTGTTTACCCGGCCCTGAGGAGAGGGCGATTCTCTTTTCACAGTCGGACTGTGTTTGATCACTGAAGACTTCTGGTCAACAAGTGCTCGAGGTGCGCGTGCGCCTGGAAGAACAACCGCGACAATTATGTTTCTAAAACGTCACAAAATAATAACACACTTAAACTACAAACTACTAGCTCGCTACACAGAGGAGCACTGGATTAGACTCACACAAGGGCACTTGCTAACCAGGAATTGTAATCCAGGGGGGGGAAGGAAAAGAAAAAAGAAAAAAAAAGAAAAAAAAAAAAACAGCTTTCAAATCAGATTTTTATAAGATTCAACATCAGATAGGAAAGAAAGCAGTTTACATCACTTTGTGAAGAGGACAAACACTGAAGGTTATCTACTGCTGAACACACAAATTACTGGCGTTGCTAGAGTCTATTATTACAACAGGAGAAGTGAAGGACAAATCAAACAGGGACATGGTGCAGACACTCTTCTTCTCTCGCTCTCTACACACAAACACACACAGGAGTCCTAATGGTGCTCTTGGTGGTGGCATCACACATTAGCAGAATAGTGATTTGAGGTCAGTGGGAGGACAGTGTGTAGCAAAACTACATCAGTGATAACATGCATGAAGGAAAATAAAGACGTGAGTCGATGGATACCACAATGCAGTAGATGTTGGGGCTGTGGCAATCATTTTATCATTGTACTATAAAATGATCAAAAAAATGATTCAAGTCCAAGTATTGCAATTTCCAAACCATTTTTTAAACCTTTACCTAACTGTGTGTGCTACATTTAAGAAATCTAAACGCTGTTACACATTCAGCCATTTCAGACAAAAATAACTTCCACTGATCTGATATTTTATTATTGTTTTTCTATTCCAGCTACACCGTGTTGACTCAAACTACACGTTTCAAACAGCCTTTCCTAATAGAACCCGCTCCTTCTACAATTCACCCTGTATGTGCCAGCGTTATTGCTAAATGCTAATGTGCGACACACCTGTTTCGTTATGTCAGTTAACAAGTCCAGTAAAAATTATTCAAACACAACAGACGCATTCTCAACAACACCAATCAAAAAAAGGATTAAATGGAGCTATTTCACTATAAATGTAACATAGAAATAACAAAAAATAGGCATAACTGGAGGAAGCCTGACATTGTGTTCAGTCTGGTGGCCCAGTTCTAAAATTGATCAAAGGTTCCTTTCATTTGCTGACAGAGCATGCTGGTTCAGACACAGAAACTCTGCTTTGACTCATCTGCAACTAAAATGGCCAGTCATGCTGTGGCAGCAATAACCAACAATATGAAAGGATGCTGTCCATTATAACCACACATATAAACATAACACACTGGAGCACATCAAGCTTCAGCAGTTTTTAAGGCTGGGTTGGGTGAGGAGGATCCCCCTAAAAGTAGGGGATGGAAATCTTCCTTTTTTCTTTCATCACAAGCTGGTTTACTTCCACTTTTATATGGCAGTGGGGATCTATTGTTTATTTCTGTTGTTGAAGTTTTATTGGAGATCAATGCTGCGACTGCACAAGAAGAATTTTTCAGCATGCTTTAGTCTGAAAACCAATAACTCATAGCTGTTCTTTCGGTTTTCCTTATGATTTATTGTGGAAGGGATGGCAACTGAAGCAGCACTTGAAACACACGGGCAATTTTCGAGTATGATGAATGTTGCTGCAGGAAGAGGGTGGAGACTGCATATGGACTGTATCCACTGTAGATATGAACAGATAAGTCTGAGGCCAAATGAAAAGAAGCTTGTTGGTAACAAACCACAGGAAACTCAGTTGAGTCTCTGGATAGAGAAGCTTTCATAATTTTTTGTTTGTGGCTTCTTACAGAAGCTAGAAAACAGGGGTCAAAGGCTTGGAAGACCTGAGTAAAAACAAATGGAAGTGAGATCCATCTGCAAACCACTCTGAAGCCTGGAAATAATAACATACAACTGTAAAGCAGGTCAGGGTACAATCATTGGTCAGATTTTTGCACTGACTGAGCCAGGTGGAATAACAAATTCTGTCAATAAATCAGAAACACTGATTCATGATGATAAAAATGAAATAAATCTGTAAAAATATAACAGGCATAATTTTAAGACATGATTTAGAGTTAAGAGATTTTGTGTGGATCAGGTGACAGAGTTGGTTGCCCCACCATTGTCAAAGGAATCAGTGGGTTCTCATTCCTAGCATTCGTTTCAATCTCTCCCCATGCGATGCACCTCCCTGTCTATTCCTGAGAAGCTTTTCTCATTACACATATCCTGATTGGCTGGTGACTGCAAAGTACACCCTGCATAGAGCTCTACTGCACAATCATTATTCAAACACCTCTTCTTGTTTCGCCATATATTATAGGGTAGCCAGCTTATCCATCCATAGGCAGGTGGTGCTTAGCCAACTTCTCCATCACCAGGCACTAACTGCCTTTTTGCTTCACCTCACCCTGAGCATGAGTCTTTACCGTAGGCTGGGACATCCCACCATTTAGCTAAGCTAGTTTCTTTGTACAGTTTAGTATGCCAGCTAACACATGCTGTCCTCTTTGTCAGCACTGTGCTTTGTCAGACAGACTAACAACAGAACAAACCAGAGTGGCCACAGACCATTTGTACCATATGCTTTGCACTTTGCCTCTCATCAGAGGGAGGCCACTTTTGCCTCCCTCTGATGAGATCTCTGTAGGCAGACGGGCCATCCCTTGAAAGCCAGCAGACTGCAAACATGCTAACCCTGCTGGACCATAACTACTGCTTTACCTGGCCACAGCCAGCATGCCGACAGATGATGGAAACAAGAAAGGAGCCGGGGAAACCATACCACATGCTGGCACCAGCTGTGGCTCACAGGTGCCAAAGGTAGACCTAATGCAATTGGATTATGAGGAAGATGATAAAGACAGCTAGGAGCTCTTCATATGGCAGTGAGGACGAAGCAGTGAGGACGAAGATGAAACTTTCTTCCCCTCCACTCAGGCCGCCAAGCTCAACACTTGTGACGACTTCCAGGGGGGACAAGTAGACCCCATCAGCCTCCCCCACTCCCAGCATAGATACGAAGAACATTTGGAAACAAGTTCCATCTAGGCCGACTATACCTTGTCCCAATGTAGTAACAGAAACCACCAGATCAAGCTAAAAAATTAAGAAATTGTCCCAGGCCACCAGCATGGCAAAAAACAATGTTTCCTCCACGTCGCTGCTCACAAAGCAGAGCTATTTGAGAACTTGGCCCCTAAAACTGACCCAAATATGAGGTAGGAGACTAATGTGACTATGGACATTTGCTTCAGCATGCAACAGTCTCAAGTCCTGTAATGTGCTCTTGTATAATACTACTGTTGTTCCCAGAGCTATGGTCAAAGGTCCAGTAGCCCTATCGTTTAATAAAAAAATAAATTAACAAATAAACAGCTTGGAGACATTGCTCCCCCAACAGGGGTCTCCTATCCCTCTCAGGAAGCACGCTGCAGCTAAGGTATATAACAACCTACACATATGATGCATTTCTTACATCCTTTTTTTCCATCTTGTGTTTCATTTGCTTCTCTGGGTTTAATAGTTTTATAACATATTGTTCTCTTTTTCCTGTGATTGCTGAAAATATCTGCATTTGTTTTAAAATTTTGTGATATTGCTAGTGAAATAGATGAGGTTAAACATACTGTGGAGTGAACAGTTAGAAAGAACAGTCACTATGAATGGCAGTGCGATAAGACAACACTGGACCTTTAATGACAAACACAGTGACTGAAATGGAGAGAGACACAAGGAATGCTGGGAGATGTAATTGACTGGCTTGGAGAAGCATGCAGCTCACGCGATAAAAGGGCAGAACCCACCTTCTCCGCTCCCCGGGCCGGCCTCTGTAATTATCTCCATTAGAGAATTTAGCCCAAATACTGCACACAAAACCCAGAATTAGTGCCGCGAAAAGGTGGACAGAGAGAGGGACACCGGCCCAGACACAACCAGTCTGAACATCAACCCATAATACAACACACATGCACACTCAACATGGTGTCAAACAATAGAAAAAAAAAATTACTGAAAAAAAAAAAAAAAAAAAAAGGGTAGACAGAAAAGAGAAATACACAGTATGTACTGATGATGGTGTTGACCCTGAAAATGTTGGATAAAATGAACAATGCCAGCAACATGTTCAACATTTACAACCCAAGTAAGAGCAGAGTATTGCTCATACTTTGTTGTGCACACATCAGTAGCCTGAACCACATGAATAATGCTGAACAGTTCAACATAGACAGTGTAAATCTAGTGCAATGGTCTGAGTCCCTTCTTTTTGAACATGTGTGTGAAGGAATTTATCACTAAGTGATTATCTTGTTTCAAGAATTAAAAACAAACCAAAATAGAAAGCAGTAAAATACTCAAATCTAAAATCATATTTGTTAAATAGTTCATTAAATCAAAAAGAAAACACCACCAAACAAGCAAACACAATAGGTTAAGAGACAAGCGGCCAGTGGGAGATAAACAGATCATTCAAAGACTTAAATGTTACTCCATTATATATAAGGACTTGACATTTTTCCTCTAGCGGTAAGGATGAGCAGATGCCACACCAATAACAGATTATAGTCAAAAATCTTTTGACTGTAAATGTGTGCGTCACAGTGCATCAAGAAGACTCCCAACAGGCACACAAAGAGGGATGGCAAAGAAACAAAGGGGAAGGTAGGGGTTTAGATCTGTGGTGTTATAGGTGTGTCTTAGTCCTATACTAAGATATAAAAGAGGTATAAAGATAAGCACAGGTCACTTCAAGGTTAAAGAAATGCCTATTCAAGAGGTTACAAACTATCACACCAGACATAACATACCCGGGCTTTCAGGGGAATCTGGACAAAGACAAAACACATCAAAATCAAAGGAACAGAACATTTTCTATGGCAGCTATTCCACATGGTGTGGAGCTATTGAGTTAGTTTATCGTGCTTTACCTGTTTTATTTTTTTTAATTTTGTTTTGTTTTTCTCTCAGCTAAAGTGAAAATCCAGCCTAAACAGAATTCATTATTGAATTTGAATTTGCTCATCTCTGCAAAAACAATCTGCACAAGAACATGAAAATAATGTGAACTCTGTTTCTGAGTGGATTTTCCCAATAAGACTCGAGAGAAATTTATTTATTTCATATATCCTCAATATTCTCCTTTAAATAGTGCCATATATGTTTGCCAATCCAAAAGGAGGAAAGTCAGGCTACAAAAAAAGCAATTCTACAAACCTGCTTGCTCCACTTCCTCCTCAATATCAAAATTAAAATATTCTTTTTACCCCAAAACGAATTAGAAAAAGAAAAGAAAGGCAGAGAAGGAAAGTAAATTAATCAGTCAATAATATAAAAAAAAACTTAAATTAAATTAGAATAGCATGTAATTTAAACATCCAAAATTGTATAATTGAGTAAATGAAGCCAGTGATGAACAAAAAAAATGTATCAAAATCATTATTTTGCCCATGATTCCTATTTTTATTTTTTTTCATATCCCCACAAAATATATTATAATTGTTTTAATCACCGCTGAAACCACGCTGAACAGATGAGTATACTGAACAACTGTAAAAGTGTTCACATTAGCCACCTACCTTTTAGACTGGGGAACGGTGTTGATTTCTCCCTTGCTGCCTTATTAGGAAGGGCAAGATTGGACAAGCTGAAACTTGTGCCGTGGTTCTTGTAGAGATTGCCTGTAAAAGGAGTGATGAGAAAAATCAAATACTGCTTTGTGTTTGAATTCCTCGTCCAGCATGTTAGGCTGCAGTTTATATCTGTGTTTATCCAGATCTATATCATATGCATATACAGTACACACATTAAATATACTGTCTTTGGCCGTGAAATGCTATGGAGCCTTAAAAACAAGATGAAATGACGATGCAATAGCAAAGGCTGTGACATACCCTACCTTCATCAAAATGTTGGTATAACTTTTTATGACATACATAAATGCCATATCTCAATATCAATACTATAGCGACACCATATGTTTACATTCCCTACTGAGCACAACAACAACAACACAAGCAGTGTGTTGGTTGTGATGGATAAGCGGTTTTATTTTTAGGTAAAATGTACAGGGAAAATAGTGCATATGCTACTTTTGTGCTTACATTTGACTTCTGCTGTATGTAATGCTGTCACTATTATTGCACTATAATACTGCTGCTAAAAAAAGTTTTTTTTTCCCCTATATTGACATAAACATCAAAAAAGTCCTTGAACTGTAATGATTTAATTTTGAGAATATATTGCAAAAACTCTGTTTAACATCGCTGATTCTTATCATTAAGTTTGGTAAAACATGTTCTCTCTCTCAAAAAAGCCTTTGGGAAAACGAGGAAACTTGAACTTAGAAAGTTAAATAATTCAAAAGCAAATATGTAAATAAAGTATGACTCATTATAACAGATTTCATACAGAAACAAATCTCCTAATGTAACTCATCTCATCAACCTTATCTGGTCTTTCTGGCACTGCTGGCTACATGTTCTCCATCTTAGCATACAGTTGCTTTTTCTCCATATTCAGATCAATCACATTACATTGCCTCAGGTTAGCCGACAATACAATAATATTTAAATGTTCTTACTGGCAAAGGACATGAGTCCTCCAAATCCATCATTGCTGTTGTTGGAAATGGTGGAGTTTGGTGAACTGTTACGCGAGTCTCCTTCCCCATCGGACTCTCCTGGGAGCCTCAGGCTACTGGGGCGTAAAGGACGCTGTGTCCTAAGGAAATAAAATGGTGAAAAGATATTACAGTGCATCGTTGACACGGGAAAATATGCATACACCACTGGTAACCCTCCAGCATTCACACTGTATAACATAACACCACCAAAGATTCAAGACCATGAATGAAGAGAGTATTCTGACATGCTAGGTTTGGAAAGAGATCATTGCATGGTCAGAGAGCCCATTTGAATGAAGATAATGCATTCATTCAAGCGATGAACAAGCTTAACACACTTGTTGCCATTGAGGTTCTGGTTGAATCGAGGGGTGTATGATTCCACTTGCTCTTCTGCATCAGGGTCATCCTCTGAGGGGAAGCCATACTGAGGCTCAAAGTATGGGTTGTCATACTCTTGCTTTTTGTTGGTATGCTCCACCAGACCAGCATCAGCTGCAGGTCTGAGGAACGGCTGATTGGCCAATCCCGGCACAGGGTTCTGTAAAGCAGCACTTGCTGATGCCTCAATTTCAGGTACTTCCCCTTGCTCCTAAAAAACATGAAAACACATATGAAGGGAATTCTGTAAATGTTCCTCAATGTGCACAACTATCATGCTGAAAAAGATACACACTCAACAGATAAAGACGGTTTGTACATGCTTATCATAAACCAAAGAAGATTTAGTTCATCCAAAAGTAAAGAAAAGAAGGTTAAAGAGGACCAGCTTACACCAGTCTATTTAAACTTGGAATTTATTTAGAAAGATCACATACATGGTTGACCCCCTGGATGATTGTGCTGGGGCTTGAGCTTGCAGTTGTGCTAGAGCTTGAGCGAAGAGGCTGTCCATCAGAAGGCTCAGCAGGTCCGTCCCCACTGGGTGGTCCTTCAGGGCCATGCCCTTCCCTGAAGTCATGGTAGTCTTGAAACTCAACCTCACTAGCATCTCCCAGTGCTGCATGGGTGGGCGGGTCCAAGCCTGAGACAATGAAGTTAAATATTACAACAGAGGAAATGCTATGAATGTGGTCAAAGTGGATCATTGGGCAAGATAACCACATACTTGGTGTGTCTCCCTGGATGTCACCTTGAATCATCTCACTCACTAGGTCTCCAAGTGAGGAATAGGATGAGCTGGAGTCGTCGTAAGCCTCACTGTCACTGCCGCTGCAACAAATTGAATTTATCACTACCGACAGCAATCAAAGGGAAAATATTCTAGTATATGGCAGAATTAAACAAAAACCCAGATAGCAGACTGAACTGGATTAAACAGAAAGACCTTGGTTTAATCCTACCTGTCTGTGGGGTCAGACTCATTGCCTTCATCCTCCAGCGGGCCAGCCATAGCCTCAACCAGTTGGGAGCTTCCATCATATACTCTGTAGACCACTGGCTGCAGCTGATGTGCATACCATTTGGGCTTGTCTCCAATTAAGGAGGGGTCAAACACATCTAAAGAGAGATATTCAACAGAGTTCAACACAAATTCTGTAATGCATACTCACATAAAAGACAACCTATTATGATCTTTACTGAGTCTTACTGTTATGGATCCTCTGAAAGGCAAGGTTTGTGGGATTGAGAGCCCACTCTCCATAGAACTCTACGGCCTGGGTGTGAGAAAGCTTGTCTGCAAAGGTAGAGCGTCTTGGCCGAGATGCAAGAAAAGATGTTGACTGAAAAGCAACCACTGGCCGCGGGAAGAGGCGCAAAGTGCGAGTGTGCATCTGGAACCCCTGAAGAACATTTGGAGAGTTGAAAAACCGTACCATGGCAACCCTGCAAGACAAAGAAGTTTTAATTAATTTTTTTTATTTCATTTTATTTATTAAGATCAGTGTGACTTGCGTGTTAACAGAAGCTCAGACAGATGCTGATAAACCCTGACAGTTCAATGCTTGCCTGGTAGCTACGTCCACAGAATCGACATCATTGCCATAAATTAGAGGGTTGAATTCGGTGGATGACGGTGAAGCTTTATCTCGACCAGGCGGGAGCAGGGGCATCTCCTGACCTTCCTGAAACTTCTCCAGGTTGAGAATTGGTTGGGTGTTCAAACTCATGCTGGTCAAAGCCTAGAACAGGTACCGGTGACATTAATTACAAACACAGCAGTGGCTCTGAATACAAAAACACTGCAGTGTGATAGACCACACCCACATTTGGCATCAACATTTAGTTGGAATATAAATTTCTTTACTTAAATTTGACAGACTGGCAGGCAGAATTGAAACAAATGCGGATTTGATTGGAGAGCCAATGGCTGTTATAGGAAGCAATTCTGCTGCTTAGCAATGTACTAATATTAGATTATATACCAGAGTCCCACCCCATTACATTACTTAAAGCAGCTAAAGGATGAGGTTTCCATATGTTGATGCCTGCAGTGGGTGCGTCACTTTGGAGTAGGAGGAGCAGAGGAGGGAGTAAGTTTGCTTTGAGGGGACTGCTGCAGACTCAAGAGTCAATGTTTAGCTTAGCATAATGGAACATTTAGTTGCTGCGTCTGGATGAATGTTAACTTTGTCAAAGTGATCAGCTTCATCATACAGGATCTTGTTTTCGTTACGAGAATACTCACTGATGCCAAGATTAGATGCACGCACATTCAGTCATGCTCAAGCCAGAGCTAAGCAGTGTATCAAAACACTGGTTTGCAACATTCTGTGACGCTGTTATGCATTTTTGGTCTTGAAAATAGGAAACAAGTAGAAGTGACAAGCAAAATAATGTGAGACAGAGAAGATATCCGTGCAGGGGGCATGACACATTCCACAGGAGGAGAAATAAGTAACCTTATTCTCAGAGGAGAAGATCTGCTTTTGGGTGATCACGGTCAACCTAACCAGACACTAGGAAGGGGATAAGAGAGATGCGAGGAGAATCACATGAAGGCCTGGGATGACAACTTTGTGACTGACACTGGAACAGCACATGACGGAAGGGTCACCACCGTAGCCCTTTCCCTTTTCTTTGTCTCCTTTCAACAGCAGTTCCCTATTTATTAGATTTTTTTTTGCTGACAGGAAATAAAAATATTTGTAATTTAAACAGATCTAACATAACGAGGGAAAAGGTTCCTCTTGATTTTTTTTTTGTGCAACGACAGACAGGCTTTGCTCTTTTATCATTTCCATTTTCAATTCTACTTTTTACTGAAGAAAGGAGATAAGAAAATATTCATTTGTGCCCGTTTTGAAAAAGTGATGAACAGCCTGGAGAGTAAGAGAGTTTGCAAGACTGAGTGACAGTGACATGTGACAAAGTCAGAGCAAGAGAGACAGAGAAAGATGAAAAATGGAAATGCTTTTATGTCTGATGTGAAAGACAAACACAAAAAAAAAAAACACAAAAAAAACAGGAAAAACAATAACATGACCAAATAATAGATTTCACCTATAAAATCCAGCCACTACAAGATACATGAAGGACATCCATGGTGACCAGCTGGGACAAACCAGTGGTTACAATGGAGTGGTAATGACACACAGAAAACTGCAGATCTTTTCACAAATAAATAAAATACTTGCACGATAAAGCACCTGTAGCAAAATGTAAGTATTATATAAACTTCTAGTCCTTAAGAAATGTCAGGTAAGTTGTAATAATACAACCAGCCTTGCAAAAGTACACAAAAAAAGATTATTGGCTGTTATAACCAGTTTATCTCAGTAATCCAGCCGTCAAGTGCAAGTATTTTGAGAGACTATAGCATCAGTAGCACTCTGCTATGGCATCAAAGTCTTCAGATAATCACTCCAACCATATTCAGTGACATTTTCTCCATTGCTCATATTAACACTGTGAACTTGTTTCCAGATATACAACAGCTATACTGAGCCTTGCACACTCCTACAAGTACACACAAGCAGCTCGGTCACACGCCCGCACACAGGGAAAGAGATGCTAACCACACACAGCTAACAGACTGGCTCTGATTCAAGGTAGAATGAACTAAATAAGTGTGCAAAGATTTTAAGTGGATCTTTGGAAAAGCTGTGGTCTGTGTTTGCTTCATGAATGTAAGGGTGACACAACAGTTCTGATGAACACCATCATATTTAAAATGAAATATCAGCATCATATTACAGACTGCAGATTGCTTACAGACTCTCAGATTTATGAATTTAAGTTTAAAAAAAGTTATTTTTGCACAAATTATTATCATTATTATTATTATCAATATTATTATTATTAGTTTTGTTACATTTACAGTTACTTTAATGATTATGATCTGATATTGCCTACAAAACAACTTCATTACTTCATTAAATGGGATAATGGGATTTATTGCTGTTCATACCTCATATTAAACATATGATTAAAGTGAATAATAGGTAGTCAGTATCTTTTGCAAATAAATATATTTTGGAATATTAATAATGTAGCTGTTCAACTAGGAGAGATAAAAAGTAAAGTCAAAATGTAATAACATAAATTAGAAAATAAGGATGCATGGTATTCTGAATATCAGCAGCTAATGCCATCTAAGAATTAGCCATAGCAAACATTTCCTGGCTAATGAGCACACTAAAGTAAAGACATTTTGGTAGCTTAAATATTTTAAATTATTTTAAATAAATATATTTAATTACATTAAAGACGTGAGCGGATTTTGTGACATGTGCTGTATTTCCATGAATCAGAACCAGATTCTGATGTTAGATAATCAGGTTAGAGGCCAAGTTAGTTGCTACCAGTAATACTAAGTATTTATGTTGGGTAGCAGCGACCTAGCATCTGATTTTACCTCCAAAAGCTAGAGCATGCACAGAAAACAGAGGGAAAAAGAAAAATTCGTTTATGTTAGTGCACTACAAAACCAGTTTCAAATGCCCCCACACTCATCTACAGTACATACAACTTTGATGAAGAAGGAAGCCCCTACTCTTCACATTGCTGAAAGACAAGTTTTACATTCAATAGAATTAACTAGCAATCATGGGATTAAACGTTAACTGTCCAGAGAAGTACCCAGGTTCCAGAAAGTTCTCTGTGAAATGCTCATGTGTATGCTAGGAGTCTCACTGTATTTGGGACAAATATATGGCTGCCACAGTTGAGCAGAATCAGACATATTTATAGTCATAAAAATTTAAGAGGAATCAAAACAAATCGCATACATTACCTGTTTTAGATGTTTCTTAAGCTCGCCTGCTTCAGGCTCCGGAAGAGGTGGTAGAAGCTCTGCATTGGTAGGTGCTATAACCTGAAGGCAAACATAGCAGTCTTAATTTTTGCTATGTATTTGAGCATTTTAAAAACAAAATTAATTTTTAAAAAGTCAATAAATATTAGGTAAATGAACCACAATATAATAAAATAGAAAATCCAAGATGAGAAGGAGCTGTTGTTATACAGACCTTGCTGCTGTCAAGGTCAACAAGCCAAATATCGTCTGGCATTTTGAAGTCGGATTTGTAGAGGAAGAAGCTGGCTGGTACACCTATAATGTAGGGAGTGGGAGCAAGAAGGAGCTGCCAAAGGAAGAAAATGTTCATTTAGGCAAAACTGTTATGAAATGAAAAGACATTTTTTTAAAATGTACACATATACAGAGAAATGACATATTTATTTAACATGTGTCAGTTACAAACACAAAGTTTCACCTGTTCAGCAGAGGCCATACATGTTGGCAGTAAGGGAATGACTGGGAACATGTACTCCAGTGGGTAAATCATGGCCACAAAGGCCATGACGCTCATAGACAAAGCATTATAATCTCGGGACTGAAGAATGACCTGGGAAAAAAAACAAAAACAAAAAAACACAACATGCAGAAGATTAATAAAGTGAGCGTTACAATGCAACTAATTTCATATTTAGTTGGTTCTCACCACCCTGATATGTTTCCACCACTTGACTGTTTTTGATGTATGATTTGACTCTGATTTTGAAGCCATGTTCCATTTTTTGTTCATAATTTAAAGCCATAAAAACTCATTTTGGTTATATATATGGATAATTAACAGCAATAAAATCTCAGCGAGAGCAGCAAGAAATCTCTGAGTGGCAGCATACATATCAGAATAGAATACCTTAAGAACCCCATAGCTGCTAGACACAGGGTGACAGAAAAGTAGAGAAAAAAGACCAGCATTTATCCAACATAATGGTCTTTAAGGAGTATGACTCAATCTGAGAAGCGTAGGTTTGATTTGGTTGCAAATGAGCCCATGTATCAGTGTCAACGTATGCACAGAGTAACACTACATCAAAATCAATTAAAAAAAGAATCCTATTACATCTACACTAATGACTCTAGTGTTAAAAATACAAGATGACAGAGTCTTTCCTCTCTATCATAAACTATTAACACTCTTCTTTTTACCCACTGTGCTCTGTACACACAGCTTCAGTGAGCTAACAACAGAAAATGTAGACATTTCAGGACATTTCTAACAAGGTCTTTGGGAAAGAAAAAACAAAAAAGACAAAACTCATAGACATGCAGCTGCACTCCAGAGGAAACCACTGAACAGTCAGACTAAATATAGCCTTGCTTGTACCTTTCACTTCTAAAATCAGCATGATCTTTAATAAAATCCCAAGGGTAATTGGACTGCAGCTGTTAAAAAAAGAAAAGAAAAAAGAAAAAAAAATCCACATCCTTCTTCTTGCCCTTTATTATACACACACAAAAAAAACGAAAGAATATAAAGAGACTGGCCCAAGAGGAAGGACACCTGTGCCTGTCCTTACTTTGTGCTCTAGCAGGACACAGCTGAGGACCTGAAGACAGGCATCCACACCCAACAGCTCTAAGGGCAGGTGCAGCGGGAAATCGACCATGGAGAAGCGAGAGTTGTCAGGTAGGGCAAAGGTGAGTGGCCTTTTGAGCTCATGGGGCAGCACTTCCACATCCACACGTCTCTGACCCGCCACTGGCACTGGTGAACGCAGCAACCGGTACACCCAGGATTCAATCTCCCGCAGGTCGGCCAGCAGCTGGCTGCCTTTCTCTTCCACCGACAACGCACCGGTAAACACCCGCCACATGGTGTCCCTGGGAAGGACATTAATGTACATTTAAACATTTTTAGATTTTTCAATTAAGTGTGTGCTGTGACACAACAATCAAGAAAAAGGCTGAGACAAACATTAAAATGCAACATCATAGTGGAACTGATGGTATCTCACTTCTCAGGGGAGGAAAAATAATCTGTTTGGGCAGTAAGGAAAAACAATACCCTCAATGTTTAATGTTCAAAACTACATATTACGTGACAGTGTGTATACTTACTGAAAAGCTTAACAAATTTCTGTGACAAGCAGAGAACGCTAATACATATATTGATACACGTCCAGGGCAATTTTAAAGTTAAAAATAGATTTGATGAAATCATCAGTTCATTTTATTGCTGCAGACAGCCACAAAGAAACCTGAACAAATAACCAGTGAAATCCCTAATGTGATGAGCAAATGAGACAAATGCACAAGAGGCTCTTAAGTAGTTGGCGCTATAGTAATGTGAAAACCCACTACTCTACGCACGCAGTGCTACTACCCTTTCTAAAGTGCATACTTATATGTGTGTGTGTGGCAAAGAGTGAGGGAGGTAAATCATTAGCCGTTTGGATCTCTCCCACCAACTGCAGCTGCTACCCACAGGCAGGCAGAGACCTCAATCTGTCAGAGCCGCCATAGCAGAAAATGCTCGCAGTCATTATGTGATGACTCTACTTCTTCTTTGTCACTGCAACACCACATTTCAACCAACCATGTCAGGGGGAAAAGAGCGATTCTCAGGTCTGTTCAGCCTTCGGCTTTTTGAGCTTGTCAGAGAAACCATAGTTCTATATTACTGATAAGTGGAGGCAGAGCGGCATTTTATCAAAGAAAAAAATGCCAAGGTATGAGTTTAACTGGGTGCTAGACGTTCCAACAGTGCCTTTTAAAGAAGACGGGAAAAGCTGCGCTAGTTTAACAGCTATAAATAACAATCATTCGATGAATAAGCTCTTGTGAAGTGACAGCCTAATTAGCACTTTGTCAATCAAAATTTGCAATCTATTAAGTCACCCATGGCAACAGGAAAACCCAAAGAGCACCGATAAATACTGCCACATCACGCCACCACATCAAATACAGGGTACAGCTGTGAGTAGTAGTCTGCAGCTTAAATTAAATATGAATTAATTAGCCTTCAAGCTTAATTAAGAAAATCGAAACATGATCAGCAATTTGTGTCAAGTCTAATAGGCAGAACAGAACGATAAATCCCCTTTTATCATATTATTGGATATATTGGGGGTATCCAATTGAGAGCCTTTTTTGTTTTCCCTCTCTGGGTTATATTTTTACCTCGGCATGGATGATTGTGGCCAAAATGATTCCCATAATTATTTTGATCAATATTGCGATGACAATTATTCATTGAATTTGTTGACAAAAATCTTTTAATTGCAGTCACAACTATACAGCACTCTTTGCATATGTACTGTTCTTGGTTGACATGTATTTCCAAACTGCAGCTGATGATCTGCCTAAAGGGAAAAAGGTCTTCACCTTCTTGTTCTTGATTTTTATTGCATATCTGTCTTAATAGGCAGTGTTACTTGTCCTGACTAGTCCAGGAAACTTCAAGCTACACAGTGTAGGGAACAGCTGTGGTTGGCACATGCAGCCAGGGGGTCAAGAGCTGATTAAGGGGTCACTTCATTTGCTTTCACTTGGTGTTCAATATTGCCTGATTATGTTCATTTAACTGTGGGAAGCAAAAGACCATGAACAAGTCTGTACAGCCATATTTTCACCTTTTTATAGAACAGATAGACTTTGTGAAATACTTGCTGCTCTGAAAACTTTTTATACAGTTTATTATAGTAATTTAGCAAACTGGGCAGTGTCATATTATTTGTACAGTGCAGTGCACGCAAACTCAATTGTTTACCTTCCTCTCAGCATTGTCTGCAGGACATGAGGAAGAGTGCATGTCACAGTTGAGCAGATGGTGGTGAAGTGTGAAGTGGTGTCCTAACACTAAATTGCTTAGTAGTTTGTGAAAACCGTGACCCTTCATTTTCCCAACAATCCACTATCTGTCAAGCTTGGGTGTACACACAAAATGATTCACTAGAATTATGTAACAATTGTTATTCTTCCTGAAATAATATTTAATGTAAAACAAACCAATAAAAACAAAGTTGATTAAAAAGCACTGTGGATATTTTGTTTGGCATTATTTATCATTGAGGTGGAGCTTGAAAGCATAAAGCATACTGTGAGAACAAGACACACGCTACAGATGGCCTGCAAAACTGCGCGGCACCACAGACAAAGGCTCCTGTATTAATTGTGAAACACAAACATACAGCTAACAGGTGGAGAACGGAAGAAGCAGACGGGAGCAGAAACAAAGGAGTGGGCACTGCAGAAAACATCAGCAGGAACACTGACAAAACAAGTTTTCACCAACCTTTCTAGCCTTTAGAATTTAAAGGGAAATAATAAGTTGTGTGAATGGTTATTAATGTGCATCAAATGCACAGATATTATTTAAAAACTTGCCCAAGAAATTCAAGTGAGTTGAATTCAACTGAAACTGTGCTTTAAAGGAGTGCTACTTGCTCTTTTTTGCATAAATTACAGGTGGGCATGAACAGATGTATCATCTGCCAACTGCTTGTCTCTGGGGCCTCAAGTAAGTTACAGTCAACAAAACAAAACTTTTGAGGGAATAAACAATGTACTGATTAATATGGGTGCTAAAAGCCTTTAAAAATGAATCCATTCTGGTCTCTGCTTATGAGATCTTGTCATCTAACTTGGTATTTGCCCCTAAGGCTGACACAACTATAAAGGTCATACAAAAATAAGTGTTTAGTGGGAGTTTAATGTTTTCATGTGCTTAGCAATTACACAGCAATCATCCAGTGGATTCTTGTGTTTCTATACTACACAACATATTTTGACAGGATGGGTTCTTGGCAAGGACCACCTTCAAAATAATCTGTGTGCTATTTATTTGGCTAACAAAGCTTTTAAAGAAAGATTAAGACTATAAAACCTGTTTTTGAGTAAAGAAGAGGGCAACTTGTAGTCGTATTAGTGCATGAAATCTGAAACCTCACCTCTGGGTGGCACGAGGAAGCCCCGCCCGTTGTGTTAGCCTTTGACTGCAGCAGTCCACTAGCCTCTTGAGAATATATAAGCATTCCCTGAAGGTGGAGAAGAAGGGGTAATGGCTGAGTATGCACAGCGAGGTCAGTGTGCTGTTGCGGTTCCTGGCTGCCACCTTAGCAGCACTCCGTTTGTGCTGTGGGGACTTGCCGGCATTTTGCTCAGCACCTTGCTGTCCACCCTCTTCTCCAGAAGCAGGCGGAGGTACTGACTCTGCATTCTTGGGTGGAGAAACCACACGGTGTGGAACTCCACCCCCGCCGCTATCAGACCCTTCGCTTGTGGTCTCTGTTGCCTGTTCTGCTGTCTCAGCATGACTGCTCTTCTCTGCTCGAGTACGATGATGTCCTCGCTGAAAGGAACGGTAGAAGTTGACGCAGATTCCGTAGCGAGTGATTCCTGAGTCCTTGTCAGTCAGGGTGAAAACAAAAGAGGAGTCATCGCGAAGGCTGACCCTGCGCTGGCGTATACTCAGGCAGCCCTCCGGTTGGCAGAAGAAAACCACGTCTGGTGGGAGCGGAAAGTCTTGGTGGTCCTCTAGTGGGTAGCGTCGGAGAAGCTGAGGAGTCTGGGCCACACTGTCACTAGTAGGTTGCCTGGAGGTTAAATGGCAAACATTTGTCAGCAGTGCCCAGAATTATTGCTTAATGTGTTCTTTGAGCACATTACAACTAATTCCTGAAGCAACTGCAACTGAGATCCCATCACATGTTAAGTCGGGAGCCTAAAATCCATTACATGAAACATGATCAAAATATCAAATCAAGACATTAGTGTATTTATGTGTCAAATGTGAGCGACTCTGTGTTCTCACTGTCACCTACTTCCTATTCAGACCTTTTTTCTTTTTTTTTTAAACTACAGCCAATCAGAATAAAGTTGGCTTAAGGGGAAGTGGATGAACTGAGGGGCTGCACCAACGCCCACTACAAGATACATTAAGATTATTTTTAAATAGTGAAATAACAAAAGCTAATCTAGCAGACTATCTGAGGTAGTAATGAGTGTAACAGGTTCCCTTTAATATGAAAGACATAAAAGGAAAGACAAATTTCATAAAGGAAGAAATGGAAACCACAGAGTTCAAACACAGACATTGAACAAAGCCTCGATAGTATTTCTGTGGTTACAGAAGCAAATGTGTAACCAATTTAGCATTTCAAACTGAAGTGTTTGAACTGTTTGGAAATCTGTGCAGAGGAAGTATGAGGCAACAACCCTTCCATCCAATAACAACTCTGAAATTGTTGTTAAACACTTAAATCACCAACCGCTCAAATAAACAGACACAGTGACAGAGAGTCCCCTCTGATTTTACTGTGTTATGTCAATACTTTTTTTTTGGCTACAGTCACTATGCTTGAAACAATATACTACTTTTCTTCATTTTTCATAAGGGTTGAGCTGTTGTATAAACGCCAAAGCAAAAACATAAGCCGTGAAATCATCAGATTTCAAGGTTGCAGTTTTACAAAAACCTTCAAACACTGCAAGGGTGCATTCAAAAGTGCTGATAATTTTCAACAGGGTAAAAACAGAAGATGATATAAAAACCAAGAGGTCTACCTCATATGCCTATTATATGTCAAGACACTAAAGAAAAAAGTATCAAGGTTAAAGGGTAGTGGGTGACATGTCTGCCTAAGGGCTTACCTTGCTCCGACCACTACCAAGTAGTCGAGAAGGCGGGGGCACATTTTCTTTTTCTCCATGTTGGACTGACCATGTCCTGTATGTCACAGCATCCAGGATATACGTCGCCTCTTGAGTTAAGGATACCTTTCCATCACAAGTGAGAAAGCTCAGGTGTATATTTGAAATGCAGCTCCTTTACTATCATTATGATGGTTCAAAAAAAAAAAAAAAAAACATAAAAGAAGAAGAAGACTGGGTCCAATCTGTAACACACAAAGAAGAAGAAAATATATATTATTGTATGTTTCTATGACCACAATAAAATAAGCTTGTGTCTGCACATTAAAAGCACCTGGTGCACACACTGGATATCACCAAACAGCAGCGTAATTTTTCAGAGTTACAAAATGGGGTCAGATTGGGTTTTATGATGTATAGTTGTGACTTTTCGGTAAATGTCAAAGACTATAATAAAGTATAAATCCACTCAGCTCTGCAGCATTCTCCACTTTTCCTCTTTCTACAATATATATACTACCTTTGTCCACAACAACCTTTCACAAGGCTTTCAACCCCACACAACAGCTGAAGTTTCACGTGGAGGTGGTTTTAAGGTGGAACAAAGACTTTGGAGCCTTTTCAGTTAAAGAGCAGACAAAGAACTGTATTGTTCTGTCCTTGTGGTATTCGAACAAATACCAAATTACCAAGACAAGGAAATGTTCTCTGATATTACCAAAATTCACAAAACATTATACTACTATATGAGATAAACAAAGAAACAAAATACAAAAAAGGTGTGTGGATATGTGTTTACAGGGCATATGTTGGACATTAAGGTGACATAGGAAGAAGAACCACAAAAACCTGTAAACAGAATTGTTGGACATTAAAACTTATAATTTTGGGTTAAATTTACATAGACATAACTAAAGAATCACTCTAAACATATTACAAAATATTACTTGTTGCACTTTAGAGTTGACAATAATGTGTTGCCTGGTTGTTTTTGTTGGAGGGTAAGGAGAGGTAAGTAAGCAGCTTAGGGGCCTTGGTGGAATGAGCACACTTCACAGCTTGAACTTTGTCCAGCAAACTAAACCAGCACCTCTACAGATGGCTATTAAACACCAGGAAGCCACTTGTAGCTCCAGTCTAGTTCCCTTATAGTGACAACAGACAACTTAACATTCATATTAAAGCAACATACAGTGCATGACTACAGTTTAGCTGGCATTCCCTGACACAATACCAAACTCCATATCAAAATATTAGTTGAGCTGCTTTTGTGAGAATAAATTTAACAAGAGCAGCTTTACAAACAGGTGCACACGCTCTGGATCTCCTCTTGTAGAGTAAATGTAATAACAAAGCACTGGCCACTAAAGACAAAAAAACAAGTCAGGGCCAGGATTATGTTAAGCTCAACTCTTAAGACTTTTCTGAAAGACAATTTAACATCCCCACAGCAATGGCATTTCATGCTATTTTCAGCAATAATTTATGCAGCTATATGATCTACTTTTTAGAGGAACTCACTCATGTTCTATAATTTACAAAATCTCGCAAATTTGTCTCACAAATCCTCCTACATTAGGATCAGGAGTTCAGCAACCAGCCTTGGCACACAGCTACATCTTAGGCCCCTGACAGCTCTTATCAATAGTTATTATGATGATGTCATCACATCGCCTTGCAATCACCTAGCGACAAGCTCAGATAACCTTTTTTTAAATGCCTTGCAAAAGCACAGAATCATTTTTGTTTCACAACAGTAACATCTAATTTATATTCACAAAACGTCACTCATGCATCATATAGTATAATGCCATCATGTTGCCTTGCAACCACCAAGCAATGAACACATGTTTATCTAACTTGTTATAATCTTCATTTTACAATCATTTGAATTTTACAACCAACACCACAAACTGGCCAAACTATACTGTAGCATGGGCATGTACTAGTTAAACAAATAACAGCACTGCCAAACATGTTACTAGTTATGACACAATCAGGACAACCCTCATGGGAAGCACTTGCAGGTGTAACCAATGAACTGGAATCCCACAAGAAAGAAAAGAACAGCAGTGAGATCCCTTTAAAAACCACAAGACATGAATTGACAATTTCGGTGCCACGCTCAACTTTTCAACTTGTAACTTTTCAGTGTTAATATAATCAGAGCAAAACCAACATGCTGACATTTAATTCAAAGACTATAATGTGGCTGCAGTAAAACTACAGTCTGAAGTATCTCTTTTTCCTCCCAAAACCATCAAACATTACAAAATTACTGCTCTGCTTTTTATTTTCCTGGAATAAGCAGCAAAATCTGAATCTTAAAACACCTCAGAGGAAAACACCATAACTGCTAATGTTCACATCAGCTACATGCAAAAAACAAAACCACAGTAACGTGATCTACTTGAGTTATCATGCCATGCCAAACAGCATTTACTCTAAAACTAACAAATACTACAGGAGGCCATGCTACTGAAACCCCACCCTGAAACACAAACACTCAGGACCCACAGCAGTTTCTCACTGTCACTTAAAGGCTGTTATCCAACAACTGATAAGCTGAAGGAGCTTTAATTTAGTCAGTGGTTCATACTGCATCATTGATGCATTCCCACTGAAAAGCTAAGACCAAGATTCTTTTCTAAAAGCTTAAGATAATCTTATAATGACCACACCTCTATCAGTGCAATTACTGCAAAAAAGATCCAAACTTTACATTTAAAAAAGACCTGATTCACAAGGACTAAAGGATAAATTAGTAAAGTCTAACAAGCAGCAAAATTTGTGCACATCTATGAAAATATGCCAGTTTCACTGCAGTTCCAGGAGTTGCTTTTGAATTAAACAACATGACCGCATCTACTCCATCACACAGACATATGAGAAGCAGTATATCCTATGTCTAACAGAACCGTGTTGCTTTGTTCTTTTCCCATGCCGTTCGGACTAGTTACATGTTATAGACTCAGTAGCTTTAACTATAGAAAACACTTCTGACCTAATTTGACTCTTTCTTCAAACAGGCAGCCCGCCGTCCCCCTAAAGACTCATTTACACTTCCAGTTCTGTTTTCATGCTCAAAACAACATTAGAAAGAGCTGTCAGAGACTACATCTATTACACAAGAAAAAAAGGTTTCGCACTATGAACATTAAAACCACAGCGACCTTCAGTGAAGTGACACCACACAGAATGCTTAAAATGAATCTGCCCCAAATATAAATACATGCTGATGTGAATATCGTGTTTTAATATGTGCGCTTGTGTGGTAGAAACAGACACAACGATAACAGGGCAGACAAATGGACTGCATGTAAATCATGAGTGGGACACGATAGTCACACATCCTGACAAAGGTGGTCATTAACCCCCTCAGCCACAGAACTACCAGTGCGTGACACAGCTGTGTCCAGCGGACATTATTACAGAAGGCTTCAGACGCATTATAGGTGTAATTATGTCTAATAGCTCCACTTCTGAGCAGAGAAGCTGCTCACAGAGGGACACGAACCATTAGAATTAAAGTATTCTTGATGCATGCTAAAATGTTTTGTTTTTATTTTTATATTTTTATTTTACGGGAATTTGAAACTGAGTGAATGTTTAAAACATTTCACTGAAACTGCAGTATTAAAACACTGATTCTTAAGCTACTACAGATACCTAATACCTTCATATGGTTTTGGGAAGCTTGACAGCGTTTACATGTGAACTTTCACCACACTGTTTAATCCAAGAGCATTTGACGTGAGGAGCCACACAAAGATGCAGTTCAAACAGACCTACCAAGTGGGATGAAACATGTCTTAGGAAGTCAGCTTTATGTTCACACTCATCACACTTGGTAAAGTTATTCAAATACCCTAAAAGCCTGACAGCTTTTTACTGACTTTTGCACACTGATGTACAAGAAGGGAAAAGTAAACTGTCAGTTAACATTAATGGGTAAATGTGCTCTGAAATGGCAGTTTAAAATAAAAAATAATCTTTTCAACTCAAGCTTTAAAAAAATAAATAAAATACATGGAACAACTTCTACAAGGTTGGATAGCGGCAACAGCATAAACCTTGTCACAGCAAAGAAAAACTACAAAAAGGGACAATTCAACAGGCCTATAGAGAATACAATGTAACCCTTTTTATCTCATGAAACCATCAGGAAAATGAGCCTATACACAGGTCTGGCAGCCTGAAAGCTTCCTGGTACCAAGCCAAAATGGCTGTTTTATGAAGCAGTAGCGCTGCAGGCAGACTCATCCAGCACAGAGATACTGGCTCACAACATTATTTTTAGATAAGGATGGCAGGACTGTGCCACTTCACTGATTGTCTTTAATTACCAAGTGTGGTACTGATCCCCTTTTCCTATCTCTAAAAACCGGGAATAAAGAATTGTCACAACATTACAACAATCTTCAAAGGCTAGATAATGATGTACATTAACACAACAGATGAATCTCTTCAGAGTGGTCTGCAGGCAAGCAGTCACTTGTTATGTAAGCATGGAGAGGAGACAGATATGATTCATGGGCCTCCAACATGGTTAACATTTACTGCCAGTCACAGTAAACAGCAGTAAGTACAAACAGAGAATGCTACTGAAATCGATCAGGTCAGCAAGGCCACACAAACAAGCCAGGGATAATGTGTAGATTAAGAAAGTATTATTCAATGTGTTCTCAATTTTTAAATTATCATTTTATTGAACCAATGGTACAGTGTTTAACAGCTGGACCAGTATTGATATATTTTGGTCCCCTGCCTCTCATAACCTACAAGAACTAGTGCTGCAACTTTAAAATGATTTACAGAAGATCTTAATATATGCTTGGTGACTGGCCATGTTTCTACATCTTGAAATTGTGGTCACAAAAATGAAATAACCAACACATTTATGGTGTTCAGTTATCTGTTTGACTGTAGGAAAATAACTATGTGCTAATAATTTGCATTGCAAGGTGTGATGAAGACTGGCTTCATTTGAATCAGGTTCCAGGTACCTTTTTTTGATAAAAGTTCAATGTGCATTAAAGGAAAAAAACAAGGATACTCATGCCTTGTTTTGACTTAACAACAAGTTACATACCAATATGTTTGTTTCACAATATCTTATAACACAAGCTCAATTTTGTTATCGCCCAGATAACCCCCCAGCCTAAAAGCTCCAGTGTATAATAAATTATATTTGCCCTCAGAAACCATTTGCGATTGGCCTATTTTTACATTTTTTCCCAGAGGCTTTGAGATTCAAATCAAATTGTACCCCATCATCAATCAAGAGGATATAGTCAAAGGTCTGTAGCTAGTCTGTGTAATGCACTGGGTGAATTACATGTGACTGGGACACACTCCTTTCTCTGATAAAGTTTTGGTAAATGGAAAAGACAACCACTTATTGATTGGGGCTAGTGTATGGACATTAATTGCACTGTTTAACTCAAACTTTAACACAATTTCACATGCAAATAATCCTGTCATTATTAAGAATGAAGGCTAGCTATTCAGTTATGTTAAAACTTTATTCCTGAAGGTTTATAAATCCACCCAAAACGAATATGTCTGATGCTGACGGGAGACTTCAGGGATCTTATTGCCGTTCACCTCAGCACCTCGAAGACGGACAACAGAAGGTGCCCGATTCCCTGAGCCAATCCATACCTGTCACCAGCAAGAAATACTGGCCTGCCTGTGGGACCACAATGTTCTTCATTTGCAATGCCTTTTAGCACACTGTCATTCACCCAAACACTTAAACAAATGTTTCCATGACCAGAAACATCACATTAACACACGTTCACTGATTGTATTGCAAAAGCACAAAATAATCATGTTTCCTTAAAATTTTGGTTTAATATTATAGCTATTTAACGGTGAAATCTACATAAAGCCTGGGTTTATTCTGTGCTCATTCACCTAAATGTCGTCACATCAATAAAGACATGCATGACAGCAAATAAAAAATGGTGTATAGTTATCCATTGAACATTACGTCCCAGTCACCCTCAAATCATCTTTATTAAAAATATGTTGACGTATATCTTAAAATTCTGTACACATTAACATACTAAGTATCCACATGAAAAAAATACTTTCTCTTTCTTCGATGATGAAACCGTCCTAATGTTTTCACGCGTTAGTGCCCAACGTTTATGTCGCAAGATAATCTGAACATTGTGTCAAATAATCCAACTGCTAAGCAATGCTTCAGGCGTGATGACGGACTTCACAATGGCACACTATTTCAACAGAAAACCGTCACGGGTTGCGACTGCAGAGCACAAATCCCGCATGACTAGCCTGTCTGGGTGTGTAGACTAAATTTTACTGGAACCAGTTGAGATTAGCCATGGAGAGGACGTACGCCAAGAGAAAGGTAACATTAACAAACACAGCACTTCGAAAAAATGTGATAAGGCAATGTCAGCGCCTCCCACCTCAGATACAACCGTCTTTGGTGCACGGTGGTAGTGCTGTCATTTTTTTATATTATATGTATGGATAAATATTTCAAACAGGCTGTCTGGCTTTGACTCGTCCTAAACATTAACGCCAAGGAAGCATCTTCTCACCTCTCCTCTGCTAGCCGTATGCTTTCCTACGTCACGAGTGGATTAGCTAGCAAGCTAGCTAGCGAGCTGCCTAGCTACCACCAGTACGTTAGTCTCATACACAGTACACCTGCCAAACGTAACAAACGCAATGACACTGTTGAGAACACACGACACATATGCGCTGAATGCGTTCACAGAGCACAGACGTTAATGGGAATAACCTTACCTACGTTAGCCGGTTAGCCGCTAATGCTCGCTGCCAAGCCAGCCAGCTGCCGATGACGGCCTGGATGGTGGGTGCTCTCCTCGGTCACGGCGGAGAGGCAGCGATGTTTCTCAGAATTCAGTCCTTTTTCTTCTTTTATCATTGAAAAGATCGAGCGCGGACAACCGCTGAAAAGGTCAGCCACTCCGTTTGAGTGTCCCGGAACATAATAAATGATGCGAAATATGTGTCCGCCTGCCTGCTCAGTGAAACGTGTGGCTCGGTCAGTTACAACCTGCCTTCACAACATCCTCCTCCTCATCATCATCAGCGCTAGAAGCCTGCAGGGAGTTCCGCATACTGAGAGCCCGACCTAACGGAAGCGACAACACAAAACGGACAAAACCCACCTAATGCTCCCGACTGGGTGTCGTTACCATTGGTTCACTCTAAAAATCTATTTGTACAATTTTCCTGCGTTTTTTCGCGCAGCAGGACCGGCGAGAGGCATTTGGGTCCCCATATTTATTTTTTGATAAGCCTACCACCTTTACATTGTTTACATTATTTAACTAAAGTTAAAATGACCAAAAAGCTAACAAAAAGTGATTAAAAATAATCCAAATAAATTTTAAGTGTTGAATTTTAGTAGGCTACTTGCGTTAAAGCGATGATAAAGAAATTTAGTTGTTCTTTTTAAGTGAAATATGTGCTACAATCAGCCAACCTGATGACAGAGTACTTCATGCTGACTCTAGAGCAGTAGTGTTGAATAATCTGTCAGTGACCCTGGGCATGTCTCCTAACTGTACAGCATCAACAGTACAGAAAAAACATTGGTTAAAAAAATCAGTCTCTTAAATCAGTGAAAAATGTTGATTTCTGGATACAATTAAATAATTAAAATGTCTGCAGGTCATTCAAAAAGTGGAATTTGCATTTCAAAGCTCTCACTTGGAACACTCAGCATGTGTTGCTGAGAATGAAATTGAAACAGTACATGTTGAACATCTTTATCAAAGACAGCATTAACCAAATTAATGGTTGGGTACATTCAGAGAGAGAAAAAAGCTATGAGGTCAGCAACATAAAAAGGCTTGAAGATCTGCTGAAGACAAACCAGAACTGCACTGAAGGAGTCTCATCCATCTCTCAATCCATTACAATTAGTAGGTTATTCCTTGTAAAACAGCAAATGTGTCCTTGACCTCAAGCCACTTTGGGTAAAGGCCCATCAGGTGATCACTGAGTGCAAGTTTCACTGAAATGTGACTAATACGCTATTGCGGATGGACACCATAAGCTTGTGTCTCAGGATGAGCTAAGAACCTGAGATATTGGCAGCATTACCACAATATACATATACACAACAATAGCTATTGCTCTTTGATTGCAGTAGGCACACTAGAAAAAATAATAAAGTTAATCATATTCCCTCTGTGAACTGAAATGATATACAACCAAGGGATAAGGTGGTAAATTAATAGTAATATCACAGAAGCAATTTTTAGGCCCTGCAACCATCAAACCAAAACCCAAAATACAACAACTGACATTTGTTAAAAAGGGACCCAAAGGAAAGTTTTGCATAAGCATTTCACCGGTCTGGTTACACACTCCTGCATCTGTTCTTGTCTTAACCTGCTCCTTATTTTTTAATAAATAAAACATTATATCACAGATTATGTGGACATCAACAAAATCCAAATCTATAACCAAATATGTTGTAATATTTAGAATATATCTAAAATATAAATCAAATTTTAAGGATTGATATAGTACATGGTCAAAAACGCCAGAACACCACCATCTTTTCTGTGCCTAGAATGGAAAAAAATGGGCATCGGTAAAGTTTGCTTCCTGATGTTAGCTGCTGTTCCATTCTTCTTCTGGCAGGAAAGAACCCTCATGGATGGCCTTTTGTTAGGCGTTTCCTCCAAGCAACTATTAAGGAAGAAAATCCGATCACTAGTGTTTCCAGTTATTCTAACATCTTAAGAGCACCCCACTGTGAATACTGTAAAGAATGTGGCTGGACAAGCGTTTGCATTTATTCAGCCAACCATTAAGTAATGTTTACCATTTTACACATTTTCCTAATGTTGGGCTGTGTGAGACATTTTAAAATCAGTTTCCATCCAGCTTGGTCAAAGATGCATGAACCAGGCTAAAGGATTGCATCATTAGATCATTTAATCAGCATGGTGAAACATAAAAGTCAAGTTGTCATAGATGTCACGTCATAGATGATGTCAAAGGCAAATACAAACTAGGGAGTTAATTCACCAATTAATTATTGTCATTGCTATTTTTTTTAACCATCACTAGAGTTGTCATTAATTTAGTATATCAATATTTAATACCATTTTCACACAAGACATCCTTACATGTCACAGGCAGGAAAGCAAAAAAATAAAATTAAAATAAAAGTGGAAAATAATATTGTCAGTTTCGGGGTTCCCGATGCTGTGCATGGTGGTTCACAGGAAAACTTTAATAAACAAAGCCAATTTTATTAAAAGCATGAGCTGAACATGGGAGAGATAATCAGTTTAAGCTAATATTATACAATACAGACATGTTGGTCAATATGGTGATAAAGTAAAAAAAAAAAAAAAGGGGAGGGGGGGTCAGTTTGGTTACACAATCCAAGCTTAACAACCATAAATTCAAATAATTAAACATGAAGTCCATCAGCAAGTGCTTTTGGACAAACTTATCTAATGTGCAATAAAGTGAATTTTGAAGAGACTACTTGTGCCTGTGTGACATTTGTGTAGCAGGTGTAGATAATATCCTATTTAACCAGCATGTTAGCCATCTGATGGAATTTATTAGCTAAAAGGCCCCCTAAAAACATGCTAAAAAACATGATTCTGGAGGATCTCCCGGCTGAAATAGTAGAAGTTGTTTGTTAGGGCAGAGCAAACTGCATTTTACATCTACAGTTATTGAGAAATCTAACCTTGACATCTTGTAATGGCTAGAGAGGTAATTAAATTACTGTAAAACAGACTGCAAAGCCATTAAACTGTCCCAATTTTCAGCCGTCTTCACTCAACATAGGAAGAGAAAACAGACTTCACAATTATGGATTTCCATTGGCAGTCCTTTATCATCCATTATGCAGCATTTCAATGTTACACCGCACAGGACAAGGCATGGGAAACACAGCAGTAAGAAAAACACTTAGATCTCTGTAGTAAAGTAGTTCTCTCCTGTTGATTCCTGCTCCCTGTTAATAAAGATTTTGGTACATGTTTTTAGTGAGGTTTCCCAAAATCTGACCGGTTAAAGCTGTTGATGTTGAGTACCCATTCAAGGAAGATACCCACACTATTATAGACCTTTAGATCAAGTTAGCTTTCTAACTAGAAATTCAGCTTGACATTTATTGTCCTCCGTATTAGTTACGTAGTAGATTATCAAAAATAAAATGTCACAAAACATCTCCTTTTCTGCTCAAACATTTGTCACGCTTTTAAATGCTAGAGCGAAATCACAAAAGTACATTTCACTTACACAGTTACAAAGATGGTGTTAATCAAGCCAATACTTTCATTTTTTTGTGAATGCAACTTTGACAGAAAAGGGGTTTTCTCTTTGGGGGAAACAAAAAAAGGCTCAGAGACATGGTAGATTGACTTTGCCAAACTGAAATTTCATCTTTCCTTGCATTTTAAAGACAATACCGCCTGTATTTCAGGGTACCATTGCACTGAGTGATAAAACAAAACAAAACACACCATTTCCTGTGAAGGGCCCAGCCTACTAGTCACCTGCAGAGTTGTACTTTCTTGTGCGTTAGCATGTGATTGTACAATCTTGAGGATAAGCTTTGCATTTTTTATTTTTAATGTAAATAAATATACAATTTACACGAACTGTAATGGGCTTCTATAAACGACCAAAAAGGTCCCTTATTCATCTGGAAAAACTAAAGTAAATCTATTAAACTAATAGATATTAAAGAAGCCTCCAGTACTCAGAGGTCTACTTCACATTACTTTACCTGAGCAACTACACCAGCCTTTAACTTTTGTACTTACTCCAAAGGGAACAAAAATCTATTTGTTGCCATATTAAAATGCATATCACGTATCAACCAAGTGGCCTATATTTTAATCTAATGTCAATAAAGTGAAAAGCTGTCGTGGGTCCAATTATGCCCATCCTTTCCCCGTTCTATTGCACAAATGCAAATATCACCATTTTAACTGAATGTGTGACTGTAATCCTGACATTGAAACAGCCACAGCCAAGACCTGCTCAGTTCCTGTTGATTATTATTGTTAGAGGAAAAGGATAAAAACCGCACTAGAGATTGACAAAACGTTCAACAAATATTAAATCAAAGAAAACTGGCTAAAGAGCCGAATGCTGGTATTTAACCACAATCACGTCAGTATCTACATGGAAGAAGAAAAACAAAACAAACAAACAAAAAAAGCAAGGTTCAAAGAAAACTAGGCGTTCATGTTCCTCTTAGGAACACAAAGCCATATAGCAGTCTGAGAGCAAAGGGCAGCGTTGCTCTCCCTTCCCCATGAAAAAGAAAACAACCAGTCCTTGACAAGATCGTCAAAAAGGAGTCAGTGATCTTGCTGGATGCCATGTCTGTCTCAGGCTTAACAAAGCCACGGAGTGTGACATCAGGTTCGCAGTCACTCATTGACGTCCCAGATTTCAGATAGTAGCGGGGGAAGCTTCTTGTCCTGGAGGCGAAGGGCAAAAACCTGCTCCGAGTGGACACTGCTTAGTGTACGAAGGCTCACCAGCTTCATCAGCATGCGGGGGAACATCAAGTGATCCTAAGGAAGTTCATTTAAAAATAAATGAATAGTTTCCAAAACACCTTTCAAACACACAATCACTTCACAATATGTGTGTGGAAACACACACACACCTGTTATCAACTCAGCTGATAATGTATAATTGTTGCTGTTTTTAGATAACAATATGTAGTCTACATTTGGTTCCTTTCACCACGCAGCTTTATCTAGCACACAACTGCTCTTCTAACAGTTCAAACCCCCTACAAGTCTCAACAAAACAATATGACCTTAGTCATGACCTAATGTGCTTGTTGTGATGACGACAGCCTGGTTATACTGACGTTCAGTCTGTAACAAGAGAAAAAGCTACATATACATCTGGTGCTTACATTTGGTCTCTTAATCATGATATAAGAGCGCAGTGCATCCACATAGGGCTGTTGCAGCCGCTCCACCAGTTCATGATCCTGCACATTTGGCCGATCTGAAAGCAAATATACACACACACACACACACACACACACACACACACACACATTAATCTCTCCTGTTGGTTTATGGAGGAAAAAAAACATCTACTTTGGTAAAATGCGAGGAAAGCCTTCTGAGGGGAAAAAAAAAGCTCAATCTGCAAATGCAAACAGTTCATTTCTCCCTCAGAACTAAAAAGGGAAGGATTAGTTCTCAAAGCATTTTCACTATGAGAAGGGTGTGTAGTTTATAAAGTCTGACCTGCAGAAAAGATGTTGATAGCAATAAGCAGAGCATATTCGGCCTCGTCCAGGTGCAGGTCATTCATTCCTTTTGAAAACTCAAAGATGGGGTTGATGAACTCAAACTGAAGCCCTGAGGAGGTAAGAGTGGAGAGAGGAGGGAAAATAAAATGTCACGTTACAAATAGAAATGCACTGCAACTGCACGCTGTGGATTTGAGCATTTTCACAGTAAGGGAACATATGAAAACATATTTTCTATGCATCTCTGTAATCTCTGAGTTCCTGCTAGAAGGCACACGATACAGCCATTAAAGCATTTGATGCAATTAAAGCAGAGTTTTTAATCATTACTGATGGGACTAGTGCAATAAGGTGAATGCAGGGACTGCTGTACATGTGCTGAATTTTGTATATATTATTACTCCTTTTTAATAGTGTAAGTACTGCACTTAAATTTTGTCATCATAATCTTCATAAAGACATTTTGATTCGGACAGATGAAATGCACACACTCTGGTTAACTAATAAAAAGAATTATTTGGTAGGTAGAAATGAACAAATGAACCTGCTTTGGCGAAATCCTCCTTATTATAACTGAAGTCCTTCAGAAATGTAATGCTTTCGATGGCAGGGTTGTATCGCCGAGACGTCTCAAGCAGCATAATCTGAGAAAGACGAAAAAACATCTTTTTTTTGTCTTTCAACCACACCAGCCTTTAACTTTTGTACTTACTCAAAAGGGAACAAACTATTTGTTGCCATATTAAAATGAAAATTTAATAGTCAGTTTGTACACTACAGATTCACAGTTATTAATCAAAAGTAGAAGCGAATTTGCTCGCAATATGTATCCAATGAGTCATTATTTGCTCTTCTTTTTAAACTAAATTTGCTTTGGTAAGTATTTTGGGTTTGCTCATCATAAGCAATGTTAAACTATACTATAGTCATCGTTGGATACTATTAACGGTTTTCACTACAGAGCTTTCCTTTCAGAAATATACTGATCATATTACTATTTCAGAGCACTGGGCTCTGTTGTGGGTTTGTTACTGCCACAGAACACCAAATACTAGATCAGAAGGCTTATAAGACCGTCGGCTGCAACAATTTCTAGTAACACTGAAAACAGCTGAACCGAAAGATCAGCAGAATTTTTTCTGACGTGTTTGATTCTCACTCTAGTAACTTGGGGTTTGCTTGCTTGATACTTAACAGTTAATATTTGAGACTTGCACTTGTGTTTACTCCCACCTCTGAATCACAGAATACTTGCCAAAATGAAATTAAAATGCTAAAGTATTTTTAGTATTTTTAGTATGTTTAGAGTTTGGTTGTGGACTATTCACAGAGGCAAGACAACAAGGTAGCTATACTTAGAGGGGCTGAGTTAAAAATCAAGCAATGGACAGCCAATCCAAAGAAAATGGGCTCATAATGAGATGTCTTAAATCTGCTCATAAAAGGGGCCAGTATAAGATAGATACCATTTCCCCCCCTCTAGTTAGTATAATGGGTACAATTTAACAAAAGTCACATTTCTAGCAACAGACCTCAATAGTAGATGTCTTCAGTAGAGCAATCTGGTCTTCTCTTGTGAGCTCAAGGAAACCAGGAAGCTGCTTAGCAAAATCCACAATCTCTTGGACTGACATGATTGCCAGCTCAGTGAAGTGAGCAAACCGCTGCTGCCGCACTTCTCGATTCTGCAAATCCTGACTCTGTGGCCATGGCTGGAATACATTAACAGTAAATATACAGTAAATGGGACTCTGAGACAAACCCATCTCAGCATTTGACACATTGTCTCTATAGCTGCTGCCATTTCAGCTCCAACTCCCCTCTGAAGCACTTACCGTCACTTTTGGTCGGTCAAGGAAAGACCTCTTGTTGCATTGCTTCTGCATAGCCACCAGCTTCTGAATCATCTCCTGCTGCTGTGGATCCAGTGTGGCTGCTTCCTGCGGAGGGGTGGGTGTGACCACTGTGGACGTGCGGGCCGTTTCCTCCTCCTGCTGCTTCTTCAGCTTTTTCAGTCTAATTTGCTCCTCAGAAAGCACACCTACAGGTCAAAAGAGGATGCACATCCTGACTAAAGCTCAAGCTAATTAAAGAGTTTCTTTTCATTGTCACGATTTGCAGCCTGGCTAGAAACCCACATGCCAACATTGCATGTGGGTTTTCAAGTTTTCTTCATCTCTGATTCATTTGGCGTACAGACACTCACACTGCTCCAGCATCCCCGCCTCCCGACACTTGCGCAGGCGGCACTGCTGGCACTTGCGGCGCATGTACATGTCCATTTCGCAGCGGCCATTGTTCTTGCAGGAGTACTGGGCACTTTTAATGACGCTGCGCCGAAAAAAGCCCTTGCAGCCCTCACAGCTCAACACGTTGTAGTGGAAACCAGAGGCTTTGTCGCCACAGACACTGCACACCTCGTTGCCCAGCATCTTTGGAGCAGGCCCCTTCTTTCTTTTCACTGGCTGACCATCTACACACAAATGAAAGAGATATGACACCAATGTGAACTCAAGAAAATGATCTGGGTTTAGTTTAGATAGTTTCTCAGAAGCAGTCTGTTATGTATCCTCCTTTCAAGAAATGATGGTTACTTCTAGGCCTTGTATCTAAACCAAAATAGAACAGAATACACACACTCAACGTTACTGACTCATCATAAAGGTCAAACTATAGAATAAGCATGCCTAAGATCAAGAGATTAGCAGGAAATAATACTGGTTATACTGGTCTGTGGAAGTTGTTACTCCACTTGCAGGACAAACAGCCGTAACTGAGATGGGCAAGTTTAGTCATGCCTTTTTCTAATTTTTGTATTTAACAACTAGGTCCTGTTTTCCACTCAACTATTCACAATAGTGACAAATACACAGACACTGTTTTTCCCACTCTCCAATTCTTAATAACCACCTCACAGAAGAGCATGTGCCATTTTTTTAATTTAAATACAATGTATTTAATGCAGGTTTGCTGAAACGAACGTTTAAAACATGCATGGTTCCTACTACAGTCATCTGAAGGCTGTACCCCCTCCTCCCCTCCTCACCTGTGCTTGCAGATGTGTCACCTGCAGCTGGATCCAGCTTAATGTCATTTGGTTCTACTGGCAGAGGGCTGCTCATCTCAGCCAGCGAGGGGCCATTATGAGGGGGGACGGGGAAATCATCTGGGTGGGAGAGGTCAGTCAGTGACAGCAGGCCATCATGCTTCATTGTGGTACTTCCACTGCTTTCCTCAACCATGCAGTCCAGCTGCAGCTCAGAGGCCCCATCAAACACCTTACTCTCATCTGAGAGAGACGAGACAAACACAGCGAAAACAATAATCATCGTCCAAGGCCGTTCCACTCGTCATTATCTTTATTTTGACAGTTGTCTGACATAAACAGCCATGTTCACAAAAACATATAAAACATGATGCAATAATCACAAATTCACTGGTAAATGATGAATTTGAATCCAACATCTACCCAGTCCTGACTCAGTAAGGTAAAGCTGATGGCAAAGGGCCAATGTATCTGTGCTGGGTTTAATAGGGCATGTTGGACCATTTACTAGGGGAGAGCTAATAGAGGATAAAGGAAGCTAACAGCACTTCCTAAGCCAAAAGCTTTTCAATTGAACTGCAAACTCTGGGTGTGTCTGAG